>NC_138941.1:24764625-25364625 GCF_965226115.1 Aulonocara stuartgranti
ATGCATGACAATAAAACAGCTAACCACCATAAAATGGTATTGTGTGTGTATGTGCATGTGTGTGCGTGTGTGTGTGTGTGTGTGAGAGAGAGAGGGGGGGGGGGGAGAGATCAAAGGCGTGCGTTTATGTTTTTTCTTGATCAAGAGTGTGCCTCCTCTCTCTTATTGGATATGGTGTAGCATGTTTATTCAGGTGCACCTTTGAAGTCTATGAGAATACTTTGCAGCCTGGTCTGAGTGGTCATTTCTGCACAGACACAATGAAGCGTGCACTCAGTTTAGAGGAGGCTGTTGCTGCAGTTTTGCACTCTCCACAAGCAGTGGAGATACTTCTGACAGCGAAGAAGAATTTTTGCCAGGCACCGAGGAGCTTTGCAGCTCATGTGCGGAGGAGGAGAAGGAGAAGGAGGAAGAAGAGCAGGAGGAAGAGACAAGACTAGAGGATGGCCAGTGGAGATCTAAAAATGGAGAAATCATGTGGCAACCCACACATGAAGAGGTCCTGCCATTTTTTCCTCCTCCCATTTTAACCCCAGGACCAACCCATTATGCAATTCATAGGATCAGCAGCCCTGTGTGCACTTTCCATCTTTTTTTTGCAGAGGACATTATGCAGCTAATCCTGCATTTCACCAACCTGCAGGGCAACAGGTCAGTAAAAGACTGGAAGGACATAGATGAGGAGGAGTTGCAGGCTTACATGGGGCTTGTGATGCTGGCTGGCCTGTACAGGTCTCACATGAAACGACAACAAGCCTGTGGGATGGGGAGACAGGGCTCTTCTGTTTCCTGCTACCATGTCAAAAAAAAAAGATTTGAGCAAATTAATCGGGCAGTAAGATTCGATAATCGTCTCTCCCGTCCAGGTCGCTACAAGGGGGATATGGCTGTGGTTTCCTACATCCCCAAGCAAAGAAAAAATGTTGTCTTATTGGGCACCAGGCACCGTGAGCTACAAGTCCAGGACTCTGGGAAGAGAAAGCCCCACATCATCCTGGATTATAACAAATCCAAAGGGGCTGTGGATCATCTGGACCAGGTAAGAACAATTATAAGTCATTTAATTGCCAAATTGTTTATCGTTTCTCATTGTCATAACTGATAAAGTCAGATAATGTGATTATGATAGTTTTGATATGAGATGATAGTTTTAGAATATGAGAGTTTTGATAGTTACAGATAGGAGGGGGGCCCACAGGCGGAAGGATCTATGAAGTTAATGAAAAAACTCTTTATTTCACCATGTTAGTGCGTTACTCGCTATTACATGCATTTGAATGGAGTTCTCGCCAGACGCAAAGTATAGGTTTTCATTATGTGAATAACTTGAAAATCTTAGCTCAAACAGCTTTAAAACCTGTTTGCCCAGCACGGGGATATTGAGTTCTATAAGATAAAGCCATAAACATGCGCGAAAGAAAGCGTTTTTCATCAACTTCATAGATCTTGCTGTAACTTTTGATAGAAGACTCACAAACACATATTTATGGCTTTATCTTATACACTTCAATATCCCCATGCTGGGAAAACAGGTTTTGCAGCCGTTTGACCTAAGATTTTCAACTTATTCACATAATGAAAACCTATACTTTGTTTCGGTTGAGTTCCCCATTCAAATGCAAGTAACAGTGAGAAACGCACTGTCTTGGCGAAAGAAAGCGTTTTTGTACAACTTCATATAAATCAATGTAACTTTTGATAGGAGACTCGGATACACATGTTTATGGCTTTATCTTATAGAACTCAAGGTCCCCGTGTTGGGAAAAAAGGTTTTGCAACTGTTTGAGCTAAGATTTTCAATTTATTCACATAATGAAAACCTATACTTTGTTTCGGTCGAGTTCCCCATTCAAATGCATGTAACAGTGAGAAACGCATTGTCTTGGCGAAAGAAAGCGTTTTTGTACAACTTCATATGAATTAGCTGTAACTTTTGGTAGAAGACTCGGATACACATGTTTATGGCTTTATCTTATAGAACTCAATGTCCCCGTGCTGTTTGAGCTAAGATTTCCAAGTTATTCACATAATGAAAACCTATACTTTGTTTCAGGCGAGTTTCCCATTCAAATGCATGTAACTGTGAGAAACACACTGTCTTAGCGAAATAAAGCGTTTTCGTACAACTTCATAGATCTTGCTGTAACTTTTGATAGAAGACTCAGAAACACATGTTTATGGCTTTATCTTATAGAACTCAATATCCCCGTGCTGGGCAAACGGGTTTTGCAGCTGTTTGAGCTAAGATTTCCAAGTTATTCACATAATGAAAACCTATACTTTGTTTCGGTCGAGTTCCCCATTCAAATGCATGTAACAGTGAGAAACGCACTGTCTTGGCGAAAGAAAGCGTTTTTGTACAACTTCATATGAATAGCTGTAACTTTTGATAGAAGACTCAGACAAACATGTTTATGGCTTTAACTTATAGAACTCAAGGTCCCCGTGCTGGGAACACAGGTTTTGCAGCTGTTTGAGCTAAGATTTCCAAGTTATTCACATAATGAAAACCTATACTTTGTGTCGGTCGAGTTCCCCATTCAAATGCATGTAACAGTGAGAAACGCACTGTCTTGGCGAAAGAAAGCGTTTTTGTACAACTTCATATAAATCAATGTAACTTTTGATAGGAGACTCGGATACACATGTTTATGGCTTTATCTTATAGAACTCAAGGTTCCCGTGCTGGGAAAAAGGGTTTTGCAACTGTTTGACCTAAGATTTTCAATTTATTCACATAATGAAAACCTATACTTTGTTTCGGGCGAGTTCCCCATTCAAATGCATGTAACAGTGAGAAACGCACTGTCTTGGCGAAAGAAAGCGTTTTTGTACAACTTCATATGAATAGCTGTAACTTTTGATAGAAGACTCAGACAAACATGTTTATGGCTTTAACTTATAGAACTCAAGGTCCCCGTGTTGGGAAAAAAGGTTTTGCAGCTGTTTGAGCTAAGATTTCCAAGTTATTCACATAATGAAAACCTATACTTTGTTTCGGTCGAGTTCCCCATTCAAATGCATGTAACAGTGAGAAACGCACTGTCTTGGCGAAAGAAAGCGTTTTTGTACAACTTCATATGAATAGCTGTAACCTTTGATAGAAGACTCAGACAAACATGTTTATGGCTTTAACTTATAGAACTCAAGGTCCCCGTGCTGGGAAAACAGGTTTTGCAGCTGTTTCAGCTAAGATTTCCAAGTTATTCACATAATGAAAATCTATACTTTGTTTCGGTCGAGTTCCCCATTCAAATGCATGTAACAGTGAGAAACGCACTGTCTTGGCGAAAGAAAGCGTTTTTGTACAACTTCATATAAATCAATGTAACTTTTGATAGGAGACTCGGATACACATGTTTATGGCTTTATCTTATAGAACTCAAGGTCCCCGTGCTGGGAACACAGGTTTTGCAGCTGTTTGAGCTAAGATTTCCAAGTTATTCACATAATGAAAACCTATACTTTGTTTCGGTCGAGTTCCCCATTCAAATGCATGTAACAGTGAGAAACGCACTGTCTTGGCGAAAGGTAGCGTTTTTGTACAACTTCATATAAATCAATGTAACTTTTGATAGGAGACTCGGATACACATGTTTATGGCTTTATCTTATAGAACTCAAGGTTCCCGTGCTGGGAAAAAGGGTTTTGCAACTGTTTGACCTAAGATTTTCAATTTATTCACATAATGAAAACCTATACTTTGTTTCGGTCGAGTTCCCCATTCAAATGCATGTAACAGTGAGAAACGCATTGTCTTGGCGAAAGAAAGCGTTTTTGTACAACTTCATATGAATAGCTGTAACCTTTGATAGAAGACTCAGACAAACATGTTTATGGCTTTAACTTATAGAACTCAAGGTCCCCGTGCTGTGCAAACAGGTTTTGCAGCCGTTTGAGTTAAGATTTTAAAATTATTCACATAATGAAAACCTATACTTTGTCTGAGGCGAGTTTCCCATTCAAATGCATGTAACAGTGAGAAACGCACTGTCTTGGCGAAAGAAAGCGTTTTTGTACAACTTCATATAAATCAATGTAACTTTTGATAGGAGACTCGGATACACATGTTTATGGCTTTATCTTATAGAACTCAAGGTCCCCGTGCTGGGAACACAGGTTTTGCAGCTGTTTGAGCTAAGATTTCCAAGTTATTCACATAATGAAAACCTATACTTTGTTTCGGTCGAGTTCCCCATTCAAATGCATGTAACAGTGAGAAACGCACTGTCTTGGCGAAAGAAAGCGTTTTTGTACAACTTCATATAAATCAATGTAACTTTTGATAGGAGACTCGGATACACATGTTTATGGCTTTATCTTATAGAACTCAAGGTTCCCGTGCTGGGAAAAAGGGTTTTGCAACTGTTTGACCTAAGATTTTCAATTTATTCACATAATGAAAACCTATACTTTGTTTCGGGCGAGTTCCCCATTCAAATGCATGTAACAGTGAGAAACGCACTGTCTTGGCGAAAGAAAGCGTTTTTGTACAACTTCATATGAATAGCTGTAACTTTTGATAGAAGACTCAGACAAACATGTTTATGGCTTTCACTTATAGAACTCAAGGTCCCCGTGTTGGGAAAAAAGGTTTTGCAGCTGTTTGAGCTAAGATTTCCAAGTTATTCACATAATGAAAACCTATACTTTGTGTCGGTCGAGTTCCCCATTCAAATGCATGTAACAGTGAGAAACGCACTGTCTTGGCGAAAGAAAGCGTTTTTGTACAACTTCATATAAATCAATGTAACTTTTGATAGGAGACTCGGATACACATGTTTATGGCTTTATCTTATAGAACTCAAGGTCCCCGTGCTGGGAACACAGGTTTTGCAGCTGTTTGAGCTAAGATTTCCAAGTTATTCACATAATGAAAACCTATACTTTGTTTCGGTCGAGTTCCCCATTCAAATGCATGTAACAGTGAGAAACGCACTGTCTTGGCGAAAGGTAGCGTTTTTGTACAACTTCATATAAATCAATGTAACTTTTGATAGGAGACTCGGATACACATGTTTATGGCTTTATCTTATAGAACTCAAGGTCCCCGTGCTGGGAACACAGGTTTTGCAGCTGTTTGAGCTAAGATTTCCAAGTTATTCACATAATGAAAACCTATACTTTGTGTCGGTCGAGTTCCCCATTCAAATGCATGTAACAGTGAGAAATGCATTGTCTTGGCGAAAGAAAGCGTTTTTGTACAACTTCATATGAATAGCTGTAACCTTTGATAGAAGACTCAGACAAACATGTTTATGGCTTTAACTTATAGAAGTCAAGGTCCCCGTGCTGGGAAAACAGGTTTTGCAGCTGTTTGAGCTAAGATTTCCAAGTTATTCACATAATGAAAACCTATACTTTGTGTCGGTCGAGTTCCCCATTCAAATGCATGTAACAGTGAGAAACGCACTGTCTTGGCGAAAGAAAGCGTTTTTGTACAACTTCATATAAATCAATGTAACTTTTGATAGGAGACTCGGATACACATGTTTATGGCTTTATCTTATAGAACTCAAGGTCCCCGTGCTGGGAACACAGGTTTTGCAGCTGTTTGAGCTAAGATTTCCAAGTTATTCACATAATGAAAACCTATACTTTGTTTCGGTCGAGTTCCCCATTCAAATGCATGTAACAGTGAGAAACGCACTGTCTTGGCGAAAGGTAGCGTTTTTGTACAACTTCATATAAATCAATGTAACTTTTGATAGGAGACTCGGATACACATGTTTATGGCTTTATCTTATAGAACTCAAGGTTCCCGTGCTGGGAAAAAGGGTTTTGCAACTGTTTGACCTAAGATTTTCAATTTATTCACATAATGAAAACCTATACTTTGTTTCGGTCGAGTTCCCCATTCAAATGCATGTAACAGTGAGAAACGCATTGTCTTGGCGAAAGAAAGCGTTTTTGTACAACTTCATATGAATAGCTGTAACCTTTGATAGAAGACTCAGACAAACATGTTTATGGCTTTAACTTATAGAAGTCAAGGTCCCCGTGCTGGGAAAACAGGTTTTGCAGCTGTTTGAGCTAAGATTTCCAAGTTATTCACATAATGAAAACCTATACTTTGTTTCGGTCGAGTTCCCCATTCAAATGCATGTAACAGTGAGAAACGCACTGTCTTGGCGAAAGAAAGCGTTTTTGTACAACTTCATATAAATCAATGTAACTTTTGATAGGAGACTCGGATACACATGTTTATGGCTTTATCTTATAGAACTCAAGGTCCCCGTGCTGGGAACACAGGTTTTGCAGCTGTTTGAGCTAAGATTTCCAAGTTATTCACATAATGAAAACCTATACTTTGTGTCGGTCGAGTTCCCCATTCAAATGCATGTAACAGTGAGAAACGCACTGTCTTGGCGAAAGAAAGCGTTTTTGTACAACTTCATATAAATCAATGTAACTTTTGATAGGAGACTCGGATACACATGTTTATGGCTTTATCTTATAGAACTCAAGGTTCCCGTGCTGGGAAAAAGGGTTTTGCAACTGTTTGACCTAAGATTTTCAATTTATTCACATAATGAAAACCTATACTTTGTTTCGGGCGAGTTCCCCATTCAAATGCATGTAACAGTGAGAAACGCACTGTCTTGGCGAAAGAAAGCGTTTTTGTACAACTTCATATGAATAGCTGTAACTTTTGATAGAAGACGCAGATAAACATGTTTATGGCTTTAACTTATAGAACTCAAGGTCCCCGTGCTGGGAAAAAAGGTTTTGCAGCTGTTTGAGCTAAGATTTCCAAGTTATTCACATAATGAAAACCTATACTTTGTGTCGGTCGAGTTCCCCATTCAAATGCATGTAACAGTGAGAAACGCACTGTCTTGGCGAAAGAAAGCGTTTTTGTACAACTTCATATAAATCAATGTAACTTTTGATAGGAGACTCGGATACACATGTTTATGGCTTTATCTTATAGAACTCCAGGTCCCCGTGCTGGGAACACAGGTTTTGCAGCTGTTTGAGCTAAGATTTCCAAGTTATTCACATAATGAAAACCTATACTTTGTGTCGGTTGAGTTCCCCATTCAAATGCATGTAACAGTGAGAAATGCATTGTCTTGGCGAAAGAAAGCGTTTTTGTACAACTTCATATGAATAGCTGTAACCTTTGATAGAAGACTCAGACAAACATGTTTATGGCTTTAACTTATAGAAGTCAAGGTCCCCGTGCTGGGAAAACAGGTTTTGCAGCTGTTTGAGCTAAGATTTCCAAGTTATTCACATAATGAAAACCTATACTTTGTTTCGGTCGAGTTCCCCATTCAAATGCATGTAACAGTGAGAAACGCACTGTCTTGGCGAAAGAAAGCGTTTTTGTACAACTTCATATAAATCAATGTAACTTTTGATAGGAGACTCGGATACACATGTTTATGGCTTTATCTTATAGAACTCAAGGTCCCCGTGCTGGGAACACAGGTTTTGCAGCTGTTTGAGCTAAGATTTCCAAGTTATTCACATAATGAAAACCTATACTTTGTTTCAGGCGAGTTCCCCATTCAAATGCATGTAACAGTGAGAAACGCACTGTCTTGGCGAAAGAAAGCGTTTTTGTACAACTTCATATAAATCAATGTAACTTTTGATAGGAGACTCGGATACACATGTTTATGGCTTTATCTTATAGAACTCAAGGTCCCCGTGCTGGGAACACAGGTTTTGCAGCTGTTTGAGCTAAGATTTCCAAGTTATTCACATAATGAAAACCTATACTTTGTTTCGGTCGAGTTCCCCATTCAAATGCATGTAACAGTGAGAAACGCACTGTCTTGGCGAAAGAAAGCGTTTTTGTACAACTTCATATAAATCAATGTAACTTTTGATAGGAGACTCGGATACACATGTTTATGGCGTTATCTTATAGAACTCAAGGTCCCCGTGCTGGGAAAACAGGTTTTGCAGCTGTTTGAGCTAAGATTTCCAAGTTATTCACATAATGAAAACCTATACTTTGTTTCGGTCGAGTTCCCCATTCAAATGCATGTAACAGTGAGAAACGCACTGTCTTGGCGAAAGAAAGCGTTTTTGTACAACTTCATATGAATAGCTGTAACTTTTGATAGAAGACTCAGACAAACATGTTTATGGCTTTAACTTATAGAACTCAAGGTCCCCGTGTTGGGAAAAAAGGTTTTGCAGCTGTTTGAGCTAAGATTTCCAAGTTATTCACATAATGAAAACCTATACTTTGTGTCGGTCGAGTTCCCCATTCAAATGCATGTAACAGTGAGAAACGCACTGTCTTGGCGAAAGAAAGCGTTTTTGTACAACTTCATATAAATCAATGTAACTTTTGATAGGAGACTCGGATACACATGTTTATGGCTTTATCTTATAGAACTCAAGGTCCCCGTGCTGGGAACACAGGTTTTGCAGCTGTTTGAGCTAAGATTTCCAAGTTATTCACATAATGAAAACCTATACTTTGTTTCGGTCGAGTTCCCCATTCAAATGCATGTAACAGTGAGAAACGCACTGTCTTGGCGAAAGAAAGCGTTTTTGTACAACTTCATATAAATCAATGTAACTTTTGATAGGAGACTCGGATACACATGTTTATGGCTTT
This sequence comes from Aulonocara stuartgranti, assembly GCF_965226115.1. NCBI lineage: Eukaryota > Metazoa > Chordata > Actinopteri > Cichliformes > Cichlidae > Aulonocara > Aulonocara stuartgranti. The sequence continues at coordinate 24,773,210 of NC_138941.1, forward strand.
ATCTTATAGAACTCAAGGTTCCCGTGCTGGGAAAAAGGGTTTTGCAACTGTTTGACCTAAGATTTTCAATTTATTCACATAATGAAAACCTATACTTTGTTTCGGGCGAGTTCCCCATTCAAATGCATGTAACAGTGAGAAACGCACTGTCTTGGCGAAAGAAAGCGTTTTTGTACAACTTCATATGAATAGCTGTAACTTTTGATAGAAGACTCAGACAAACATGTTTATGGCTTTAACTTATAGAAGTCAAGGTCCCCGTGCTGGGAAAACAGGTTTTGCAGCTGTTTGAGCTAAGATTTCCAAGTTATTCACATAATGAAAACCTATACTTTGTTTCGGTCGAGTTCCCCATTCAAATGCATGTAACAGTGAGAAACGCACTGTCTTGGCGAAAGAAAGCGTTTTTGTACAACTTCATATGAATAGCTGTAACTTTTGATAGAAGACTCAGACAAACATGTTTATGGCTTTAACTTATAGAACTCAAGGTCCCCATGTTGGGAAAAAAGGTTTTGCAACTGTTTGAGCTAAGATTTCCAAGTTATTCACATAATGAAAACCTATACTTTGTTTCGGTCGAGTTCCCCATTCAAATGCATGTAACAGTGAGAAACGCACTGTCTTGGCGAAAGAAAGCGTTTTTGTACAACTTCATATAAATCAATGTAACTTTTGATAGGAGACTCGGATACACATGTTTATGGCTTTATCTTATAGAACTCAAGGTCCCCGTGCTGGGAACACAGGTTTTGCAGCTGTTTGAGCTAAGATTTCCAAGTTATTCACATAATGAAAACCTATACTTTGTGTCGGTCGAGTTCCCCATTCAAATGCATGTAACAGTGAGAAACGCACTGTCTTGGCGAAAGAAAGCGTTTTTGTACAACTTCATATAAATCAATGTAACTTTTGATAGGAGACTCGGATACACATGTTTATGGCTTTAACTTATAGAACTCAAGGTCCCCGTGCTGGGAAAACAGGTTTTGCAGCTGTTTGAGCTAAGATTTCCAAGTTATTCACATAATGAAAACCTATACTTTGTTTCGGTCGAGTTCCCCATTCAAATGCATGTAACAGTAAGAAACGCACTGTCTTGGCGAAAGAAAGCGTTTTTGTACAACTTCATATGAATAGCTGTAACCTTTGATAGAAGACTCAGACAAACATGTTTATGGCTTTAACTTATAGAACTCAAGGTCCCCGTGCTGGGAAAACAGGTTTTGCAGCTGTTTGAGCTAAGATTTCCAAGTTATTCACATAATGAAAACCTATACTTTGTTTCGGTCGAGTTCCCCATTCAAATGCATGTAACAGTGAGAAACGCACTGTCTTGGCGAAAGAAAGCGTTTTTGTACAACTTCATATGAATAGCTGTAACTTTTGATAGAAGACTCAGACAAACATGTTTATGGCTTTAACTTATAGAACTCAAGGTCCCCATGTTGGGAAAAAAGGTTTTGCAACTGTTTGAGCTAAGATTTCCAAGTTATTCACATAATGAAAACCTATACTTTGTTTCGGTCGAGTTCCCCATTCAAATGCATGTAACAGTGAGAAACGCACTGTCTTGGCGAAAGAAAGCGTTTTTGTACAACTTCATATAAATCAATGTAACTTTTGATAGGAGACTCGGATACACATGTTTATGGCTTTATCTTATAGAACTCAAGGTCCCCGTGCTGGGAAAAAAGGTTTTGCAGCTGTTTGAGCTAAGATTTCCAAGTTATTCACATAATGAAAACCTATACTTTGTGTCGGTCGAGTTCCCCATTCAAATGCATGTAACAGTGAGAAACGCACTGTCTTGGCGAAAGAAAGCGTTTTTGTACAACTTCATATAAATCAATGTAACTTTTGATAGGAGACTCAGACACACATGTTTATGGCTTTAACTTATAGAACTCAAGGTCCCCGTGCTGGGAAAACAGGTTTTGCAGCTGTTTGAGCTAAGATTTCCAAGTTATTCACATAATGAAAACCTATACTTTGTTTCGGTCGAGTTCCCCATTCAAATGCATGTAACAGTAAGAAACGCACTGTCTTGGCGAAAGAAAGCGTTTTTGTACAACTTCATATGAATAGCTGTAACCTTTGATAGAAGACTCAGACAAACATGTTTATGGCTTTAACTTATAGAACTCAAGGTCCCCGTGCTGGGAAAACAGGTTTTGCAGCTGTTTGAGCTAAGATTTCCAAGTTATTCACATAATGAAAACCTATACTTTGTTTCGGTCGAGTTCCCCATTCAAATGCATGTAACAGTGAGAAACGCACTGTCTTGGCGAAAGAAAGCGTTTTTGTACAACTTCATATGAATAGCTGTAACTTTTGATAGAAGACTCAGACAAACATGTTTATGGCTTTAACTTATAGAACTCAAGGTCCCCATGTTGGGAAAAAAGGTTTTGCAACTGTTTGAGCTAAGATTTCCAAGTTATTCACATAATGAAAACCTATACTTTGTTTCGGTCGAGTTCCCCATTCAAATGCATGTAACAGTAAGAAACGCACTGTCTTGGCGAAAGAAAGCGTTTTTGTACAACTTCATATGAATAGCTGTAACCTTTGATAGAAGACTCAGACAAACATGTTTATGGCTTTAACTTATAGAACTCAAGGTCCCCATGTTGGGAAAAAAGGTTTTGCAACTGTTTGAGCTAAGATTTCCAAGTTATTCACATAATGAAAACCTATACTTTGTTTCGGTCGAGTTCCCCATTCAAATGCATGTAACAGTGAGAAACGCACTGTCTTGGCGAAAGAAAGCGTTTTTGTACAACTTCATATAAATCAATGTAACTTTTGATAGGAGACTCGGATACACATGTTTATGGCTTTATCTTATAGAACTCAAGGTCCCCGTGCTGGGAACACAGGTTTTGCAGCTGTTTGAGCTAAGATTTCCAAGTTATTCACATAATGAAAACCTATACTTTGTTTCGGTCGAGTTCCCCATTCAAATGCATGTAACAGTGAGAAACGCACTGTCTTGGCGAAAGAAAGCGTTTTTGTACAACTTCATATGAATAGCTGTAACTTTTGATAGAAGACTCAGACAAACATGTTTATGGCTTTAACTTATAGAACTCAAGGTCCCCATGTTGGGAAAAAAGGTTTTGCAACTGTTTGAGCTAAGATTTCCAAGTTATTCACATAATGAAAACCTATACTTTGTTTCGGTCGAGTTCCCCATTCAAATGCATGTAACAGTAAGAAACGCACTGTCTTGGCGAAAGAAAGCGTTTTTGTACAACTTCATATGAATAGCTGTAACCTTTGATAGAAGACTCAGACAAACATGTTTATGGCTTTAACTTATAGAACTCAAGGTCCCCGTGCTGGGAAAACAGGTTTTGCAGCTGTTTGAGCTAAGATTTCCAAGTTATTCACATAATGAAAACCTATACTTTGTTTCGGTCGAGTTCCCCATTCAAATGCATGTAACAGTGAGAAACGCACTGTCTTGGCGAAAGAAAGCGTTTTTGTACAACTTCATATGAATAGCTGTAACTTTTGATAGAAGACTCAGACAAACATGTTTATGGCTTTAACTTATAGAACTCAAGGTCCCCATGTTGGGAAAAAAGGTTTTGCAACTGTTTGAGCTAAGATTTCCAAGTTATTCACATAATGAAAACCTATACTTTGTTTCGGTCGAGTTCCCCATTCAAATGCATGTAACAGTGAGAAACGCATTGTCTTGGCGAAAGAAAGCGTTTTTGTACAACTTCATATAAATCAATGTAACTTTTGATAGGAGACTCGGATACACATGTTTATGGCTTTATCTTATAGAACTCAAGGTCCCCGTGCTGGGAACACAGGTTTTGCAGCTGTTTGAGCTAAGATTTCCAAGTTATTCACATAATGAAAACCTATACTTTGTTTCGGTCGAGTTCCCCATTCAAATGCATGTAACAGTGAGAAACGCACTGTCTTGGCGAAAGAAAGCGTTTTTGTACAACTTCATATGAATAGCTGTAACTTTTGATAGAAGACTCAGACAAACATGTTTATGGCTTTAACTTATAGAACTCAAGGTCCCCGTGTTGGGCAAAAAGGTTTTGCAACTGTTTGAGCTAAGATTTCCAAGTTATTCACATAATGAAAACCTATACTTTGTTTCGGTCGAGTTCCCGATTCAAATGCATGTAACAGTGAGAAACGCACTGTCTTGGCGAAAGAAAGCGTTTTTGTACAACTTCATATAAATCAATGTAACTTTTGATAGGAGACTCGGATACACATGTTTATGGCTTTAACTTATAGAACTCAAGGTCCCCGTGCTGGGAAAAAAGGTTTTGCAACTGTTTGAGCTAAGATTTCCAAGTTATTCACATAATGAAAACCTATACTTTGTTTCGGTCGAGTTCCCCATTCAAATGCATGTAACAGTGAGAAACGCACTGTCTTGGCGAAAGAAAGCGTTTTTGTACAACTTCATATAAATCAATGTAACTTTTGATAGGAGACTCGGATACACATGTTTATGGCTTTATCTTATAGAACTCAAGGTCCCCGTGCTGGGAACACAGGTTTTGCAGCTGTTTGAGCTAAGATTTCCAAGTTATTCACATAATGAAAACCTATACTTTGTGTCGGTCGAGTTCCCCATTCAAATGCATGTAACAGTGAGAAACGCACTGTCTTGGCGAAAGAAAGCGTTTTTGTACAACTTCATATGAATAGCTGTAACCTTTGATAGAAGACTCAGACAAACATGTTTATGGCTTTAACTTATAGAACTCAAGGTCCCCGTGCTGGGAAAACAGGTTTTGCAGCTGTTTGAGCTAAGATTTCCAAGTTATTCACATAATGAAAACCTATACTTTGTTTCGGTCGAGTTCCCCATTCAAATGCATGTAACAGTGAGAAACGCACTGTCTTGGCGAAAGAAAGCGTTTTTGTACAACTTCATATGAATAGCTGTAACTTTTGATAGAAGACTCAGACAAACATGTTTATGGCTTTAACTTATAGAACTCAAGGTCCCCATGTTGGGAAAAAAGGTTTTGCAACTGTTTGAGCTAAGATTTCCAAGTTATTCACATAATGAAAACCTATACTTTGTTTCGGTCGAGTTCCCCATTCAAATGCATGTAACAGTGAGAAACGCACTGTCTTGGCGAAAGAAAGCGTTTTTGTACAACTTCATATAAATCAATGTAACTTTTGATAGGAGACTCGGATACACATGTTTATGGCTTTATCTTATAGAACTCAAGGTCCCCGTGCTGGGAAAAAAGGTTTTGCAGCTGTTTGAGCTAAGATTTCCAAGTTATTCACATAATGAAAACCTATACTTTGTGTCGGTCGAGTTCCCCATTCAAATGCATGTAACAGTGAGAAACGCACTGTCTTGGCGAAAGAAAGCGTTTTTGTACAACTTCATATAAATCAATGTAACTTTTGATAGGAGACTCAGACACACATGTTTATGGCTTTAACTTATAGAACTCAAGGTCCCCGTGCTGGGAAAACAGGTTTTGCAGCTGTTTGAGCTAAGATTTCCAAGTTATTCACATAATGAAAACCTATACTTTGTTTCGGTCGAGTTCCCCATTCAAATGCATGTAACAGTGAGAAACGCACTGTCTTGGCGAAAGAAAGCGTTTTTGTACAACTTCATATGAATAGCTGTAACCTTTGATAGAAGACTCAGACAAACATGTTTATGGCTTTAACTTATAGAACTCAAGGTCCCCGTGCTGGGAAAACAGGTTTTGCAGCTGTTTGAGCTAAGATTTCCAAGTTATTCACATAATGAAAACCTATACTTTGTTTCGGTCGAGTTCCCCATTCAAATGCATGTAACAGTGAGAAACGCACTGTCTTGGCGAAAGAAAGCGTTTTTGTACAACTTCATATGAATAGCTGTAACTTTTGATAGAAGACTCAGACAAACATGTTTATGGCTTTAACTTATAGAACTCAAGGTCCCCATGTTGGGAAAAAAGGTTTTGCAACTGTTTGAGCTAAGATTTCCAAGTTATTCACATAATGAAAACCTATACTTTGTTTCGGTCGAGTTCCCCATTCAAATGCATGTAACAGTAAGAAACGCACTGTCTTGGCGAAAGAAAGCGTTTTTGTACAACTTCATATGAATAGCTGTAACCTTTGATAGAAGACTCAGACAAACATGTTTATGGCTTTAACTTATAGAACTCAAGGTCCCCATGTTGGGAAAAAAGGTTTTGCAACTGTTTGAGCTAAGATTTCCAAGTTATTCACATAATGAAAACCTATACTTTGTTTCGGTCGAGTTCCCCATTCAAATGCATGTAACAGTGAGAAACGCACTGTCTTGGCGAAAGAAAGCGTTTTTGTACAACTTCATATAAATCAATGTAACTTTTGATAGGAGACTCGGATACACATGTTTATGGCTTTATCTTATAGAACTCAAGGTCCCCGTGCTGGGAACACAGGTTTTGCAGCTGTTTGAGCTAAGATTTCCAAGTTATTCACATAATGAAAACCTATACTTTGTTTCGGTCGAGTTCCCCATTCAAATGCATGTAACAGTGAGAAACGCACTGTCTTGGCGAAAGAAAGCGTTTTTGTACAACTTCATATGAATAGCTGTAACTTTTGATAGAAGACTCAGACAAACATGTTTATGGCTTTAACTTATAGAACTCAAGGTCCCCATGTTGGGAAAAAAGGTTTTGCAACTGTTTGAGCTAAGATTTCCAAGTTATTCACATAATGAAAACCTATACTTTGTTTCGGTCGAGTTCCCCATTCAAATGCATGTAACAGTGAGAAACGCACTGTCTTGGCGAAAGAAAGCGTTTTTGTACAACTTCATATGAATAGCTGTAACTTTTGATAGAAGACTCAGACAAACATGTTTATGGCTTTAACTTATAGAACTCAAGGTCCCCATGTTGGGAAAAAAGGTTTTGCAACTGTTTGAGCTAAGATTTCCAAGTTATTCACATAATGAAAACCTATACTTTGTTTCGGTCGAGTTCCCCATTCAAATGCATGTAACAGTAAGAAACGCACTGTCTTGGCGAAAGAAAGCGTTTTTGTACAACTTCATATGAATAGCTGTAACCTTTGATAGAAGACTCAGACAAACATGTTTATGGCTTTAACTTATAGAACTCAAGGTCCCCGTGCTGGGAAAACAGGTTTTGCAGCTGTTTGAGCTAAGATTTCCAAGTTATTCACATAATGAAAACCTATACTTTGTTTCGGTCGAGTTCCCCATTCAAATGCATGTAACAGTGAGAAACGCACTGTCTTGGCGAAAGAAAGCGTTTTTGTACAACTTCATATGAATAGCTGTAACTTTTGATAGAAGACTCAGACAAACATGTTTATGGCTTTAACTTATAGAACTCAAGGTCCCCATGTTGGGAAAAAAGGTTTTGCAACTGTTTGAGCTAAGATTTCCAAGTTATTCACATAATGAAAACCTATACTTTGTTTCGGTCGAGTTCCCCATTCAAATGCATGTAACAGTGAGAAACGCACTGTCTTGGCGAAAGAAAGCGTTTTTGTACAACTTCATATAAATCAATGTAACTTTTGATAGGAGACTCGGATACACATGTTTATGGCTTTATCTTATAGAACTCAAGGTCCCCGTGCTGGGAACACAGGTTTTGCAGCTGTTTGAGCTAAGATTTCCAAGTTATTCACATAATGAAAACCTATACTTTGTTTCGGTCGAGTTCCCCATTCAAATGCATGTAACAGTGAGAAACGCACTGTCTTGGCGAAAGAAAGCGTTTTTGTACAACTTCATATAAATCAATGTAACTTTTGATAGGAGACTCGGATACACATGTTTATGGCTTTATCTTATAGAACTCAAGGTCCCCGTGCTGGGAACACAGGTTTTGCAGCTGTTTGAGCTAAGATTTCCAAGTTATTCACATAATGAAAACCTATACTTTGTGTCGGTCGAGTTCCCCATTCAAATGCATGTAACAGTGAGAAACGCACTGTCTTGGCGAAAGAAAGCGTTTTTGTACAACTTCATATAAATCAATGTAACTTTTGATAGGAGACTCGGATACACATGTTTATGGCTTTATCTTATAGAACTCAAGGTCCCCGTGCTGGGAAAACAGGTTTTGCAGCTGTTTGAGCTAAGATTTCCAAGTTATTCACATAATGAAAACCTATACTTTGTTTCGGTCGAGTTCCCCATTCAAATGCATGTAACAGTAAGAAACGCACTGTCTTGGCGAAAGAAAGCGTTTTTGTACAACTTCATATGAATAGCTGTAACCTTTGATAGAAGACTCAGACAAACATGTTTATGGCTTTAACTTATAGAACTCAAGGTCCCCGTGCTGGGAAAACAGGTTTTGCAGCTGTTTGAGCTAAGATTTCCAAGTTATTCACATAATGAAAACCTATACTTTGTGTCGGTCGAGTTCCCCATTCAAATGCATGTAACAGTGAGAAACGCACTGTCTTGGCGAAAGAAAGCGTTTTTGTACAACTTCATATAAATCAATGTAACTTTTGATAGGAGACTCGGATACACATGTTTATGGCTTTATCTTATAGAACTCAAGGTCCCCGTGCTGGGAAAACAGGTTTTGCAGCTGTTTGAGCTAAGATTTCCAAGTTATTCACATAATGAAAACCTATACTTTGTTTCGGTCGAGTTCCCCATTCAAATGCATGTAACAGTAAGAAACGCACTGTCTTGGCGAAAGAAAGCGTTTTTGTACAACTTCATATGAATAGCTGTAACCTTTGATAGAAGACTCAGACAAACATGTTTATGGCTTTAACTTATAGAACTCAAGGTCCCCGTGCTGGGAAAACAGGTTTTGCAGCTGTTTGAGCTAAGATTTCCAAGTTATTCACATAATGAAAACCTATACTTTGTTTCGGTCGAGTTCCCCATTCAAATGCATGTAACAGTGAGAAACGCACTGTCTTGGCGAAAGAAAGCGTTTTTGTACAACTTCATATGAATAGCTGTAACTTTTGATAGAAGACTCAGACAAACATGTTTATGGCTTTAACTTATAGAACTCAAGGTCCCCATGTTGGGCAAAAAGGTTTTGCAACTGTTTGAGCTAAGATTTCCAAGTTATTCACATAATGAAAACCTATACTTTGTTTCGGTCGAGTTCCCGATTCAAATGCATGTAACAGTGAGAAACGCACTGTCTTGGCGAAAGAAAGCGTTTTTGTACAACTTCATATAAATCAATGTAACTTTTGATAGGAGACTCGGATACACATGTTTATGGCTTTAACTTATAGAACTCAAGGTCCCCGTGCTGGGAAAAAAGGTTTTGCAACTGTTTGAGCTAAGATTTCCAAGTTATTCACATAATGAAAACCTATACTTTGTTTCGGTCGAGTTCCCCATTCAAATGCATGTAACAGTGAGAAACGCACTGTCTTGGCGAAAGAAAGCGTTTTTGTACAACTTCATATAAATCAATGTAACTTTTGATAGGAGACTCGGATACACATGTTTATGGCTTTATCTTATAGAACTCAAGGTCCCCGTGCTGGGAACACAGGTTTTGCAGCTGTTTGAGCTAAGATTTCCAAGTTATTCACATAATGAAAACCTATACTTTGTGTCGGTCGAGTTCCCCATTCAAATGCATGTAACAGTGAGAAACGCACTGTCTTGGCGAAAGAAAGCGTTTTTGTACAACTTCATATAAATCAATGTAACTTTTGATAGGAGACTCGGATACACATGTTTATGGCTTTAACTTATAGAACTCAAGGTCCCCGTGCTGGGAAAACAGGTTTTGCAGCTGTTTGAGCTAAGATTTCCAAGTTATTCACATAATGAAAACCTATACTTTGTTTCGGTCGAGTTCCCCATTCAAATGCATGTAACAGTAAGAAACGCACTGTCTTGGCGAAAGAAAGCGTTTTTGTACAACTTCATATGAATAGCTGTAACCTTTGATAGAAGACTCAGACAAACATGTTTATGGCTTTAACTTATAGAACTCAAGGTCCCCATGTTGGGAAAAAAGGTTTTGCAACTGTTTGAGCTAAGATTTCCAAGTTATTCACATAATGAAAACCTATACTTTGTTTCGGTCGAGTTCCCCATTCAAATGCATGTAACAGTGAGAAACGCACTGTCTTGGCGAAAGAAAGCGTTTTTGTACAACTTCATATAAATCAATGTAACTTTTGATAGGAGACTCGGATACACATGTATCTTATAGAACTCAAGGTCCCCGTGCTGGGAACACAGGTTTTGCAGCTGTTTGAGCTAAGATTTCCAAGTTATTCACATAATGAAAACCTATACTTTGTGTCGGTCGAGTTCCCCATTCAAATGCATGTAACAGTGAGAAACGCACTGTCTTGGCGAAAGAAAGCGTTTTTGTACAACTTCATATAAATCAATGTAACTTTTGATAGGAGACTCGGATACACATGTTTATGGCTTTATCTTATAGAACTCAAGGTCCCCGTGCTGGGAACACAGGTTTTGCAGCTGTTTGAGCTAAGATTTCCAAGTTATTCACATAATGAAAACCTATACTTTGTTTCGGTCGAGTTCCCCATTCAAATGCATGTAACAGTGAGAAACGCACTGTCTTGGCGAAAGAAAGCGTTTTTGTACAACTTCATATGAATAGCTGTAACTTTTGATAGAAGACTCAGACAAACATGTTTATGGCTTTAACTTATAGAACTCAAGGTCCCCGTGTTGGGCAAAAAGGTTTTGCAACTGTTTGAGCTAAGATTTCCAAGTTATTCACATAATGAAAACCTATACTTTGTTTCGGTCGAGTTCCCGATTCAAATGCATGTAACAGTGAGAAACGCACTGTCTTGGCGAAAGAAAGCGTTTTTGTACAACTTCATATAAATCAATGTAACTTTTGATAGGAGACTCGGATACACATGTTTATGGCTTTAACTTATAGAACTCAAGGTCCCCGTGCTGGGAAAACAGGTTTTGCAGCTGTTTGAGCTAAGATTTCCAAGTTATTCACATAATGAAAACCTATACTTTGTTTCGGTCGAGTTCCCCATTCAAATGCATGTAACAGTGAGAAACGCACTGTCTTGGCGAAAGAAAGCGTTTTTGTACAACTTCATATAAATCAATGTAACTTTTGATAGGAGACTCGGATACACATGTTTATGGCTTTATCTTATAGAACTCAAGGTCCCCGTGCTGGGAACACAGGTTTTGCAGCTGTTTGAGCTAAGATTTCCAAGTTATTCACATAATGAAAACCTATACTTTGTGTCGGTCGAGTTCCCCATTCAAATGCATGTAACAGTGAGAAACGCACTGTCTTGGCGAAAGAAAGCGTTTTTGTACAACTTCATATAAATCAATGTAACTTTTGATAGGAGACTCGGATACACATGTTTATGGCTTTAACTTATAGAACTCAAGGTCCCCGTGCTGGGAACACAGGTTTTGCAGCTGTTTGAGCTAAGATTTCCAAGTTATTCACATAATGAAAACCTATACTTTGTGTCGGTCGAGTTCCCCATTCAAATGCATGTAACAGTGAGAAACGCACTGTCTTGGCGAAAGGAAGCGTTTTTGTACAACTTCATATAAATCAATGTAACTTTTGATAGGAGACTCGGATACACATGTTTATGGCTTTATCTTATAGAACTCAAGGTCCCCGTGCTGGGAACACAGGTTTTGCAGCTGTTTGAGCTAAGATTTCCAAGTTATTCACATAATGAAAACCTATACTTTGTGTCGGTCGAGTTCCCCATTCAAATGCATGTAACAGTGAGAAACGCACTGTCTTGGCGAAAGAAAGCGTTTTTGTACAACTTCATATAAATCAATGTAACTTTTGATAGGAGACTCGGATACACATGTTTATGGCTTTAACTTATAGAACTCAAGGTCCCCGTGCTGGGAAAACAGGTTTTGCAGCTGTTTGAGCTAAGATTTCCAAGTTATTCACATAATGAAAACCTATACTTTGTTTCGGTCGAGTTCCCCATTCAAATGCATGTAACAGTAAGAAACGCACTGTCTTGGCGAAAGAAAGCGTTTTTGTACAACTTCATATGAATAGCTGTAACTTTTGATAGAAGACTCAGACAAACATGTTTATGGCTTTAACTTATAGAACTCAAGGTCCCCATGTTGGGAAAAAAGGTTTTGCAACTGTTTGAGCTAAGATTTCCAAGTTATTCACATAATGAAAACCTATACTTTGTTTCGGTCGAGTTCCCCATTCAAATGCATGTAACAGTGAGAAACGCACTGTCTTGGCGAAAGAAAGCGTTTTTGTACAACTTCATATAAATCAATGTAACTTTTGATAGGAGACTCGGATACACATGTTTATGGCTTTATCTTATAGAACTCAAGGTCCCCGTGCTGGGAACACAGGTTTTGCAGCTGTTTGAGCTAAGATTTCCAAGTTATTCACATAATGAAAACCTATACTTTGTTTCGGTCGAGTTCCCCATTCAAATGCATGTAACAGTGAGAAACGCACTGTCTTGGCGAAAGAAAGCGTTTTTGTACAACTTCATATGAATAGCTGTAACTTTTGATAGAAGACTCAGACAAACATGTTTATGGCTTTAACTTATAGAACTCAAGGTCCCCGTGTTGGGCAAAAAGGTTTTGCAACTGTTTGAGCTAAGATTTCCAAGTTATTCACATAATGAAAACCTATACTTTGTTTCGGTCGAGTTCCCCATTCAAATGCATGTAACAGTGAGAAACGCACTGTCTTGGCGAAAGAAAGCGTTTTTGTACAACTTCATATAAATCAATGTAACTTTTGATAGGAGACTCGGATACACATGTTTATGGCTTTAGCTTATAGAACTCAAGGTCCCCGTGCTGGGAACACAGGTTTTGCAGCTGTTTGAGCTAAGATTTCCAAGTTATTCACATAATGAAAACCTATACTTTGTTTCGGTCGAGTTCCCCATTCAAATGCATGTAACAGTGAGAAACGCACTGTCTTGGCGAAATAAAGCGTTTTTGTACAACTTCATATGAATAGCTGTAACTTTTGATAGAAGACTCAGACAAACATGTTTATGGCTTTAACTTATAGAACTCAAGGTCCCCGTGCTGGGAACACAGGTTTTGCAGCTGTTTGAGCTAAGATTTCCAAGTTATTCACATAATGAAAACCTATACTTTGTGTCGGTCGAGTTCCCCATTCAAATGCATGTAACAGTGAGAAACGCACTGTCTTGGCGAAAGAAAGCGTTTTTGTACAACTTCATATAAATCAATGTAACTTTTGATAGGAGACTCGGATACACATGTTTATGGCTTTAACTTATAGAACTCAAGGTCCCCGTGCTGGGAAAACAGGTTTTGCAGCTGTTTGAGCTAAGATTTCCAAGTTATTCACATAATGAAAACCTATACTTTGTTTCGGTCGAGTTCCCCATTCAAATGCATGTAACAGTAAGAAACGCACTGTCTTGGCGAAAGAAAGCGTTTTTGTACAACTTCATATGAATAGCTGTAACTTTTGATAGAAGACTCAGACAAACATGTTTATGGCTTTAACTTATAGAACTCAAGGTCCCCATGTTGGGAAAAAAGGTTTTGCAACTGTTTGAGCTAAGATTTCCAAGTTATTCACATAATGAAAACCTATACTTTGTTTCGGTCGAGTTCCCCATTCAAATGCATGTAACAGTGAGAAACGCACTGTCTTGGCGAAAGAAAGCGTTTTTGTACAACTTCATATAAATCAATGTAACTTTTGATAGGAGACTCGGATACACATGTTTATGGCTTTATCTTATAGAACTCAAGGTCCCCGTGCTGGGAACACAGGTTTTGCAGCTGTTTGAGCTAAGATTTCCAAGTTATTCACATAATGAAAACCTATACTTTGTTTCGGTCGAGTTCCCCATTCAAATGCATGTAACAGTGAGAAACGCACTGTCTTGGCGAAAGAAAGCGTTTTTGTACAACTTCATATGAATAGCTGTAACTTTTGATAGAAGACTCAGACAAACATGTTTATGGCTTTAACTTATAGAACTCAAGGTCCCCGTGTTGGGCAAAAAGGTTTTGCAACTGTTTGAGCTAAGATTTCCAAGTTATTCACATAATGAAAACCTATACTTTGTTTCGGTCGAGTTCCCCATTCAAATGCATGTAACAGTGAGAAACGCACTGTCTTGGCGAAAGAAAGCGTTTTTGTACAACTTCATATAAATCAATGTAACTTTTGATAGGAGACTCGGATACACATGTTTATGGCTTTAGCTTATAGAACTCAAGGTCCCCGTGCTGGGAACACAGGTTTTGCAGCTGTTTGAGCTAAGATTTCCAAGTTATTCACATAATGAAAACCTATACTTTGTTTCGGTCGAGTTCCCCATTCAAATGCATGTAACAGTGAGAAACGCACTGTCTTGGCGAAATAAAGCGTTTTTGTACAACTTCATATGAATAGCTGTAACTTTTGATAGAAGACTCAGACAAACATGTTTATGGCTTTAACTTATAGAACTCAAGGTCCCCGTGTTGGGCAAAAAGGTTTTGCAACTGTTTGAGCTAAGATTTCCAAGTTATTCACATAATGAAAACCTATACTTTGTTTCGGTCGAGTTCCCCATTCAAATGCATGTAACAGTGAGAAACGCACTGTCTTGGCGAAAGAAAGCGTTTTTGTACAACTTCATATAAATCAATGTAACTTTTGATAGGAGACTCGGATACACATGTTTATGGCTTTATCTTATAGAACTCAAGGTCCCCGTGCTGGGAACACAGGTTTTGCAGCTGTTTGAGCTAAGATTTCCAAGTTATTCACATAATGAAAACCTATACTTTGTGTCGGTCGAGTTCCCCATTCAAATGCATGTAACAGTGAGAAACGCACTGTCTTGGCGAAAGAAAGCGTTTTTGTACAACTTCATATAAATCAATGTAACTTTTGATAGGAGACTCGGATACACATGTTTATGGCTTTAACTTATAGAACTCAAGGTCCCCGTGCTGGGAAAACAGGTTTTGCAGCTGTTTGAGCTAAGATTTCCAAGTTATTCACATAATGAAAACCTATACTTTGTTTCGGTCGAGTTCCCCATTCAAATGCATGTAACAGTGAGAAACGCACTGTCTTGGCGAAAGAAAGCGTTTTTGTACAACTTCATATGAATAGCTGTAACTTTTGATAGAAGACTCAGACAAACATGTTTATGGCTTTAACTTATAGAACTCAAGGTCCCCATGTTGGGAAAAAAGGTTTTGCAACTGTTTGAGCTAAGATTTCCAAGTTATTCACATAATGAAAACCTATACTTTGTTTCGGTCGAGTTCCCCATTCAAATGCATGTAACAGTGAGAAACGCACTGTCTTGGCGAAAGAAAGCGTTTTTGTACAACTTCATATGAATAGCTGTAACTTTTGATAGAAGACTCAGACAAACATGTTTATGGCTTTAACTTATAGAACTCAAGGTCCCCATGTTGGGAAAAAAGGTTTTGCAACTGTTTGAGCTAAGATTTCCAAGTTATTCACATAATGAAAACCTATACTTTGTTTCGGTCGAGTTCCCCATTCAAATGCATGTAACAGTGAGAAACGCATTGTCTTGGCGAAAGAAAGCGTTTTTGTACAACTTCATATAAATCAATGTAACTTTTGATAGGAGACTCGGATACACATGTTTATGGCTTTAACTTATAGAACTCAAGGTCCCCGTGCTGGGAAAAAAGGTTTTGCAGCTGTTTGAGCTAAGATTTCCAAGTTATTCACATAATGAAAACCTATACTTTGTTTCGGTCGAGTTCCCCATTCAAATGCATGTAACAGTGAGAAACGCACTGTCTTGGCGAAAGAAAGCGTTTTTGTACAACTTCATATAAATCAATGTAACTTTTGATAGGAGACTCGGATACACATGTTTATGGCTTTATCTTATAGAACTCAAGGTCCCCGTGCTGGGAACACAGGTTTTGCAGCTGTTTGAGCTAAGATTTCCAAGTTATTCACATAATGAAAACCTATACTTTGTGTCGGTCGAGTTCCCCATTCAAATGCATGTAACAGTGAGAAACGCACTGTCTTGGCGAAAGAAAGCGTTTTTGTACAACTTCATATAAATCAATGTAACTTTTGATAGGAGACTCGGATACACATGTTTATGGCTTTAACTTATAGAACTCAAGGTCCCCGTGCTGGGAACACAGGTTTTGCAGCTGTTTGAGCTAAGATTTCCAAGTTATTCACATAATGAAAACCTATACTTTGTGTCGGTCGAGTTCCCCATTCAAATGCATGTAACAGTGAGAAACGCACTGTCTTGGCGAAAGAAAGCGTTTTTGTACAACTTCATATAAATCAATGTAACTTTTGATAGGAGACTCGGATACACATGTTTATGGCTTTAACTTATAGAACTCAAGGTCCCCGTGCTGGGAAAAAAGGTTTTGCAACTGTTTGAGCTAAGATTTCCAAGTTATTCACATAATGAAAACCTATACTTTGTTTCGGTCGAGTTCCCCATTCAAATGCATGTAACAGTGAGAAACGCACTGTCTTGGCGAAAGAAAGCGTTTTTGTACAACTTCATATAAATCAATGTAACTTTTGATAGGAGACTCGGATACACATGTTTATGGCTTTATCTTATAGAACTCAAGGTCCCCGTGCTGGGAACACAGGTTTTGCAGCTGTTTGAGCTAAGATTTCCAAGTTATTCACATAATGAAAACCTATACTTTGTGTCGGTCGAGTTCCCCATTCAAATGCATGTAACAGTGAGAAACGCACTGTCTTGGCGAAAGAAAGCGTTTTTGTACAACTTCATATAAATCAATGTAACTTTTGATAGGAGACTCGGATACACATGTTTATGGCTTTAACTTATAGAACTCAAGGTCCCCGTGCTGGGAAAACAGGTTTTGCAGCTGTTTGAGCTAAGATTTCCAAGTTATTCACATAATGAAAACCTATACTTTGTTTCGGTCGAGTTCCCCATTCAAATGCATGTAACAGTAAGAAACGCACTGTCTTGGCGAAAGAAAGCGTTTTTGTACAACTTCATATGAATAGCTGTAACCTTTGATAGAAGACTCAGACAAACATGTTTATGGCTTTAACTTATAGAACTCAAGGTCCCCGTGCTGGGAAAACAGGTTTTGCAGCTGTTTGAGCTAAGATTTCCAAGTTATTCACATAATGAAAACCTATACTTTGTTTCGGTCGAGTTCCCCATTCAAATGCATGTAACAGTGAGAAACGCACTGTCTTGGCGAAAGAAAGCGTTTTTGTACAACTTCATATGAATAGCTGTAACTTTTGATAGAAGACTCAGACAAACATGTTTATGGCTTTAACTTATAGAACTCAAGGTCCCCATGTTGGGAAAAAAGGTTTTGCAACTGTTTGAGCTAAGATTTCCAAGTTATTCACATAATGAAAACCTATACTTTGTTTCGGTCGAGTTCCCCATTCAAATGCATGTAACAGTGAGAAACGCATTGTCTTGGCGAAAGAAAGCGTTTTTGTACAACTTCATATAAATCAATGTAACTTTTGATAGGAGACTCGGATACACATGTTTATGGCTTTATCTTATAGAACTCAAGGTCCCCGTGCTGGGAACACAGGTTTTGCAGCTGTTTGAGCTAAGATTTCCAAGTTATTCACATAATGAAAACCTATACTTTGTTTCGGTCGAGTTCCCCATTCAAATGCATGTAACAGTGAGAAACGCACTGTCTTGGCGAAAGAAAGCGTTTTTGTACAACTTCATATGAATAGCTGTAACTTTTGATAGAAGACTCAGACAAACATGTTTATGGCTTTAACTTATAGAACTCAAGGTCCCCGTGTTGGGCAAAAAGGTTTTGCAACTGTTTGAGCTAAGATTTCCAAGTTATTCACATAATGAAAACCTATACTTTGTTTCGGTCGAGTTCCCCATTCAAATGCATGTAACAGTGAGAAACGCACTGTCTTGGCGAAAGAAAGCGTTTTTGTACAACTTCATATAAATCAATGTAACTTTTGATAGGAGACTCGGATACACATGTTTATGGCTTTAGCTTATAGAACTCAAGGTCCCCGTGCTGGGAACACAGGTTTTGCAGCTGTTTGAGCTAAGATTTCCAAGTTATTCACATAATGAAAACCTATACTTTGTTTCGGTCGAGTTCCCCATTCAAATGCATGTAACAGTGAGAAACGCACTGTCTTGGCGAAAGAAAGCGTTTTTGTACAACTTCATATGAATAGCTGTAACTTTTGATAGAAGACTCAGACAAACATGTTTATGGCTTTAACTTATA
Source organism: Aulonocara stuartgranti (assembly GCF_965226115.1). Taxonomy (NCBI): domain Eukaryota; kingdom Metazoa; phylum Chordata; class Actinopteri; order Cichliformes; family Cichlidae; genus Aulonocara; species Aulonocara stuartgranti. Next base: position 24,791,457 of record NC_138941.1, read on the forward strand.
GAACTCAAGGTCCCCGTGTTGGGCAAAAAGGTTTTGCAACTGTTTGAGCTAAGATTTCCAAGTTATTCACATAATGAAAACCTATACTTTGTTTCGGTCGAGTTCCCCATTCAAATGCATGTAACAGTGAGAAACGCACTGTCTTGGCGAAAGAAAGCGTTTTTGTACAACTTCATATAAATCAATGTAACTTTTGATAGGAGACTCGGATACACATGTTTATGGCTTTATCTTATAGAACTCAAGGTCCCCGTGCTGGGAACACAGGTTTTGCAGCTGTTTGAGCTAAGATTTCCAAGTTATTCACATAATGAAAACCTATACTTTGTGTCGGTCGAGTTCCCCATTCAAATGCATGTAACAGTGAGAAACGCACTGTCTTGGCGAAAGAAAGCGTTTTTGTACAACTTCATATAAATCAATGTAACTTTTGATAGGAGACTCGGATACACATGTTTATGGCTTTAACTTATAGAACTCAAGGTCCCCGTGCTGGGAAAAAAGGTTTTGCAACTGTTTGAGCTAAGATTTCCAAGTTATTCACATAATGAAAACCTATACTTTGTTTCGGTCGAGTTCCCCATTCAAATGCATGTAACAGTGAGAAACGCACTGTCTTGGCGAAAGAAAGCGTTTTTGTACAACTTCATATAAATCAATGTAACTTTTGATAGGAGACTCGGATACACATGTTTATGGCTTTAACTTATAGAACTCAAGGTCCCCGTGCTGGGAAAACAGGTTTTGCAGCTGTTTGAGCTAAGATTTCCAAGTTATTCACATAATGAAAACCTATACTTTGTTTCGGTCGAGTTCCCCATTCAAATGCATGTAACAGTGAGAAACGCACTGTCTTGGCGAAAGAAAGCGTTTTTGTACAACTTCATATGAATAGCTGTAACTTTTGATAGAAGACTCAGACAAACATGTTTATGGCTTTAACTTATAGAACTCAAGGTCCCCATGTTGGGAAAAAAGGTTTTGCAACTGTTTGAGCTAAGATTTCCAAGTTATTCACATAATGAAAACCTATACTTTGTTTCGGTCGAGTTCCCCATTCAAATGCATGTAACAGTGAGAAACGCATTGTCTTGGCGAAAGAAAGCGTTTTTGTACAACTTCATATAAATCAATGTAACTTTTGATAGGAGACTCGGATACACATGTTTATGGCTTTATCTTATAGAACTCAAGGTCCCCGTGCTGGGAACACAGGTTTTGCAGCTGTTTGAGCTAAGATTTCCAAGTTATTCACATAATGAAAACCTATACTTTGTTTCGGTCGAGTTCCCCATTCAAATGCATGTAACAGTGAGAAACGCACTGTCTTGGCGAAAGAAAGCGTTTTTGTACAACTTCATATGAATAGCTGTAACTTTTGATAGAAGACTCAGACAAACATGTTTATGGCTTTAACTTATAGAACTCAAGGTCCCCATGTTGGGAAAAAAGGTTTTGCAACTGTTTGAGCTAAGATTTCCAAGTTATTCACATAATGAAAACCTATACTTTGTTTCGGTCGAGTTCCCCATTCAAATGCATGTAACAGTGAGAAACGCATTGTCTTGGCGAAAGAAAGCGTTTTTGTACAACTTCATATAAATCAATGTAACTTTTGATAGGAGACTCGGATACACATGTTTATGGCTTTATCTTATAGAACTCAAGGTCCCCGTGCTGGGAACACAGGTTTTGCAGCTGTTTGAGCTAAGATTTCCAAGTTATTCACATAATGAAAACCTATACTTTGTGTCGGTCGAGTTCCCCATTCAAATGCATGTAACAGTGAGAAACGCACTGTCTTGGCGAAAGAAAGCGTTTTTGTACAACTTCATATAAATCAATGTAACTTTTGATAGGAGACTCGGATACACATGTTTATGGCTTTAACTTATAGAACTCAAGGTCCCCATGTTGGGAAAAAAGGTTTTGCAACTGTTTGAGCTAAGATTTCCAAGTTATTCACATAATGAAAACCTATACTTTGTTTCGGTCGAGTTCCCCATTCAAATGCATGTAACAGTGAGAAACGCACTGTCTTGGCGAAAGAAAGCGTTTTTGTACAACTTCATATAAATCAATGTAACTTTTGATAGGAGACTCGGATACACATGTTTATGGCTTTATCTTATAGAACTCAAGGTCCCCGTGCTGGGAACACAGGTTTTGCAGCTGTTTGAGCTAAGATTTCCAAGTTATTCACATAATGAAAACCTATACTTTGTTTCGGTCGAGTTCCCCATTCAAATGCATGTAACAGTGAGAAACGCACTGTCTTGGCGAAAGAAAGCGTTTTTGTACAACTTCATATGAATAGCTGTAACTTTTGATAGAAGACTCAGACAAACATGTTTATGGCTTTAACTTATAGAACTCAAGGTCCCCGTGTTGGGCAAAAAGGTTTTGCAACTGTTTGAGCTAAGATTTCCAAGTTATTCACATAATGAAAACCTATACTTTGTTTCGGTCGAGTTCCCCATTCAAATGCATGTAACAGTGAGAAACGCACTGTCTTGGCGAAAGAAAGCGTTTTTGTACAACTTCATATAAATCAATGTAACTTTTGATAGGAGACTCGGATACACATGTTTATGGCTTTAGCTTATAGAACTCAAGGTCCCCGTGCTGGGAACACAGGTTTTGCAGCTGTTTGAGCTAAGATTTCCAAGTTATTCACATAATGAAAACCTATACTTTGTTTCGGTCGAGTTCCCCATTCAAATGCATGTAACAGTGAGAAACGCACTGTCTTGGCGAAATAAAGCGTTTTTGTACAACTTCATATGAATAGCTGTAACTTTTGATAGAAGACTCAGACAAACATGTTTATGGCTTTAACTTATAGAACTCAAGGTCCCCGTGTTGGGCAAAAAGGTTTTGCAACTGTTTGAGCTAAGATTTCCAAGTTATTCACATAATGAAAACCTATACTTTGTTTCGGTCGAGTTCCCCATTCAAATGCATGTAACAGTGAGAAACGCACTGTCTTGGCGAAAGAAAGCGTTTTTGTACAACTTCATATAAATCAATGTAACTTTTGATAGGAGACTCGGATACACATGTTTATGGCTTTATCTTATAGAACTCAAGGTCCCCGTGCTGGGAACACAGGTTTTGCAGCTGTTTGAGCTAAGATTTCCAAGTTATTCACATAATGAAAACCTATACTTTGTGTCGGTCGAGTTCCCCATTCAAATGCATGTAACAGTGAGAAACGCACTGTCTTGGCGAAAGAAAGCGTTTTTGTACAACTTCATATAAATCAATGTAACTTTTGATAGGAGACTCGGATACACATGTTTATGGCTTTAACTTATAGAACTCAAGGTCCCCGTGCTGGGAAAACAGGTTTTGCAGCTGTTTGAGCTAAGATTTCCAAGTTATTTACATAATGAAAACCTATACTTTGTTTCGGTCGAGTTCCCCATTCAAATGCATGTAACAGTGAGAAACGCACTGTCTTGGCGAAAGAAAGCGTTTTTGTACAACTTCATATGAATAGCTGTAACTTTTGATAGAAGACTCAGACAAACATGTTTATGGCTTTAACTTATAGATTCAAGGTCCCCATGTTGGGAAAAAAGGTTTTGCAACTGTTTGAGCTAAGATTTCCAAGTTATTCACATAATGAAAACCTATACTTTGTTTCGGTCGAGTTCCCCATTCAAATGCATGTAACAGTGAGAAACGCACTGTCTTGGCGAAAGAAAGCGTTTTTGTACAACTTCATATGAATAGCTGTAACTTTTGATAGAAGACTCAGACAAACATGTTTATGGCTTTAACTTATAGAACTCAAGGTCCCCATGTTGGGAAAAAAGGTTTTGCAACTGTTTGAGCTAAGATTTCCAAGTTATTCACATAATGAAAACCTATACTTTGTTTCGGTCGAGTTCCCCATTCAAATGCATGTAACAGTGAGAAACGCATTGTCTTGGCGAAAGAAAGCGTTTTTGTACAACTTCATATAAATCAATGTAACTTTTGATAGGAGACTCGGATACACATGTTTATGGCTTTAACTTATAGAACTCAAGGTCCCCGTGCTGGGAAAAAAGGTTTTGCAGCTGTTTGAGCTAAGATTTCCAAGTTATTCACATAATGAAAACCTATACTTTGTTTCGGTCGAGTTCCCCATTCAAATGCATGTAACAGTGAGAAACGCACTGTCTTGGCGAAAGAAAGCGTTTTTGTACAACTTCATATAAATCAATGTAACTTTTGATAGGAGACTCGGATACACATGTTTATGGCTTTATCTTATAGAACTCAAGGTCCCCGTGCTGGGAACACAGGTTTTGCAGCTGTTTGAGCTAAGATTTCCAAGTTATTCACATAATGAAAACCTATACTTTGTGTCGGTCGAGTTCCCCATTCAAATGCATGTAACAGTGAGAAACGCACTGTCTTGGCGAAAGAAAGCGTTTTTGTACAACTTCATATGAATAGCTGTAACTTTTGATAGAAGACTCAGACAAACATGTTTATGGCTTTAACTTATAGAACTCAAGGTCCCCATGTTGGGAAAAAAGGTTTTGCAACTGTTTGAGCTAAGATTTCCAAGTTATTCACATAATGAAAACCTATACTTTGTTTCGGTCGAGTTCCCCATTCAAATGCATGTAACAGTGAGAAACGCATTGTCTTGGCGAAAGAAAGCGTTTTTGTACAACTTCATATAAATCAATGTAACTTTTGATAGGAGACTCGGATACACATGTTTATGGCTTTATCTTATAGAACTCAAGGTCCCCGTGCTGGGAACACAGGTTTTGCAGCTGTTTGAGCTAAGATTTCCAAGTTATTCACATAATGAAAACCTATACTTTGTTTCGGTCGAGTTCCCCATTCAAATGCATGTAACAGTGAGAAACGCACTGTCTTGGCGAAAGAAAGCGTTTTTGTACAACTTCATATGAATAGCTGTAACTTTTGATAGAAGACTCAGACAAACATGTTTATGGCTTTAACTTATAGAACTCAAGGTCCCCATGTTGGGAAAAAAGGTTTTGCAACTGTTTGAGCTAAGATTTCCAAGTTATTCACATAATGAAAACCTATACTTTGTTTCGGTCGAGTTCCCCATTCAAATGCATGTAACAGTGAGAAACGCATTGTCTTGGCGAAAGAAAGCGTTTTTGTACAACTTCATATAAATCAATGTAACTTTTGATAGGAGACTCGGATACACATGTTTATGGCTTTATCTTATAGAACTCAAGGTCCCCGTGCTGGGAACACAGGTTTTGCAGCTGTTTGAGCTAAGATTTCCAAGTTATTCACATAATGAAAACCTATACTTTGTGTCGGTCGAGTTCCCCATTCAAATGCATGTAACAGTGAGAAACGCACTGTCTTGGCGAAAGAAAGCGTTTTTGTACAACTTCATATAAATCAATGTAACTTTTGATAGGAGACTCGGATACACATGTTTATGGCTTTAACTTATAGAACTCAAGGTCCCCATGTTGGGAAAAAAGGTTTTGCAACTGTTTGAGCTAAGATTTCCAAGTTATTCACATAATGAAAACCTATACTTTGTTTCGGTCGAGTTCCCCATTCAAATGCATGTAACAGTGAGAAACGCACTGTCTTGGCGAAAGAAAGCGTTTTTGTACAACTTCATATAAATCAATGTAACTTTTGATAGGAGACTCGGATACACATGTTTATGGCTTTATCTTATAGAACTCAAGGTCCCCGTGCTGGGAACACAGGTTTTGCAGCTGTTTGAGCTAAGATTTCCAAGTTATTCACATAATGAAAACCTATACTTTGTTTCGGTCGAGTTCCCCATTCAAATGCATGTAACAGTGAGAAACGCACTGTCTTGGCGAAAGAAAGCGTTTTTGTACAACTTCATATGAATAGCTGTAACTTTTGATAGAAGACTCAGACAAACATGTTTATGGCTTTAACTTATAGAACTCAAGGTCCCCGTGTTGGGCAAAAAGGTTTTGCAACTGTTTGAGCTAAGATTTCCAAGTTATTCACATAATGAAAACCTATACTTTGTTTCGGTCGAGTTCCCCATTCAAATGCATGTAACAGTGAGAAACGCACTGTCTTGGCGAAAGAAAGCGTTTTTGTACAACTTCATATAAATCAATGTAACTTTTGATAGGAGACTCGGATACACATGTTTATGGCTTTAGCTTATAGAACTCAAGGTCCCCGTGCTGGGAACACAGGTTTTGCAGCTGTTTGAGCTAAGATTTCCAAGTTATTCACATAATGAAAACCTATACTTTGTTTCGGTCGAGTTCCCCATTCAAATGCATGTAACAGTGAGAAACGCACTGTCTTGGCGAAATAAAGCGTTTTTGTACAACTTCATATGAATAGCTGTAACTTTTGATAGAAGACTCAGACAAACATGTTTATGGCTTTAACTTATAGAACTCAAGGTCCCCGTGTTGGGCAAAAAGGTTTTGCAACTGTTTGAGCTAAGATTTCCAAGTTATTCACATAATGAAAACCTATACTTTGTTTCGGTCGAGTTCCCCATTCAAATGCATGTAACAGTGAGAAACGCACTGTCTTGGCGAAAGAAAGCGTTTTTGTACAACTTCATATAAATCAATGTAACTTTTGATAGGAGACTCGGATACACATGTTTATGGCTTTATCTTATAGAACTCAAGGTCCCCGTGCTGGGAACACAGGTTTTGCAGCTGTTTGAGCTAAGATTTCCAAGTTATTCACATAATGAAAACCTATACTTTGTGTCGGTCGAGTTCCCCATTCAAATGCATGTAACAGTGAGAAACGCACTGTCTTGGCGAAAGAAAGCGTTTTTGTACAACTTCATATAAATCAATGTAACTTTTGATAGGAGACTCGGATACACATGTTTATGGCTTTAACTTATAGAACTCAAGGTCCCCGTGCTGGGAAAACAGGTTTTGCAGCTGTTTGAGCTAAGATTTCCAAGTTATTCACATAATGAAAACCTATACTTTGTTTCGGTCGAGTTCCCCATTCAAATGCATGTAACAGTGAGAAACGCACTGTCTTGGCGAAAGAAAGCGTTTTTGTACAACTTCATATGAATAGCTGTAACTTTTGATAGAAGACTCAGACAAACATGTTTATGGCTTTAACTTATAGAACTCAAGGTCCCCATGTTGGGAAAAAAGGTTTTGCAACTGTTTGAGCTAAGATTTCCAAGTTATTCACATAATGAAAACCTATACTTTGTTTCGGTCGAGTTCCCCATTCAAATGCATGTAACAGTGAGAAACGCACTGTCTTGGCGAAAGAAAGCGTTTTTGTACAACTTCATATGAATAGCTGTAACTTTTGATAGAAGACTCAGACAAACATGTTTATGGCTTTAACTTATAGAACTCAAGGTCCCCATGTTGGGAAAAAAGGTTTTGCAACTGTTTGAGCTAAGATTTCCAAGTTATTCACATAATGAAAACCTATACTTTGTTTCGGTCGAGTTCCCCATTCAAATGCATGTAACAGTGAGAAACGCATTGTCTTGGCGAAAGAAAGCGTTTTTGTACAACTTCATATAAATCAATGTAACTTTTGATAGGAGACTCGGATACACATGTTTATGGCTTTAACTTATAGAACTCAAGGTCCCCGTGCTGGGAAAAAAGGTTTTGCAGCTGTTTGAGCTAAGATTTCCAAGTTATTCACATAATGAAAACCTATACTTTGTTTCGGTCGAGTTCCCCATTCAAATGCATGTAACAGTGAGAAACGCACTGTCTTGGCGAAAGAAAGCGTTTTTGTACAACTTCATATAAATCAATGTAACTTTTGATAGGAGACTCGGATACACATGTTTATGGCTTTATCTTATAGAACTCAAGGTCCCCGTGCTGGGAACACAGGTTTTGCAGCTGTTTGAGCTAAGATTTCCAAGTTATTCACATAATGAAAACCTATACTTTGTGTCGGTCGAGTTCCCCATTCAAATGCATGTAACAGTGAGAAACGCACTGTCTTGGCGAAAGAAAGCGTTTTTGTACAACTTCATATAAATCAATGTAACTTTTGATAGGAGACTCGGATACACATGTTTATGGCTTTAACTTATAGAACTCAAGGTCCCCGTGCTGGGAACACAGGTTTTGCAGCTGTTTGAGCTAAGATTTCCAAGTTATTCACATAATGAAAACCTATACTTTGTGTCGGTCGAGTTCCCCATTCAAATGCATGTAACAGTGAGAAACGCACTGTCTTGGCGAAAGAAAGCGTTTTTGTACAACTTCATATAAATCAATGTAACTTTTGATAGGAGACTCGGATACACATGTTTATGGCTTTAACTTATAGAACTCAAGGTCCCCGTGCTGGGAAAAAAGGTTTTGCAACTGTTTGAGCTAAGATTTCCAAGTTATTCACATAATGAAAACCTATACTTTGTTTCGGTCGAGTTCCCCATTCAAATGCATGTAACAGTGAGAAACGCACTGTCTTGGCGAAAGAAAGCGTTTTTGTACAACTTCATATAAATCAATGTAACTTTTGATAGGAGACTCGGATACACATGTTTATGGCTTTATCTTATAGAACTCAAGGTCCCCGTGCTGGGAACACAGGTTTTGCAGCTGTTTGAGCTAAGATTTCCAAGTTATTCACATAATGAAAACCTATACTTTGTGTCGGTCGAGTTCCCCATTCAAATGCATGTAACAGTGAGAAACGCACTGTCTTGGCGAAAGAAAGCGTTTTTGTACAACTTCATATAAATCAATGTAACTTTTGATAGGAGACTCGGATACACATGTTTATGGCTTTAACTTATAGAACTCAAGGTCCCCGTGCTGGGAAAACAGGTTTTGCAGCTGTTTGAGCTAAGATTTCCAAGTTATTCACATAATGAAAACCTATACTTTGTTTCGGTCGAGTTCCCCATTCAAATGCATGTAACAGTAAGAAACGCACTGTCTTGGCGAAAGAAAGCGTTTTTGTACAACTTCATATGAATAGCTGTAACCTTTGATAGAAGACTCAGACAAACATGTTTATGGCTTTAACTTATAGAACTCAAGGTCCCCGTGCTGGGAAAACAGGTTTTGCAGCTGTTTGAGCTAAGATTTCCAAGTTATTCACATAATGAAAACCTATACTTTGTTTCGGTCGAGTTCCCCATTCAAATGCATGTAACAGTGAGAAACGCACTGTCTTGGCGAAAGAAAGCGTTTTTGTACAACTTCATATGAATAGCTGTAACTTTTGATAGAAGACTCAGACAAACATGTTTATGGCTTTAACTTATAGAACTCAAGGTCCCCATGTTGGGAAAAAAGGTTTTGCAACTGTTTGAGCTAAGATTTCCAAGTTATTCACATAATGAAAACCTATACTTTGTTTCGGTCGAGTTCCCCATTCAAATGCATGTAACAGTGAGAAACGCATTGTCTTGGCGAAAGAAAGCGTTTTTGTACAACTTCATATAAATCAATGTAACTTTTGATAGGAGACTCGGATACACATGTTTATGGCTTTATCTTATAGAACTCAAGGTCCCCGTGCTGGGAACACAGGTTTTGCAGCTGTTTGAGCTAAGATTTCCAAGTTATTCACATAATGAAAACCTATACTTTGTTTCGGTCGAGTTCCCCATTCAAATGCATGTAACAGTGAGAAACGCACTGTCTTGGCGAAAGAAAGCGTTTTTGTACAACTTCATATGAATAGCTGTAACTTTTGATAGAAGACTCAGACAAACATGTTTATGGCTTTAACTTATAGAACTCAAGGTCCCCGTGTTGGGCAAAAAGGTTTTGCAACTGTTTGAGCTAAGATTTCCAAGTTATTCACATAATGAAAACCTATACTTTGTTTCGGTCGAGTTCCCCATTCAAATGCATGTAACAGTGAGAAACGCACTGTCTTGGCGAAAGAAAGCGTTTTTGTACAACTTCATATAAATCAATGTAACTTTTGATAGGAGACTCGGATACACATGTTTATGGCTTTAGCTTATAGAACTCAAGGTCCCCGTGCTGGGAACACAGGTTTTGCAGCTGTTTGAGCTAAGATTTCCAAGTTATTCACATAATGAAAACCTATACTTTGTTTCGGTCGAGTTCCCCATTCAAATGCATGTAACAGTGAGAAACGCACTGTCTTGGCGAAAGAAAGCGTTTTTGTACAACTTCATATGAATAGCTGTAACTTTTGATAGAAGACTCAGACAAACATGTTTATGGCTTTAACTTATAGAACTCAAGGTCCCCGTGTTGGGCAAAAAGGTTTTGCAACTGTTTGAGCTAAGATTTCCAAGTTATTCACATAATGAAAACCTATACTTTGTTTCGGTCGAGTTCCCCATTCAAATGCATGTAACAGTGAGAAACGCACTGTCTTGGCGAAAGAAAGCGTTTTTGTACAACTTCATATAAATCAATGTAACTTTTGATAGGAGACTCGGATACACATGTTTATGGCTTTATCTTATAGAACTCAAGGTCCCCGTGCTGGGAACACAGGTTTTGCAGCTGTTTGAGCTAAGATTTCCAAGTTATTCACATAATGAAAACCTATACTTTGTGTCGGTCGAGTTCCCCATTCAAATGCATGTAACAGTGAGAAACGCACTGTCTTGGCGAAAGAAAGCGTTTTTGTACAACTTCATATAAATCAATGTAACTTTTGATAGGAGACTCGGATACACATGTTTATGGCTTTAACTTATAGAACTCAAGGTCCCCGTGCTGGGAAAAAAGGTTTTGCAACTGTTTGAGCTAAGATTTCCAAGTTATTCACATAATGAAAACCTATACTTTGTTTCGGTCGAGTTCCCCATTCAAATGCATGTAACAGTGAGAAACGCACTGTCTTGGCGAAAGAAAGCGTTTTTGTACAACTTCATATAAATCAATGTAACTTTTGATAGGAGACTCGGATACACATGTTTATGGCTTTAACTTATAGAACTCAAGGTCCCCGTGCTGGGAAAACAGGTTTTGCAGCTGTTTGAGCTAAGATTTCCAAGTTATTCACATAATGAAAACCTATACTTTGTTTCGGTCGAGTTCCCCATTCAAATGCATGTAACAGTGAGAAACGCACTGTCTTGGCGAAAGAAAGCGTTTTTGTACAACTTCATATGAATAGCTGTAACTTTTGATAGAAGACTCAGACAAACATGTTTATGGCTTTAACTTATAGAACTCAAGGTCCCCATGTTGGGAAAAAAGGTTTTGCAACTGTTTGAGCTAAGATTTCCAAGTTATTCACATAATGAAAACCTATACTTTGTTTCGGTCGAGTTCCCCATTCAAATGCATGTAACAGTGAGAAACGCATTGTCTTGGCGAAAGAAAGCGTTTTTGTACAACTTCATATAAATCAATGTAACTTTTGATAGGAGACTCGGATACACATGTTTATGGCTTTATCTTATAGAACTCAAGGTCCCCGTGCTGGGAACACAGGTTTTGCAGCTGTTTGAGCTAAGATTTCCAAGTTATTCACATAATGAAAACCTATACTTTGTTTCGGTCGAGTTCCCCATTCAAATGCATGTAACAGTGAGAAACGCACTGTCTTGGCGAAAGAAAGCGTTTTTGTACAACTTCATATGAATAGCTGTAACTTTTGATAGAAGACTCAGACAAACATGTTTATGGCTTTAACTTATAGAACTCAAGGTCCCCATGTTGGGAAAAAAGGTTTTGCAACTGTTTGAGCTAAGATTTCCAAGTTATTCACATAATGAAAACCTATACTTTGTTTCGGTCGAGTTCCCCATTCAAATGCATGTAACAGTGAGAAACGCATTGTCTTGGCGAAAGAAAGCGTTTTTGTACAACTTCATATAAATCAATGTAACTTTTGATAGGAGACTCGGATACACATGTTTATGGCTTTATCTTATAGAACTCAAGGTCCCCGTGCTGGGAACACAGGTTTTGCAGCTGTTTGAGCTAAGATTTCCAAGTTATTCACATAATGAAAACCTATACTTTGTGTCGGTCGAGTTCCCCATTCAAATGCATGTAACAGTGAGAAACGCACTGTCTTGGCGAAAGAAAGCGTTTTTGTACAACTTCATATAAATCAATGTAACTTTTGATAGGAGACTCGGATACACATGTTTATGGCTTTAACTTATAGAACTCAAGGTCCCCGTGCTGGGAAAACAGGTTTTGCAGCTGTTTGAGCTAAGATTTCCAAGTTATTCACATAATGAAAACCTATACTTTGTTTCGGTCGAGTTCCCCATTCAAATGCATGTAACAGTAAGAAACGCACTGTCTTGGCGAAAGAAAGCGTTTTTGTACAACTTCATATGAATAGCTGTAACTTTTGATAGAAGACTCAGACAAACATGTTTATGGCTTTAACTTATAGAACTCAAGGTCCCCATGTTGGGAAAAAAGGTTTTGCAACTGTTTGAGCTAAGATTTCCAAGTTATTCACATAATGAAAACCTATACTTTGTGTCGGTCGAGTTCCCCATTCAAATGCATGTAACAGTGAGAAACGCACTGTCTTGGCGAAAGAAAGCGTTTTTGTACAACTTCATATAAATCAATGTAACTTTTGATAGGAGACTCGGATACACATGTTTATGGCTTTAACTTATAGAACTCAAGGTCCCCGTGCTGGGAAAACAGGTTTTGCAGCTGTTTGAGCTAAGATTTCCAAGTTATTCACATAATGAAAACCTATACTTTGTTTCGGTCGAGTTCCCCATTCAAATGCATGTAACAGTAAGAAACGCACTGTCTTGGCGAAAGAAAGCGTTTTTGTACAACTTCATATGAATAGCTGTAACCTTTGATAGAAGACTCAGACAAACATGTTTATGGCTTTAACATAGAACTCAAGGTCCCCGTGCTGGGAAAACAGGTTTTGCAGCTGTTTGAGCTAAGATTTCCAAGTTATTCACATAATGAAAACCTATACTTTGTTTCGGTCGAGTTCCCCATTCAAATGCATGTAACAGTGAGAAACGCACTGTCTTGGCGAAAGAAAGCGTTTTTGTACAACTTCATATGAATAGCTGTAACTTTTGATAGAAGACTCAGACAAACATGTTTATGGCTTTAACTTATAGAACTCAAGGTCCCCGTGCTGGGAACACAGGTTTTGCAGCTGTTTGAGCTAAGATTTCCAAGTTATTCACATAATGAAAACCTATACTTTGTGTCGGTCGAGTTCCCCATTCAAATGCATGTAACAGTGAGAAACGCACTGTCTTGGCGAAAGAAAGCGTTTTTGTACAACTTCATATGAATAGCTGTAACCTTTGATAGAAGACTCAGACAAACATGTTTATGGCTTTAACTTATAGAACTCAAGGTCCCCGTGCTGGGAAAACAGGTTTTGCAGCTGTTTGAGCTAAGATTTCCAAGTTATTCACATAATGAAAACCTATACTTTGTTTCGGTCGAGTTCCCCATTCAAATGCATGTAACAGTGAGAAACGCACTGTCTTGGCGAAAGAAAGCGTTTTTGTACAACTTCATATGAATAGCTGTAACTTTTGATAGAAGACTCAGACAAACATGTTTATGGCTTTAACTTATAGAACTCAAGGTCCCCATGTTGGGAAAAAAGGTTTTGCAACTGTTTGAGCTAAGATTTCCAAGTTATTCACATAATGAAAACCTATACTTTGTGTCGGTCGAGTTCCCCATTCAAATGCATGTAACAGTGAGAAACGCACTGTCTTGGCGAAAGAAAGCGTTTTTGTACAACTTCATATAAATCAATGTAACTTTTGATAGGAGACTCGGATACACATGTTTATGGCTTTAACTTATAGAACTCAAGGTCCCCGTGCTGGTAAAACAGGTTTTGCAGCTGTTTGAGCTAAGATTTCCAAGTTATTCACATAATGAAAACCTATACTTTGTTTCGGTCGAGTTCCCCATTCAAATGCATGTAAAAGTGAGAAACGCACTGTCTTGGCGAAAGAAAGCGTTTTTGTACAACTTCATATGAATAGCTGTAACTTTTGATAGAAGACTCAGACAAACATGTTTATGGCTTTAACTTATAGAACTCAAGGTCCCCATGTTGGGAAAAAAGGTTTTGCAACTGTTTGAGCTAAGATTTCCAAGTTATTCACATAATGAAAACCTATACTTTGTTTCGGTCGAGTTCCCCATTCAAATGCATGTAACAGTGAGAAACGCACTGTCTTGGCGAAAGAAAGCGTTTTTGTACAACTTCATATAAATCAATGTAACTTTTGATAGGAGACTCGGATACACATGTTTATGGCTTTATCTTATAGAACTCAAGGTCCCCGTGCTGGGAACACAGGTTTTGCAGCTGTTTGAGCTAAGATTTCCAAGTTATTCACATAATGAAAACCTATACTTTGTGTCGGTCGAGTTCCCCATTCAAATGCATGTAACAGTGAGAAACGCACTGTCTTGGCGAAAGAAAGCGTTTTTGTACAACTTCATATAAATCAATGTAACTTTTGATAGGAGACTCGGATACACATGTTTATGGCTTTAACTTATAGAACTCAAGGTCCCCGTGCTGGTAAAACAGGTTTTGCAGCTGTTTGAGCTAAGATTTCCAAGTTATTCACATAATGAAAACCTATACTTTGTTTCGGTCGAGTTCCCCATTCAAATGCATGTAACAGTGAGAAACGCACTGTCTTGGCGAAAGAAAGCGTTTTTGTACAACTTCATATGAATAGCTGTAACTTTTGATAGAAGACTCAGACAAACATGTTTATGGCTTTATCTTATAGAACTCAAGGTCCCCATGTTGGGAAAAAAGGTTTTGCAACTGTTTGAGCTAAGATTTCCAAGTTATTCACATAATGAAAACCTATACTTTGTTTCGGTCGAGTTCCCCATTCAAATGCATGTAACAGTAAGAAACGCACTGTCTTGGCGAAAGAAAGCGTTTTTGTACAACTTCATATGAATAGCTGTAACCTTTGATAGAAGACTCAGACAAACATGTTTATGGCTTTAACTTATAGAACTCAAGGTCCCCGTGCTGGGAAAACAGGTTTTGCAGCTGTTTGAGCTAAGATTTCCAAGTTATTCACATAATGAAAACCTATACTTTGTTTCGGTCGAGTTCCCCATTCAAATGCATGTAACAGTGAGAAACGCACTGTCTTGGCGAAAGAAAGCGTTTTTGTACAACTTCATATGAATAGCTGTAACTTTTGATAGAAGACTCAGACAAACATGTTTATGGCTTTAACTTATAGAACTCAAGGTCCCCATGTTGGGAAAAAAGGTTTTGCAACTGTTTGAGCTAAGATTTCCAAGTTATTCACATAATGAAAACCTATACTTTGTTTCGGTCGAGTTCCCCATTCAAATGCATGTAACAGTGAGAAACGCATTGTCTTGGCGAAAGAAAGCGTTTTTGTACAACTTCATATAAATCAATGTAACTTTTGATAGGAGACTCGGATACACATGTTTATGGCTTTATCTTATAGAACTCAAGGTCCCCGTGCTGGGAACACAGGTTTTGCAGCTGTTTGAGCTAAGATTTCCAAGTTATTCACATAATGAAAACCTATACTTTGTTTCGGTCGAGTTCCCCATTCAAATGCATGTAACAGTGAGAAACGCACTGTCTTGGCGAAAGAAAGCGTTTTTGTACAACTTCATATGAATAGCTGTAACCTTTGATAGAAGACTCAGACAAACATGTTTATGGCTTTAACTTATAGAACTCAAGGTCCCCGTGCTGGGAAAACAGGTTTTGCAGCTGTTTGAGCTAAGATTTCCAAGTTATTCACATAATGAAAACCTATACTTTGTTTCGGTCGAGTTCCCCATTCAAATGCATGTAACAGTGAGAAACGCACTGTCTTGGCGAAAGAAAGCGTTTTTGTACAACTTCATATGAATAGCTGTAACTTTTGATAGAAGACTCAGACAAACATGTTTATGGCTTTAACTTATAGAACTCAAGGTCCCCATGTTGGGAAAAAAGGTTTTGCAACTGTTTGAGCTAAGATTTCCAAGTTATTCACATAATGAAAACCTATACTTTGTTTCGGTCGAGTTCCCCATTCAAATGCATGTAACAGTGAGAAACGCACTGTCTTGGCGAAAGAAAGCGTTTTTGTACAACTTCATATAAATCAATGTAACTTTTGATAGGAGACTCGGATACACATGTTTATGGCTTTATCTTATAGAACTCAAGGTCCCCGTGCTGGGAACACAGGTTTTGCAGCTGTTTGAGCTAAGATTTCCAAGTTATTCACATAATGAAAACCTATACTTTGTGTCGGTCGAGTTCCCCATTCAAATGCATGTAACAGTGAGAAACGCACTGTCTTGGCGAAAGAAAGCGTTTTTGTACAACTTCATATAAATCAATGTAACTTTTGATAGGAGACTCGGATACACATGTTTATGGCTTTAACTTATAGAACTCAAGGTCCCCGTGCTGGTAAAACAGGTTTTGCAGCTGTTTGAGCTAAGATTTCCAAGTTATTCACATAATGAAAACCTATACTTTGTTTCGGTCGAGTTCCCCATTCAAATGCATGTAACAGTGAGAAACGCACTGTCTTGGCGAAAGAAAGCGTTTTTGTACAACTTCATATGAATAGCTGTAACTTTTGATAGAAGACTCAGACAAACATGTTTATGGCTTTATCTTATAGAACTCAAGGTCCCCATGTTGGGAAAAAAGGTTTTGCAACTGTTTGAGCTAAGATTTCCAAGTTATTCACATAATGAAAACCTATACTTTGTTTCGGTCGAGTTCCCCATTCAAATGCATGTAACAGTGAGAAACGCACTGTCTTGGCGAAAGAAAGCGTTTTTGTACAACTTCATATGAATAGCTGTAACTTTTGATAGAAGACTCAGACAAACATGTTTATGGCTTTAACTTATAGAACTCAAGGTCCCCATGTTGGGAAAAAAGGTTTTGCAACTGTTTGAGCTAAGATTTCCAAGTTATTCACATAATGAAAACCTATACTTTGTTTCGGTCGAGTTCCCCATTCAAATGCATGTAACAGTGAGAAACGCATTGTCTTGGCGAAAGAAAGCGTTTTTGTACAACTTCATATAAATCAATGTAACTTTTGATAGGAGACTCGGATACACATGTTTATGGCTTTATCTTATAGAACTCAAGGTCCCCGTGCTGGGAACACAGGTTTTGCAGCTGTTTGAGCTAAGATTTCCAAGTTATTCACATAATGAAAACCTATACTTTGTTTCGGTCGAGTTCCCCATTCAAATGCATGTAACAGTGAGAAACGCACTGTCTTGGCGAAAGAAAGCGTTTTTGTACAACTTCATATGAATAGCTGTAACCTTTGATAGAAGACTCAGACAAACATGTTTATGGCTTTAACTTATAGAACTCAAGGTCCCCGTGCTGGGAAAACAGGTTTTGCAGCTGTTTGAGCTAAGATTTCCAAGTTATTCACATAATGAAAACCTATACTTTGTTTCGGTCGAGTTCCCCATTCAAATGCATGTAACAGTGAGAAACGCACTGTCTTGGCGAAAGAAAGCGTTTTTGTACAACTTCATATGAATAGCTGTAACTTTTGATAGAAGACTCAGACAAACATGTTTATGGCTTTAACTTATAGAACTCAAGGTCCCCGTGCTGGGAACACAGGTTTTGCAGCTGTTTGAGCTAAGATTTCCAAGTTATTCACATAATGAAAACCTATACTTTGTGTCGGTCGAGTTCCCCATTCAAATGCATGTAACAGTGAGAAACGCACTGTCTTGGCGAAAGAAAGCGTTTTTGTACAACTTCATATAAATCAATGTAACTTTTGATAGGAGACTCGGATACACATGTTTATGGCTTTAACTTATAGAACTCAAGGTCCCCGTGCTGGTAAAACAGGTTTTGCAGCTGTTTGAGCTAAGATTTCCAAGTTATTCACATAATGAAAACCTATACTTTGTTTCGGTCGAGTTCCCCATTCAAATGCATGTAACAGTGAGAAACGCACTGTCTTGGCGAAAGAAAGCGTTTTTGTACAACTTCATATGAATAGCTGTAACTTTTGATAGAAGACTCAGACAAACATGTTTATGGCTTTATCTTATAGAACTCAAGGTCCCCATGTTGGGAAAAAAGGTTTTGCAACTGTTTGAGCTAAGATTTCCAAGTTATTCACATAATGAAAACCTATACTTTGTTTCGGTCGAGTTCCCCATTCAAATGCATGTAACAGTGAGAAACGCACTGTCTTGGCGAAAGAAAGCGTTTTTGTACAACTTCATATAAATCAATGTAACTTTTGATAGGAGACTCGGATACACATGTTTATGGCTTTAACTTATAGAACTCAAGGTCCCCGTGCTGGGAAAACAGGTTTTGCAGCTGTTTGAGCTAAGATTTCCAAGTTATTCACATAATGAAAACCTATACTTTGTTTCGGTCGAGTTCCCCATTCAAATGCATGTAACAGTAAGAAACGCACTGTCTTGGCGAAAGAAAGCGTTTTTGTACAACTTCATATGAATAGCTGTAACCTTTGATAGAAGACTCAGACAAACATGTTTATGGCTTTAACTTATAGAACTCAAGGTCCCCGTGCTGGGAAAACAGGTTTTGCAGCTGTTTGAGCTAAGATTTCCAAGTTATTCACATAATGAAAACCTATACTTTGTTTCGGTCGAGTTCCCCATTCAAATGCATGTAACAGTGAGAAACGCACTGTCTTGGCGAAAGAAAGCGTTTTGGTACAACTTCATATAAATCAATGTAACTTTTGATAGGAGACTCGGATACACATGTTTATGGCTTTATCTTATAGAACTCAAGGTCCCCGTGCTGGGAACACAGGTTTTGCAGCTGTTTGAGCTAAGATTTCCAAGTTATTCACATAATGAAAACCTATACTTTGTGTCGGTCGAGTTCCCCATTCAAATGCATGTAACAGTGAGAAACGCACTGTCTTGGCGAAAGAAAGCGTTTTTGTACAACTTCATATAAATCAATGTAACTTTTGATAGGAGACTCGGATACACATATTTATGGCTTTAACTTATAGAACTCAAGGTCCCCGTGCTGGGAAAACAGGTTTTGCAGCTGTTTGAGCTAAGATTTCCAAGTTATTCACATAATGAAAACCTATACTTTGTTTCGGTCGAGTTCCCCATTCAAATGCATGTAACAGTGAGAAACGCACTGTCTTGGCGAAAGAAAGCGTTTTTGTACAACTTCATATGAATAGCTGTAACTTTTGATAGAAGACTCAGACAAACATGTTTATGGCTTTATCTTATAGAACTCAAGGTCCCCATGTTGGGAAAAAAGGTTTTGCAACTGTTTGAGCTAAGATTTCCAAGTTATTCACATAATGAAAACCTATACTTTGTTTCGGTCGAGTTCCCCATTCAAATGCATGTAACAGTGAGAAACGCACTGTCTTGGCGAAAGAAAGCGTTTTTGTACAACTTCATATAAATCAATGTAACTTTTGATAGGAGACTCGGATACACATGTTTATGGCTTTAACTTATAGAACTCAAGGTCCCCGTGCTGGGAAAACAGGTTTTGCAGCTGTTTGAGCTAAGATTTCCAAGTTATTCACATAATGAAAACCTATACTTTGTTTCGGTCGAGTTCCCCATTCAAATGCATGTAACAGTAAGAAACGCATTGTCTTGGCGAAAGAAAGCGTTTTTGTACAACTTCATATGAATAGCTGTAACCTTTGATAGAAGACTCAGACAAACATGTTTATGGCTTTAACTTATAGAACTCAAGGTCCCCGTGCTGGGAAAACAGGTTTTGCAGCTGTTTGAGCTAAGATTTCCAAGTTATTCACATAATGAAAACCTATACTTTGTTTCGGTCGAGTTCCCCATTCAAATGCATGTAACAGTGAGAAACGCACTGTCTTGGCGAAAGAAAGCGTTTTTGTACAACTTCATATGAATAGCTGTAACTTTTGATAGAAGACTCAGACAAACATGTTTATGGCTTTAACTTATAGAACTCAAGGTCCCCGTGCTGGGAACACAGGTTTTGCAGCTGTTTGAGCTAAGATTTCCAAGTTATTCACATAATGAAAACCTATACTTTGTGTCGGTCGAGTTCCCCATTCAAATGCATGTAACAGTGAGAAACGCACTGTCTTGGCGAAAGAAAGCGTTTTTGTACAACTTCATATGAATAGCTGTAACCTTTGATAGAAGACTCAGACAAACATGTTTATGGCTTTAACTTATAGAACTCAAGGTCCCCGTGCTGGGAAAACAGGTTTTGCAGCTGTTTGAGCTAAGATTTCCAAGTTATTCACATAATGAAAACCTATACTTTGTTTCGGTCGAGTTCCCCATTCAAATGCATGTAACAGTGAGAAACGCACTGTCTTGGCGAAAGAAAGCGTTTTTGTACAACTTCATATGAATAGCTGTAACTTTTGATAGAAGACTCAGACAAACATGTTTATGGCTTTAACTTATAGAACTCAAGGTCCCCATGTTGGGAAAAAAGGTTTTGCAACTGTTTGAGCTAAGATTTCCAAGTTATTCACATAATGAAAACCTATACTTTGTGTCGGTCGAGTTCCCCATTCAAATGCATGTAACAGTGAGAAACGCACTGTCTTGGCGAAAGAAAGCGTTTTTGTACAACTTCATATAAATCAATGTAACTTTTGATAGGAGACTCGGATACACATGTTTATGGCTTTAACTTATAGAACTCAAGGTCCCCGTGCTGGTAAAACAGGTTTTGCAGCTGTTTGAGCTAAGATTTCCAAGTTATTCACATAATGAAAACCTATACTTTGTTTCGGTCGAGTTCCCCATTCAAATGCATGTAAAAGTGAGAAACGCACTGTCTTGGCGAAAGAAAGCGTTTTTGTACAACTTCATATGAATAGCTGTAACTTTTGATAGAAGACTCAGACAAACATGTTTATGGCTTTAACTTATAGAACTCAAGGTCCCCATGTTGGGAAAAAAGGTTTTGCAACTGTTTGAGCTAAGATTTCCAAGTTATTCACATAATGAAAACCTATACTTTGTTTCGGTCGAGTTCCCCATTCAAATGCATGTAACAGTGAGAAACGCACTGTCTTGGCGAAAGAAAGCGTTTTTGTACAACTTCATATAAATCAATGTAACTTTTGATAGGAGACTCGGATACACATGTTTATGGCTTTATCTTATAGAACTCAAGGTCCCCGTGCTGGGAACACAGGTTTTGCAGCTGTTTGAGCTAAGATTTCCAAGTTATTCACATAATGAAAACCTATACTTTGTGTCGGTCGAGTTCCCCATTCAAATGCATGTAACAGTGAGAAACGCACTGTCTTGGCGAAAGAAAGCGTTTTTGTACAACTTCATATAAATCAATGTAACTTTTGATAGGAGACTCGGATACACATGTTTATGGCTTTAACTTATAGAACTCAAGGTCCCCGTGCTGGTAAAACAGGTTTTGCAGCTGTTTGAGCTAAGATTTCCAAGTTATTCACATAATGAAAACCTATACTTTGTTTCGGTCGAGTTCCCCATTCAAATGCATGTAACAGTGAGAAACGCACTGTCTTGGCGAAAGAAAGCGTTTTTGTACAACTTCATATGAATAGCTGTAACTTTTGATAGAAGACTCAGACAAACATGTTTATGGCTTTATCTTATAGAACTCAAGGTCCCCATGTTGGGAAAAAAGGTTTTGCAACTGTTTGAGCTAAGATTTCCAAGTTATTCACATAATGAAAACCTATACTTTGTTTCGGTCGAGTTCCCCATTCAAATGCATGTAACAGTAAGAAACGCACTGTCTTGGCGAAAGAAAGCGTTTTTGTACAACTTCATATGAATAGCTGTAACCTTTGATAGAAGACTCAGACAAACATGTTTATGGCTTTAACTTATAGAACTCAAGGTCCCCGTGCTGGGAAAACAGGTTTTGCAGCTGTTTGAGCTAAGATTTCCAAGTTATTCACATAATGAAAACCTATACTTTGTTTCGGTCGAGTTCCCCATTCAAATGCATGTAACAGTGAGAAACGCACTGTCTTGGCGAAAGAAAGCGTTTTTGTACAACTTCATATGAATAGCTGTAACTTTTGATAGAAGACTCAGACAAACATGTTTATGGCTTTAACTTATAGAACTCAAGGTCCCCATGTTGGGAAAAAAGGTTTTGCAACTGTTTGAGCTAAGATTTCCAAGTTATTCACATAATGAAAACCTATACTTTGTTTCGGTCGAGTTCCCCATTCAAATGCATGTAACAGTGAGAAACGCATTGTCTTGGCGAAAGAAAGCGTTTTTGTACAACTTCATATAAATCAATGTAACTTTTGATAGGAGACTCGGATACACATGTTTATGGCTTTATCTTATAGAACTCAAGGTCCCCGTGCTGGGAACACAGGTTTTGCAGCTGTTTGAGCTAAGATTTCCAAGTTATTCACATAATGAAAACCTATACTTTGTTTCGGTCGAGTTCCCCATTCAAATGCATGTAACAGTGAGAAACGCACTGTCTTGGCGAAAGAAAGCGTTTTTGTACAACTTCATATGAATAGCTGTAACCTTTGATAGAAGACTCAGACAAACATGTTTATGGCTTTAACTTATAGAACTCAAGGTCCCCGTGCTGGGAAAACAGGTTTTGCAGCTGTTTGAGCTAAGATTTCCAAGTTATTCACATAATGAAAACCTATACTTTGTTTCGGTCGAGTTCCCCATTCAAATGCATGTAACAGTGAGAAACGCACTGTCTTGGCGAAAGAAAGCGTTTTTGTACAACTTCATATGAATAGCTGTAACTTTTGATAGAAGACTCAGACAAACATGTTTATGGCTTTAACTTATAGAACTCAAGGTCCCCATGTTGGGAAAAAAGGTTTTGCAACTGTTTGAGCTAAGATTTCCAAGTTATTCACATAATGAAAACCTATACTTTGTTTCGGTCGAGTTCCCCATTCAAATGCATGTAACAGTGAGAAACGCACTGTCTTGGCGAAAGAAAGCGTTTTTGTACAACTTCATATAAATCAATGTAACTTTTGATAGGAGACTCGGATACACATGTTTATGGCTTTATCTTATAGAACTCAAGGTCCCCGTGCTGGGAACACAGGTTTTGCAGCTGTTTGAGCTAAGATTTCCAAGTTATTCACATAATGAAAACCTATACTTTGTGTCGGTCGAGTTCCCCATTCAAATGCATGTAACAGTGAGAAACGCACTGTCTTGGCGAAAGAAAGCGTTTTTGTACAACTTCATATAAATCAATGTAACTTTTGATAGGAGACTCGGATACACATGTTTATGGCTTTAACTTATAGAACTCAAGGTCCCCGTGCTGGTAAAACAGGTTTTGCAGCTGTTTGAGCTAAGATTTCCAAGTTATTCACATAATGAAAACCTATACTTTGTTTCGGTCGAGTTCCCCATTCAAATGCATGTAACAGTGAGAAACGCACTGTCTTGGCGAAAGAAAGCGTTTTTGTACAACTTCATATGAATAGCTGTAACTTTTGATAGAAGACTCAGACAAACATGTTTATGGCTTTATCTTATAGAACTCAAGGTCCCCATGTTGGGAAAAAAGGTTTTGCAACTGTTTGAGCTAAGATTTCCAAGTTATTCACATAATGAAAACCTATACTTTGTTTCGGTCGAGTTCCCCATTCAAATGCATGTAACAGTGAGAAACGCACTGTCTTGGCGAAAGAAAGCGTTTTTGTACAACTTCATATAAATCAATGTAACTTTTGATAGGAGACTCGGATACACATGTTTATGGCTTTAACTTATAGAACTCAAGGTCCCCGTGCTGGGAAAACAGGTTTTGCAGCTGTTTGAGCTAAGATTTCCAAGTTATTCACATAATGAAAACCTATACTTTGTTTCGGTCGAGTTCCCCATTCAAATGCATGTAACAGTAAGAAACGCACTGTCTTGGCGAAAGAAAGCGTTTTTGTACAACTTCATATGAATAGCTGTAACCTTTGATAGAAGACTCAGACAAACATGTTTATGGCTTTAACTTATAGAACTCAAGGTCCCCGTGCTGGGAAAACAGGTTTTGCAGCTGTTTGAGCTAAGATTTCCAAGTTATTCACATAATGAAAACCTATACTTTGTTTCGGTCGAGTTCCCCATTCAAATGCATGTAACAGTGAGAAACGCACTGTCTTGGCGAAAGAAAGCGTTTTGGTACAACTTCATATAAATCAATGTAACTTTTGATAGGAGACTCGGATACACATGTTTATGGCTTTATCTTATAGAACTCAAGGTCCCCGTGCTGGGAACACAGGTTTTGCAGCTGTTTGAGCTAAGATTTCCAAGTTATTCACATAATGAAAACCTATACTTTGTGTCGGTCGAGTTCCCCATTCAAATGCATGTAACAGTGAGAAACGCACTGTCTTGGCGAAAGAAAGCGTTTTTGTACAACTTCATATGAATAGCTGTAACTTTTGATAGAAGACTCAGACAAACATGTTTATGGCTTTAACTTATAGAACTCAAGGTCCCCATGTTGGGAAAAAAGGTTTTGCAACTGTTTGAGCTAAGATTTCCAAGTTATTCACATAATGAAAACCTATACTTTGTTTCGGTCGAGTTCCCCATTCAAATGCATGTAACAGTGAGAAACGCATTGTCTTGGCGAAAGAAAGCGTTTTTGTACAACTTCATATAAATCAATGTAACTTTTGATAGGAGACTCGGATACACATGTTTATGGCTTTATCTTATAGAACTCAAGGTCCCCGTGCTGGGAACACAGGTTTTGCAGCTGTTTGAGCTAAGATTTCCAAGTTATTCACATAATGAAAACCTATACTTTGTTTCGGTCGAGTTCCCCATTCAAATGCATGTAACAGTGAGAAACGCACTGTCTTGGCGAAAGAAAGCGTTTTTGTACAACTTCATATGAATAGCTGTAACCTTTGATAGAAGACTCAGACAAACATGTTTATGGCTTTAACTTATAGAACTCAAGGTCCCCGTGCTGGGAAAACAGGTTTTGCAGCTGTTTGAGCTAAGATTTCCAAGTTATTCACATAATGAAAACCTATACTTTGTTTCGGTCGAGTTCCCCATTCAAATGCATGTAACAGTGAGAAACGCACTGTCTTGGCGAAAGAAAGCGTTTTTGTACAACTTCATATGAATAGCTGTAACTTTTGATAGAAGACTCAGACAAACATGTTTATGGCTTTAACTTATAGAACTCAAGGTCCCCATGTTGGGAAAAAAGGTTTTGCAACTGTTTGAGCTAAGATTTCCAAGTTATTCACATAATGAAAACCTATACTTTGTTTCGGTCGAGTTCCCCATTCAAATGCATGTAACAGTGAGAAACGCACTGTCTTGGCGAAAGAAAGCGTTTTTGTACAACTTCATATAAATCAATGTAACTTTTGATAGGAGACTCGGATACACATGTTTATGGCTTTATCTTATAGAACTCAAGGTCCCCGTGCTGGGAACACAGGTTTTGCAGCTGTTTGAGCTAAGATTTCCAAGTTATTCACATAATGAAAACCTATACTTTGTGTCGGTCGAGTTCCCCATTCAAATGCATGTAACAGTGAGAAACGCACTGTCTTGGCGAAAGAAAGCGTTTTTGTACAACTTCATATAAATCAATGTAACTTTTGATAGGAGACTCGGATACACATGTTTATGGCTTTAACTTATAGAACTCAAGGTCCCCGTGCTGGTAAAACAGGTTTTGCAGCTGTTTGAGCTAAGATTTCCAAGTTATTCACATAATGAAAACCTATACTTTGTTTCGGTCGAGTTCCCCATTCAAATGCATGTAACAGTGAGAAACGCACTGTCTTGGCGAAAGAAAGCGTTTTTGTACAACTTCATATGAATAGCTGTAACTTTTGATAGAAGACTCAGACAAACATGTTTATGGCTTTATCTTATAGAACTCAAGGTCCCCATGTTGGGAAAAAAGGTTTTGCAACTGTTTGAGCTAAGATTTCCAAGTTATTCACATAATGAAAACCTATACTTTGTTTCGGTCGAGTTCCCCATTCAAATGCATGTAACAGTGAGAAACGCACTGTCTTGGCGAAAGAAAGCGTTTTTGTACAACTTCATATAAATCAATGTAACTTTTGATAGGAGACTCGGATACACATGTTTATGGCTTTAACTTATAGAACTCAAGGTCCCCGTGCTGGGAAAACAGGTTTTGCAGCTGTTTGAGCTAAGATTTCCAAGTTATTCACATAATGAAAACCTATACTTTGTTTCGGTCGAGTTCCCCATTCAAATGCATGTAACAGTAAGAAACGCACTGTCTTGGCGAAAGAAAGCGTTTTTGTACAACTTCATATGAATAGCTGTAACCTTTGATAGAAGACTCAGACAAACATGTTTATGGCTTTAACTTATAGAACTCAAGGTCCCCGTGCTGGGAAAACAGGTTTTGCAGCTGTTTGAGCTAAGATTTCCAAGTTATTCACATAATGAAAACCTATACTTTGTTTCGGTCGAGTTCCCCATTCAAATGCATGTAACAGTGAGAAACGCACTGTCTTGGCGAAAGAAAGCGTTTTGGTACAACTTCATATAAATCAATGTAACTTTTGATAGGAGACTCGGATACACATGTTTATGGCTTTATCTTATAGAACTCAAGGTCCCCGTGCTGGGAACACAGGTTTTGCAGCTGTTTGAGCTAAGATTTCCAAGTTATTCACATAATGAAAACCTATACTTTGTGTCGGTCGAGTTCCCCATTCAAATGCATGTAACAGTGAGAAACGCACTGTCTTGGCGAAAGAAAGCGTTTTTGTACAACTTCATATAAATCAATGTAACTTTTGATAGGAGACTCGGATACACATGTTTATGGCTTTAACTTATAGAACTCAAGGTCCCCGTGCTGGGAAAAAAGGTTTTGCAACTGTTTGAGCTAAGATTTCCAAGTTATTCACATAATGAAAACCTATACTTTGTTTCGGTCGAGTTCCCCATTCAAATGCATGTAACAGTGAGAAACGCACTGTCTTGGCGAAAGAAAGCGTTTTTGTACAACTTCATATAAATCAATGTAACTTTTGATAGGAGACTCGGATACACATGTTTATGGCTTTATCTTATAGAACTCAAGGTCCCCGTGCTGGGAACACAGGTTTTGCAGCTGTTTGAGCTAAGATTTCCAAGTTATTCACATAATGAAAACCTATACTTTGTGTCGGTCGAGTTCCCCATTCAAATGCATGTAACAGTGAGAAACGCACTGTCTTGGCGAAAGAAAGCGTTTTTGTACAACTTCATATAAATCAATGTAACTTTTGATAGGAGACTCGGATACACATATTTATGGCTTTAACTTATAGAACTCAAGGTCCCCGTGCTGGGAAAACAGGTTTTGCAGCTGTTTGAGCTAAGATTTCCAAGTTATTCACATAATGAAAACCTATACTTTGTTTCGGTCGAGTTCCCCATTCAAATGCATGTAACAGTGAGAAACGCACTGTCTTGGCGAAAGAAAGCGTTTTTGTACAACTTCATATGAATAGCTGTAACTTTTGATAGAAGACTCAGACAAACATGTTTATGGCTTTATCTTATAGAACTCAAGGTCCCCATGTTGGGAAAAAAGGTTTTGCAACTGTTTGAGCTAAGATTTCCAAGTTATTCACATAATGAAAACCTATACTTTGTTTCGGTCGAGTTCCCCATTCAAATGCATGTAACAGTGAGAAACGCACTGTCTTGGCGAAAGAAAGCGTTTTTGTACAACTTCATATAAATCAATGTAACTTTTGATAGGAGACTCGGATACACATGTTTATGGCTTTATCTTATAGAACTCAAGGTCCCCGTGCTGGGAACACAGGTTTTGCAGCTGTTTGAGCTAAGATTTCCAAGTTATTCACATAATGAAAACCTATACTTTGTTTCGGTCGAGTTCCCCATTCAAATGCATGTAACAGTGAGAAACGCACTGTCTTGGCGAAAGAAAGCGTTTTTGTACAACTTCATATGAATAGCTGTAACTTTTGATAGAAGACTCAGACAAACATGTTTATGGCTTTAACTTATAGAACTCTTAGCTCAAACAGTTGCAAAACCTGTGTTCCCAGCACGGGGACCTTGAGTTGTATAAGATAAAGCCATAAACATGTGTATCCGAGTCTCCTATCAAAAGTTACATTGACTTATATGAAGTTGTACAAAAACGCTTTCTTTCGCCAAGACAGTGCGTTTCTCACTGTTACATGCATTTGAATGGGGAACTCGACCGAAGCAAAGTATAGGTTTTCATTATGTGAATAACTTGGAAATCTTAGCTCAAACAGCTGCAAAACCTGTGTTCCCAGCACGGGGACCTTGAGTTCTATAAGATAAAGCCATAAACATGTGTATCCGAGTCTCCTATCAAAAGTTACATTGACTTATATGAAGTTGTACAAAAACGCTTTCTTTCGCCAAGACAGTGCGTTTCTCACTGTTACATGCATTTGAATGGGGAACTCGACCGAAGCAAAGTATAGGTTTTCATTATGTGAATAACTTGGAAATCTTAGCTCAAACAGTTGCAAAACCTGTGTTCCCAGCACGGGGACCTTGAGTTCTATAAGTTAAAGCCATAAACATGTGTATCCGAGTCTCCTATCAAAAGTTACATTGATTTATATGAAGTTGTACAAAAACGCTTTCTTTCGCCAAGACAGTGCGTTTCTCACTGTTACATGCATTTGAATGGGGAACTCGACCGAAACAAAGTATAGGTTTTCATTATGTGAATAACTTGGAAATCTTAGCTCAAACAGCTGCAAAACCTGTTTTCCCAGCACGGGGACCTTGAGTTCTATAAGATAAAGCCATAAACATGTGTATCCGAGTCTCCTATCAAAAGTTACATTGACTTATATGAAGTTGTACAAAAACGCTTTCTTTCGCCAAGACAGTGCGTTTCTCACTGTTACATGCATTTGAATGGGGAACTCGACCGAAGCAAAGTATAGGTTTTCATTATGTGAATAACTTGGAAATCTTAGCTCAAACAGCTGCAAAACCTGTGTTCCCAGCACGGGGACCATGAGTTCTATAAGTTAAAGCCATAAACATGTGTATCCGAGTCTCCTATCAAAAGTTACATTGATTTATATGAAGTTGTACAAAACCGCTTTCTTTCGCCAAGACAGTGCGTTTCTCACTGTTACATGCATTTGAATGGGGAACTCGACCGACACAAAGTATAGGTTTTCATTATGTGAATAACTTGGAAATCTTAGCTCAAACAGCTGCAAAACCTGTGTTCCCAGCACGGGGACCTTGAGTTCTATAAGATAAAGCCACAAACATGTGTATCCGAGTCTCCTATCAAAAGTTACATTGATTTATATGAAGTTGTACAAAAACGCTTTCTTTCGCCAAGACAGTGCGTTTCTCACTGTTACATGCATTTGAATGGGGAACTCGACCGACACAAAGTATAGGTTTTCATTATGTGAATAACTTGGAAATCTTAGCTCAAACAGTTGCAAAACCTGTGTTCCCAGCACGGGGACCTTGAGTTCTATAAGATAAAGCCATAAACATGTGTATCCGAGTCTCCTATCAAAAGTTACATTGATTTATATGAAGTTGTACAAAAACGCTTTCTTTCGCCAAGACAGTGCGTTTCTCACTGTTACATGCATTTGAATGGGGAACTCGCCCGAAACAAAGTATAGGTTTTCATTATGTGAATAAATTGAAAATCTTAGGTCAAACAGTTGCAAAACCCTTTTTCCCAGCACGGGAACCTTGAGTTCTATAAGTTAAAGCCATAAACATGTGTATCCGAGTCTCCTATCAAAAGTTACATTGATTTATATGAAGTTGTACAAAAACGCTTTCTTTCGCCAAGACAGTGCGTTTCTCACTGTTACATGCATTTGAATGGGGAACTCGACCGAACCAAAGTATAGGTTTTCATTATGTGAATAACTTGGAAATCTTAGCTCAAACAGCTGCAAAACCTGTTTGCCCAGCACGGGGACCTTGAGTTCTATAAGTTAAAGCCATAAACATGTGTATCCGAGTCTCCTATCA
Organism: Aulonocara stuartgranti; assembly: GCF_965226115.1. Lineage (NCBI taxonomy): Eukaryota > Metazoa > Chordata > Actinopteri > Cichliformes > Cichlidae > Aulonocara > Aulonocara stuartgranti. Next base: position 24,821,417 of record NC_138941.1, read on the forward strand.
AAAGTTACATTGATTTATATGAAGTTGTACAAAAACGCTTTCTTTCGCCAAGACAGTGCGTTTCTCACTGTTACATGCATTTGAATGGGGAACTCGACCGACACAAAGTATAGGTTTTCATTATGTGAATAACTTGGAAATCTTAGCTCAAACAGCTGCAAAACCTGTGTTCCCAGCACGGGGACCTTGAGTTCTATAAGTTAAAGCCATAAACATGTTTGTCTGAGTCTTCTATCAAAGGTTACAGCTATTCATATGAAGTTGTACAAAAACGCTTTCTTTCGCCAAGACAGTGCGTTTCTCACTGTTACATGCATTTGAATGGGGAACTCGACCGACACAAAGTATAGGTTTTCATTATGTGAATAACTTGGAAATCTTAGCTCAAACAGCTGCAAAACCTGTGTTCCCAGCACGGGGACCTTGAGTTCTATAAGATAAAGCCACAAACATGTGTATCCGAGTCTCCTATCAAAAGTTACATTGATTTATATGAAGTTGTACAAAAACGCTTTCTTTCGCCAAGACAGTGCGTTTCTCACTGTTACATGCATTTGAATGGGGAACTCGACCGACACAAAGTATAGGTTTTCATTATGTGAATAACTTGGAAATCTTAGCTCAAACAGTTGCAAAACCTGTGTTCCCAGCACGGGGACCTTGAGTTCTATAAGATAAAGCCATAAACATGTGTATCCGAGTCTCCTATCAAAAGTTACATTGATTTATATGAAGTTGTACAAAAACGCTTTCTTTCGCCAAGACAGTGCGTTTCTCACTGTTACATGCATTTGAATGGGGAACTCGCCCGAAACAAAGTATAGGTTTTCATTATGTGAATAAATTGAAAATCTTAGGTCAAACAGTTGCAAAACCCTTTTTCCCAGCACGGGAACCTTGAGTTCTATAAGTTAAAGCCATAAACATGTGTATCCGAGTCTCCTATCAAAAGTTACATTGATTTATATGAAGTTGTACAAAAACGCTTTCTTTCGCCAAGACAGTGCGTTTCTCACTGTTACATGCATTTGAATGGGGAACTCGACCGACACAAAGTATAGGTTTTCATTATGTGAATAACTTGGAAATCTTAGCTCAAACAGCTGCAAAACCTGTTTTCCCAGCACGGGGACCTTGAGTTCTATAAGTTAAAGCCATAAACATGTTTGTCTGAGTCTTCTATCAAAGGTTACAGCGATTTATATGAAGTTGTACAAAAACGCTTTCTTTCGCCAAGACAGTGCGTTTCTCACTGTTACATGCATTTGAATGGGGAACTCGACCGAACCAAAGTATAGGTTTTCATTATGTGAATAACTTGGAAATCTTAGCTCAAACAGCTGCAAAACCTGTTTGCCCAGCACGGGGACCTTGAGTTCTATAAGTTAAAGCCATAAACATGTGTATCCGAGTCTCCTATCAAAAGTTACATTGATTTATATGAAGTTGTACAAAAACGCTTTCTTTCGCCAAGACAGTGCGTTTCTCACTGTTACATGCATTTGAATGGGGAACTCGACCGAACCAAAGTATAGGTTTTCATTATGTGAATAACTTGGAAATCTTAGCTCAAACAGCTGCAAAACCTGTTTTCCCAGCAAGGGGACCTTGAGTTCTATAAGTTAAAGCCATAAACATGTTTGTCTGAGTCTTCTATCAAAGGTTACAGCTATTCATATGAAGTTGTACAAAAACGCTTTCTTTCGCCAAGACAGTGCGTTTCTCACTGTTACATGCATTTGAATGGGGAACTCGACCGAAACAAAGTATAGGTTTTCATTATGTGAATAACTTGGAAATCTTAGCTCAAACAGCTGCAAAACCTGTGTTCCCAGCACGGGGACCTTGAGTTCTATAAGATAAAGCCATAAACATGTGTATCCGAGTCTCCTATCAAAAGTTACATTGATTTATATGAAGTTGTACAAAAACGCTTTCTTTCGCCAAGACAGTGCGTTTCTCACTGTTACATGCATTTGAATGGGGAACTCGACCGACACAAAGTATAGGTTTTCATTATGTGAATAACTTGGAAATCTTAGCTCAAACAGCTGCAAAACCTGTGTTCCCAGCACGGGGACCTTGAGTTCTATAAGATAAAGCCACAAACATGTGTATCCGAGTCTCCTATCAAAAGTTACATTGATTTATATGAAGTTGTACAAAAACGCTTTCTTTCGCCAAGACAGTGCGTTTCTCACTGTTACATGCATTTGAATGGGGAACTCGACCGACACAAAGTATAGGTTTTCATTATGTGAATAACTTGGAAATCTTAGCTCAAACAGTTGCAAAACCTGTTTTCCCAACACGGGGACCTTGAGTTCTATAAGTTAAAGCCATAAACATGTTTGTCTGAGTCTTCTATCAAAAGTTACATTGATTTATATGAAGTTGTACAAAAACGCTTTCTTTCGCCAAGACAGTGCGTTTCTCACTGTTACATGCATTTGAATGGGGAACTCGACCGAACCAAAGTATAGGTTTTCATTATGTGAATAACTTGGAAATCTTAGCTCAAACAGCTGCAAAACCTGTTTGCCCAGCACGGGGACCTTGAGTTCTATAAGTTAAAGCCATAAACATGTGTATCCGAGTCTCCTATCAAAAGTTACATTGATTTATATGAAGTTGTACAAAAACGCTTTCTTTCGCCAAGACAGTGCGTTTCTCACTGTTACATGCATTTGAATGGGGAACTCGACCGAACCAAAGTATAGGTTTTCATTATGTGAATAACTTGGAAATCTTAGCTCAAACAGCTGCAAAACCTGTTTTCCCAGCACGGGGACCTTGAGTTCTATAAGTTAAAGCCATAAACATGTTTGTCTGAGTCTTCTATCAAAGGTTACAGCTATTCATATGAAGTTGTACAAAAACGCTTTCTTTCGCCAAGACAGTGCGTTTCTCACTGTTACATGCATTTGAATGGGGAACTCGACCGACACAAAGTATAGGTTTTCATTATGTGAATAACTTGGAAATCTTAGCTCAAACAGCTGCAAAACCTGTGTTCCCAGCACGGGGACCTTGAGTTCTATAAGATAAAGCCATAAACATGTGTATCCGAGTCTCCTATCAAAAGTTACATTGACTTATATGAAGTTGTACAAAAACGCTTTCTTTCGCCAAGACAGTGCGTTTCTCACTGTTACATGCATTTGAATGGGGAACTCGACCGAAGCAAAGTATAGGTTTTCATTATGTGAATAACTTGGAAATCTTAGCTCAAACAGTTGCAAAACCTGTGTTCCCAGCACGGGGACCTTGAGTTCTATAAGTTAAAGCCATAAACATGTGTATCCGAGTCTCCTATCAAAAGTTACATTGATTTATATGAAGTTGTACAAAAACGCTTTCTTTCGCCAAGACAGTGCGTTTCTCACTGTTACATGCATTTGAATGGGGAACTCGACCGAAACAAAGTATAGGTTTTCATTATGTGAATAACTTGGAAATCTTAGCTCAAACAGCTGCAAAACCTGTTTTCCCAGCACGGGGACCTTGAGTTCTATAAGATAAAGCCATAAACATGTGTATCCGAGTCTCCTATCAAAAGTTACATTGACTTATATGAAGTTGTACAAAAACGCTTTCTTTCGCCAAGACAGTGCGTTTCTCACTGTTACATGCATTTGAATGGGGAACTCGACCGAAGCAAAGTATAGGTTTTCATTATGTGAATAACTTGGAAATCTTAGCTCAAACAGCTGCAAAACCTGTGTTCCCAGCACGGGGACCATGAGTTCTATAAGTTAAAGCCATAAACATGTGTATCCGAGTCTCCTATCAAAAGTTACATTGATTTATATGAAGTTGTACAAAACCGCTTTCTTTCGCCAAGACAGTGCGTTTCTCACTGTTACATGCATTTGAATGGGGAACTCGACCGACACAAAGTATAGGTTTTCATTATGTGAATAACTTGGAAATCTTAGCTCAAACAGCTGCAAAACCTGTGTTCCCAGCACGGGGACCTTGAGTTCTATAAGATAAAGCCACAAACATGTGTATCCGAGTCTCCTATCAAAAGTTACATTGATTTATATGAAGTTGTACAAAAACGCTTTCTTTCGCCAAGACAGTGCGTTTCTCACTGTTACATGCATTTGAATGGGGAACTCGACCGACACAAAGTATAGGTTTTCATTATGTGAATAACTTGGAAATCTTAGCTCAAACAGTTGCAAAACCTGTGTTCCCAGCACGGGGACCTTGAGTTCTATAAGATAAAGCCATAAACATGTGTATCCGAGTCTCCTATCAAAAGTTACATTGATTTATATGAAGTTGTACAAAAACGCTTTCTTTCGCCAAGACAGTGCGTTTCTCACTGTTACATGCATTTGAATGGGGAACTCGCCCGAAACAAAGTATAGGTTTTCATTATGTGAATAAATTGAAAATCTTAGGTCAAACAGTTGCAAAACCCTTTTTCCCAGCACGGGAACCTTGAGTTCTATAAGTTAAAGCCATAAACATGTGTATCCGAGTCTCCTATCAAAAGTTACATTGATTTATATGAAGTTGTACAAAAACGCTTTCTTTCGCCAAGACAGTGCGTTTCTCACTGTTACATGCATTTGAATGGGGAACTCGACCGAACCAAAGTATAGGTTTTCATTATGTGAATAACTTGGAAATCTTAGCTCAAACAGCTGCAAAACCTGTTTGCCCAGCACGGGGACCTTGAGTTCTATAAGTTAAAGCCATAAACATGTGTATCCGAGTCTCCTATCAAAAGTTACATTGATTTATATGAAGTTGTACAAAAACGCTTTCTTTCGCCAAGACAGTGCGTTTCTCACTGTTACATGCATTTGAATGGGGAACTCGACCGACACAAAGTATAGGTTTTCATTATGTGAATAACTTGGAAATCTTAGCTCAAACAGCTGCAAAACCTGTGTTCCCAGCACGGGGACCTTGAGTTCTATAAGTTAAAGCCATAAACATGTTTGTCTGAGTCTTCTATCAAAGGTTACAGCTATTCATATGAAGTTGTACAAAAACGCTTTCTTTCGCCAAGACAGTGCGTTTCTCACTGTTACATGCATTTGAATGGGGAACTCGACCGACACAAAGTATAGGTTTTCATTATGTGAATAACTTGGAAATCTTAGCTCAAACAGCTGCAAAACCTGTGTTCCCAGCACGGGGACCTTGAGTTCTATAAGATAAAGCCACAAACATGTGTATCCGAGTCTCCTATCAAAAGTTACATTGATTTATATGAAGTTGTACAAAAACGCTTTCTTTCGCCAAGACAGTGCGTTTCTCACTGTTACATGCATTTGAATGGGGAACTCGACCGACACAAAGTATAGGTTTTCATTATGTGAATAACTTGGAAATCTTAGCTCAAACAGTTGCAAAACCTGTGTTCCCAGCACGGGGACCTTGAGTTCTATAAGATAAAGCCATAAACATGTGTATCCGAGTCTCCTATCAAAAGTTACATTGATTTATATGAAGTTGTACAAAAACGCTTTCTTTCGCCAAGACAGTGCGTTTCTCACTGTTACATGCATTTGAATGGGGAACTCGCCCGAAACAAAGTATAGGTTTTCATTATGTGAATAAATTGAAAATCTTAGGTCAAACAGTTGCAAAACCCTTTTTCCCAGCACGGGAACCTTGAGTTCTATAAGTTAAAGCCATAAACATGTGTATCCGAGTCTCCTATCAAAAGTTACATTGATTTATATGAAGTTGTACAAAAACGCTTTCTTTCGCCAAGACAGTGCGTTTCTCACTGTTACATGCATTTGAATGGGGAACTCGACCGACACAAAGTATAGGTTTTCATTATGTGAATAACTTGGAAATCTTAGCTCAAACAGCTGCAAAACCTGTTTTCCCAGCACGGGGACCTTGAGTTCTATAAGTTAAAGCCATAAACATGTTTGTCTGAGTCTTCTATCAAAGGTTACAGCGATTTATATGAAGTTGTACAAAAACGCTTTCTTTCGCCAAGACAGTGCGTTTCTCACTGTTACATGCATTTGAATGGGGAACTCGACCGAACCAAAGTATAGGTTTTCATTATGTGAATAACTTGGAAATCTTAGCTCAAACAGCTGCAAAACCTGTTTGCCCAGCACGGGGACCTTGAGTTCTATAAGTTAAAGCCATAAACATGTGTATCCGAGTCTCCTATCAAAAGTTACATTGATTTATATGAAGTTGTACAAAAACGCTTTCTTTCGCCAAGACAGTGCGTTTCTCACTGTTACATGCATTTGAATGGGGAACTCGACCGAACCAAAGTATAGGTTTTCATTATGTGAATAACTTGGAAATCTTAGCTCAAACAGCTGCAAAACCTGTTTTCCCAGCAAGGGGACCTTGAGTTCTATAAGTTAAAGCCATAAACATGTTTGTCTGAGTCTTCTATCAAAGGTTACAGCTATTCATATGAAGTTGTACAAAAACGCTTTCTTTCGCCAAGACAGTGCGTTTCTCACTGTTACATGCATTTGAATGGGGAACTCGACCGAAACAAAGTATAGGTTTTCATTATGTGAATAACTTGGAAATCTTAGCTCAAACAGCTGCAAAACCTGTGTTCCCAGCACGGGGACCTTGAGTTCTATAAGATAAAGCCATAAACATGTGTATCCGAGTCTCCTATCAAAAGTTACATTGATTTATATGAAGTTGTACAAAAACGCTTTCTTTCGCCAAGACAGTGCGTTTCTCACTGTTACATGCATTTGAATGGGGAACTCGACCGACACAAAGTATAGGTTTTCATTATGTGAATAACTTGGAAATCTTAGCTCAAACAGCTGCAAAACCTGTGTTCCCAGCACGGGGACCTTGAGCTCTATAAGATAAAGCCACAAACATGTGTATCCGAGTCTCCTATCAAAAGTTACATTGATTTATATGAAGTTGTACAAAAACGCTTTCTTTCGCCAAGACAGTGCGTTTCTCACTGTTACATGCATTTGAATGGGGAACTCGACCGACACAAAGTATAGGTTTTCATTATGTGAATAACTTGGAAATCTTAGCTCAAACAGTTGCAAAACCTGTTTTCCCAACACGGGGACCTTGAGTTCTATAAGTTAAAGCCATAAACATGTTTGTCTGAGTCTTCTATCAAAAGTTACATTGATTTATATGAAGTTGTACAAAAACGCTTTCTTTCGCCAAGACAGTGCGTTTCTCACTGTTACATGCATTTGAATGGGGAACTCGACCGAACCAAAGTATAGGTTTTCATTATGTGAATAACTTGGAAATCTTAGCTCAAACAGCTGCAAAACCTGTTTGCCCAGCACGGGGACCTTGAGTTCTATAAGTTAAAGCCATAAACATGTGTATCCGAGTCTCCTATCAAAAGTTACATTGATTTATATGAAGTTGTACAAAAACGCTTTCTTTCGCCAAGACAGTGCGTTTCTCACTGTTACATGCATTTGAATGGGGAACTCGACCGAACCAAAGTATAGGTTTTCATTATGTGAATAACTTGGAAATCTTAGCTCAAACAGCTGCAAAACCTGTTTTCCCAGCACGGGGACCTTGAGTTCTATAAGTTAAAGCCATAAACATGTTTGTCTGAGTCTTCTATCAAAGGTTACAGCTATTCATATGAAGTTGTACAAAAACGCTTTCTTTCGCCAAGACAGTGCGTTTCTCACTGTTACATGCATTTGAATGGGGAACTCGACCGACACAAAGTATAGGTTTTCATTATGTGAATAACTTGGAAATCTTAGCTCAAACAGCTGCAAAACCTGTGTTCCCAGCACGGGGACCTTGAGTTCTATAAGATAAAGCCACAAACATGTGTATCCGAGTCTCCTATCAAAAGTTACATTGATTTATATGAAGTTGTACAAAAACGCTTTCTTTCGCCAAGACAGTGCGTTTCTCACTGTTACATGCATTTGAATGGGGAACTCGACCGACACAAAGTATAGGTTTTCATTATGTGAATAACTTGGAAATCTTAGCTCAAACAGTTGCAAAACCTGTGTTCCCAGCACGGGGACCTTGAGTTCTATAAGATAAAGCCATAAACATGTGTATCCGAGTCTCCTATCAAAAGTTACATTGATTTATATGAAGTTGTACAAAAACGCTTTCTTTCGCCAAGACAGTGCGTTTCTCACTGTTACATGCATTTGAATGGGGAACTCGCCCGAAACAAAGTATAGGTTTTCATTATGTGAATAAATTGAAAATCTTAGGTCAAACAGTTGCAAAACCCTTTTTCCCAGCACGGGAACCTTGAGTTCTATAAGTTACAGCCATAAACATGTGTATCCGAGTCTCCTATCAAAAGTTACATTGATTTATATGAAGTTGTACAAAAACGCTTTCTTTCGCCAAGACAGTGCGTTTCTCACTGTTACATGCATTTGAATGGGGAACTCGACCGACACAAAGTATAGGTTTTCATTATGTGAATAACTTGGAAATCTTAGCTCAAACAGCTGCAAAACCTGTTTTCCCAGCACGGGGACCTTGAGTTCTATAAGTTAAAGCCATAAACATGTTTGTCTGAGTCTTCTATCAAAGGTTACAGCGATTTATATGAAGTTGTACAAAAACGCTTTCTTTCGCCAAGACAGTGCGTTTCTCACTGTTACATGCATTTGAATGGGGAACTCGACCGAACCAAAGTATAGGTTTTCATTATGTGAATAACTTGGAAATCTTAGCTCAAACAGCTGCAAAACCTGTTTGCCCAGCACGGGGACCTTGAGTTCTATAAGTTAAAGCCATAAACATGTGTATCCGAGTCTCCTATCAAAAGTTACATTGATTTATATGAAGTTGTACAAAAACGCTTTCTTTCGCCAAGACAGTGCGTTTCTCACTGTTACATGCATTTGAATGGGGAACTCGACCGAACCAAAGTATAGGTTTTCATTATGTGAATAACTTGGAAATCTTAGCTCAAACAGCTGCAAAACCTGTTTTCCCAGCAAGGGGACCTTGAGTTCTATAAGTTAAAGCCATAAACATGTTTGTCTGAGTCTTCTATCAAAGGTTACAGCTATTCATATGAAGTTGTACAAAAACGCTTTCTTTCGCCAAGACAGTGCGTTTCTCACTGTTACATGCATTTGAATGGGGAACTCGACCGAAACAAAGTATAGGTTTTCATTATGTGAATAACTTGGAAATCTTAGCTCAAACAGCTGCAAAACCTGTGTTCCCAGCACGGGGACCTTGAGTTCTATAAGATAAAGCCATAAACATGTGTATCCGAGTCTCCTATCAAAAGTTACATTGATTTATATGAAGTTGTACAAAAACGCTTTCTTTCGCCAAGACAGTGCGTTTCTCACTGTTACATGCATTTGAATGGGGAACTCGACCGACACAAAGTATAGGTTTTCATTATGTGAATAACTTGGAAATCTTAGCTCAAACAGCTGCAAAACCTGTTTTCCCAGCACGGGGACCTTGAGTTCTATAAGTTAAAGCCATAAACATGTTTGTCTGAGTCTTCTATCAAAGGTTACAGCTATTCATATGAAGTTGTACAAAAACGCTTTCTTTCGCCAAGACAGTGCGTTTCTCACTGTTACATGCATTTGAATGGGGAACTCGACCGACACAAAGTATAGGTTTTCATTATGTGAATAACTTGGAAATCTTAGCTCAAACAGCTGCAAAACCTGTGTTCCCAGCACGGGGACCTTGAGTTCTATAAGATAAAGCCACAAACATGTGTATCCGAGTCTCCTATCAAAAGTTACATTGATTTATATGAAGTTGTACAAAAACGCTTTCTTTCGCCAAGACAGTGCGTTTCTCACTGTTACATGCATTTGAATGGGGAACTCGACCGACACAAAGTATAGGTTTTCATTATGTGAATAACTTGGAAATCTTAGCTCAAACAGTTGCAAAACCTGTGTTCCCAGCACGGGGACCTTGAGTTCTATAAGATAAAGCCATAAACATGTGTATCCGAGTCTCCTATCAAAAGTTACATTGATTTATATGAAGTTGTACAAAAACGCTTTCTTTCGCCAAGACAGTGCGTTTCTCACTGTTACATGCATTTGAATGGGGAACTCGCCCGAAACAAAGTATAGGTTTTCATTATGTGAATAAATTGAAAATCTTAGGTCAAACAGTTGCAAAACCCTTTTTCCCAGCACGGGAACCTTGAGTTCTATAAGTTAAAGCCATAAACATGTGTATCCGAGTCTCCTATCAAAAGTTACATTGATTTATATGAAGTTGTACAAAAACGCTTTCTTTCGCCAAGACAGTGCGTTTCTCACTGTTACATGCATTTGAATGGGGAACTCGACCGACACAAAGTATAGGTTTTCATTATGTGAATAACTTGGAAATCTTAGCTCAAACAGCTGCAAAACCTGTTTTCCCAGCACGGGGACCTTGAGTTCTATAAGTTAAAGCCATAAACATGTTTGTCTGAGTCTTCTATCAAAGGTTACAGCTATTCATATGAAGTTGTACAAAAACGCTTTCTTTCGCCAAGACAGTGCGTTTCTCACTGTTACATGCATTTGAATGGGGAACTCGACCGACACAAAGTATAGGTTTTCATTATGTGAATAACTTGGAAATCTTAGCTCAAACAGCTGCAAAACCTGTGTTCCCAGCACGGGGACCTTGAGTTCTATAAGATAAAGCCACAAACATGTGTATCCGAGTCTCCTATCAAAAGTTACATTGATTTATATGAAGTTGTACAAAAACGCTTTCTTTCGCCAAGACAGTGCGTTTCTCACTGTTACATGCATTTGAATGGGGAACTCGACCGACACAAAGTATAGGTTTTCATTATGTGAATAACTTGGAAATCTTAGCTCAAACAGTTGCAAAACCTGTGTTCCCAGCACGGGGACCTTGAGTTCTATAAGATAAAGCCATAAACATGTGTATCCGAGTCTCCTATCAAAAGTTACATTGATTTATATGAAGTTGTACAAAAACGCTTTCTTTCGCCAAGACAGTGCGTTTCTCACTGTTACATGCATTTGAATGGGGAACTCGCCCGAAACAAAGTATAGGTTTTCATTATGTGAATAAATTGAAAATCTTAGGTCAAACAGTTGCAAAACCTGTTTTCCCAGCACGGGAACCTTGAGTTCTATAAGTTAAAGCCATAAACATGTGTATCCGAGTCTCCTATCAAAAGTTACATTGATTTATATGAAGTTGTACAAAAACGCTTTCTTTCGCCAAGACAGTGCGTTTCTCACTGTTACATGCATTTGAATGGGGAACTCGACCGACACAAAGTATAGGTTTTCATTATGTGAATAACTTGGAAATCTTAGCTCAAACAGCTGCAAAACCTGTTTTCCCAGCACGGGGACCTTGAGTTCTATAAGTTAAAGCCATAAACATGTTTGTCTGAGTCTTCTATCAAAGGTTACAGCGATTTATATGAAGTTGTACAAAAACGCTTTCTTTCGCCAAGACAGTGCGTTTCTCACTGTTACATGCATTTGAATGGGGAACTCGACCGAACCAAAGTATAGGTTTTCATTATGTGAATAACTTGGAAATCTTAGCTCAAACAGCTGCAAAACCTGTTTGCCCAGCACGGGGACCTTGAGTTCTATAAGTTAAAGCCATAAACATGTGTATCCGAGTCTCCTATCAAAAGTTACATTGATTTATATGAAGTTGTACAAAAACGCTTTCTTTCGCCAAGACAGTGCGTTTCTCACTGTTACATGCATTTGAATGGGGAACTCGACCGAACCAAAGTATAGGTTTTCATTATGTGAATAACTTGGAAATCTTAGCTCAAACAGCTGCAAAACCTGTTTTCCCAGCAAGGGGACCTTGAGTTCTATAAGTTAAAGCCATAAACATGTTTGTCTGAGTCTTCTATCAAAGGTTACAGCTATTCATATGAAGTTGTACAAAAACGCTTTCTTTCGCCAAGACAGTGCGTTTCTCACTGTTACATGCATTTGAATGGGGAACTCGACCGAAACAAAGTATAGGTTTTCATTATGTGAATAACTTGGAAATCTTAGCTCAAACAGCTGCAAAACCTGTGTTCCCAGCACGGGGACCTTGAGTTCTATAAGATAAAGCCATAAACATGTGTATCCGAGTCTCCTATCAAAAGTTACATTGATTTATATGAAGTTGTACAAAAACGCTTTCTTTCGCCAAGACAGTGCGTTTCTCACTGTTACATGCATTTGAATGGGGAACTCGACCGACACAAAGTATAGGTTTTCATTATGTGAATAACTTGGAAATCTTAGCTCAAACAGCTGCAAAACCTGTGTTCCCAGCACGGGGACCTTGAGTTCTATAAGATAAAGCCACAAACATGTGTATCCGAGTCTCCTATCAAAAGTTACATTGATTTATATGAAGTTGTACAAAAACGCTTTCTTTCGCCAAGACAGTGCGTTTCTCACTGTTACATGCATTTGAATGGGGAACTCGACCGACACAAAGTATAGGTTTTCATTATGTGAATAACTTGGAAATCTTAGCTCAAACAGTTGCAAAACCTGTTTTCCCAACACGGGGACCTTGAGTTCTATAAGTTAAAGCCATAAACATGTTTGTCTGAGTCTTCTATCAAAAGTTACATTGATTTATATGAAGTTGTACAAAAACGCTTTCTTTCGCCAAGACAGTGCGTTTCTCACTGTTACATGCATTTGAATGGGGAACTCGACCGAAACAAAGTATAGGTTTTCATTATGTGAATAACTTGGAAATCTTAGCTCAAACAGCTGCAAAACCTGTTTGCCCAGCACGGGGACCTTGAGTTCTATAAGTTAAAGCCATAAACATGTGTATCCGAGTCTCCTATCAAAAGTTACATTGATTTATATGAAGTTGTACAAAAACGCTTTCTTTCGCCAAGACAGTGCGTTTCTCACTGTTACATGCATTTGAATGGGGAACTCGACCGAACCAAAGTATAGGTTTTCATTATGTGAATAACTTGGAAATCTTAGCTCAAACAGCTGCAAAACCTGTTTTCCCAGCACGGGGACCTTGAGTTCTATAAGTTAAAGCCATAAACATGTTTGTCTGAGTCTTCTATCAAAGGTTACAGCTATTCATATGAAGTTGTACAAAAACGCTTTCTTTCGCCAAGACAGTGCGTTTCTCACTGTTACATGCATTTGAATGGGGAACTCGACCGAAGCAAAGTATAGGTTTTCATTATGTGAATAACTTGGAAATCTTAGCTCAAACAGCTGCAAAACCTGTGTTCCCAGCACGGGGACCATGAGTTCTATAAGTTAAAGCCATAAACATGTGTATCCGAGTCTCCTATCAAAAGTTACATTGATTTATATGAAGTTGTACAAAACCGCTTTCTTTCGCCAAGACAGTGCGTTTCTCACTGTTACATGCATTTGAATGGGGAACTCGACCGAAGCAAAGTATAGGTTTTCATTATGTGAATAACTTGGAAATCTTAGCTCAAACAGCTGCAAAACCTGTGTTCCCAGCACGGGGACCTTGAGTTCTATAAGATAAAGCCACAAACATGTGTATCCGAGTCTCCTATCAAAAGTTACATTGATTTATATGAAGTTGTACAAAAACGCTTTCTTTCGCCAAGACAGTGCGTTTCTCACTGTTACATGCATTTGAATGGGGAACTCGACCGACACAAAGTATAGGTTTTCATTATGTGAATAACTTGGAAATCTTAGCTCAAACAGTTGCAAAACCTGTGTTCCCAGCACGGGGACCTTGAGTTCTATAAGATAAAGCCATAAACATGTGTATCCGAGTCTCCTATCAAAAGTTACATTGATTTATATGAAGTTGTACAAAAACGCTTTCTTTCGCCAAGACAGTGCGTTTCTCACTGTTACATGCATTTGAATGGGGAACTCGCCCGAAACAAAGTATAGGTTTTCATTATGTGAATAAATTGAAAATCTTAGGTCAAACAGTTGCAAAACCCTTTTTCCCAGCACGGGAACCTTGAGTTCTATAAGTTAAAGCCATAAACATGTGTATCCGAGTCTCCTATCAAAAGTTACATTGATTTATATGAAGTTGTACAAAAACGCTTTCTTTCGCCAAGACAGTGCGTTTCTCACTGTTACATGCATTTGAATGGGGAACTCGACCGACACAAAGTATAGGTTTTCATTATGTGAATAACTTGGAAATCTTAGCTCAAACAGCTGCAAAACCTGTTTTCCCAGCACGGGGACCTTGAGTTCTATAAGTTAAAGCCATAAACATGTTTGTCTGAGTCTTCTATCAAAGGTTACAGCGATTTATATGAAGTTGTACAAAAACGCTTTCTTTCGCCAAGACAGTGCGTTTCTCACTGTTACATGCATTTGAATGGGGAACTCGACCGAACCAAAGTATAGGTTTTCATTATGTGAATAACTTGGAAATCTTAGCTCAAACAGCTGCAAAACCTGTTTGCCCAGCACGGGGACCTTGAGTTCTATAAGTTAAAGCCATAAACATGTGTATCCGAGTCTCCTATCAAAAGTTACATTGATTTATATGAAGTTGTACAAAAACGCTTTCTTTCGCCAAGACAGTGCGTTTCTCACTGTTACATGCATTTGAATGGGGAACTCGACCGAACCAAAGTATAGGTTTTCATTATGTGAATAACTTGGAAATCTTAGCTCAAACAGCTGCAAAACCTGTTTTCCCAGCAAGGGGACCTTGAGTTCTATAAGTTAAAGCCATAAACATGTTTGTCTGAGTCTTCTATCAAAGGTTACAGCTATTCATATGAAGTTGTACAAAAACGCTTTCTTTCGCCAAGACAGTGCGTTTCTCACTGTTACATGCATTTGAATGGGGAACTCGACCGAAACAAAGTATAGGTTTTCATTATGTGAATAACTTGGAAATCTTAGCTCAAACAGCTGCAAAACCTGTGTTCCCAGCACGGGGACCTTGAGTTCTATAAGATAAAGCCATAAACATGTGTATCCGAGTCTCCTATCAAAAGTTACATTGATTTATATGAAGTTGTACAAAAACGCTTTCTTTCGCCAAGACAGTGCGTTTCTCACTGTTACATGCATTTGAATGGGGAACTCGACCGACACAAAGTATAGGTTTTCATTATGTGAATAACTTGGAAATCTTAGCTCAAACAGCTGCAAAACCTGTGTTCCCAGCACGGGGACCTTGAGTTCTATAAGATAAAGCCACAAACATGTGTATCCGAGTCTCCTATCAAAAGTTACATTGATTTATATGAAGTTGTACAAAAACGCTTTCTTTCGCCAAGACAGTGCGTTTCTCACTGTTACATGCATTTGAATGGGGAACTCGACCGACACAAAGTATAGGTTTTCATTATGTGAATAACTTGGAAATCTTAGCTCAAACAGTTGCAAAACCTGTTTTCCCAACACGGGGACCTTGAGTTCTATAAGTTAAAGCCATAAACATGTTTGTCTGAGTCTTCTATCAAAAGTTACATTGATTTATATGAAGTTGTACAAAAACGCTTTCTTTCGCCAAGACAGTGCGTTTCTCACTGTTACATGCATTTGAATGGGGAACTCGACCGAAACAAAGTATAGGTTTTCATTATGTGAATAACTTGGAAATCTTAGCTCAAACAGCTGCAAAACCTGTTTGCCCAGCACGGGGACCTTGAGTTCTATAAGTTAAAGCCATAAACATGTGTATCCGAGTCTCCTATCAAAAGTTACATTGATTTATATGAAGTTGTACAAAAACGCTTTCTTTCGCCAAGACAGTGCGTTTCTCACTGTTACATGCATTTGAATGGGGAACTCGACCGAACCAAAGTATAGGTTTTCATTATGTGAATAACTTGGAAATCTTAGCTCAAACAGCTGCAAAACCTGTTTTCCCAGCACGGGGACCTTGAGTTCTATAAGTTAAAGCCATAAACATGTTTGTCTGAGTCTTCTATCAAAGGTTACAGCTATTCATATGAAGTTGTACAAAAACGCTTTCTTTCGCCAAGACAGTGCGTTTCTCACTGTTACATTTGAATGGGGAACTCGACCGAAGCAAAGTATAGGTTTTCATTATGTGAATAACTTGGAAATCTTAGCTCAAACAGCTGCAAAACCTGTGTTCCCAGCACGGGGACCATGAGTTCTATAAGTTAAAGCCATAAACATGTGTATCCGAGTCTCCTATCAAAAGTTACATTGATTTATATGAAGTTGTACAAAACCGCTTTCTTTCGCCAAGACAGTGCGTTTCTCACTGTTACATGCATTTGAATGGGGAACTCGACCGAAGCAAAGTATAGGTTTTCATTATGTGAATAACTTGGAAATCTTAGCTCAAACAGCTGCAAAACCTATGTTCCCAGCACGGGGACCTTGAGTTCTATAAGATAAAGCCACAAACATGTGTATCCGAGTCTCCTATCAAAAGTTACATTGATTTATATGAAGTTGTACAAAAACGCTTTCTTTCGCCAAGACAGTGCGTTTCTCACTGTTACATGCATTTGAATGGGGAACTCGACCGACACAAAGTATAGGTTTTCATTATGTGAATAACTTGGAAATCTTAGCTCAAACAGTTGCAAAACCTGTGTTCCCAGCACGGGGACCTTGAGTTCTATAAGATAAAGCCATAAACATGTGTATCCGAGTCTCCTATCAAAAGTTACATTGATTTATATGAAGTTGTACAAAAACGCTTTCTTTCGCCAAGACAGTGCGTTTCTCACTGTTACATGCATTTGAATGGGGAACTCGCCCGAAACAAAGTATAGGTTTTCATTATGTGAATAAATTGAAAATCTTAGGTCAAACAGTTGCAAAACCCTTTTTCCCAGCACGGGAACCTTGAGTTCTATAAGTTAAAGCCATAAACATGTGTATCCGAGTCTCCTATCAAAAGTTACATTGATTTATATGAAGTTGTACAAAAACGCTTTCTTTCGCCAAGACAGTGCGTTTCTCACTGTTACATGCATTTGAATGGGGAACTCGACCGACACAAAGTATAGGTTTTCATTATGTGAATAACTTGGAAATCTTAGCTCAAACAGCTGCAAAACCTGTTTTCCCAGCACGGGGACCTTGAGTTCTATAAGTTAAAGCCATAAACATGTTTGTCTGAGTCTTCTATCAAAGGTTACAGCGATTTATATGAAGTTGTACAAAAACGCTTTCTTTCGCCAAGACAGTGCGTTTCTCACTGTTACATGCATTTGAATGGGGAACTCGACCGAACCAAAGTATAGGTTTTCATTATGTGAATAACTTGGAAATCTTAGCTCAAACAGCTGCAAAACCTGTGTTCCCAGCACGGGGACCATGAGTTCTATAAGTTAAAGCCATAAACATGTGTATCCGAGTCTCCTATCAAAAGTTACATTGATTTATATGAAGTTGTACAAAACCGCTTTCTTTCGCCAAGACAGTGCGTTTCTCACTGTTACATGCATTTGAATGGGGAACTCGACCGAAGCAAAGTATAGGTTTTCATTATGTGAATAACTTGGAAATCTTAGCTCAAACAGCTGCAAAACCTGTGTTCCCAGCACGGGGACCTTGAGTTCTATAAGATAAAGCCACAAACATGTGTATCCGAGTCTCCTATCAAAAGTTACATTGATTTATATGAAGTTGTACAAAAACGCTTTCTTTCGCCAAGACAGTGCGTTTCTCACTGTTACATGCATTTGAATGGGGAACTCGACCGACACAAAGTATAGGTTTTCATTATGTGAATAACTTGGAAATCTTAGCTCAAACAGTTGCAAAACCTGTGTTCCCAGCACGGGGACCTTGAGTTCTATAAGATAAAGCCATAAACATGTGTATCCGAGTCTCCTATCAAAAGTTACATTGATTTATATGAAGTTGTACAAAAACGCTTTCTTTCGCCAAGACAGTGCGTTTCTCACTGTTACATGCATTTGAATGGGGAACTCGCCCGAAACAAAGTATAGGTTTTCATTATGTGAATAAATTGAAAATCTTAGGTCAAACAGTTGCAAAACCCTTTTTCCCAGCACGGGAACCTTGAGTTCTATAAGTTAAAGCCATAAACATGTGTATCCGAGTCTCCTATCAAAAGTTACATTGATTTATATGAAGTTGTACAAAAACGCTTTCTTTCGCCAAGACAGTGCGTTTCTCACTGTTACATGCATTTGAATGGGGAACTCGACCGACACAAAGTATAGGTTTTCATTATGTGAATAACTTGGAAATCTTAGCTCAAACAGCTGCAAAACCTGTTTTCCCAGCACGGGGACCTTGAGTTCTATAAGTTAAAGCCATAAACATGTTTGTCTGAGTCTTCTATCAAAGGTTACAGCGATTTATATGAAGTTGTACAAAAACGCTTTCTTTCGCCAAGACAGTGCGTTTCTCACTGTTACATGCATTTGAATGGGGAACTCGACCGAACCAAAGTATAGGTTTTCATTATGTGAATAACTTGGAAATCTTAGCTCAAACAGCTGCAAAACCTGTTTGCCCAGCACGGGGACCTTGAGTTCTATAAGTTAAAGCCATAAACATGTGTATCCGAGTCTCCTATCAAAAGTTACATTGATTTATATGAAGTTGTACAAAAACGCTTTCTTTCGCCAAGACAGTGCGTTTCTCACTGTTACATGCATTTGAATGGGGAACTCGACCGAACCAAAGTATAGGTTTTCATTATGTGAATAACTTGGAAATCTTAGCTCAAACAGCTGCAAAACCTGTTTTCCCAGCACGGGGACCTTGAGTTCTATAAGTTAAAGCCATAAACATGTTTGTCTGAGTCTTCTATCAAAGGTTACAGCTATTCATATGAAGTTGTACAAAAACGCTTTCTTTCGCCAAGACAGTGCGTTTCTCACTGTTACATGCATTTGAATGGGGAACTCGACCGAAGCAAAGTATAGGTTTTCATTATGTGAATAACTTGGAAATCTTAGCTCAAACAGCTGCAAAACCTGTGTTCCCAGCACGGGGACCTTGAGTTCTATAAGATAAAGCCATAAACATGTGTATCCGAGTCTCCTATCAAAAGTTACATTGATTTATATGAAGTTGTACAAAAACGCTTTCTTTCGCCAAGACAGTGCGTTTCTCACTGTTACATGCATTTGAATGGGGAACTCGACCGACACAAAGTATAGGTTTTCATTATGTGAATAACTTGGAAATCTTAGCTCAAACAGCTGCAAAACCTGTGTTCCCAGCACGGGGACCATGAGTTCTATAAGTTAAAGCCATAAACATGTGTATCCGAGTCTTCTATCAAAAGTTACATTGATTTATATGAAGTTGTACAAAACCGCTTTCTTTCGCCAAGACAGTGCGTTTCTCACTGTTACATGCATTTGAATGGGGAACTCGACCGAAGCAAAGTATAGGTTTTCATTATGTGAATAACTTGGAAATCTTAGCTCAAACAGCTGCAAAACCTGTGTTCCCAGCACGGGGACCTTGAGTTCTATAAGATAAAGCCATAAACATGTGTATCCGAGTCTCCTATCAAAAGTTACATTGATTTATATGAAGTTGTACAAAAACGCTTTCTTTCGCCAAGACAGTGCGTTTCTCACTGTTACATGCATTTGAATGGGGAACTCGACCGACACAAAGTATAGGTTTTCATTATGTGAATAACTTGGAAATCTTAGCTCAAACAGCTGCAAAACCTGTGTTCCCAGCACGGGGACCTTGAGTTCTAAAAGATAAAGCCACAAACATGTGTATCCGAGTCTCCTATCAAAAGTTACATTGATTTATATGAAGTTGTACAAAAACGCTTTCTTTCGCCAAGACAGTGCGTTTCTCACTGTTACATGCATTTGAATGGGGAACTCGACCGACACAAAGTATAGGTTTTCATTATGTGAATAACTTGGAAATCTTAGCTCAAACAGTTGCAAAACCTGTTTTCCCAACACGGGGACCTTGAGTTCTATAAGTTAAAGCCATAAACATGTTTGTCTGAGTCTTCTATCAAAAGTTACATTGATTTATATGAAGTTGTACAAAAACGCTTTCTTTCGCCAAGACAGTGCGTTTCTCACTGTTACATGCATTTGAATGGGGAACTCGACCGAAACAAAGTATAGGTTTTCATTATGTGAATAACTTGGAAATCTTAGCTCAAACAGCTGCAAAACCTGTTTGCCCAGCACGGGGACCTTGAGTTCTATAAGTTAAAGCCATAAACATGTGTATCCGAGTCTCCTATCAAAAGTTACATTGATTTATATGAAGTTGTACAAAAACGCTTTCTTTCGCCAAGACAGTGCGTTTCTCACTGTTACATGCATTTGAATGGGGAACTCGACCGAACCAAAGTATAGGTTTTCATTATGTGAATAACTTGGAAATCTTAGCTCAAACAGCTGCAAAACCTGTTTTCCCAGCACGGGGACCTTGAGTTCTATAAGTTAAAGCCATAAACATGTTTGTCTGAGTCTTCTATCAAAGGTTACAGCTATTCATATGAAGTTGTACAAAAACGCTTTCTTTCGCCAAGACAGTGCGTTTCTCACTGTTACATGCATTTGAATGGGGAACTCGACCGACACAAAGTATAGGTTTTCATTATGTGAATAACTTGGAAATCTTAGCTCAAACAGTTGCAAAACCTGTGTTCCCAGCACGGGAACCTTGAGTTCTATAAGATAAAGCCATAAACATGTGTATCCGAGTCTCCTATCAAAAGTTACATTGATTTATATGAAGTTGTACAAAAACGCTTTCTTTCGCCAAGACAGTGCGTTTCTCACGGTTACATGCATTTGAATGGGGAACTCGACCGAACCAAAATATAGGTTTTCATTATGTGAATAACTTGGATATCTTAGCTCAAACAGCTGCAAAACCTGTTTGCCCAGCACGGGGACCTTGAGTTCTATAAGTTAAAGCCATAAACATGTGTATCCGAGTCTCCTATCAAAAGTTACATTGATTTATATGAAGTTGTACAAAAACGCTTTCTTTCGCCAAGACAGTGCGTTTCTCACTGTTACATGCATTTGAATGGGGAACTCGACCGAACCAAAGTATAGGTTTTCATTATGTGAATAACTTGGAAATCTTAGCTCAAACAGCTGCAAAACCTGTTTTCCCAGCACGGGGACCTTGAGTTCTATAAGTTAAAGCCATAAACATGTTTGTCTGAGTCTTCTATCAAAGGTTACAGCTATTCATATGAAGTTGTACAAAAACGCTTTCTTTCGCCAAGACAGTGCGTTTCTCACTGTTACATGCATTTGAATGGGGAACTCCACCGAAACAAAGTATAGGTTTTCATTATGTGAATAACTTGGAAATCTTAGCTCAAACAGTTGCAAAACCTGTTTTCCCAACACGGGGACCTTGAGTTCTATAAGTTAAAGCCATAAACATGTTTGTCTGAGTCTTCTATCAAAAGTTACATTGATTTATATGAAGTTGTACAAAAACGCTTTCTTTCGCCAAGACAGTGCGTTTCTCACTGTTACATGCATTTGAATGGGGAACTCGACCGAAACAAAGTATAGGTTTTCATTATGTGAATAACTTGGAAATCTTAGCTCAAACAGCTGCAAAACCTGTTTGCCCAGCACGGGGACCTTGAGTTCTATAAGTTAAAGCCATAAACATGTGTATCCGAGTCTCCTATCAAAAGTTACATTGATTTATATGAAGTTGTACAAAAACGCTTTCTTTCGCCAAGACAGTGCGTTTCTCACTGTTACATGCATTTGAATGGGGAACTCGACCGAACCAAAGTATAGGTTTTCATTATGTGAATAACTTGGAAATCTTAGCTCAAACAGCTGCAAAACCTGTTTTCCCAGCACGGGGACCTTGAGTTCTATAAGTTAAAGCCATAAACATGTTTGTCTGAGTCTTCTATCAAAGGTTACAGCTATTCATATGAAGTTGTACAAAAACGCTTTCTTTCGCCAAGACAGTGCGTTTCTCACTGTTACATGCATTTGAATGGGGAACTCGACCGACACAAAGTATAGGTTTTCATTATGTGAATAACTTGGAAATCTTAGCTCAAACAGTTGCAAAACCTGTGTTCCCAGCACGGGGACCTTGAGTTCTATAAGATAAAGCCATAAACATGTGTATCCGAGTCTCCTATCAAAAGTTACATTGATTTATATGAAGTTGTACAAAAACGCTTTCTTTCGCCAAGACAGTGCGTTTCTCACTGTTACATGCATTTGAATGGGGAACTCGACCGAAACAAAGTATAGGTTTTCATTATGTGAATAAATTGAAAATCTTAGGTCAAACAGTTGCAAAACCCTTTTTCCCAGCACGAGAACCTTGAGTTCTATAAGATAAAGCCATAAACATGTGTATCCGAGTCTCCTATCAAAAGTTACATTGATTTATATGAAGTTGTACAAAAACGCTTTCTTTCGCCAAGACAGTGCGTTTCTCACTATTACATGCATTTGAATGGGGAACTCGTCCGACACAAAGTATAGGTTTTCATTATGTGAATAACTTGGAAATCTTAGCTCAAACAGCTGCAAAACCTGTGTTCCCAGCACGGGGACCTTGAGTTCTATAAGATAAAGCCACAAACATGTGTATCCGAGTCTCCTATCAAAAGTTACATTGATTTATATGAAGTTGTACAAAAACGCTTTCTTTCGCCAAGACAGTGCGTTTCTCACTGTTACATGCATTTGAATGGGGAACTCGACCGACACAAAGTATAGGTTTTCATTATGTGAATAACTTGGAAATCTTAGCTCAAACAGTTGCAAAACCTGTGTTCCCAGCACGGGGACCTTGAGTTCTATAAGATAAAGCCATAAACATGTGTATCCGAGTCTCCTATCAAAAGTTACATTGATTTATATGAAGTTGTACAAAAACGCTTTCTTTCGCCAAGACAGTGCGTTTCTCACTGTTACATGCATTTGAATGGGGAACTCGACCGACACAAAGTATAGGTTTTCATTATGTGAATAACTTGGAAATCTTAGCTCAAACAGTTGCAAAACCTGTGTTCCCAGCACGGGGACCTTGAGTTTTATAAGATAAAGCCATAAACATGTGTATCCGAGTCTCCTATCAAAAGTTACATTGATTTATATGAAGTTGTACAAAAACGCTTTCTTTCGCCAAGACAGTGCGTTTCTCACGGTTACATGCATTTGAATGGGGAACTCGACCGAAACAAAGTATAGGTTTTCATTATGTGAATAACTTGGAAATCTTAGCTCAAAAAGTTTCAAAACCTGTGTTCCCAGCACGGGGACCTTGAGTTCTATAAGTTAAAGCCATAAACATGTGTATCAGAGTCTCCTATCAAAAGTTACATTGATTTATATGAAGTTGTACAAAAACGCTTTCTTTCGCCAAGACAGTGCGTTTCTCACTGTTACATGCATTTGAATGGGGAACTCGACCGAAACAAAGTATAGGTTTTCATTATGTGAATAACTTGGAAATCTTAGCTCAAACAGCTGCAAAACCTGTTTGCCCAGCACGGGGACCTTGAGTTCTATAAGTTAAAGCCATAAACATGTGTATCCGAGTCTCCTATCAAAAGTTACATTGATTTATATGAAGTTGTACAAAAACGCTTTCTTTCGCCAAGACAGTGCGTTTCTCACTGTTACATGCATTTGAATGGGGAACTCGACCGAACCAAAGTATAGGTTTTCATTATGTGAATAACTTGGAAATCTTAGCTCAAACAGCTGCAAAACCTGTTTTCCCAGCACGGGGACCTTGAGTTCTATAAGTTAAAGCCATAAACATGTTTGTCTGAGTCTTCTATCAAAGGTTACAGCTATTCATATGAAGTTGTACAAAAACGCTTTCTTTCGCCAAGACAGTGCGTTTCTCACTGTTACATGCATTTGAATGGGGAACTCCACCGAAACAAAGTATAGGTTTTCATTATGTGAATAACTTGGAAATCTTAGCTCAAACAGTTGCAAAACCTGTTTTCCCAACACGGGGACCTTGAGTTCTATAAGTTAAAGCCATAAACATGTTTGTCTGAGTCTTCTATCAAAAGTTACATTGATTTATATGAAGTTGTACAAAAACGCTTTCTTTCGCCAAGACAGTGCGTTTCTCACTGTTACATGCATTTGAATGGGGAACTCGACCGAAACAAAGTATAGGTTTTCATTATGTGAATAACTTGGAAATCTTAGCTCAAACAGCTGCAAAACCTGTTTGCCCAGCACGGGGACCTTGAGTTCTATAAGTTAAAGCCATAAACATGTGTATCCGAGTCTCCTATCAAAAGTTACATTGATTTATATGAAGTTGTACAAAAACGCTTTCTTTCGCCAAGACAGTGCGTTTCTCACTGTTACATGCATTTGAATGGGGAACTCGACCGAAACAAAGTATAGGTTTTCATTATGTGAATAACTTGGAAATCTTAGCTCAAACAGTTGCAAAACCTGTGTTCCCAGCACGGGGACCTTGAGTTCTATAAGATAAAGCCATAAACATGTGTATCCGAGTCTCCTATCAAAAGTTACATTGATTTATATGAAGTTGTACAAAAACGCTTTCTTTCGCCAAGACAGTGCGTTTCTCACTGTTACATGCATTTGAATGGGGAATTCGACCGAAACAAAGTATAGGTTTTCATTATGTGAATAACTTGGAAATCTTAGCTCAAACAGTTTCAAAACCTGTGTTCCCAGCACGGCGACCTTGAGTTCTATAAGATAAAGCCATAAACATGTGTATCCGAGTCTCCTATCAAAAGTTACATTGATTTATATGAAGTTGTACAAAAACGCTTCCTTTCGCCAAGACAGTGCGTTTCTCACTGTTACATGCATTTGAATGGGGAACTCGACCGACACAAAGTATAGGTTTTCATTATGTGAATAACTTGGAAATCTTAGCTCAAACAGTTGCAAAACCTGTGTTCCCAGCACGGGAACCTTGAGTTCTATAAGATAAAGCCATAAACATGTGTATCCGAGTCTCCTATCAAAAGTTACATTGATTTATATGAAGTTGTACAAAAACGCTTTCTTTCGCCAAGACAGTGCGTTTCTCACGGTTACATGCATTTGAATGGGGAACTCGACCGAACCAAAATATAGGTTTTCATTATGTGAATAACTTGGATATCTTAGCTCAAACAGCTGCAAAACCTGTTTGCCCAGCACGGGGACCTTGAGTTCTATAAGTTAAAGCCATAAACATGTGTATCCGAGTCTCCTATCAAAAGTTACATTGATTTATATGAAGTTGTACAAAAACGCTTTCTTTCGCCAAGACAGTGCGTTTCTCACTGTTACATGCATTTGAATGGGGAACTCGACCGAACCAAAGTATAGGTTTTCATTATGTGAATAACTTGGAAATCTTAGCTCAAACAGCTGCAAAACCTGTTTTCCCAGCACGGGGACCTTGAGTTCTATAAGTTAAAGCCATAAACATGTTTGTCTGAGTCTTCTATCAAAGGTTACAGCTATTCATATGAAGTTGTACAAAAACGCTTTCTTTCGCCAAGACAGTGCGTTTCTCACTGTTACATGCATTTGAATGGGGAACTCCACCGAAACAAAGTATAGGTTTTCATTATGTGAATAACTTGGAAATCTTAGCTCAAACAGTTGCAAAACCTGTTTTCCCAACACGGGGACCTTGAGTTCTATAAGTTAAAGCCATAAACATGTTTGTCTGAGTCTTCTATCAAAAGTTACATTGATTTATATGAAGTTGTACAAAAACGCTTTCTTTCGCCAAGACAGTGCGTTTCTCACTGTTACATGCATTTGAATGGGGAACTCGACCGAAACAAAGTATAGGTTTTCATTATGTGAATAACTTGGAAATCTTAGCTCAAACAGCTGCAAAACCTGTTTGCCCAGCACGGGGACCTTGAGTTCTATAAGTTAAAGCCATAAACATGTGTATCCGAGTCTCCTATCAAAAGTTACATTGATTTATATGAAGTTGTACAAAAACGCTTTCTTTCGCCAAGACAGTGCGTTTCTCACTGTTACATGCATTTGAATGGGGAACTCGACCGAACCAAAGTATAGGTTTTCATTATGTGAATAACTTGGAAATCTTAGCTCAAACAGCTGCAAAACCTGTTTTCCCAGCACGGGGACCTTGAGTTCTATAAGTTAAAGCCATAAACATGTTTGTCTGAGTCTTCTATCAAAGGTTACAGCTATTCATATGAAGTTGTACAAAAACGCTTTCTTTCGCCAAGACAGTGCGTTTCTCACTGTTACATGCATTTGAATGGGGAACTCCACCGAAACAAAGTATAGGTTTTCATTATGTGAATAACTTGGAAATCTTAGCTCAAACAGTTGCAAAACCTGTTTTCCCAACACGGGGACCTTGAGTTCTATAAGTTAAAGCCATAAACATGTTTGTCTGAGTCTTCTATCAAAAGTTACATTGATTTATATGAAGTTGTACAAAAACGCTTTCTTTCGCCAAGACAGTGCGTTTCTCACTGTTACATGCATTTGAATGGGGAACTCGACCGAAACAAAGTATAGGTTTTCATTATGTGAATAACTTGGAAATCTTAGCTCAAACAGCTGCAAAACCTGTTTGCCCAGCACGGGGACCTTGAGTTCTATAAGTTAAAGCCATAAACATGTGTATCCGAGTCTCCTATCAAAAGTTACATTGATTTATATGAAGTTGTACAAAAACGCTTTCTTTCGCCAAGACAGTGCGTTTCTCACTGTTACATGCATTTGAATGGGGAACTCGACCGAACCAAAGTATAGGTTTTCATTATGTGAATAACTTGGAAATCTTAGCTCAAACAGCTGCAAAACCTGTTTTCCCAGCACGGGGACCTTGAGTTCTATAAGTTAAAGCCATAAACATGTTTGTCTGAGTCTTCTATCAAAGGTTACAGCTATTCATATGAAGTTGTACAAAAACGCTTTCTTTCGCCAAGACAGTGCGTTTCTCACTGTTACATGCATTTGAATGGGGAACTCCACCGAAACAAAGTATAGGTTTTCATTATGTGAATAACTTGGAAATCTTAGCTCAAACAGTTGCAAAACCTGTTTTCCCAACACGGGGACCTTGAGTTCTATAAGTTAAAGCCATAAACATGTTTGTCTGAGTCTTCTATCAAAAGTTACATTGATTTATATGAAGTTGTACAAAAACGCTTTCTTTCGCCAAGACAGTGCGTTTCTCACTGTTACATGCATTTGAATGGGGAACTCGACCGAAACAAAGTATAGGTTTTCATTATGTGAATAACTTGGAAATCTTAGCTCAAACAGCTGCAAAACCTGTTTGCCCAGCACGGGGACCTTGAGTTCTATAAGTTAAAGCCATAAACATGTGTATCCGAGTCTCCTATCAAAAGTTACATTGATTTATATGAAGTTGTACAAAAACGCTTTCTTTCGCCAAGACAGTGCGTTTCTCACTGTTACATGCATTTGAATGGGGAACTCGACCGACACAAAGTATAGGTTTTCATTATGTGAATAACTTGGAAATCTTAGCTCAAACAGCTGCAAAACCTGTTTGCCCAGCACGGGGACCTTGAGTTCTATAAGTTAAAGCCATAAACATGTGTATCCGAGTCTCCTATCAAAAGTTGCATTGATTTATATGAAGTTGTACAAAAACGCTTTCTTTCGCCAAGACAGTGCGTTTCTCACTGTTACATGCATTTGAATGGGGAACTCGACCGAACCAAAGTATAGGTTTTCATTATGTGAATAACTTGGAAATCTTAGCTCAAACAGCTGCAAAACCTGTTTTCCCGCACGGGGACCTTGAGTTCTATAAGTTAAAGCCATAAACATGTTTGTCTGAGTCTTCTATCAAAGGTTACAGCTATTCATATGAAGTTGTACAAAAACGCTTTCTTTCGCCAAGACAGTGCGTTTCTCACTGTTACATGCATTTGAATGGGGAACTCGACCGACACAAAGTATAGGTTTTCATTATGTGAATAACTTGGAAATCTTAGCTCAAACAGTTGCAAAACCTGTGTTCCCAGCACGGGGACCTTGAGTTCTATAAGATAAAGCCATAAACATGTGTATCCGAGTCTCCTATCAAAAGTTACATTGATTTATATGAAGTTGTACAAAAACGCTTTCTTTCGCCAAGACAGTGCGTTTCTCACTGTTACATGCATTTGAATGGGAAACTCGCCTCAGACAAAGTATAGGTTTTCATTATGTGAATAACTTGGAAATCTTAGCTCAAACAGTTGCAAAACCTGTTTTCCCAACACGGGGACCTTGAGTTCTATAAGTTAAAGCCATAAACATGTTTGTCTGTCTCTTCTATCAAAAGTTACAGCTATTCATATGAAGTTGTACAAAAACGCTTTCTTTCGCCAAGACAGTGCGTTTCTCACTGTTACATGCATTTGAATGGGGAACTCGCCCGAAACAAAGTATAGGTTTTCATTATGTGAATAAATTGAAAATCTTAGGTCAAACAGTTGAAAAAACCCTTTTTCCCAGCACGGGAACCTTGAGTTCTATAAGATAAAGCCATAAACATGTGTATCCGAGTCTCCTATCAAAAGTTACATTGATTTATATGAAGTTGTACAAAAACGCTTTCTTTCGCCAAGACAGTGCGTTTCTCACTGTTACATGCATTTGAATGGGGAACTCGACCGACACAAAGTATAGGTTTTCATTATGTGAATAACTTGGAAATCTTAGCTCAAACAGCTGCAAAACCTGTTTGCCCAGCACGGGGACCTTGAGTTCTATAAGTTAAAGCCATAAACATGTGTATCCGAGTCTCCTATCAAAAGTTACATTGATTTATATGAAGTTGTACAAAAACGCTTTCTTTCGCCAAGACAGTGCGTTTCTCACTGTTACATGCATTTGAATGGGGAACTCGACCGACACAAAGTATAGGTTTTCATTATGTGAATAACTTGGAAATCTTAGCTCAAACAGCTGCAAAACCTGTTTGCCCAGCACGGGGACCTTGAGTTCTATAAGTTAAAGCCATAAACATGTTTGTCTGAGTCTTCTATCAAAGGTTACAGCTATTCATATGAAGTTGTACAAAAACGCTTTCTTTCGCCAAGACAGTGCGTTTCTCACTGTTACATGCATTTGAATGGGGAACTCCACCGAAACAAAGTATAGGTTTTCATTATGTGAATAACTTGGAAATCTTAGCTCAAACAGTTGCAAAACCTGTTTTCCCAACACGGGGACCTTGAGTTCTATAAGTTAAAGCCATAAACATGTTTGTCTGAGTCTTCTATCAAAAGTTACATTGATTTATATGAAGTTGTACAAAAACGCTTTCTTTCGCCAAGACAGTGCGTTTCTCACTGTTACATGCATTTGAATGGGGAACTCGACCGAAACAAAGTATAGGTTTTCATTATGTGAATAACTTGGAAATCTTAGCTCAAACAGCTGCAAAACCTGTTTGCCCAGCACGGGGACCTTGAGTTCTATAAGTTAAAGCCATAAACATGTGTATCCGAGTCTCCTATCAAAAGTTACATTGATTTATATGAAGTTGTACAAAAACGCTTTCTTTCGCCAAGACAGTGCGTTTCTCACTGTTACATGCATTTGAATGGGGAACTCGACCGAACCAAAGTATAGGTTTTCATTATGTGAATAACTTGGAAATCTTAGCTCAAACAGCTGCAAAACCTGTTTTCCCAGCACGGGGACCTTGAGTTCTATAAGTTAAAGCCATAAACATGTTTGTCTGAGTCTTCTATCAAAGGTTACAGCTATTCATATGAAGTTGTACAAAAACGCTTTCTTTCGCCAAGACAGTGCGTTTCTCACTGTTACATGCATTTGAATGGGGAACTCCACCGAAACAAAGTATAGGTTTTCATTATGTGAATAACTTGGAAATCTTAGCTCAAACAGTTGCAAAACCTGTTTTCCCAACACGGGGACCTTGAGTTCTATAAGTTAAAGCCATAAACATGTTTGTCTGAGTCTTCTATCAAAAGTTACATTGATTTATATGAAGTTGTACAAAAACGCTTTCTTTCGCCAAGACAGTGCGTTTCTCACTGTTACATGCATTTGAATGGGGAACTCGACCGAAACAAAGTATAGGTTTTCATTATGTGAATAACTTGGAAATCTTAGCTCAAACAGCTGCAAAACCTGTTTGCCCAGCACGGGGACCTTGAGTTCTATAAGTTAAAGCCATAAACATGTGTATCCGAGTCTCCTATCAAAAGTTACATTGATTTATATGAAGTTGTACAAAAACGCTTTCTTTCGCCAAGACAGTGCGTTTCTCACTGTTACATGCATTTGAATGGGGAACTCGACCGACACAAAGTATAGGTTTTCATTATGTGAATAACTTGGAAATCTTAGCTCAAACAGCTGCAAAACCTGTTTGCCCAGCACGGGGACCTTGAGTTCTATAAGTTAAAGCCATAAACATGTGTATCCGAGTCTCCTATCAAAAGTTGCATTGATTTATATGAAGTTGTACAAAAACGCTTTCTTTCGCCAAGACAGTGCGTTTCTCACTGTTACATGCATTTGAATGGGGAACTCGACCGAACCAAAGTATAGGTTTTCATTATGTGAATAACTTGGAAATCTTAGCTCAAACAGCTGCAAAACCTGTTTTCCCGCACGGGGACCTTGAGTTCTATAAGTTAAAGCCATAAACATGTTTGTCTGAGTCTTCTATCAAAGGTTACAGCTATTCATATGAAGTTGTACAAAAACGCTTTCTTTCGCCAAGACAGTGCGTTTCTCACTGTTACATGCATTTGAATGGGGAACTCGACCGACACAAAGTATAGGTTTTCATTATGTGAATAACTTGGAAATCTTAGCTCAAACAGTTGCAAAACCTGTGTTCCCAGCACGGGGACCTTGAGTTCTATAAGATAAAGCCATAAACATGTGTATCCGAGTCTCCTATCAAAAGTTACATTGATTTATATGAAGTTGTACAAAAACGCTTTCTTTCGCCAAGACAGTGCGTTTCTCACTGTTACATGCATTTGAATGGGAAACTCGCCTCAGACAAAGTATAGGTTTTCATTATGTGAATAACTTGGAAATCTTAGCTCAAACAGTTGCAAAACCTGTTTTCCCAACACGGGGACCTTGAGTTCTATAAGTTAAAGCCATAAACATGTTTGTCTGTCTCTTCTATCAAAAGTTACAGCTATTCATATGAAGTTGTACAAAAACGCTTTCTTTCGCCAAGACAGTGCGTTTCTCACTGTTACATGCATTTGAATGGGGAACTCGCCCGAAACAAAGTATAGGTTTTCATTATGTGAATAAATTGAAAATCTTAGGTCAAACAGTTGAAAAAACCCTTTTTCCCAGCACGGGAACCTTGAGTTCTATAAGATAAAGCCATAAACATGTGTATCCGAGTCTCCTATCAAAAGTTACATTGATTTATATGAAGTTGTACAAAAACGCTTTCTTTCGCCAAGACAGTGCGTTTCTCACTGTTACATGCATTTGAATGGGGAACTCGACCGACACAAAGTATAGGTTTTCATTATGTGAATAACTTGGAAATCTTAGCTCAAACAGCTGCAAAACCTGTTTGCCCAGCACGGGGACCTTGAGTTCTATAAGTTAAAGCCATAAACATGTGTATCCGAGTCTCCTATCAAAAGTTACATTGATTTATATGAAGTTGTACAAAAACGCTTTCTTTCGCCAAGACAGTGCGTTTCTCACTGTTACATGCATTTGAATGGGGAACTCGACCGACACAAAGTATAGGTTTTCATTATGTGAATAACTTGGAAATCTTAGCTCAAACAGCTGCAAAACCTGTTTGCCCAGCACGGGGACCTTGAGTTCTATAAGTTAAAGCCATAAACATGTGTATCCGAGTCTCCTATCAAAAGTTGCATTGATTTATATGAAGTTGTACAAAAACGCTTTCTTTCGCCAAGACAGTGCGTTTCTCACTGTTACATGCATTTGAATGGGGAACTCGACCGAACCAAAGTATAGGTTTTCATTATGTGAATAACTTGGAAATCTTAGCTCAAACAGCTGCAAAACCTGTTTTCCCGCACGGGGACCTTGAGTTCTATAAGTTAAAGCCATAAACATGTTTGTCTGAGTCTTCTATCAAAGGTTACAGCTATTCATATGAAGTTGTACAAAAACGCTTTCTTTCGCCAAGACAGTGCGTTTCTCACTGTTACATGCATTTGAATGGGGAACTCGACCGACACAAAGTATAGGTTTTCATTATGTGAATAACTTGGAAATCTTAGCTCAAACAGTTGCAAAACCTGTGTTCCCAGCACGGGGACCTTGAGTTCTATAAGATAAAGCCATAAACATGTGTATCCGAGTCTCCTATCAAAAGTTACATTGATTTATATGAAGTTGTACAAAAACGCTTTCTTTCGCCAAGACAGTGCGTTTCTCACTGTTACATGCATTTGAATGGGAAACTCGCCTCAGACAAAGTATAGGTTTTCATTATGTGAATAACTTGGAAATCTTAGCTCAAACAGTTGCAAAACCTGTTTTCCCAACACGGGGACCTTGAGTTCTATAAGTTAAAGCCATAAACATGTTTGTCTGTCTCTTCTATCAAAAGTTACAGCTATTCATATGAAGTTGTACAAAAACGCTTTCTTTCGCCAAGACAGTGCGTTTCTCACTGTTACATGCATTTGAATGGGGAACTCGCCCGAAACAAAGTATAGGTTTTCATTATGTGAATAAATTGAAAATCTTAGGTCAAACAGTTGAAAAAACCCTTTTTCCCAGCACGGGAACCTTGAGTTCTATAAGATAAAGCCATAAACATGTGTATCCGAGTCTCCTATCAAAAGTTACATTGATTTATATGAAGTTGTACAAAAACGCTTTCTTTCGCCAAGACAGTGCGTTTCTCACTGTTACATGCATTTGAATGGGGAACTCGACCGACACAAAGTATAGGTTTTCATTATGTGAATAACTTGGAAATCTTAGCTCAAACAGCTGCAAAACCTGTGTTCCCAGCACGGGGACCTTGAGTTCTATAAGATAAAGCCACAAACATGTGTATCCGAGTCTCCTATCAAAAGTTACATTGATTTATATGAAGTTGTACAAAAACGCTTTCTTTCGCCAAGACAGTGCGTTTCTCACTGTTACATGCATTTGAATGGGGAACTCGACCGACACAAAGTATAGGTTTTCATTATGTGAATAACTTGGAAATCTTAGCTCAAACAGTTGCAAAACCTGTGTTCCCAGCACGGGAACCTTGAGTTCTATAAGATAAAGCCATAAACATGTGTATCCGAGTCTCCTATCAAAAGTTACATTGATTTATATGAAGTTGTACAAAAACGCTTTCTTTCGCCAAGACAGTGCGTTTCTCACGGTTACATGCATTTGAATGGGGAACTCGACCGACACAAAGTATAGGTTTTCATTATGTGAATAACTTGGAAATCTTAGCTCAAACAGTTGCAAAACCTGTGTTCCCAGCACGGGGACCTTGAGTTCTATAAGTTAAAGCCATAAACATGTTTGTCTGAGTCTTCTATCAAAGGTTACAGCTATTCATATGAAGTTGTACAAAAACGCTTTCTTTCGCCAAGACAGTGCGTTTCTCACTGTTACATGCATTTGAATGGGGAACTCCACCGAAACAAAGTATAGGTTTTCATTATGTGAATAACTTGGAAATCTTAGCTCAAACAGTTGCAAAACCTGTTTTCCCAACACGGGGACCTTGAGTTCTATAAGTTAAAGCCATAAACATGTTTGTCTGAGTCTTCTATCAAAAGTTACATTGATTTATATGAAGTTGTACAAAAACGCTTTCTTTCGCCAAGACAGTGCGTTTCTCACTGTTACATGCATTTGAATGGGGAACTCGACCGAAACAAAGTATAGGTTTTCATTATGTGAATAACTTGGAAATCTTAGCTCAAACAGCTGCAAAACCTGTTTGCCCAGCACGGGGACCTTGAGTTCTATAAGTTAAAGCCATAAACATGTGTATCCGAGTCTCCTATCAAAAGTTACATTGATTTATATGAAGTTGTACAAAAACGCTTTCTTTCGCCAAGACAGTGCGTTTCTCACGGTTACATGCATTTGAATGGGGAACTCGACCGAAACAAAGTATAGGTTTTCATTATGTGAATAACTTGGAAATCTTAGCTCAAAAAGTTTCAAAACCTGTGTTCCCAGCACGGGGACCTTGAGTTCTATAAGATAAAGCCATAAACATGTGTATCAGAGTCTCCTATCAAAAGTTACATTGATTTATATGAAGTTGTACAAAAACGCTTTCTTTCGCCAAGACAGTGCGTTTCTCACTGTTACATGCATTTGAATGGGGAACTCGACCGAACCAAAATATAGGTTTTCATTATGTGAATAACTTGGATATCTTAGCTCAAACAGCTGCAAAACCTGTTTGCCCAGCACGGGGACCTTGAGTTCTATAAGTTAAAGCCATAAACATGTGTATCCGAGTCTCCTATCAAAAGTTACATTGATTTATATGAAGTTGTACAAAAACGCTTTCTTTCGCCAAGACAGTGCGTTTCTCACTGTTACATGCATTTGAATGGGGAACTCGACCGAACCAAAGTATAGGTTTTCATTATGTGAATAACTTGGAAATCTTAGCTCAAACAGCTGCAAAACCTGTTTTCCCAGCACGGGGACCTTGAGTTCTATAAGTTAAAACCATAAACATGTTTGTCTGAGTCTTCTATCAAAGGTTACAGCTATTCATATGAAGTTGTACAAAAACGCTTTCTTTCGCCAAGACAGTGCGTTTCTCACTGTTACATGCATTTGAATGGGGAACTCCACCGAAACAAAGTATAGGTTTTCATTATGTGAATAACTTGGAAATCTTAGCTCAAACAGTTGCAAAACCTGTTTTCCCAACACGGGGACCTTGAGTTCTATAAGTTAAAGCCATAAACATGTTTGTCTGAGTCTTCTATCAAAAGTTACATTGATTTATATGAAGTTGTACAAAAACGCTTTCTTTCGCCAAGACAGTGCGTTTCTCACTGTTACATGCATTTGAATGGGGAACTCGACCGAAACAAAGTATAGGTTTTCATTATGTGAATAACTTGGAAATCTTAGCTCAAACAGCTGCAAAACCTGTTTGCCCAGCACGGGGACCTTGAGTTCTATAAGTTAAAGCCATAAACATGTGTATCCGAGTCTCCTATCAAAAGTTACATTGATTTATATGAAGTTGTACAAAAACGCTTTCTTTCGCCAAGACAGTGCGTTTCTCACTGTTACATGCATTTGAATGGGGAACTCGACCGAACCAAAGTATAGGTTTTCATTATGTGAATAACTTGGAAATCTTAGCTCAAACAGCTGCAAAACCTGTTTTCCCAGCACGGGGACCTTGAGTTCTATAAGTTAAAGCCATAAACATGTTTGTCTGAGTCTTCTATCAAAGGTTACAGCTATTCATATGAAGTTGTACAAAAACGCTTTCTTTCGCCAAGACAGTGCGTTTCTCACTGTTACATGCATTTGAATGGGGAACTCCACCGAAACAAAGTATAGGTTTTCATTATGTGAATAACTTGGAAATCTTAGCTCAAACAGTTGCAAAACCTGTTTTCCCAACACGGGGACCTTGAGTTCTATAAGTTAAAGCCATAAACATGTTTGTCTGAGTCTTCTATCAAAAGTTACATTGATTTATATGAAGTTGTACAAAAACGCTTTCTTTCGCCAAGACAGTGCGTTTCTCACGGTTACATGCATTTGAATGGGGAACTCGACCGAAACAAAGTATAGGTTTTCATTATGTGAATAACTTGGAAATCTTAGCTCAAAAAGTTTCAAAACCTGTGTTCCCAGCACGGGGACCTTGAGTTCTATAAGTTAAAGCCATAAACATGTGTATCCGAGTCTCCTATCAAAAGTTACATTGATTTATATGAAGTTGTACAAAAACGCTTCCTTTCGCCAAGACAGTGCGTTTCTCACTGTTACATGCATTTGAATGGGAAACTCGCCTCAGACAAAGTATAGGTTTTCATTATGTGAATAACTTGGAAATCTTAGCTCAAACAGTTGCAAAACCTGTTTTCCCAACACGGGGACCTTGAGTTCTATAAGTTAAAGCCATAAACATGTTTGTCTGTCTCTTCTATCAAAAGTTACAGCTATTCATATGAAGTTGTACAAAAACGCTTTCTTTCGCCAAGACAGTGCGTTTCTCACTGTTACATGCATTTGAATGGGGAACTCGCCCGAAACAAAGTATAGGTTTTCATTATGTGAATAAATTGAAAATCTTAGGTCAAACAGTTGCAAAACCCTTTTTCCCAGCACGGGAACCTTGAGTTCTATAAGATAAAGCCATAAACATGTGTATCCGAGTCTCCTATCAAAAGTTACATTGATTTATATGAAGTTGTACAAAAACGCTTTCTTTCGCCAAGACAGTGCGTTTCTCACTGTTACATGCATTTGAATGGGGAACTTGACCGACACAAAGTATAGGTTTTCATTATGTGAATAACTTGGAAATCTTAGCTCAAACAGCTGCAAAACCTGTGTTCCCAGCACGGGGACCTTGAGTTCTATAAGATAAAGCCACAAACATGTGTATCCGAGTCTCCTATCAAAAGTTACATTGATTTATATGAAGTTGTACAAAAACGCTTTCTTTCGCCAAGACAGTGCGTTTCTCACTGTTACATGCATTTGAATGGGGAACTCGACCGACACAAAGTATAGGTTTTCATTATGTGAATAACTTGGAAATCTTAGCTCAAACAGTTGCAAAACCTGTGTTCCCAGCACGGGGACCTTGAGTTCTATAAGATAAAGCCATAAACATGTGTATCCGAGTCTCCTATCAAAAGTTACATTGATTTATATGAAGTTGTACAAAAACGCTTTCTTTCGCCAAGACAGTGCGTTTCTCACTGTTACATGCATTTGAATGGGGAACTCGACCGACACAAAGTATAGGTTTTCATTATGTGAATAACTTGGAAATCTTAGCTCAAAAAGTTTCAAAACCTGTGTTCCCAGCACGGGGACCTTGAGTTCTATAAGTTAAAGCCATAAACATGTGTATCCGAGTCTCCTATCAAAAGTTACATTGATTTATATGAAGTTGTACAAAAACGCTTTCTTTCGCCAAGACAGTGCGTTTCTCACTGTTACATGCATTTGAATGGGGAACTCGACCGAACCAAAGTATAGGTTTTCATTATGTGAATAACTTGGAAATCTTAGCTCAAACAGTTTCAAAACCTGTGTTCCCAGCACGGCGACCTTGAGTTCTATAAGATAAAGCCATAAACATGTGTATCCGAGTCTCCTATCAAAAGTTACATTGATTTATATGAAGTTGTACAAAAACGCTTCCTTTCGCCAAGACAGTGCGTTTCTCACTGTTACATGCATTTGAATGGGAAACTCGCCTCAGACAAAGTATAGGTTTTCATTATGTGAATAACTTGGAAATCTTAGCTCAAACAGTTGCAAAACCTGTTTTCCCAACACGGGGACCTTGAGTTCTATAAGTTAAAGCCATAAACATGTTTGTCTGTCTCTTCTATCAAAAGTTACAGCTATTCATATGAAGTTGTACAAAAACGCTTTCTTTCGCCAAGACAGTGCGTTTCTCACTGTTACATGCATTTGAATGGGGAACTCGCCCGAAACAAAGTATAGGTTTTCATTATGTGAATAAATTGAAAATCTTAGGTCAAACAGTTGCAAAACCCTTTTTCCCAGCACGGGAACCTTGAGTTCTATAAGATAAAGCCATAAACATGTGTATCCGAGTCTCCTATCAAAAGTTACATTGATTTATATGAAGTTGTACAAAAACGCTTTCTTTCGCCAAGACGGTGCGTTTCTCACTGTTACATGCATTTGAATGGGGAACTCGACCGAAACAAAGTATAGGTTTTCATTATGTGAATAACTTGGAAATCTTAGCTCAAACAGTTGCAAAACCTGTGTTCCCAGCACGGGGACCTTGAGTTCTATAAGATAAAGCCATAAACATGTGTATCCGAGTCTCCTATCAAAAGTTACATTGATTTATATGAAGTTGTACAAAAACGCTTTCTTTCGCCAAGACAGTGCGTTTCTCACGGTTACATGCATTTGAATGGGGAACTCGACCGAAACAAAGTATAGGTTTTCATTATGTGAATAACTTGGAAATCTTAGCTCAAAAAGTTTCAAAACCTGTGTTCCCAGCACGGGGACCTTGAGTTCTATAAGTTAAAGCCATAAACATGTGTATCAGAGTCTCCTATCAAAAGTTACATTGATTTATATGAAGTTGTACAAAAACGCTTTCTTTCGCCAAGACAGTGCGTTTCTCACTGTTACATGCATTTGAATGGGGAACTCGACCGAACCAAAGTATAGGTTTTCATTATGTGAATAACTTGGAAATCTTAGCTCAAACAGCTGCAAAACCTGTTTGCCCAGCACGGGGACCTTGAGTTCTATAAGTTAAAGCCATAAACATGTGTATCCGAGTCTCCTATCAAAAGTTACATTGATTTATATGAAGTTGTACAAAAACGCTTTCTTTCGCCAAGACAGTGCGTTTCTCACTGTTACATGCATTTGAATGGGGAACTCGACCGAACCAAAGTATAGGTTTTCATTATGTGAATAACTTGGAAATCTTAGCTCAAACAGCTGCAAAACCTGTTTGCCCAGCACGGGGACCTTGAGTTCTATAAGTTAAAGCCATAAACATGTTTGTCTGAGTCTTCTATCAAAGGTTACAGCTATTCATATGAAGTTGTACAAAAACGCTTTCTTTCGCCAAGACAGTGCGTTTCTCACTGTTACATGCATTTGAATGGGGAACTCGACCGAAACAAAGTATAGGTTTTCATTATGTGAATAACTTGGAAATCTTAGCTCAAACAGTTGCAAAACCTGTTTTCCCAACACGGGGACCTTGAGTTCTATAAGTTAAAGCCATAAACATGTTTGTCTGAGTCTTCTATCAAAAGTTACATTGATTTATATGAAGTTGTACAAAAACGCTTTCTTTCGCCAAGACAGTGCGTTTCTCACTGTTACATGCATTTGAATGGGGAACTCGACCGAAACAAAGTATAGGTTTTCATTATGTGAATAACTTGGAAATCTTAGCTCAAACAGTTTCAAAACCTGTGTTCCCAGCACGGCGACCTTGAGTTCTATAAGATAAAGCCATAAACATGTGTATCCGAGTCTCCTATCAAAAGTTACATTGATTTATATGAAGTTGTACAAAAACGCTTCCTTTCGCCAAGACAGTGCGTTTCTCACTGTTACATGCATTTGAATGGGAAACTCGCCTCAGACAAAGTATAGGTTTTCATTATGTGAATAACTTGGAAATCTTAGCTCAAACAGTTGCAAAACCTGTTTTCCCAACACGGGGACCTTGAGTTCTATAAGTTAAAGCCATAAACATGTTTGTCTGTCTCTTCTATCAAAAGTTACAGCTATTCATATGAAGTTGTACAAAAACGCTTTCTTTCGCCAAGACAGTGCGTTTCTCACTGTTACATGCATTTGAATGGGGAACTCGCCCGAAACAAAGTATAGGTTTTCATTATGTGAATAAATTGAAAATCTTAGGTCAAACAGTTGCAAAACCCTTTTTCCCAGCACGGGAACCTTGAGTTCTATAAGATAAAGCCATAAACATGTGTATCCGAGTCTCCTATCAAAAGTTACATTGATTTATATGAAGTTGTACAAAAACGCTTTCTTTCGCCAAGACAGTGCGTTTCTCACTGTTACATGCATTTGAATGGGGAACTTGACCGACACAAAGTATAGGTTTTCATTATGTGAATAACTTGGAAATCTTAGCTCAAACAGCTGCAAAACCTGTGTTCCCAGCACGGGGACCTTGAGTTCTATAAGATAAAGCCACAAACATGTGTATCCGAGTCTCCTATCAAAAGTTACATTGATTTATATGAAGTTGTACAAAAACGCTTTCTTTCGCCAAGACAGTGCGTTTCTCACTGTTACATGCATTTGAATGGGGAACTCGACCGACACAAAGTATAGGTTTTCATTATGTGAATAACTTGGAAATCTTAGCTCAAACAGTTGCAAAACCTGTGTTCCCAGCACGGGGACCTTGAGTTCTATAAGATAAAGCCATAAACATGTGTATCCGAGTCTCCTATCAAAAGTTACATTGATTTATATGAAGTTGTACAAAAACGCTTTCTTTCGCCAAGACAGTGCGTTTCTCACTGTTACATGCATTTGAATGGGGAACTCGACCGACACAAAGTATAGGTTTTCATTATGTGAATAACTTGGAAATCTTAGCTCAAACAGTTGCAAAACCTGTGTTCCCAGCACGGGGACCTTGAGTTCTATAAGATAAAGCCATAAACATGTGTATCCGAGTCTCCTATCAAAAGTTACATTGATTTATATGAAGTTGTACAAAAACGCTTTCTTTCGCCAAGACAGTGCGTTTCTCACGGTTACATGCATTTGAATGGGGAACTCGACCGACACAAAGTATAGGTTTTCATTATGTGAATAACTTGGAAATCTTAGCTCAAACAGTTGCAAAACCTGTGTTCCCAGCACGGGGACCTTGAGTTCTATAAGTTAAAGCCATAAACATGTTTGTCTGAGTCTTCTATCAAAGGTTACAGCTATTCATATGAAGTTGTACAAAAACGCTTTCTTTCGCCAAGACAGTGCGTTTCTCACTGTTACATGCATTTGAATGGGGAACTCCACCGAAACAAAGTATAGGTTTTCATTATGTGAATAACTTGGAAATCTTAGCTCAAACAGCTGCAAAACCTGTTTGCCCAGCACGGGGACCTTGAGTTCTATAAGTTAAAGCCATAAACATGTGTATCCGAGTCTCCTATCAAAAGTTACATTGATTTATATGAAGTTGTACAAAAACGCTTTCTTTCGCCAAGACAGTGCGTTTCTCACTGTTACATGCATTTGAATGGGGAACTCGACCGAACCAAAGTATAGGTTTTCATTATGTGAATAACTTGGAAATCTTAGCTCAAACAGCTGCAAAACCTGTTTTCCCAGCACGGGGACCTTGAGTTCTATAAGTTAAAGCCATAAACATGTTTGTCTGAGTCTTCTATCAAAGGTTACAGCTATTCATATGAAGTTGTACAAAAACGCTTTCTTTCGCCAAGACAGTGCGTTTCTCACTGTTACATGCATTTGAATGGGGAACTCCACCGAAACAAAGTATAGGTTTTCATTATGTGAATAACTTGGAAATCTTAGCTCAAACAGTTGCAAAACCTGTTTTCCCAACACGGGGACCTTGAGTTCTATAAGTTAAAGCCATAAACATGTTTGTCTGAGTCTTCTATCAAAAGATACATTGATTTATATGAAGTTGTACAAAAACGCTTTCTTTCGCCAAGACAGTGCGTTTCTCACTGTTACATGCATTTGAATGGGGAACTCGCCCGAAACAAAGTATAGGTTTTCATTATGTGAATAACTTGGAAATCTTAGCTCAAACAGCTGCAAAACCTGTGTTCCCAGCACGGGGACCTTGAGTTCTATAAGATAAAGCCACAAACATGTGTATCCGAGTCTCCTATCAAAAGTTACATTGATTTATATGAAGTTGTACAAAAACGCTTTCTTTCGCCAAGACAGTGCGTTTCTCACTGTTACATGCATTTGAATGGGGAACTCGACCGACACAAAGTATAGGTTTTCATTATGTGAATAACTTGGAAATCTTAGCTCAAACAGTTGCAAAACCTGTGTTCCCAGCACGGGGACCTTGAGTTCTATAAGATAAAGCCATAAACATGTGTATCCGAGTCTCCTATCAAAAGTTACATTGATTTATATGAAGTTGTACAAAAACGCTTTCTTTCGCCAAGACAGTGCGTTTCTCACTGTTACATGCATTTGAATGGGGAACTCGACCGACACAAAGTATAGGTTTTCATTATGTGAATAACTTGGAAATCTTAGCTCAAACAGTTGCAAAACCTGTGTTCCCAGCACGGGGACCTTGAGTTCTATAAGATAAAGCCATAAACATGTGTATCCGAGTCTCCTATCAAAAGTTACATTGATTTATATGAAGTTGTACAAAAACGCTTTCTTTCGCCAAGACAGTGCGTTTCTCACGGTTACATGCATTTGAATGGGGAACTCGACCGACACAAAGTATAGGTTTTCATTATGTGAATAACTTGGAAATCTTAGCTCAAACAGTTGCAAAACCTGTGTTCCCAGCACGGGGACCTTGAGTTCTATAAGTTAAAGCCATAAACATGTTTGTCTGAGTCTTCTATCAAAGGTTACAGCTATTCATATGAAGTTGTACAAAAACGCTTTCTTTCGCCAAGACAGTGCGTTTCTCACTGTTACATGCATTTGAATGGGGAACTCCACCGAAACAAAGTATAGGTTTTCATTATGTGAATAACTTGGAAATCTTAGCTCAAACAGTTGCAAAACCTGTTTTCCCAACACGGGGACCTTGAGTTCTATAAGTTAAAGCCATAAACATGTTTGTCTGAGTCTTCTATCAAAAGTTACATTGATTTATATGAAGTTGTACAAAAACGCTTTCTTTCGCCAAGACAGTGCGTTTCTCACTGTTACATGCATTTGAATGGGGAACTCGACCGAAACAAAGTATAGGTTTTCATTATGTGAATAACTTGGAAATCTTAGCTCAAACAGCTGCAAAACCTGTTTGCCCAGCACGGGGACCTTGAGTTCTATAAGTTAAAGCCATAAACATGTGTATCCGAGTCTCCTATCAAAAGTTACATTGATTTATATGAAGTTGTACAAAAACGCTTTCTTTCGCCAAGACAGTGCGTTTCTCACTGTTACATGCATTTGAATGGGGAACTCGACCGAACCAAAGTATAGGTTTTCATTATGTGAATAACTTGGAAATCTTAGCTCAAACAGCTGCAAAACCTGTTTTCCCAGCACGGGGACCTTGAGTTCTATAAGTTAAAGCCATAAACATGTTTGTCTGAGTCTTCTATCAAAGGTTACAGCTATTCATATGAAGTTGTACAAAAACGCTTTCTTTCGCCAAGACAGTGCGTTTCTCACTGTTACATGCATTTGAATGGGGAACTCCACCGAAACAAAGTATAGGTTTTCATTATGTGAATAACTTGGAAATCTTAGCTCAAACAGTTGCAAAACCTGTTTTCCCAACACGGGGACCTTGAGTTCTATAAGTTAAAGCCATAAACATGTTTGTCTGAGTCTTCTATCAAAAGATACATTGATTTATATGAAGTTGTACAAAAACGCTTTCTTTCGCCAAGACAGTGCGTTTCTCACTGTTACATGCATTTGAATGGGGAACTCGACCGAAACAAAGTATAGGTTTTCATTATGTGAATAAC
This sequence comes from Aulonocara stuartgranti, assembly GCF_965226115.1. Taxonomy (NCBI): domain Eukaryota; kingdom Metazoa; phylum Chordata; class Actinopteri; order Cichliformes; family Cichlidae; genus Aulonocara; species Aulonocara stuartgranti. The sequence continues at coordinate 24,864,680 of NC_138941.1, forward strand.
TTGGAAATCTTAGCTCAAACAGCTGCAAAACCTGTTTGCCCAGCACGGGGACCTTGAGTTCTATAAGTTAAAGCCATAAACATGTGTATCCGAGTCTCCTATCAAAAGTTACATTGATTTATATGAAGTTGTACAAAAACGCTTTCTTTCGCCAAGACAGTGCGTTTCTCACTGTTACATGCATTTGAATGGGGAACTCGACCGAACCAAAGTATAGGTTTTCATTATGTGAATAACTTGGAAATCTTAGCTCAAACAGCTGCAAAACCTGTTTTCCCAGCACGGGGACCTTGAGTTCTATAAGTTAAAGCCATAAACATGTTTGTCTGAGTCTTCTATCAAAGGTTACAGCTATTCATATGAAGTTGTACAAAAACGCTTTCTTTCGCCAAGACAGTGCGTTTCTCACTGTTACATGCATTTGAATGGGGAACTCCACCGAAACAAAGTATAGGTTTTCATTATGTGAATAACTTGGAAATCTTAGCTCAAACAGTTGCAAAACCTGTTTTCCCAACACGGGGACCTTGAGTTCTATAAGTTAAAGCCATAAACATGTTTGTCTGAGTCTTCTATCAAAAGTTACATTGATTTATATGAAGTTGTACAAAAACGCTTTCTTTCGCCAAGACAGTGCGTTTCTCACTGTTACATGCATTTGAATGGGGAACTCGACCGAAACAAAGTATAGGTTTTCATTATGTGAATAACTTGGAAATCTTAGCTCAAACAGCTGCAAAACCTGTTTGCCCAGCACGGGGACCTTGAGTTCTATAAGTTAAAGCCATAAACATGTGTATCCGAGTCTCCTATCAAAAGTTACATTGATTTATATGAAGTTGTACAAAAACGCTTTCTTTCGCCAAGACAGTGCGTTTCTCACTGTTACATGCATTTGAATGGGGAACTCGACCGAACCAAAGTATAGGTTTTCATTATGTGAATAACTTGGAAATCTTAGCTCAAACAGCTGCAAAACCTGTTTTCCCAGCACGGGGACCTTGAGTTCTATAAGTTAAAGCCATAAACATGTTTGTCTGAGTCTTCTATCAAAGGTTACAGCTATTCATATGAAGTTGTACAAAAACGCTTTCTTTCGCCAAGACAGTGCGTTTCTCACTGTTACATGCATTTGAATGGGGAACTCCACCGAAACAAAGTATAGGTTTTCATTATGTGAATAACTTGGAAATCTTAGCTCAAACAGTTGCAAAACCTGTTTTCCCAACACGGGGACCTTGAGTTCTATAAGTTAAAGCCATAAACATGTTTGTCTGAGTCTTCTATCAAAAGTTACATTGATTTATATGAAGTTGTACAAAAACGCTTTCTTTCGCCAAGACAGTGCGTTTCTCACTGTTACATGCATTTGAATGGGGAACTCGACCGAAACAAAGTATAGGTTTTCATTATGTGAATAACTTGGAAATCTTAGCTCAAAAAGTTTCAAAACCTGTGTTCCCAGCACGGGGACCTTGAGTTCTATAAGTTAAAGCCATAAACATGTGTATCCGAGTCTCCTATCAGAAGTTACATTGATTTATATGAAGTTGTACAAAAACGCTTTCTTTCGCCAAGACAGTGCGTTTCTCACTGTTACATGCATTTGAATGGGGAACTCGACCGAAACAAAGTATAGGTTTTCATTATGTGAATAACTTGGAAATCTTAGCTCAAAGAGTTTCAAAACCTGTGTTCCCAGCACGGCGACCTTGAGTTCTATAAGATAAAGCCATAAACATGTGTATCCGAGTCTCCTATCAAAAGTTACATTGATTTATATGAAGTTGTACAAAAACGCTTCCTTTCGCCAAGACAGTGCGTTTCTCACTGTTACATGCATTTGAATGGGAAACTCGCCTCAGACAAAGTATAGGTTTTCATTATGTGAATAACTTGGAAATCTTAGCTCAAACAGTTGCAAAACCTGTTTTCCCAACACGGGGACCTTGAGTTCTATAAGTTAAAGCCATAAACATGTTTGTCTGTCTCTTCTATCAAAAGTTACAGCTATTCATATGAAGTTGTACAAAAACGCTTTCTTTCGCCAAGACAGTGCGTTTCTCACTGTTACATGCATTTGAATGGGGAACTCGCCCGAAACAAAGTATAGGTTTTCATTATGTGAATAACTTGGAAATCTTAGCTCAAACAGTTGCAAAACCTGTTTTCCCAACACGGGGACCTTGAGTTCTATAAGTTAAAGCCATAAACATGTTTGTCTGTCTCTTCTATCCAAAGTTACAGCTATTCATATGAAGTTGTACAAAAACGCTTTCTTTCGCCAAGACAGTGCGTTTCTCACTGTTACATGCATTTGAATGGGGAACTCGCCCGAAACAAAGTATAGGTTTTCATTATGTGAATAACTTGGAAATCTTAGCTCAAACAGCTGCAAAACCTGTGTTCCCAGCACGGGGACCTTGAGTTCTATAAGATAAAGCCACAAACATGTGTATCCGAGTCTCCTATCAAAAGTTACATTGATTTATATGAAGTTGTACAAAAACGCTTTCTTTCGCCAAGACAGTGCGTTTCTCACTGTTACATGCATTTGAATGGGGAACTCGACCGACACAAAGTATAGGTTTTCATTATGTGAATAACTTGGAAATCTTAGCTCAAACAGTTGCAAAACCTGTGTTCCCAGCACGGGGACCTTGAGTTCTATAAGATAAAGCCATAAACATGTGTATCCGAGTCTCCTATCAAAAGTTACATTGATTTATATGAAGTTGTACAAAAACGCTTTCTTTCGCCAAGACAGTGCGTTTCTCACTGTTACATGCATTTGAATGGGGAACTCGACCGACACAAAGTATAGGTTTTCATTATGTGAATAACTTGGAAATCTTAGCTCAAACAGTTGCAAAACCTGTGTTCCCAGCACGGGGACCTTGAGTTCTATAAGATAAAGCCATAAACATGTGTATCCGAGTCTCCTATCAAAAGTTACATTGATTTATATGAAGTTGTACAAAAACGCTTTCTTTCGCCAAGACAGTGCGTTTCTCACGGTTACATGCATTTGAATGGGGAACTCGACCGACACAAAGTATAGGTTTTCATTATGTGAATAACTTGGAAATCTTAGCTCAAACAGTTGCAAAACCTGTGTTCCCAGCACGGGGACCTTGAGTTCTATAAGTTAAAGCCATAAACATGTTTGTCTGAGTCTTCTATCAAAGGTTATAGCTATTCATATGAAGTTGTACAAAAACGCTTTCTTTCGCCAAGACAGTGCGTTTCTCACTGTTACATGCATTTGAATGGGGAACTCCACCGAAACAAAGTATAGGTTTTCATTATGTGAATAACTTGGAAATCTTAGCTCAAACAGTTGCAAAACCTGTTTTCCCAACACGGGGACCTTGAGTTCTATAAGTTAAAGCCATAAACATGTTTGTCTGAGTCTTCTATCAAAAGTTACATTGATTTATATGAAGTTGTACAAAAACGCTTTCTTTCGCCAAGACAGTGCGTTTCTCACTGTTACATGCATTTGAATGGGGAACTCGACCGAAACAAAGTATAGGTTTTCATTATGTGAATAACTTGGAAATCTTAGCTCAAACAGCTGCAAAACCTGTTTGCCCAGCACGGGGACCTTGAGTTCTATAAGTTAAAGCCATAAACATGTGTATCCGAGTCTCCTATCAAAAGTTACATTGATTTATATGAAGTTGTACAAAAACGCTTTCTTTCGCCAAGACAGTGCGTTTCTCACGGTTACATGCATTTGAATGGGGAACTCGACCGAAACAAAGTATAGGTTTTCATTATGTGAATAACTTGGAAATCTTAGCTCAAAAAGTTTCAAAACCTGTGTTCCCAGCACGGGGACCTTGAGTTCTATAAGATAAAGCCATAAACATGTGTATCAGAGTCTCCTATCAAAAGTTACATTGATTTATATGAAGTTGTACAAAAACGCTTTCTTTCGCCAAGACAGTGCGTTTCTCACTGTTACATGCATTTGAATGGGGAACTCGACTGAACCAAAGTATAGGTTTTCATTATGTGAATAACTTGGAAATCTTAGCTCAAACAGCTGCAAAACCTGTTTGCCCAGCACGGGGACCTTGAGTTCTATAAGTTAAAGCCATAAACATGTGTATCCGAGTCTCCTATCAAAAGTTACATTGATTTATATGAAGTTGTACAAAAACGCTTTCTTTCGCCAAGACAGTGCGTTTCTCACTGTTACATGCATTTGAATGGGGAACTCGACCGACACAAAGTATAGGTTTTCATTATGTGAATAACTTGGAAATCTTAGCTCAAACAGCTGCAAAACCTGTGTTCCCAGCACGGGGACCTTGAGTTCTATAAGATAAAGCCACAAACATGTGTATCCGAGTCTCCTATCAAAAGTTACATTGATTTATATGAAGTTGTACAAAAACGCTTTCTTTCGCCAAGACAGTGCGTTTCTCACTGTTACATGCATTTGAATGGGGAACTCGACCGACACAAAGTATAGGTTTTCATTATGTGAATAACTTGGAAATCTTAGCTCAAACAGTTGCAAAACCTGTGTTCCCAGCACGGGGACCTTGAGTTCTATAAGATAAAGCCATAAACATGTGTATCCGAGTCTCCTATCAAAAGTTACATTGATTTATATGAAGTTGTACAAAAACGCTTTCTTTCGCCAAGACAGTGCGTTTCTCACGGTTACATGCATTTGAATGGGGAACTCGACCGACACAAAGTATAGGTTTTCATTATGTGAATAACTTGGAAATCTTAGCTCAAACAGTTGCAAAACCTGTGTTCCCAGCACGGGGACCTTGAGTTCTATAAGTTAAAGCCATAAACATGTTTGTCTGAGTCTTCTATCAAAGGTTACAGCTATTCATATGAAGTTGTACAAAAACGCTTTCTTTCGCCAAGACAGTGCGTTTCTCACTGTTACATGCATTTGAATGGGGAACTCCACCGAAACAAAGTATAGGTTTTCATTATGTGAATAACTTGGAAATCTTAGCTCAAACAGTTGCAAAACCTGTTTTCCCAACACGGGGACCTTGAGTTCTATAAGTTAAAGCCATAAACATGTTTGTCTGAGTCTTCTATCAAAAGTTACATTGATTTATATGAAGTTGTACAAAAACGCTTTCTTTCGCCAAGACAGTGCGTTTCTCACTGTTACATGCATTTGAATGGGGAACTCGACCGAAACAAAGTATAGGTTTTCATTATGTGAATAACTTGGAAATCTTAGCTCAAACAGCTGCAAAACCTGTTTGCCCAGCACGGGGACCTTGAGTTCTATAAGTTAAAGCCATAAACATGTGTATCCGAGTCTCCTATCAAAAGTTACATTGATTTATATGAAGTTGTACAAAAACGCTTTCTTTCGCCAAGACAGTGCGTTTCTCACTGTTACATGCATTTGAATGGGGAACTCGACCGAACCAAAGTATAGGTTTTCATTATGTGAATAACTTGGAAATCTTAGCTCAAACAGCTGCAAAACCTGTTTTCCCAGCACGGGGACCTTGAGTTCTATAAGTTAAAGCCATAAACATGTTTGTCTGAGTCTTCTATCAAAAGTTACAGCTATTCATATGAAGTTGTACAAAAACGCTTTCTTTCGCCAAGACAGTGCGTTTCTCACTGTTACATGCATTTGAATGGGGAACTCGACCGACACAAAGTATAGGTTTTCATTATGTGAATAACTTGGAAATCTTAGCTCAAACAGCTGCAAAACCTGTGTTCCCAGCACGGGGACCTTGAGTTCTATAAGATAAAGCCACAAACATGTGTATCCGAGTCTCCTATCAAAAGTTACATTGATTTATATGAAGTTGTACAAAAACGCTTTCTTTCGCCAAGACAGTGCGTTTCTCACTGTTACATGCATTTGAATGGGGAACTCGACCGACACAAAGTATAGGTTTTCATTATGTGAATAACTTGGAAATCTTAGCTCAAACAGTTGCAAAACCTGTGTTCCCAGCACGGGGACCTTGAGTTCTATAAGATAAAGCCATAAACATGTGTATCCGAGTCTCCTATCAAAAGTTACATTGATTTATATGAAGTTGTACATAAACGCTTTCTTTCGCCAAGACAGTGCGTTTCTCACGGTTACATGCATTTGAATGGGGAACTCGACCGAAACAAAGTATAGGTTTTCATTATGTGAATAACTTGGAAATCTTAGCTCAAACAGCTGCAAAACCTGTTTGCCCAGCACGGGGACCTTGAGTTCTATAAGTTAAAGCCATAAACATGTGTATCCGAGTCTCCTATCAAAAGTTACATTGATTTATATGAAGTTGTACAAAAACGCTTTCTTTCGCCAAGACAGTGCGTTTCTCACTGTTACATGCATTTGAATGGGGAACTCGACCGAACCAAAGTATAGGTTTTCATTATGTGAATAACTTGGAAATCTTAGCTCAAACAGCTGCAAAACCTGTTTTCCCAGCACGGGGACCTTGAGTTCTATAAGTTAAAGCCATAAACATGTTTGTCTGAGTCTTCTATCAAAGGTTACAGCTATTCATATGAAGTTGTACAAAAACGCTTTCTTTCGCCAAGACAGTGCGTTTCTCACTGTTACATGCATTTGAATGGGGAACTCCACCGAAACAAAGTATAGGTTTTCATTATGTGAATAACTTGGAAATCTTAGCTCAAACAGTTGCAAAACCTGTTTTCCCAACACGGGGACCTTGAGTTCTATAAGTTAAAGCCATAAACATGTTTGTCTGAGTCTTCTATCAAAAGTTACAGCTATTCATATGAAGTTGTACAAAAACGCTTTCTTTTGCCAAGACAATGCGTTTCTCACTGTTACATGCATTTGAATGGGGAACTCGCCCGAAACAAAGTATAGGTTTTCATTATGTGAATAAGTTGAAAATCTTAGGTCAAACGGCTGCAAAACCTGTTTTCCCAGCATGGGGATATTGAAGTGTATAAGATAAAGCCATAAACATGAGTATCCGAGTCTTCTATCAAAAGTTACAGCTAATTTATATGACGTTGTACGAAAACGCTTTATTTCGCCAAGACTGTGTTTCTCACAGTTACATGCATTTGAATGAGAAACTCGCCTGAGACAAAGTATAGGTTTTCATTATGTGAATAATTTTAAAATCTTAGCTCAAACGGCTGCAAAACCTGTTTGCCCAGCACGGGGATATTGAGTTCTATAAGATAAAGCCATAAACATGTGTTTCTGAATCTTCTATCAAAAGTTACAGCAAGATCTATGAAGTTGTACGAAAACGCTTTATTTCGCCAAGACAGTGTGTTTCTCACAGTTACATGCATTTGAATGGGAAACTCGCCTGAAACAAAGTATAGGTTTTCATTATGTGAATAACTTGGAAATCTTAGCTCAAACAGCACGGGGACATTGAGTTCTATAAGATAAAGCCATAAACACGTGTATCCGAGTCTTCGATCAAAAGTTACATTGATTTATATGAAGTTGTACCAAAACGCTTTCTTTTGCCAAGACAATGCGTTTCTCACTGTTACATGCATTTGAATTGTGAACTCGACCGAAACAAAGTATAGGTTTTCATTATGTGAATAACTTGGAAATCTTAGCTCAAACAGCTGCAAAACCTGTTTTCCCAGCACAGGGACCTTGAGTTGTATAAGATAAAGCCATAAACATGTGTATCCGAGTCTTCTATCAAAAGTTACAGCTAATTCATATGAAGTTGTACAAAAACGCTTTCTTTCGCCAAGACAGTGCATTTCTCACTGTTACTTGCATTTGAATGGGGAACTCGACCGAAACAAAGTATAGGTTTTCATTATGTGAATAAGTTGAAAATCTTAGGTCAAACGGCTGCAAAACCTGTTTTCCCAGCATGGGGATATTGAAGTGTATAAGATAAAGCCATAAATATGTGTTTGTGAGTCTTCTATCAAAAGTTACAGCAAGATCTATGAAGTTGATGAAAAACGCTTTCTTTCGCGCATGTTTATGGCTTTATCTTATAGAACTCAATATCCCCGTTCCGGGGAAACAGGTTTTAAAGCTGTTTGAGCTAAGATTTTCAAGTTATTCACATAATGAAAACTTATACTTTGCGTCTGGCGAGAACTCCATTCAAATGCATGTAATAGCGAGTAACGCACTAACATGGTGAAATAAAGAGTTTTTTCATTAACTTCATAGATCCTTCCGCCTGTGGGCCCCCCTCCTATCTGTAACTATCAAAACTCTCATATTCTAAAACTATCATCTCATATCAAAACTATCATAATCACATTATCTGACTTTATCAGTTATGACAATGAGAAACGATAAACAATTTGGCAAATAAATGACTTATAATTGTTCTTACCTGGTCCAGATGATCCACAGCCCCTTTGGATTTGTTATAATCCAGGATGATGTGGGGCTTTCTCTTCCCAGAGTCCTGGACTTGTAGCTCACGGTGCCTGGTGCCCAATAAGACAACATTTTTTCTTTGCTTGGGGATGTAGGAAACCACAGCCATATCCCCCTTGTAGCGACCTGGACGGGAGAGACGATTATCGAATCTTACTGCCCGATTAATTTGCTCAAATCTTTTTTTTTTGACATGGTAGCAGGAAACAGAAGAGCCCTGTCTCCCCATCCCACAGGCTTGTTGTCGTTTCATGTGAGACCTGTACAGGCCAGCCAGCATCACAAGCCCCATGTAAGCCTGCAACTCCTCCTCATCTATGTCCTTCCAGTCTTTTACTGACCTGTTGCCCTGCAGGTTGGTGAAATGCAGGATTAGCTGCATAATGTCCTCTGCAAAAAAAAGATGGAAAGTGCACACAGGGCTGCTGATCCTATGAATTGCATAATGGGTTGGTCCTGGGGTTAAAATGGGAGGAGGAAAAAATGGCAGGACCTCTTCATGTGTGGGTTGCCACATGATTTCTCCATTTTTAGATCTCCACTGGCCATCCTCCAGTCTTGTCTCTTCCTCCTGCTCTTCTTCCTCCTTCTCCTTCTCCTCCTCCGCACATGAGCTGCAAAGCTCCTCGGTGCCTGGCAAAAATTCTTCTTCGCTGTCAGAAGTATCTCCACTGCTTGTGGAGAGTGCAAAACTGCAGCAACAGCCTCCTCTAAACTGAGTGCACGCTTCATTGTGTCTGTGCAGAAATGACCACTCAGACCAGGCTGCAAAGTATTCTCATAGACTTCAAAGGTGCACCTGAATAAACATGCTACACCATATCCAATAAGAGAGAGGAGGCACACTCTTGATCAAGAAAAAACATAAACGCACGCCTTTGATCTCTCCCCCCCCCCCCCCCTCTCTCTCTCACACACACACACACGCACACACATGCACATACACACACAATACCATTTTATGGTGGTTAGCTGTTTTATTGTCATGCATTTTACAAGGTAAGATAACCATGTCCTGCATTCAAAACCACTGAAAATGTCTATCGTGGTGCTGTGCCTAATATTGTGCTGGTGTATGTTGGGTAATGGCACAGCTAGCGACTGGGTGACTTTATTCACCCGCTTCGGCTGTTATCAGTCCATACAATTGGGCGTTATTAGCACAAATCAGTCCCATAGATATGGACCAGCTCCTGCTAGATTGTTCAGAAGGTTGTTATCATCCATCCAGATGGAGGATCACTAACAGGAGCGTGGGAAGACTCCAGAATTCACTCTGGCTGGAATCCGGTGGATACAGCAGTGTTTACAGGTAAGACCGTTTAAACGGACAGCATTTATAGAACGACTATTAAAAGTCAGCGAGTGTCAATAATGTTAATGTGCTTATGTTAGTAATACACCGAGTGCTAATATAACAGCTTTAAGATGCATTTGTAGATGTTATTACGTGTTTTACCGTCTTTATGGTGCTAGCTTAAAGTTACGGTGTAAACGTTAGCTTATATTGGAGTAAAGCTGTTACTGTTTAAACGATGTTAGCACAGAATTCTGTTATGACTGACGAAGTTACTAGTTAATAAAGTTTCCAGTAAACTGTTTAATCGCAGCCACAGATTGACAGCAAATATCTCGATTAGCTTCAGTGCATCTGTAATAAATATGTGCAAGTTTCAGTGCTTCGTTTAAACTGTATGATACTTATACTGACCCAGGGTCAATGTAAAATACAATCCTAGCTGTGTGAACAAAGCCTGGCTCCTTTAATCCTGCATGAAAAACCTCAGGATGCAGGCTATTATTACTCTTTCCTGCTGGCACACCTGTCACACCTGAGAGTCAGCTAGAAACGTACAGTGACGTGGACATCATGCAAAGACTGCCAGACTCTGTAATACTGCAAATGATCAGTGACTCAAGTTAACACTAAACTTTAAACAGCACCTCTGTGTCTCTGTGTGCTGAACATTTAGGATTGAGTCAGGCTGCATCTGTGTTAGTCCTCTGACAGACTGGTGACCTGTCCAGGTGTGCTCTACCTATGACTACTGGGACAGGCTCTAGCTCCTGTAATAGAAATTTTCTGTTATTCTCATTTAAAGTATTTAAGTGCTTATGACACTGTTATAGACTGTTCAGTGAAAGGTTCTAAAACTAGATGAACTTACTTCAGCAGTTTGAGAAAACAACTCCCTTTACAGGTGCTGATAAGGCCAAGGGCACAAAACAGCATAACCACTAATCCGTTAGGTTTCATAGCGAGACACGTGAAGTGTGGTAGGATCAGTTTGTAACTTCCTCCCTCTTCCTTGGAATGCATAAAGGAGTAGGAGCACAACTTCTGTGGCAGAGCTGACATGACTGAACTGTAATGTTTGATGTGTGTTTGCTCTCCTGTGCGCAGTAATAAATAGCTTGATCACAGCTCTTTCTGTGTTGCAGACTTTATTTAAAAAATTCCACGACACCCCCCACCCCACTGAATTGAATATTCAAAAGACATTTGTTTAAATAGTTCTAGAAATCTGAGCTGTTGGTGTGTCCTTGGATTGTGTGGTAATAATATTAGAGCCTGCAATCTTTCTTACTGAATCTCTACTATGAGTCATGTTACCTGAGATTAATTCTATGTTTACCTGTCAGCCTGGACGAATGTGCTGTGTGAAGGAAATTAAATTAAATCAGATCTGAACTGCGTACATTTAAGGAATCTGTTCATATTTAATTGAAATATGAACCAGTGTTTTTTTTGATTGCTGATTCCAAGATAGTCTTTGTGGAAATCCTCTTTGGCTTTTTGTTATTTTAATTCTCTTTTATGTTTTCCAGAACAGTTCTCCACAGTCACTGTCCACATGGGTCAGTGGGACCAAGAAGCACTCTGCTAATGTGTGGACTCTGACCAGCAACATCCAGCAAGACCCAGACAGCGTTTTCTATCTCCCAGCTGGAGGTTTTTGTTTGTCAGTGACTGGAGAGTCAGATTTTTGTTGAGCTTCACACTTGCAGAGGTAAGTCAGTTTGCAGAGATCCCTCCTACCCTGGCTTTTATGTGCTAGATTTCTTATCTGAAACAGTAATATTTCAGTGACTGCTGATCCACAGGTTAATACACGCTACTGATCCCTGATAGGAGATCCAACAAAGAAGCCTGGTGGATGTTTGTTTACAGTCTGATGATGGGACATCATGCTCTGCATCTTCAAAGTTTGTCTCTTGATTATTATTCATACCCAGTAATGTGAAGTATGCTCATATCTACTATAACTGAACCAACCTGGTGCTCTTCATTTATGGAGGCTGTTGAGTCTGAATGTTGGATGTTGTGTATCTCGTGTTCTCTGGGCTTTGTTGTCCTCAGTCTTTTTGCAGGATCAGAAAGCAAAACCAGGAGGCACGTAAATGTTTCTTCTCCATGATGTTTCTTCAAATGTTTCTTCTGGATGATGATAAGACTGTGACACGGGATGCCACCTTTGGTCTTGTGATGAAGCAAAGCTCAGGAAGAAGTGTGATTAAATGGTACCCACATGTGTGCTGCTGAGAAGGATGTACAGGGGCACCTGCAGCCAAATCCAAGCTTCAGCTTAGTTGTAGTTGCAGAATGCTATAGGACTGAGACATCTAAGGCATCAAATGTTTGATTAAACAGAAGAAAAAGAGAAGTTTTTTCCCTATAATTATCACTTCTTAAAATCTGTAGCAACTTCAAGTCTTTCAGCATGCTGAGCATGCTCAGAATGTGACAATATATTTTTGTTCAATATTTAATTTCTTTCAGTTGCAATAGTTAAATGAAAAAAAAATATATATATATTCTTATAATTTAGCAAACGAATTTATCAAAAAAAATATATATACATATATCTGTATTAGTTTTAATAAATTAATTTGACACCTGTATTGAAAATACCATATTGTATTCATATAGAATCAGTATGGTATCATTGTTTGTCTGCTCACTGATTGTTGAAACTAAGAGCTAGTTTGATCTGTTTAGATCTAAAGTATCCAAAGTTGAGCTCTAATGTTTCTTCACCCCTGTGTGTGTGATATGTGATTCCTACATGCTGGCAGAGCAGCAGTTTGTGCTCACAGATGGTGACGGTGTGGAGAGACGGTGGTGTTTCCTCAGAAGAACCAGCAGAGTCACAAAGGACACCAGTCCATCTCACAGCCTTGACTTGCTGACTGATGTTCGTCTGCACTGCACAGAGGAAATCAACTGACCGAGGTTTGTCCAGTGACGTGTTATGAAATGTATATTTGTTTTATGCTTACAGATATGTTTTTCTTGACAGAGGCTCTGCAGAGGTTAGACAAAGCAGAGAAAATATGTGCTTGTAACAGTGAGAAACGCATTGTCTTGGCGAAAGAAAGCGTTTTTGAACAAATTCATATAAATCGCTGTAACTTTTGATAGAAGACTCAGACACACATGTTTATGGCTTTATCTTATAAAACTCAATATCTCCGTGCTGGGCAAACAGGTTTTGCAGCCGTTTGAGCTAAGATTTTAAAATTATTCACATAATGAAAACCTATACTTTTTTTCAGGCGAGTTTCCCATTCAAATGCATGTAACAGTGAGAAACGCATTGTCTTGGCGAAATAAAGCGTTTTTGAACAACTTCATATAAATCGCTGTAACTTTTGATAGAGGTCTCAGACACACATGTTTATGGCTTTATCTTATAAAACTCAATATCTCCGTGCTGGGCAAACAGGTTTTGCAGCCGTTTGAGCTAAGATTTTAAAATTATTCACATAATGAAAACCTATACTTTGTTTCAGGCGAGTTTCCCATTCAAATGCATGTAACAGTGAGAAACACACTGTCTTGGCGAAATAAAGCGTTTTTGAACAACTTCATATAAATCGCTGTAACTTTTGATAGAGGTCTCAGACAAACATGTTTATGGCTTTATCTTATAGAACTCAATATCCCCGTGCTGTGCAAACAGGTTTTGCAGCCGTTTGAGTTAAGATTTTAAAATTATTCACATAATGAAAACCTATACTTTGTTTCAGGCGAGTTTCCCATTCAAATGCATGTAACAGTGAGAAACGCATTGTCTTGGCGAAAGAAAGCGTTTTTGAACAACTTCATATAAATCGCTGTAACTTTTGATAGAAGACTCAGACACACATGTTTATGGCTTTATCTTATAAAACTCAATATCTCCGTGTTGGGCAAACAGGTTTTGCAGCCGTTTGAGCTAAGATTTTAAAATTATTCACATAATGAAAACCTATACTTTGTCTCGGGCGAGTTTACCATTCAAATGCATGTAACAGTGAGAAACGCATTGTCTTGGCGAAAGAAAGAGGTTTTGCAGCCGTTTGAGCTAAGATTTTAAAATTATTCACATAATGAAAACCTATACTTTGTCTCGGGTGAGTTTCCCATTCAAATGCATGTAACAGTGAGAAACGCATTGTCTTGGCGAAAGAAAGCGTTTTTGAACAACTTCATATAAATCGCTGTAACTTTTGATAGAAGACTCAGACAAACATGTTCATGGCTTTATCTTATAAAACTCAATATCTCCGTGCTGGGCAAACAGGTTTTGCAGCCGTTTGAGCTAAGATTTTAAAATTATTCACATAATGAAAACCTATACTTTTTTTCAGGCGAGTTTCCCATTCAAATGCATGTAACAGTGAGAAACGCATTGTCTTGGCGAAATAAAGCGTTTTTGAACAACTTCATATAAATCGCTGTAACTTTTGATAGAGGTCTCAGACACACATGTTTATGGCTTTATCTTATAAAACTCAATATCTCCGTGCTGGGCAAACAGGTTTTGCAGCCGTTTGAGCTAAGATTTTAAAATTATTCACATAATGAAAACCTATACTTTGTTTCAGGCGAGTTTCCCATTCAAATGCATGTAACAGTGAGAAACACACTGTCTTGGCGAAATAAAGCGTTTTTGAACAACTTCATATAAATCGCTGTAACTTTTGATAGAGGTCTCAGACAAACATGTTTATGGCTTTATCTTATAGAACTCAATATCCCCGTGCTGTGCAAACAGGTTTTGCAGCCGTTTGAGTTAAGATTTTAAAATTATTCACATAATGAAAACCTATACTTTGTTTCAGGCGAGTTTCCCATTCAAATGCATGTAACAGTGAGAAACGCATTGTCTTGGCGAAAGAAAGCGTTTTTGAACAACTTCATATAAATCGCTGTAACTTTTGATAGAAGACTCAGACACACATGTTTATGGCTTTATCTTATAAAACTCAATATCTCCGTGTTGGGCAAACAGGTTTTGCAGCCGTTTGAGCTAAGATTTTAAAATTATTCACATAATGAAAACCTATACTTTGTCTCGGGCGAGTTTACCATTCAAATGCATGTAACAGTGAGAAACGCATTGTCTTGGCGAAAGAAAGAGGTTTTGCAGCCGTTTGAGCTAAGATTTTAAAATTATTCACATAATGAAAACCTATACTTTGTCTCGGGTGAGTTTCCCATTCAAATGCATGTAACAGTGAGAAACGCATTGTCTTGGCGAAAGAAAGCGTTTTTGAACAACTTCATATAAATCGCTGTAACTTTTGATAGAAGACTCAGACAAACATGTTCATGGCTTTATCTTATAAAACTCAATATCTCCGTGCTGGGCAAACAGGTTTTGCAGCCGTTTGAGCTAAGATTTTAAAATTATTCACATAATGAAAACCTATACTTTTTTTCAGGCGAGTTTCCCATTCAAATGCATGTAACAGTGAGAAACGCATTGTCTTGGCGAAAGAAAGCGTTTTTGAACAACTTCATATAAATCGCTGTAACTTTTGATAGAAGACTCAGACACACATGTTTATGGCTTTATCTTATAAAACTCAATATCTCCGTGCTGGGCAAACACGTTTTGCAGCAGTTTGAGCTAAGATTTTAAAATTATTCACATAATGAAAACCTATACTTTTTTTCAGGCGAGTTTCCCATTCAAATGCATGTAACAGTGAGAAACGCATTGTCTTGGCGAAAGAAAGCGTTTTTGAACAACTTCATATAAATCGCTGTAACTTTTGATAGAAGACTCAGACACACATGTTTATGGCTTTATCTTATAAAACTCAATATCTCCGTGCTGGGCAAACAGGTTTTGCAGCCGTTTGAGCTAAGATTTTAAAATTATTCACATAATGAAAACCTATACTTTGTCTCGGGTGAGTTTCCCATTCAAATGCATGTAACAGTGAGAAACGCATTGTCTTGGCGAAAGAAAGCGTTTTTGAACAACTTCATATAAATCGCTGTAACTTTTGATAGAAGACTCAGACAAACATGTTCATGGCTTTATCTTATAAAACTCAATATCTCCATGCTGGGCAAACAGGTTTTGCAGCCGTTTGAGCTAAGATTTTAAAATTATTCACATAATGAAAACCTATACTTTGTTTCAGGCGAGTTTCCCATTCAAATGCATGTAACAGTGAGAAACACACTGTCTTGGCGAAAGAAAGCGTTTTTGAACAACTTCATATAAATCGCTGTAACTTTTGATAGAGGTCTCAGACAAACATGTTCATGGCTTTATCTTATAAAACTCAATATCTCCGTGCTGGGCAAACAGGTTTTGCAGCCGATTGAGCTAAGATTTAAAAATTATTCACATAATGAAAACCTATACTTTGTCTCGGGCGAGTTTCCCATTCAAATGCATGTAACAGTGAGAAACGCATTGTCTTGGCGAAAGAAAGCGTTTTTGAACAACTTCATATAAATCGCTGTAACTTTTGATAGAAGACTCAGACAAACATGTATATGGCTTTATCTTATAAAACTCAATATCTCCGTGCTGGGCAAACAGGTTTTGCAGCCGTTTGAGCTAAGATTTTAAAATTATTCACATAATGAAAACCTATACTTTGTCTCGGGTGAGTTTCCCATTCAAATGCATGTAACAGTGAGAAACGCATTGTCTTGGCGAAAGAAAGCGTTTTTGAACAACTTCATATAAATCGCTGTAACTTTTGATAGAAGACTCAGACAAACATGTTCATGGCTTTATCTTATAAAACTCAATATCTCCGTGCTGGGCAAACAGGTTTTGCAGCCGTTTGAGTTAAGATTTTAAAATTATTCACATAATGAAAACCTATACTTTTTTTCAGGCGAGTTTCCCATTCAAATGCATGTAACAGTGAGAAACGCATTGTCTTGGCGAAAGAAAGCGTTTTTGAACAACTTCATATAAATCGCTGTAACTTTTGATAGAAGACTCAGACACACATGTTTATGGCTTTATCTTATAAAACTCAATATCTCCGTGCTGGGCAAACAGGTTTTGCAGCCGTTTGAGCTAAGATTTTAAAATTATTCACATAATGAAAACCTATACTTTGTCTCGGGTGAGTTTCCCATTCAAATGCATGTAACAGTGAGAAACGCATTGTCTTGGCGAAAGAAAGCGTTTTTGAACAACTTCATATAAATCGCTGTAACTTTTGATAGAAGACTCAGACAAACATGTTTATGGCTTTATCTTATAAAACTCAATATCTCCGTGCTGGGCAAACAGGTTTTGCAGCCGTTTGAGCTAAGATTTTAAAATTATTCACATAATGAAAACCTATACTTTGTCTCGGGTGAGTTTCCCATTCAAATGCATGTAACAGTGAGAAACGCATTGTCTTGGCGAAAGAAAGCGTTTTTGAACAACTTCATATAAATCGCTGTAACTTTTGATAGAAGACTCAGACAAACATGTTCATGGCTTTATCTTATAAAACTCAATATCTCCGTGCTGGGTAAACAGGTTTTGCAGCCGTTTGAGCTAAGATTTTAAAATTATTCACATAATGAAAACCTATACTTTGTCTCGGGTGAGTTTCCCATTCAAATGCATGTAACAGTGAGAAACGCATTGTCTTGGCGAAAGAAAGCGTTTTTGAACAACTTCATATAAATCGCTGTAACTTTTGATAGAAGACTCAGACAAACATGTTCATGTCTTTATCTTATAAAACTCAATATCTCCGTGCTGGGCAAACAGGTTTTGCAGCCGTTTGAGCTAAGATTTTAAAATTATTCACATAATGAAAACCTATACTTTTTTTCAGGCGAGTTTCCCATTCAAATGCATGTAACAGTGAGAAACGCATTGTCTTGGCGAAAGAAAGCGTTTTTGAACAACTTCATATAAATCGCTGTAACTTTTGATAGAAGACTCAGACACACATGTTTATGGCTTTATCTTATAAAACTCAATATCTCCGTGCTGGGCAAACAGGTTTTGCAGCCGTTTGAGCTAAGATTTTAAAATTATTCACATAATGAAAACCTATACTTTGTCTCGGGTGAGTTTCCCATTCAAATGCATGTAACAGTGAGAAACGCATTGTCTTGGCGAAAGAAAGCGTTTTTGAACAACTTCATATAAATCGCTGTAACTTTTGATAGAAGACTCAGACACACATGTTCATGGCTTTATCTTATAAAACTCAATATCTCCGTGCTGGGCAAACAGGTTTTGCAGCCGTTTGAGCTAAGATTTTAAAATTATTCACATAATGAAAACCTATACTTTTTTTCAGGCAAGTTTCCCATTCAAATGCATGTAACAGTGAGAAACGCATTGTCTTGGCGAAAGAAAGCGTTTTTGAACAACTTCATATAAATCGCTGTAACTTTTGATAGAAGACTCAGACACACATGTTTATGGCTTTATCTTATAAAACTCAATATCTCCGTGCTGGGCAAACAGGTTTTGCAGCCGTTTGAGCTAAGATTTTAAAATTATTCACATAATGAAAACCTATACTTTGTTTCAGGCGAGTTTCCCATTCAAATGCATGTAACAGTGAGAAACGCATTGTCTTGGCGAAAGAAAGCGTTTTTGAACAACTTCATATAAATCGCTGTAACTTTTGATAGAAGACTCAGACAAACATGTTTATGGCTTTATCTTATAGAACTCAATATCCCCGTGCTGGGCAAACAGGTTTTGCAGCCGTTTGAGCTAAGATTTTAAAATTATTCACATAATGAAAACCTATACTTTGTCTCGGGCGAGTTTCCCATTCAAATGCATGTAACAGTGAGAAACGCATTGTCTTGGCGAAAGAAAGCGTTTTTGAACAACTTCATATAAATCGCTGTAACTTTTGATAGAAGACTCAGACAAACATGTTCATGGCTTTATCTTATAAAACTCAATATCTCCGTGCTGGGCAAACAGGTTTTGCAGCCGTTTGAGCTAAGATTTTAAAATTATTCACATAATGAAAACCTATACTTTGTCTCGGGCGAGTTTCCCATTCAAATGCATGTAACAGTGAGAAACGCATTGTCTTGGCGAAAGAAAGCGTTTTTGAACAACTTCATATAAATCGCTGTAACTTTTGATAGAAGACTCAGACAAACATGTTCATGGCTTTATCTTATAAAACTCAATATCTCCGTGCTGGGCAAACAGGTTTTGCAGCCGTTTGAGCTAAGATTTTAAAATTATTCACATAATGAAAACCTATACTTTGTCTCGGGCGAGTTTCCCATTCAAATGCATGTAACAGTGAGAAACGCATTGTCTTGGCGAAAGAAAGCGTTTTTGAACAACTTCATATAAATCGCTGTAACTTTTGATAGAGGACTCAGACAAACATGTTTATGGCTTTATCTTATAGAACTCAATATCTCCGTGCTGGGCAAACAGGTTTTGCAGCCGTTTGAGCTAAGATTTTAAAATTATTCACATAATGAAAACCTATACTTTGTCTCGGGCGAGTTTCCCATTCAAATGCATGTAACAGTGAGAAACGCATTGTCTTGGCGAAAGAAAGCGTTTTTGAACAACTTCATATAAATCGCTGTAACTTTTGATAGAAGACTCAGACAAACATGTTCATGGCTTTATCTTATAAAACTCAATATCTCCGTGCTGGGCAAACAGGTTTTGCAGCCGTTTGAGCTAAGATTTTAAAATTATTCACATAATGAAAACCTATACTTTTTTTCAGGCGAGTTTCCCATTCAAATGCATGTAACAGTGAGAAACGCATTGTCTTGGCGAAAGAAAGCGTTTTTGAACAACTTCATATAAATCGCTGTAACTTTTGATAGAAGACTCAGACAAACATGTTCATGGCTTTATCTTATAAAACTCAATATCTCCGTGCTGGGCAAACAGGTTTTGCAGCCGTTTGAGCTAAGATTTTAAAATTATTCACATAATGAAAACCTATACTTTGTCTCGGGTGAGTTTCCCATTCAAATGCATGTAACAGTGAGAAACGCATTGTCTTGGCGAAAGAAAGCGTTTTTGAACAACTTCATATAAATCGCTGTAACTTTTGATAGAAGACTCAGACAAACATGTTCATGGCTTTATCTTATAAAACTCAATATCTCCGTGCTGGGCAAACAGGTTTTGCAGCCGTTTGAGCTAAGATTTTAAAATTATTCACATAATGAAAACCTATACTTTGTCTCGGGTGAGTTTCCCATTCAAATGCATGTAACAGTGAGAAACGCATTGTCTTGGCGAAAGAAAGCGTTTTTGAACAACTTCATATAAATCGCTGTAACTTTTGATAGAAGACTCAGACAAACATGTTCATGGCTTTATCTTATAAAACTCAATATCTCCGTGCTGGGCAAACAGGTTTTGCAGCCGTTTGAGCTAAGATTTTAAAATTATTCACATAATGAAAACCTATACTTTTTTTCAGGCGAGTTTCCCATTCAAATGCATGTAACAGTGAGAAACGCATTGTCTTGGCGAAAGAAAGCGTTTTTGAACAACTTCATATAAATCGCTGTAACTTTTGATAGAAGACTCAGACACACATGTTTATGGCTTTATCTTATAAAACTCAATATCTCCGTGCTGGGCAAACAGGTTTTGCAGCAGTTTGAGCTAAGATTTTAAAATTATTCACATAATGAAAACCTATACTTTGTCTCGGGTGAGTTTCCCATTCAAATGCATGTAACAGTGAGAAACGCATTGTCTTGGCGAAAGAAAGCGTTTTTGAACAACTTCATATAAATCGCTGTAACTTTTGATAGAAGACTCAGACAAACATGTTCATGGCTTTATCTTATAAAACTCAATATCTCCGTGCTGGGCAAACAGGTTTTGCAGCCGTTTGAGCTAAGATTTTAAAATTATTCACATAATGAAAACCTATACTTTTTTTCAGGCGAGTTTCCCATTCAAATGCATGTAACAGTGAGAAACGCATTGTCTTGGCGAAAGAAAGCGTTTTTGAACAACTTCATATAAATCGCTGTAACTTTTGATAGAAGACTCAGACACACATGTTCATGGCTTTATCTTATAAAACTCAATATCTCCGTGCTGGGCAAACAGGTTTTGCAGCCGTTTGAGCTAAGATTTTAAAATTATTCACATAATGAAAACCTATACTTTTTTTCAGGCGAGTTTCCCATTCAAATGCATGTAACAGTGAGAAACGCATTGTCTTGGCGAAAGAAAGCGTTTTTGAACAACTTCATATAAATCGCTGTAACTTTTGATAGAAGACTCAGACACACATGTTTATGGCTTTATCTTATAAAACTCAATATCTCCGTGCTGGGCAAACAGGTTTTGCAGCCGTTTGAGCTAAGATTTAAAAATTATTCACATAATGAAAACCTATACTTTGTTTCAGGCGAGTTTCCCATTCAAATGCATGTAACAGTGAGAAACGCATTGTCTTGGCGAAAGAAAGCGTTTTTGAACAACTTCATATAAATCGCTGTAACTTTTGATAGAAGACTCAGACAAACATGTTTATGGCTTTATCTTATAAAACTCAATATCTCCGTGCTGGGCAAACAGGTTTTGCAGCCGTTTGAGCTAAGATTTTAAAATTATTCACATAATGAAAACCTATACTTTGTCTGAGGCGAGTTTCCCATTCAAATGCATGTAACCGTGAGAAACGCATTGTCTTGGCGAAAGAAAGCGTTTTTGAACAACTTCATATAAATCGCTGTAACTTTTGATAGAAGACTCAGACAAACATGTTTATGGCTTTATCTTATAGAACTCAATATCCCCGTGCTGGGCAAACAGGTTTTGCAGCCGTTTGAGCTAAGATTTTAAAATTATTCACATAATGAAAACCTATACTTTGTCTCGGGTGAGTTTCCCATTCAAATGCATGTAACAGTGAGAAACGCATTGTCTTGGCGAAAGAAAGCGTTTTTGAACAACTTCATATAAATCGCTGTAACTTTTGATAGAAGACTCAGACAAACATGTTCATGGCTTTATCTTATAAAACTCAATATCTCCGTGCTGGGCAAACAGGTTTTGCAGCCGTTTGAGCTAAGATTTTAAATTTATTCACATAATGAAAACCTATACTTTGTTTCAGGCGAGTTTCCCATTCAAATGCATGTAACAGTGAGAAACGCATTGTCTTGGCGAAAGAAAGCGTTTTTGAACAACTTCATATAAATCGCTGTAACTTTTGATAGAAGACTCAGACACACATGTTTATGGCTTTATCTTATAAAACTCAATATCTCCGTGCTGGGCAAACAGGTTTTGCAGCCGTTTGAGCTAAGATTTTAAAATTATTCACATAATGAAAACCTATACTTTGTCTCGGGCGAGTTTCCCATTCAAATGCATGTAACAGTGAGAAACGCATTGTCTTGGCGAAAGAAAGCGTTTTTGAACAACTTCATATAAATCGCTGTAACTTTTGATATAGAAGACTCAGACACACATGTTTATGGCTTTATCTTATAAAACTCAATATCTCCGTGCTGGGCAAACAGGTTTTGCAGCCGTTTGAGCTAAGATTTTAAAATTATTCACATAATGAAAACCTATACTTTGTCTCGGGTGAGTTTCCCATTCAAATGCATGTAACAGTGAGAAACGCATTGTCTTGGCGAAAGAAAGCGTTTTTGAACAACTTCATATAAATCGCTGTAACTTTTGATAGAAGACTCAGACAAACATGTTTATGGCTTTATCTTATAGAACTCAATATCTCCGTGCTGGGCAAACAGGTTTTGCAGCCGATTGAGCTAGGATTTTAAAATTATTCACATAATGAAAACCTATACTTTGTCTCGGGCGAGTTTCCCATTCAAATGCATGTAACAGTGAGAAACGCATTGTCTTGGCGAAAGAAAGCATTTTTGAACAACTTCATATAAATCGCTGTAACTTTTGATAGAAGACTCAGACACACATGTTTATGGCTTTATCTTATAAAACTCAATATCTCCGTGCTGGGCAAACAGGTTTTGCAGCCGTTTGAGCTAAGATTTTAAAATTATTCACATAATGAAAACCTATACTTTGTCTCGGGCGAGTTTCCCATTCAAATGCATGTAACAGTGAGAAACGCATTGTCTTGGCGAAAGAAAGCGTTTTTGAACAACTTCATATAAATCGCTGTAACTTTTGATAGAAGACTCAGACAAACATGTTTATGGCTTTATCTTATAAAACTCAATATCTCCGTGCTGGGCAAACAGGTTTTGCAGCCGTTTGAGCTAAGATTTTAAAATTATTCACATAATGAAAACCTATACTTTGTTTCAGGCGAGTTTCCCATTCAAATGCATGTAACAGTGAGAAACGCATTGTCTTGGCGAAAGAAAGAGGTTTTGCAGCCGTTTGAGCTAAGATTTTAAAATTATTCACATAATGAAAACCTATACTTTGTCTCGGGTGAGTTTCCCATTCAAATGCATGTAACAGTGAGAAACGCATTGTCTTGGCGAAAGAAAGCGTTTTTGAACAACTTCATATAAATCGCTGTAACTTTTGATAGAAGACTCAGACACACATGTTTATGGCTTTATCTTATAAAACTCAATATCTCCGTGCTGGGCAAACAGGTTTTGCAGCCGTTTGAGCTAAGATTTTAAAATTATTCACATAATGAAAACCTATACTTTGTCTCGGGTGAGTTTCCCATTCAAATGCATGTAACAGTGAGAAACGCATTGTCTTGGCGAAAGAAAGCGTTTTTGAACAACTTCATATAAATCGCTGTAACTTTTGATAGAAGACTCAGACAAACATGTTCATGGCTTTATCTTATAAAACTCAATATCTCCGTGCTGGGCAAACAGGTTTTGCAGCCGTTTGAGCTAAGATTTTAAAATTATTCACATAATGAAAACCTATACTTCTTCTGAGGCGAGTTTCCCATTCAAATGCATGTAACCGTGAGAAACGCATTGTCTTGGCGAAAGAAAGCGTTTTTGAACAACTTCATATAAATCGCTGTAACTTTTGATAGAGGACTCAGACAAACATGTTTATGGCTTTATCTTATAGAACTCAATATCTCCGTGCTGGGCAAACAGGTTTTGCAGCCGTTTGAGCTAAGATTTTAAAATTATTCACATAATGAAAACCTATACTTTGTCTGGGGCGAGTTTCCCATTCAAATGCATGTAACAGTGAGAAACGCATTGTCTTGGCGAAAGAAAGAGGTTTTGCAGCCGTTTGAGCTAAGATTTTAAAATTATTCACATAATGAAAACCTATACTTTGTCTGGGGCGAGTTTCCCATTCAAATGCATGTAACAGTGAGAAACGCATTGTCTTGGCGAAAGAAAGAGGTTTTGCAGCCG
Organism: Aulonocara stuartgranti; assembly: GCF_965226115.1. Classification (NCBI taxonomy): domain Eukaryota; kingdom Metazoa; phylum Chordata; class Actinopteri; order Cichliformes; family Cichlidae; genus Aulonocara; species Aulonocara stuartgranti. Next base: position 24,888,628 of record NC_138941.1, read on the forward strand.
TTTGAGCTAAGATTTTAAAATTATTCACATAATGAAAACCTATACTTTGTCTCGGGTGAGTTTCCAATTCAAATGCATGTAACAGTGAGAAACACATTGTCTTGGCGAAATAAAGCGTTTTTGAACAACTTCATATAAATCGCTGTAACTTTTGATAGAAGACTCAGACAAACATGTTCATGGCTTTATCTTATAAAACTCAATATCTCCGTGCTGGGCAAACAGGTTTTGCAGCCGTTTGAGCTAAGATTTTAAAATTATTCACATAATGAAAACCTATACTTTTTTTCAGGCGAGTTTCCCATTCAAATGCATGTAACAGTGAGAAACGCATTGTCTTGGCGAAAGAAAGCGTTTTTGAACAACTTCATATAAATCGCTGTAACTTTTGATAGAAGACTCAGACAAACATGTTCATGGCTTTATCTTATAAAACTCAATATCTCCGTGCTGGGCAAACAGGTTTTGCAGCCGTTTGAGCTAAGATTTTAAAATTATTCACATAATGAAAACCTATACTTTTTTTCAGGCGAGTTTCCCATTCAAATGCATGTAACAGTGAGAAACGCATTGTCTTGGCGAAAGAAAGCGTTTTTGAACAACTTCATATAAATCGCTGTAACTTTTGATAGAAGACTCAGACACACATGTTTATGGCTTTATCTTATAAAACTCAATATCTCCGTGCTGGGCAAACAGGTTTTGCAGCAGTTTGAGCTAAGATTTTAAAATTATTCACATAATGAAAACCTATACTTTGTCTCGGGTGAGTTTCCCATTCAAATGCATGTAACAGTGAGAAACGCATTGTCTTGGCGAAAGAAAGCGTTTTTGAACAACTTCATATAAATCGCTGTAACTTTTGATAGAAGACTCAGACAAACATGTTCATGGCTTTATCTTATAAAACTCAATATCTCCGTGCTGGGCAAACAGGTTTTGCAGCCGTTTGAGCTAAGATTTAAAAATTATTCACATAATGAAAACCTATACTTTGTTTCAGGCGAGTTTCCCATTCAAATGCATGTAACAGTGAGAAACGCATTGTCTTGGCGAAAGAAAGCGTTTTTGAACAACTTCATATAAATCGCTGTAACTTTTGATAGAAGACTCAGACAAACATGTTCATGGCTTTATCTTATAAAACTCAATATCTCCGTGCTGGGCAAACAGGTTTTGCAGCCGTTTGAGCTAAGATTTTAAATTTATTCACATAATGAAAACCTATACTTTGTTTCAGGCGAGTTTCCCATTCAAATGCATGTAACAGTGAGAAACGCATTGTCTTGGCGAAAGAAAGCGTTTTTGAACAACTTCATATAAATCGCTGTAACTTTTGATAGAAGACTCAGACACACATGTTTATGGCTTTATCTTATAAAACTCAATATCTCCGTGCTGGGCAAACAGGTTTTGCAGCCGTTTGAGCTAAGATTTTAAAATTATTCACATAATGAAAACCTATACTTTGTCTCGGGCGAGTTTCCCATTCAAATGCATGTAACAGTGAGAAACGCATTGTCTTGGCGAAAGAAAGCGTTTTTGAACAACTTCATATAAATCGCTGTAACTTTTGATAGAAGACTCAGACACACATGTTTATGGCTTTATCTTATAAAACTCAATATCTCCGTGCTGGGCAAACAGGTTTTGCAGCCGTTTGAGCTAAGATTTTAAAATTATTCACATAATGAAAACCTATACTTTGTCTCGGGTGAGTTTCCCATTCAAATGCATGTAACAGTGAGAAACGCATTGTCTTGGCGAAAGAAAGCGTTTTTGAACAACTTCATATAAATCGCTGTAACTTTTGATAGAAGACTCAGACAAACATGTTTATGGCTTTATCTTATAGAACTCAATATCTCCGTGCTGGGCAAACAGGTTTTGCAGCCGATTGAGCTAGGATTTTAAAATTATTCACATAATGAAAACCTATACTTTGTCTCGGGCGAGTTTCCCATTCAAATGCATGTAACAGTGAGAAACGCATTGTCTTGGCGAAAGAAAGCGTTTTTGAACAACTTCATATAAATCGCTGTAACTTTTGATAGAAGACTCAGACACACATGTTTATGGCTTTATCTTATAAAACTCAATATCTCCGTGCTGGGCAAACAGGTTTTGCAGCCGTTTGAGCTAAGATTTTAAAATTATTCACATAATGAAAACCTATACTTTGTCTCGGGCAAGTTTCCCATTCAAATGCATGTAACAGTGAGAAACGCATTGTCTTGGCGAAAGAAAGAGGTTTTGCAGCCGTTTGAGCTAAGATTTTAAAATTATTCACATAATGAAAACCTATACTTTGTCTGGGGCGAGTTTCCCATTCAAATGCATGTAACAGTGAGAAACGCATTGTCTTGGCGAAAGAAAGAGGTTTTGCAGCCGTTTGAGCTAAGATTTTAAAATTATTCACATAATGAAAACCTATACTTTGTCTCGGGTGAGTTTCCCATTCAAATGCATGTAACAGTGAGAAACGCATTGTCTTGGCGAAAGAAAGCGTTTTTGAACAACTTCATATAAATCGCTGTAACTTTTGATAGAAGACTCAGACACACATGTTTATGGCTTTATCTTATAAAACTCAATATCTCCGTGCTGGGCAAACAGGTTTTGCAGCTGTTTGAGCTAAGATTTTAAAATTATTCACATAATGAAAACCTATACTTTGTCTCGGGTGAGTTTCCCATTCAAATGCATGTAACAGTGAGAAACGCATTGTCTTGGCGAAAGAAAGCGTTTTTGAACAACTTCATATAAATCGCTGTAACTTTTGATAGAAGACTCAGACAAACATGTTCATGGCTTTATCTTATAAAACTCAATATCTCCGTGCTGGGCAAACAGGTTTTGCAGCCGTTTGAGCTAAGATTTAAAAATTATTCACATAATGAAAACCTATACTTTGTTTCAGGCGAGTTTCCCATTCAAATGCATGTAACAGTGAGAAACGCATTGTCTTGGCGAAAGAAAGCGTTTTTGAACAACTTCATATAAATCGCTGTAACTTTTGATAGAAGACTCAGACAAACATGTTTATGGCTTTATCTTATAAAACTCAATATCTCCGTGCTGGGCAAACAGGTTTTGCAGCCGTTTGAGCTAAGATTTTAAAATTATTCACATAATGAAAACCTATACTTTGTCTGAGGCGAGTTTCCCATTCAAATGCATGTAACCGTGAGAAACGCATTGTCTTGGCGAAAGAAAGCGTTTTTGAACAACTTCATATAAATCGCTGTAACTTTTGATAGAAGACTCAGACAAACATGTTTATGGCTTTATCTTATAGAACTCAATATCCCCGTGCTGGGCAAACAGGTTTTGCAGCCTTTTGAGCTAAGATTTTAAAATTATTCACATAATGAAAACCTATACTTTGTCTCGGGTGAGTTTCCCATTCAAATGCATGTAACAGTGAGAAACGCATTGTCTTGGCGAAAGAAAGCGTTTTTGAACAACTTCATATAAATCGCTGTAACTTTTGATAGAAGACTCAGACAAACATGTTCATGGCTTTATCTTATAAAACTCAATATCTCCGTGCTGGGCAAACAGGTTTTGCAGCCGTTTGAGCTAAGATTTTAAATTTATTCACATAATGAAAACCTATACTTTGTTTCAGGCGAGTTTCCCATTCAAATGCATGTAACAGTGAGAAACGCATTGTCTTGGCGAAAGAAAGCGTTTTTGAACAACTTCATATAAATCGCTGTAACTTTTGATAGAAGACTCAGACACACATGTTTATGGCTTTATCTTATAAAACTCAATATCTCCGTGCTGGGCAAACAGGTTTTGCAGCCGTTTGAGCTAAGATTTTAAAATTATTCACATAATGAAAACCTATACTTTGTCTCGGGCGAGTTTCCCATTCAAATGCATGTAACAGTGAGAAACGCATTGTCTTGGCGAAAGAAAGCGTTTTTGAACAACTTCATATAAATCGCTGTAACTTTTGATAGAAGACTCAGACACACATGTTTATGGCTTTATCTTATAAAACTCAATATCTCCGTGCTGGGCAAACAGGTTTTGCAGCCGTTTGAGCTAAGATTTTAAAATTATTCACATAATGAAAACCTATACTTTGTCTCGGGTGAGTTTCCCATTCAAATGCATGTAACAGTGAGAAACGCATTGTCTTGGCGAAAGAAAGCGTTTTTGAACAACTTCATATAAATCGCTGTAACTTTTGATAGAAGACTCAGACAAACATGTTTATGGCTTTATCTTATAGAACTCAATATCTCCGTGCTGGGCAAACAGGTTTTGCAGCCGATTGAGCTAGGATTTTAAAATTATTCACATAATGAAAACCTATACTTTGTCTCGGGCGAGTTTCCCATTCAAATGCATGTAACAGTGAGAAACGCATTGTCTTGGCGAAAGAAAGCGTTTTTGAACAACTTCATATAAATCGCTGTAACTTTTGATAGAAGACTCAGACACACATGTTTATGGCTTTATCTTATAAAACTCAATATCTCCGTGCTGGGCAAACAGGTTTTGCAGCCGTTTGAGCTAAGATTTTAAAATTATTCACATAATGAAAACCTATACTTTGTCTCGGGCAAGTTTCCCATTCAAATGCATGTAACAGTGAGAAACGCATTGTCTTGGCGAAAGAAAGAGGTTTTGCAGCCGTTTGAGCTAAGATTTTAAAATTATTCACATAATGAAAACCTATACTTTGTCTGGGGCGAGTTTCCCATTCAAATGCATGTAACAGTGAGAAACGCATTGTCTTGGCGAAAGAAAGAGGTTTTGCAGCCGTTTGAGCTAAGATTTTAAAATTATTCACATAATGAAAACCTATACTTTGTCTCGGGTGAGTTTCCCATTCAAATGCATGTAACAGTGAGAAACGCATTGTCTTGGCGAAAGAAAGCGTTTTTGAACAACTTCATATAAATCGCTGTAACTTTTGATAGAAGACTCAGACACACATGTTTATGGCTTTATCTTATAAAACTCAATATCTCCGTGCTGGGCAAACAGGTTTTGCAGCTGTTTGAGCTAAGATTTTAAAATTATTCACATAATGAAAACCTATACTTTGTCTCGGGTGAGTTTCCCATTCAAATGCATGTAACAGTGAGAAACGCATTGTCTTGGCGAAAGAAAGCGTTTTTGAACAACTTCATATAAATCGCTGTAACTTTTGATAGAAGACTCAGACAAACATGTTCATGGCTTTATCTTATAAAACTCAATATCTCCGTGCTGGGCAAACAGGTTTTGCAGCCGTTTGAGCTAAGATTTTAAAATTATTCACATAATGAAAACCTATACTTCTTCTGAGGCGAGTTTCCCATTCAAATGCATGTAACCGTGAGAAACGCATTGTCTTGGCGAAAGAAAGCGTTTTTGAACAACTTCATATAAATCGCTGTAACTTTTGATAGAGGACTCAGACAAACATGTTTATGGCTTTATCTTATAGAACTCAATATCTCCGTGCTGGGCAAACAGGTTTTGCAGCCGTTTGAGCTAAGATTTTAAAATTATTCACATAATGAAAACCTATACTTTGTCTGGGGCGAGTTTCCCATTCAAATGCATGTAACAGTGAGAAACGCATTGTCTTGGCGAAAGAAAGAGGTTTTGCAGCCGTTTGAGCTAAGATTTTAAAATTATTCACATAATGAAAACCTATACTTTGTCTCGGGTGAGTTTCCAATTCAAATGCATGTAACAGTGAGAAACGCATTGTCTTGGCGAAATAAAGCGTTTTTGAACAACTTCATATAAATCGCTGTAACTTTTGATAGAAGACTCAGACAAACATGTTCATGGCTTTATCTTATAAAACTCAATATCTCCGTGCTGGGCAAACAGGTTTTGCAGCCGTTTGAGCTAAGATTTTAAAATTATTCACATAATGAAAACCTATACTTTTTTTCAGGCGAGTTTCCCATTCAAATGCATGTAACAGTGAGAAACGCATTGTCTTGGCGAAAGAAAGCGTTTTTGAACAACTTCATATAAATCGCTGTAACTTTTGATAGAAGACTCAGACAAACATGTTCATGGCTTTATCTTATAAAACTCAATATCTCCGTGCTGGGCAAACAGGTTTTGCAGCCGTTTGAGCTAAGATTTTAAAATTATTCACATAATGAAAACCTATACTTTTTTTCAGGCGAGTTTCCCATTCAAATGCATGTAACAGTGAGAAACGCATTGTCTTGGCGAAAGAAAGCGTTTTTGAACAACTTCATATAAATCGCTGTAACTTTTGATAGAAGACTCAGACACACATGTTTATGGCTTTATCTTATAAAACTCAATATCTCCGTGCTGGGCAAACAGGTTTTGCAGCAGTTTGAGCTAAGATTTTAAAATTATTCACATAATGAAAACCTATACTTTGTCTCGGGTGAGTTTCCCATTCAAATGCATGTAACAGTGAGAAACGCATTGTCTTGGCGAAAGAAAGCGTTTTTGAACAACTTCATATAAATCGCTGTAACTTTTGATAGAAGACTCAGACAAACATGTTCATGGCTTTATCTTATAAAACTCAATATCTCCGTGCTGGGCAAACAGGTTTTGCAGCCGTTTGAGCTAAGATTTAAAAATTATTCACATAATGAAAACCTATACTTTGTTTCAGGCGAGTTTCCCATTCAAATGCATGTAACAGTGAGAAACGCATTGTCTTGGCGAAAGAAAGCGTTTTTGAACAACTTCATATAAATCGCTGTAACTTTTGATAGAAGACTCAGACAAACATGTTTATGGCTTTATCTTATAAAACTCAATATCTCCGTGCTGGGCAAACAGGTTTTGCAGCCGTTTGAGCTAAGATTTTAAAATTATTCACATAATGAAAACCTATACTTTGTCTGAGGCGAGTTTCCCATTCAAATGCATGTAACCGTGAGAAACGCATTGTCTTGGCGAAAGAAAGCGTTTTTGAACAACTTCATATAAATCGCTGTAACTTTTGATAGAAGACTCAGACAAACATGTTTATGGCTTTATCTTATAGAACTCAATATCCCCGTGCTGGGCAAACAGGTTTTGCAGCCTTTTGAGCTAAGATTTTAAAATTATTCACATAATGAAAACCTATACTTTGTCTCGGGTGAGTTTCCCATTCAAATGCATGTAACAGTGAGAAACGCATTGTCTTGGCGAAAGAAAGCGTTTTTGAACAACTTCATATAAATCGCTGTAACTTTTGATAGAAGACTCAGACAAACATGTTCATGGCTTTATCTTATAAAACTCAATATCTCCGTGCTGGGCAAACAGGTTTTGCAGCCGTTTGAGCTAAGATTTTAAATTTATTCACATAATGAAAACCTATACTTTGTTTCAGGCGAGTTTCCCATTCAAATGCATGTAACAGTGAGAAACGCATTGTCTTGGCGAAAGAAAGCGTTTTTGAACAACTTCATATAAATCGCTGTAACTTTTGATAGAAGACTCAGACACACATGTTTATGGCTTTATCTTATAAAACTCAATATCTCCGTGCTGGGCAAACAGGTTTTGCAGCCGTTTGAGCTAAGATTTTAAAATTATTCACATAATGAAAACCTATACTTTTTTTCAGGCGAGTTTCCCATTCAAATGCATGTAACAGTGAGAAACGCATTGTCTTGGCGAAAGAAAGCGTTTTTGAACAACTTCATATAAATCGCTGTAACTTTTGATAGAAGACTCAGACAAACATGTTCATGGCTTTATCTTATAAAACTCAATATCTCCGTGCTGGGCAAACAGGTTTTGCAGCCGTTTGAGCTAAGATTTTAAAATTATTCACATAATGAAAACCTATACTTTTTTTCAGGCGAGTTTCCCATTCAAATGCATGTAACAGTGAGAAACGCATTGTCTTGGCGAAAGAAAGCGTTTTTGAACAACTTCATATAAATCGCTGTAACTTTTGATAGAAGACTCAGACACACATGTTTATGGCTTTATCTTATAAAACTCAATATCTCCGTGCTGGGCAAACAGGTTTTGCAGCAGTTTGAGCTAAGATTTTAAAATTATTCACATAATGAAAACCTATACTTTGTCTCGGGTGAGTTTCCCATTCAAATGCATGTAACAGTGAGAAACGCATTGTCTTGGCGAAAGAAAGCGTTTTTGAACAACTTCATATAAATCGCTGTAACTTTTGATAGAAGACTCAGACAAACATGTTCATGGCTTTATCTTATAAAACTCAATATCTCCGTGCTGGGCAAACAGGTTTTGCAGCCGTTTGAGCTAAGATTTAAAAATTATTCACATAATGAAAACCTATACTTTGTTTCAGGCGAGTTTCCCATTCAAATGCATGTAACAGTGAGAAACGCATTGTCTTGGCGAAAGAAAGCGTTTTTGAACAACTTCATATAAATCGCTGTAACTTTTGATAGAAGACTCAGACAAACATGTTCATGGCTTTATCTTATAAAACTCAATATCTCCGTGCTGGGCAAACAGGTTTTGCAGCCGTTTGAGCTAAGATTTTAAATTTATTCACATAATGAAAACCTATACTTTGTTTCAGGCGAGTTTCCCATTCAAATGCATGTAACAGTGAGAAACGCATTGTCTTGGCGAAAGAAAGCGTTTTTGAACAACTTCATATAAATCGCTGTAACTTTTGATAGAAGACTCAGACACACATGTTTATGGCTTTATCTTATAAAACTCAATATCTCCGTGCTGGGCAAACAGGTTTTGCAGCCGTTTGAGCTAAGATTTTAAAATTATTCACATAATGAAAACCTATACTTTTTTTCAGGCGAGTTTCCCATTCAAATGCATGTAACAGTGAGAAACGCATTGTCTTGGCGAAAGAAAGCGTTTTTGAACAACTTCATATAAATCGCTGTAACTTTTGATAGAAGACTCAGACAAACATGTTCATGGCTTTATCTTATAAAACTCAATATCTCCGTGCTGGGCAAACAGGTTTTGCAGCCGTTTGAGCTAAGATTTTAAAATTATTCACATAATGAAAACCTATACTTTTTTTCAGGCGAGTTTCCCATTCAAATGCATGTAACAGTGAGAAACGCATTGTCTTGGCGAAAGAAAGCGTTTTTGAACAACTTCATATAAATCGCTGTAACTTTTGATAGAAGACTCAGACACACATGTTTATGGCTTTATCTTATAAAACTCAATATCTCCGTGCTGGGCAAACAGGTTTTGCAGCAGTTTGAGCTAAGATTTTAAAATTATTCACATAATGAAAACCTATACTTTGTCTCGGGTGAGTTTCCCATTCAAATGCATGTAACAGTGAGAAACGCATTGTCTTGGCGAAAGAAAGCGTTTTTGAACAACTTCATATAAATCGCTGTAACTTTTGATAGAAGACTCAGACAAACATGTTCATGGCTTTATCTTATAAAACTCAATATCTCCGTGCTGGGCAAACAGGTTTTGCAGCCGTTTGAGCTAAGATTTAAAAATTATTCACATAATGAAAACCTATACTTTGTTTCAGGCGAGTTTCCATTTCAAATGCATGTAACAGTGAGAAACGCATTGTCTTGGCGAAAGAAAGCGTTTTTGAACAACTTCATATAAATCGCTGTAACTTTTGATAGAAGACTCAGACAAACATGTTTATGGCTTTATCTTATAAAACTCAATATCTCCGTGCTGGGCAAACAGGTTTTGCAGCCGTTTGAGCTAAGATTTTAAAATTATTCACATAATGAAAACCTATACTTTGTCTGAGGCGAGTTTCCCATTCAAATGCATGTAACCGTGAGAAACGCATTGTCTTGGCGAAAGAAAGCGTTTTTGAACAACTTCATATAAATCGCTGTAACTTTTGATAGAAGACTCAGACAAACATGTTTATGGCTTTATCTTATAGAACTCAATATCCCCGTGCTGGGCAAACAGGTTTTGCAGCCTTTTGAGCTAAGATTTTAAAATTATTCACATAATGAAAACCTATACTTTGTCTCGGGTGAGTTTCCCATTCAAATGCATGTAACAGTGAGAAACGCATTGTCTTGGCGAAAGAAAGCGTTTTTGAACAACTTCATATAAATCGCTGTAACTTTTGATAGAAGACTCAGACAAACATGTTCATGGCTTTATCTTATAAAACTCAATATCTCCGTGCTGGGCAAACAGGTTTTGCAGCCGTTTGAGCTAAGATTTTAAATTTATTCACATAATGAAAACCTATACTTTGTTTCAGGCGAGTTTCCCATTCAAATGCATGTAACAGTGAGAAACGCATTGTCTTGGCGAAAGAAAGCGTTTTTGAACAACTTCATATAAATCGCTGTAACTTTTGATAGAAGACTCAGACACACATGTTTATGGCTTTATCTTATAAAACTCAATATCTCCGTGCTGGGCAAACAGGTTTTGCAGCCGTTTGAGCTAAGATTTTAAAATTATTCACATAATGAAAACCTATACTTTGTCTCGGGCGAGTTTCCCATTCAAATGCATGTAACAGTGAGAAACGCATTGTCTTGGCGAAAGAAAGCGTTTTTGAACAACTTCATATAAATCGCTGTAACTTTTGATAGAAGACTCAGACACACATGTTTATGGCTTTATCTTATAAAACTCAATATCTCCGTGCTGGGCAAACAGGTTTTGCAGCCGTTTGAGCTAAGATTTTAAAATTATTCACATAATGAAAACCTATACTTTGTCTCGGGTGAGTTTCCCATTCAAATGCATGTAACAGTGAGAAACGCATTGTCTTGGCGAAAGAAAGCGTTTTTGAACAACTTCATATAAATCGCTGTAACTTTTGATAGAAGACTCAGACAAACATGTTTATGGCTTTATCTTATAGAACTCAATATCTCCGTGCTGGGCAAACAGGTTTTGCAGCCGATTGAGCTAGGATTTTAAAATTATTCACATAATGAAAACCTATACTTTGTCTCGGGCGAGTTTCCCATTCAAATGCATGTAACAGTGAGAAACGCATTGTCTTGGCGAAAGAAAGCGTTTTTGAACAACTTCATATAAATCGCTGTAACTTTTGATAGAAGACTCAGACACACATGTTTATGGCTTTATCTTATAAAACTCAATATCTCCGTGCTGGGCAAACAGGTTTTGCAGCCGTTTGAGCTAAGATTTTAAAATTATTCACATAATGAAAACCTATACTTTGTCTGGGGCGAGTTTCCCATTCAAATGCATGTAACAGTGAGAAACGCATTGTCTTGGCGAAAGAAAGAGGTTTTGCAGCCGTTTGAGCTAAGATTTTAAAATTATTCACATAATGAAAACCTATACTTTGTCTGGGGCGAGTTTCCCATTCAAATGCATGTAACAGTGAGAAACGCATTGTCTTGGCGAAAGAAAGAGGTTTTGCAGCCGTTTGAGCTAAGATTTTAAAATTATTCACATAATGAAAACCTATACTTTGTCTCGGGTGAGTTTCCCATTCAAATGCATGTAACAGTGAGAAACGCATTGTCTTGGCGAAAGAAAGCGTTTTTGAACAACTTCATATAAATCGCTGTAACTTTTGATAGAAGACTCAGACAAACATGTTCATGGCTTTATCTTATAAAACTCAATATCTCTGTGCTGGGCAAACAGGTTTTGCAGCCGATTGAGCTAGGATTTTAAAATTATTCACATAATGAAAACCTATACTTTGTCTCGGGCGAGTTTCCCATTCAAATGCATGTAACAGTGAGAAACGCATTGTCTTGGCGAAAGAAAGCGTTTTTGAACAACTTCATATAAATCGCTGTAACTTTTGATAGAAGACTCAGACAAACATGTTTATGGCTTGATCTTATAAAACTCAATATCTCCGTGCTGGGCAAACAGGTTTTGCAGCCGTTTGAGCTAAGATTTTAAAATTATTCACATAATGAAAACCTATACTTTGTCTCGGGCGAGTTTCCCATTCAAATGCATGTAACAGTGAGAAACGCATTGTCTTGGCGAAATAAAGCGTTTTTGAACAACTTCATATAAATTGCTGTAACTTTTGATAGAGGACTCAGAAACACATGTTTATGGCTTTATCTTATAAAACTCAATATCCCCGTGCTGGGCAAACAGGTTTTGAAGCCATTTGAGCTAAGATTTTAAAATTATTCACATAATGAAAACCTATACTTTGTCTCGGGTGAGTTTCCCATTCAAATGCATGTAACAGTGAGAAACGCATTGTCTTGGCGAAAGAAAGCGTTTTTGAACAACTTCATATAAATCGCTGTAACTTTTGATAGAAGACTCAGACACACATGTTTATGGCTTTATCTTATAAAACTCAATATCTCCGTGCTGGGCAAACAGGTTTTGCAGCCGTTTGAGCTAAGATTTTAAAATTATTCACATAATGAAAACCTATACTTTGTCTCGGGCGAGTTTCCCATTCAAATGCATGTAACAGTGAGAAACGCATTGTCTTGGCGAAAGAAAGAGGTTTTGCAGCCGTTTGAGCTAAGATTTTAAAATTATTCACATAATGAAAACCTATACTTTGTCTGGGGCGAGTTTCCCATTCAAATGCATGTAACAGTGAGAAACGCATTGTCTTGGCGAAAGAAAGAGGTTTTGCAGCCGTTTGAGCTAAGATTTAAAAATTATTCACATAATGAAAACTTATACTTTTTTTCAGGCGAGTTTCCCATTCAAATGCATGTAACAGTGAGAAACGCATTGTCTTGGCGAAAGAAAGCGTTTTTGAACAACTTCATATAAATCGCTGTAACTTTTGATAGAAGACTCAGACACACATGTTTATGGCTTTATCTTATAAAACTCAATATCTCCGTGCTGGGCAAACAGGTTTTGCAGCCGTTTGAGCTAAGATTTTAAAATTATTCACATAATGAAAACCTATACTTTGTCTGAGGCGAGTTTCCCATTCAAATGCATGTAACCGTGAGAAACGCATTGTCTTGGCTAAAGAAAGCGTTTTTGAACAACTTCATATAAATCGCTGTAACTTTTGATAGAAGACTCAGACACACATGTTTATGGCTTTATCTTATAAAACTCAATATCTCCGTGCTGGGCAAACAGGTTTTGCAGCCGTTTGAGCTAAGATTTTAAAATTATTCACATAATGAAAACCTATACTTTGTCTCGGGCGAGTTTCCCATTCAAATGCATGTAACAGTGAGAAACGCATTGTCTTGGCGAAAGAAAGAGGTTTTGCAGCCGTTTGAGCTAAGATTTTAAAATTATTCACATAATGAAAACCTATACTTTGTCTGGGGCGAGTTTCCCATTCAAATGCATGTAACAGTGAGAAACGCATTGTCTTGGCGAAAGAAAGAGGTTTTGCAGCCGTTTGAGCTAAGATTTTAAAATTATTCACATAATGAAAACCTATACTTTGTCTCGGGTGAGTTTCCCATTCAAATGCATGTAACAGTGAGAAACGCATTGTCTTGGCGAAAGAAAGCGTTTTTGAACAACTTCATATAAATCGCTGTAACTTTTGATAGAAGACTCAAACACACATGTTTATGGCTTTATCTTATAAAACTCAATATCTCCGTGCTGGGCAAACAGGTTTTGCAGCCGTTTGAGCTAAGATTTTAAAATTATTCACATAATGAAAACCTATACTTTGTCTCGGGCGAGTTTCCCATTCAAATGCATGTAACAGTGAGAAACGCATTGTCTTGGCGAAAGAAAGAGGTTTTGCAGCCGTTTGAGCTAAGATTTTAAAATTATTCACATAATGAAAACCTATACTTTGTCTGGGGCGAGTTTCCCATTCAAATGCATGTAACAGTGAGAAACGCATTGTCTTGGCGAAAGAAAGCGTTTTTGAACAACTTCATATAAATCGCTGTAACTTTTGATAGAAGACTCAGACACACATGTTTATGGCTTTATCTTATAAAACTCAATATCTCCGTGCTGGGCAAACAGGTTTTGCAGCAGTTTGAGCTAAGATTTTAAAATTATTCACATAATGAAAACCTATACTTTGTCTCGGGTGAGTTTCCCATTCAAATGCATGTAACAGTGAGAAACGCATTGTCTTGGCGAAAGAAAGCGTTTTTGAACAACTTCATATAAATCGCTGTAACTTTTGATAGAAGACTCAGACACACATGTTTATGGCTTTATCTTATAAAACTCAATATCTCCGTGCTGGGCAAACAGGTTTTGCAGCCGTTTGAGCTAAGATTTTAAAATTATTCACATAATGAAAACCTATACTTTGTCTGAGGCGAGTTTCCCATTCAAATGCATGTAACCGTGAGAAACGCATTGTCTTGGCTAAAGAAAGCGTTTTTGAACAACTTCATATAAATCGCTGTAACTTTTGATAGAAGACTCAGACACACATGTTTATGGCTTTATCTTATAAAACTCAATATCTCCGTGCTGGGCAAACAGGTTTTGCAGCCGTTTGAGCTAAGATTTTAAAATTATTCACATAATGAAAACCTATACTTTGTCTCGGGCGAGTTTCCCATTCAAATGCATGTAACAGTGAGAAACGCATTGTCTTGGCGAAAGAAAGAGGTTTTGCAGCCGTTTGAGCTAAGATTTTAAAATTATTCACATAATGAAAACCTATACTTTGTCTCGGGTGAGTTTCCCATTCAAATGCATGTAACAGTGAGAAACGCATTGTCTTGGCGAAAGAAAGCGTTTTTGAACAACTTCATATAAATCGCTGTAACTTTTGATAGAGGACTCAGACAAACATGTTCATGGCTTTATCTTATAAAACTCAATATCTCCGTGCTGGGCAAACAGGTTTTGCAGCCGTTTGAGCTAAGATTTTAAAATTATTCACATAATGAAAACCTATACTTTGTCTCGGGTGAGTTTCCCATTCAAATGCATGTAACAGTGAGAAACACTGTCTTGGCGAAAGAAAGCATTTTCGTACAACTTCATATAAATCGCTGTAACTTTTGATAGAAGACTCAGACAAACATGTTTATGGCTTTATCTTATAAAACTCAATATCTCCGTGCTGGGAAAACAGGTTTTGCAGCCGTTTGAGCTAAGATTTTAAAATTATTCACATAATGAAAACCTATACTTTGTCTGAGGCGAGTTCCCCATTCAAATGCATGTAACAGTGAGAAACGCACTGTCTTGGCGAAAGAAAGCGTTTTTGTACAACTTCATATAAATCGCTGTAACTTTTGATAGAAGACTCGGATACACATGTTTATGGCTTTATCTTATAGAACTCAATATCCCCGTGCTGGGAAAAGAGAACAGGTTTTGCAGCCGTTTGAGCTAAGATTTCCAAGTTATACACATAATGAAAACCTATACTTTGTCTCGGTCGAGTTTCCCATTCAAATGCATGTAACAGTGAGAAACGCACTGTCTTGGCGAAAGAAAGCGTTTTTGTACAACTTCATATGAATAGCTGTAACTTTTGATAGAAGACTCGGATACACATGTTTATGGCTTTTTCTTATAGAACTCAAGGTCCCCGTGCTGGGAAAACAGGATTTGCAGCTGTTTGAGCTAAGATTTTCAAGTTATACACATAATGAAAACCTATACTTTGTTTCGGTCGAGTTCCCCATTCAAATGCATGTAACAGTGAGAAACGCATTGTCTTGGCGAAATAAAGCGTTTTTGTACAACTCCTGGGAGAGCCAGGTGTTAAGCAAACTTAATATGCAACACACGCTAACATCTTTTATTGCAGGGTTACGGAGCTACTCCAGAGGAGATGCCCTGATGTTGCCTGGGACGTGATCTAGCTAATCTTTTTCTTTAAGACAGGGATCCAGGTTTGGTGAGTTGACGCATGGGAATGTCCATGCGTCAAGAGGTGGAGTGCAAGGACTAACATTAAACAATGTTTACTATTATTGTTGCAGTGATTTGTGTGATTAGCCGTTTATTTACAAGTATTAAACCTATGCAAGTGGTGCACCCATGTTCAGATGAGGCTTTGATGGCCTATAAGTGAAGTTCACTGAACTAAAGAATGTGGTTTGATGATTGTTGACATGCTCTCCAAATAGAAGTTTTTCTTCTTAGCAAGGAAATACAGGTGCAGCAGTAATCTCCTGAGAAATCTTCAGAGGCCCAGTGAGAAGCGTGAACCATTCCAGGCATAGCTGACAGCCAGGCAGTGGTTGAGGTCAAAGGTCAAGCTGGTTGGGGCCCATCATGAGATCAGACCTTGGAGCCACAGCAAGGACCATGAAACTGCCTGCAAAATAGAGGAGAGGATCGTCCACAAGATGGGAGCTGAGGCCAGGAGAGAGGCTTCAGGAGGATCAGAGATCATCTTCAGCACAGCAGACATCACACAGAGAGCTGTGCTACTGAGTTTCCAGGAGATTTTAAATAAAATGAAAGATTCAATATTGACGCTGAGGAAGACAACTAAGGTGTACGACGTGCTCTGCCTTAAACCTTCAGCAGCGTTGGAACATGAAAACTCGTGGGATGAGGGGAGCGTGCCAAGCTCCATCGACAGCGCAGAAGGAGTTCGAGGATGACATCATGATTCTGTGAAAGCACAGGAACCAGAAGCTATGGTGGTGATGACAGCAGTTTCCTATGAACATCACCTAATGCTGTGCCACTATACTGTGCATACGATGACACTCTGAAGGCTGCTGTAAGACAACTGAACCCTGCACCCTTTCCACAGAGGTGTTTCTCTGCAGAGCGTGGACAATGAAGGAGTCATAAATATCCCCCTCGCAGGATGAAGGCCTGAAGTGAGGTGATGGGAGGCCATAAAACTAGAGTGCTGAGAGGTCTGCAGCTTTGGAAATAGCTGAGACCCATGTTGACAAACAACAAAACTAACTGGTATGTTTGAATGTTTATTCTACATACATTTGGACTCTGGTCCTATGGACAACGAAACAACTAGAAGAGACATTCATGACGCCCTGCAGAACTCAAACCACTCTGCAGAGAGACATGTGATTTGCACACCCGGAGGAAGCATCACCAAGCTGAGATGTTTTTGAAAATGTTACTTTCTTAGTTTCACTATTAAATTAACAATTTCTTTGGTTGCTCGTAAGATGCAGTTTGCCATGAGATGAGCTCAATGAATGGGGTAACTGCTAATACATTTATTAAACTGTGTAACTTTTACAGTAATTTAGGGTGATTTGACATATGCTGAGTAAAAAAAATGTTTGCATTGAAACTGTCAGACATGAGGTATGCATAACTGGGAACTTTCTAGCATAAAGGTCAAAAACGGGGGAATGTTAGAGTTTGTATTGTTGATTGTTATTTATGCTTAGAAATATTTAACCATAGATGCATAGAGGTGTATAATCAATTGTGTAGTGATAAGTTGTGTGATCTTTAACAGGCTACAGAGGCTTGGTGTGTATTCCACACTAGAATGCACACCTATATCCTGGGAGCATGGGAAAGTTCGTACCTTGTCTTAATTGTTTTATGGTAGGATTAACGTAGCTACGTCTGTTCTAGTCTAAGTGCTTTTCTGTTTAGATGAACTGCTGGACTTCCTCACCGGGGGGGGTCTAGTCTACCCTCTTCCTGACCAAGGATGTTTGACCCTTTGATCAGCAACACACACACACACACACACACACACAGGCAAGGTACTCTTTGTTTGTATGTAGACGTCGTATGTTAATGAACCTATGCATATTCATGTAACCTCAATAAAAGGACAGTGTTACGGGAGGACGGACGAGAGCGACTGGGGTCAAGCGAAGGGACGGCGCACGAGTAACATGAAGAACTTTGCCTATTTGTGTCTTGCTTAGCAGTGTAATTATATTGTCTTCAACGTTCCAGCGGATGGGTTCAAGCTACAAACCTATCACTGGGAAAACAGGTTTTGCAGCTGTTTGAGCTAAGATTTCCAAGTTATACACATAATGAAAACCTATACTTTGTTTCGGTCGAGTTCCCCATTCAAATGCATGTAACAGTGAGAAACGCACTGTCTTGGCGAAAGAAAGCGTTTTTGTACAACTTCATATAAATAGCTGTAACTTTTGATAGAAGACTCGGATACACATGTTTATGGCTTTATCTTATAGAACTCAAGGTCCCCGTGCTGGGAAAACAGGATTTGCAGCTGTTTGAGCTAAGATTTTCAAGTTATACACATAATGAAAACCTATACTTTGTTTCGGTCGAGTTCCCCATTCAAATGCATGTAACAGTGAGAAACGCATTGTCTTGGCGAAATAAAGCGTTTTTGTACAACTTCATATAAATAGCTGTAACTTTTGCTAGAAGACTCGGATACACATGTTTATGGCTTTATCTTATAGAACTCAAGGTCCCTGTGCTGGGAAAACAGGATTTGCAGCTGTTTGAGCTAAGATTTCCAAGTTATACACATAATGAAAACCTATACTTTGTTTCGGGCGAGTTCCCCATTCAAATGCATGTAACAGTGAGAAATGCACTGTCTTGGCGAAAGAAAGCGTTTTTGTACAACTTCATATAAATAGCTGTAACTTTTGCTAGAAGACTCGGATACACATGTTTATGGCTTTATCTTATAGAACTCAAGGTCCCTGTGCTGGGAAAACAGGATTTGCAGCTGTTTGAGCTAAGATTTCCAAGTTATACACATAATGAAAACCTATACTTTGTTTCGGTCGAGTTCCCCATTCAAATGCATGTAACAGTGAGAAACGCATTGTCTTGGCGAAATAAAGCGTTTTTGTACAACTTCATATAAATAGCTGTAACTTTTGATAGAAGACTCAGACAAACATGTTTATGGCTTTATCTTATAGAACTCAAGGTCTCTGTGCTGGGAAAACAGGATTTGCAGCTGTTTGAGCTAAGATTTCCAAGTTATACACATAATGAAAACCTGTACTTTGTTTCGGGCGAGTTCCCGATTCAAATGCATGCAACAGTGAGAAACGCACTGTCTTGGCGAAAGAAAGCGTTTTTGTACAACTTCATATAAATAGCTGTAACTTTTGCTAGAAGACTCGGATACACATGTTTATGGCTTTATCTTATAGAACTCAAGGTCCATGTGCTGGGAAAATAGGATTTGCAGCTGTTTGAGCTAAGATTTTCAAGTTATACACATAATGAAAACCTATACTTAGTTTCGGTCGAGTTCCCCATTCAAATGCATGTAACAGTGAGAAACGCACTGTCTTGGCGAAAGAAAGCGTTTTTGTACAACTTCATATAAATAGCTGTAACTTTTGATAGAAGACTCAGACAAACATGTTTATGGCTTTATCTTAAAGAACTCAAGGTCCCTGTGCTGGGAAAACAGGATTTGCAGCTGTTTGAGCTAAGATTTCCAAGTTACACACATAATGAAAACCTATACTTTGTTTCGGTCGAGTTCCCCATTCAAATGCATGTAACAGTGAGAAACGCACTGTCTTGGCGAAAGAAAGCGTTTTTGTACAACTTCATATAAATAGCTGTAACTTTTGATAGAAGACTCAGACAAACATGTTTATGGCTTTATCTTATAGAACTCAAGGTCCCTGTGCTGGGAAAACAGGATTTGCAGCTGTTTGAGCTAAGATTTCCAAGTTATACACATAATGAAAACCTGTACTTTGTTTCGGGCGAGTTCCCGATTCAAATGCATGTAACAGTGAGAAACGCACTGTCTTGGCGAAAAAAAGCGTTTTTGTACAACTTCATATAAATAGCTGTAACTTTTGCTAGAAGACTCGGATACACATGTTTATGGCTTTATCTTATAGAACTCAAGGTTCCTGTGCTGGGAAAATAGGATTTGCAGCTGTTTGAGCTAAGATTTTCAAGTTATACACATAATGAAAACCTATACTTAGTTTCGGTCGAGTTCCCCATTCAAATGCATGTAACAGTGAGAAACGCACTGTCTTGGCGAAAGAAAGCGTTTTTGTACAACTTCATATAAATAGCTGTAACTTTTGATAGAAGACTCAGACAAACATGTTTATGGCTTTATCTTATAGAACTCAAGGTCCCTGTGCTGGGAAAACAGGATTTGCAGCTGTTTGAGCTAAGATTTCCAAGTTATACACATAATGAAAACCTATACTTTGTTTCGGTCGAGTTCCCCATTCAAATGCATGTAACAGTGAGAAACGCACTGTCTTGGCGAAAGAAAGCGTTTTTGTACAACTTCATATAAATCGCTGTAACTTTTGATAGAAGACTCGTATACACATGTTTATGGCTTTATCTTATAGAACTCAAGGTCCCCGTGCTGGGAAAACAGGATTTGCAGCTGTTTGAGCTAAGATTTTCAAGTTATACACATAATGAAAACCTATACTTTGTTTCAGTCGAGTTTCCCATTCAAATGCATGTAACAGTGAGAAACACACTGTCTTGGCGAAATAAAGCGTTTTTCAACCTCTTCATATAAATCGCTGTAACTTTTGATAGAAGACTCAGACAAACGTGTTTATGGCTTTATCTTATAAAACTAAATATCTCCGTGCTGGGCAAACAGGTTTTGCAGCCGTTTGAGCTAAGATTTTAAAATTATTCACATAATGAAAACCTATACTTTGTCTCGGGTGAGTTTCCCATTCAAATGCATGTAACAGTGAGAAACGCATTGTCTTGGCGAAAGAAAGCGTTTTTGAACAACTTCATATAAATCGCTGTAACTTTTGCTAGAAGACTCAGACAAACATGTTCATGGCTTTATCTTATAAAACTCAATATCTCCGTGCTGGGCAAACAGGTTTTGCAGCCGTTTGAGCTAAGATTTTAAAATTATTCACATAATGAAAACCTATACTTTTTTTCAGGCGAGTTTCCCATTCAAAATGCATGTAACAGTGAGAAACGCATTGTCTTGGCGAAAGAAAGCGTTTTTGAACAACTTCATATAAATCGCTGTAACTTTTGCTAGAAGACTCGTATACACATGTTTATGGCTTTTTCTTATAGAACTCAAGGTCCCCGTGCTGGGAAAACAGGATTTGCAGCCGTTTGAGCTAAGATTTCCAAGTTATACACATAATGAAAACCTATACTTTGTTTCGGGCGAGTTCCCCATTCAAATGCATGTAACAGTGAGAAACGCACTGTCTTGGCGAAAGAAAGCGTTTTTGTACAACTTCATATAAATAGCTGTAACTTTTGATAGAAGACTCGGATACACATGTTTATGGCTTTTTCTTATAGAACTCAAGGTCCCCGTGCTGGGAAAACAGGATTTGCAGCCGTTTGAGCTAAGATTTCCAAGTTATACACATAATGAAAACCTATACTTTGTTTCGGTCGAGTTCCCCATTCAAATGCATGTAACAGTGAGAAACGCACTGTCTTGGCGAAAGAAAGCGTTTTTGTACAACTTCATATAAATCGCTTTAACTTTTGATAGAAGACTCGGATACACATGTTTATGGCTTTATCTTATAGAACTCAAGGTCCCCGTGCTGGGAAAACAGGATTTGCAGCTGTTTGAGCTAAGATTTTCAAGTTATACACATAATGAAAACCTATACTTTGTTTCGGTCGAGTTTCCCATTCAAATGCATGTAACAGTGAGAAACACACTGTCTTGGCGAAATAAAGCGTTTTTCAACCTCTTCATATAAATCGCTGTAACTTTTGATAGAAGACTCAGACAAACGTGTTTATGGCTTTATCTTATAAAACTAAATATCTCCGTGCTGGGCAAACAGGTTTTGCAGCCGTTTGAGCTAAGATTTTAAAATTATTCACATAATGAAAACCTATACTTTGTCTCGGGTGAGTTTCCCATTCAAATGCATGTAACAGTGAGAAACGCATTGTCTTGGCGAAATAAAGAGGTTTTGCAGCCGTTTGAGCTAAGATTTTAAAATTATTCACATAATGAAAACCTATACTTTGTCTCGGGTGAGTTTCCCATTCAAATGCATGTAACATTGAGAAACGCATTGTCTTGGCGAAAGAAAGCGTTTTTGAACAACTTCATATAAATCGCTGTAACTTTTGATAGAAGACTCAGACAAACATGTTCATGGCTTTATCTTATAAAACTCAATATCTCCGTGCTGGGCAAACAGGTTTTGCAGCCGTTTGAGCTAAGATTTTAAAATTATTCACATAATGAAAACCTATACTTTTTTTCAGGCGAGTTTCCCATTCAAAATGCATGTAACAGTGAGAAACGCATTGTCTTGGCGAAAGAAAGCGTTTTTGAACAACTTCATATAAATCGCTGTAACTTTTGCTAGAAGACTCGGATACACATGTTTATGGCTTTTTCTTATAGAACTCAAGGTCCCCGTGCTGGGCAAAAAGGTTTTGCAGCTGTTTGAGCTAAGATTTTCAAGTTATACACATAATGAAAACCTATACTTTGTTTTGGGCGAGTTCCCCATTCAAATGCATGTAACAGTGAGAAACGCACTGTCTTGGCGAAAGAAAGCGTTTTTGTACAACTTCATATAAATAGCTGTAACTTTTGATAGAAGACTCGGATACACATGTTTATGGCTTTTTCTTATAGAACTCAAGGTCCCCGTGCTGGGAAAACAGGTTTTGCAGCTGTTTGAGCTAAGATTTTCAATTTATACACATAATGAAAACCTATACTTTGTTTCGGTCGAGTTCCCCATTCAAATGCATGTAACAGTGAGAAACGCATTGTCTTGGCGAAAGAAAGCGTTTTTGAACAACTTCATATAAATCGCTGTAACTTTTGCTAGAAGACTCGGATACACATGTTTATGGCTTTATCTTATAGAACTCAAGGTCCCCGTGCTGGGCAAAAAGGTTTTGCAGCTGTTTGAGCTAAGCTTTTCAAGTTATACACATAATGAAAACCTATACTTTGTTTCGGGCGAGTTCCCCATTCAAATGCATGTAACAGTGAGAAACGCACTGTCTTGGCGAAAGAAAGCGTTTTTGTACAACTTCATATAAATAGCTGTAACTTTTGATAGAAGACTCGGATACACATGTTTATGGCTTTATCTTATAGAACTCAAGGTTCCTGTGCTGGGAAAACAGGATTTGCAGCTGTTTGAGCTAAGATTTTCAAGTTATACACATAATGAAAACCTATACTTTGTTTCGGTCGAGTTCCCCATTCAAATGCATGTAACAGTGAGAAACGCACTGTCTTGGCGAAAGAAAGCGTTTTTGTACAACTTCATATAAATAGCTGTAACTTTTGATAGAAGACTCGGATACACATGTTTATGGCTTTATCTTATAGAACTCAAGGTTCCTGTGCTGGGAAAACAGGATTTGCAGCTGTTTGAGCTAAGATTTTCAAGTTATACACATAATGAAAACCTATACTTTGTTTCGGTCGAGTTCCCCATTCAAATGCATGTAACAGTGAGAAACGCATTGTCTTGGCGAAAGAAAGCGTTTTTGTACAACTTCATATAAATAGCTGTAACTTTTGATAGAAGACTCGGATACACATGTTTATGGCTTTATCTTATAGAACTCAAGGTTCCTGTGCTGGGAAAACAGGATTTGCAGCTGTTTGAGCTAAGATTTTCAAGTTATACACATAATGAAAACCTATACTTTGTTTCGGTCGAGTTCCCCATTCAAATGCATGTAACAGTGAGAAACGCATTGTCTTGGCGAAATAAAGCGTTTTTGAACAACTTCATATAAATCGCTGTAACTTTTGATAGAAGACTCAGACAAACATGTTCATGGCTTTATCTTATAAAACTCAAGGTTCCTGTGCTGGGCAAACAGGTTTTGCAGCCGTTTGAGCTAAGATTTTAAAATTATTCACATAATGAAAACCTATACTTTGTCTCGGGTGAGTTTCCCATTCAAATGCATGTAACCGTGAGAAACGCATTGTCTTGGCGAAAGAAAGCGTTTTTGAACAACTTCATATAAATCGCTGTAACTTTTGATAGAAGACTCAGACAAACATGTTTATGGCTTTATCTTATAGAACTCAAGGTCCCTGTGCTGGGAAAACAGGTTTTGCAGCCATTTGAGCTAAGATTTTCAAGTTATACACATAATGAAAACCTATACTTTGTTTCGGTCGAGTTCCCCATTCAAATGCATGTAACAGTGAGAAACGCACTGTCTTGGCGAAAGAAAGCGTTTTTGTACAACTTCATATAAATAGCTGTAACTTTTGATAGAATACTCGGATACACATGTTTATGGCTTTATCTTATAAAACTCAATATCTCCGTGCTGGGCAAACAGGTTTTGCAGCCGTTTGAGCTAAGATTTTAAAATTATTCACATAATGAAAACCTATACTTTGTCTGAGGCGAGTTTCCCATTCAAATGCATGTAACCGTGAGAAACGCATTGTCTTGGCGAAAGAAAGCGTTTTTGAACAACTTCATATAAATCGCTGTAACTTTTGATAGAAGACTCAGACACACATGTTTATGGCTTTATCTTATAGAACTCAAGGTTCCTGTGCTGGGAAAACAGGATTTGCAGCTGTGTGAGCTAAGATTTTCAAGTTATACACATAATGAAAACCTATACTTTGTTTCGGTCGAGTTCCCCATTCAAATGCATGTAACAGTGAGAAACGCATTGTCTTGGCGAAATAAAGCGTTTTTGAACAACTTCATATAAATCGCTGTAACTTTTGATAGAAGACTCAGACAAACATGTTCATGGCTTTATCTTATAAAACTCAAGGTTCCTGTGCTGGGCAAACAGGTTTTGCAGCCGTTTGAGCTAAGATTTTAAAATTATTCACATAATGAAAACCTATACTTTGTCTGGGGCGAGTTTCCCATTCAAATGCATGTAACAGTGAGAAACGCATTGTCTTGGCGAAAGAAAGCGTTTTTGAACAACTTCATATAAATCGCTGTAACTTTTGATAGAGGTCTCAGACAAACATGTTTATGGCTTTATCTTATAAAACTCAATATCTCCGTGCTGGGCAAACAGGTTTTACAGCCGTTTGAGCTAAGATTTTAAAATTATTCACATAATGAAAACCTATACTTTGTCTCGGGCGAGTTTCCCATTCAAATGCATGTAACAGTGAGAAACGCATTGTCTTGGCGAAATAAAGCGTTTTTGTACAACTTCATATAAATAGCTGTAACTTTTGCTAGAAGACTCAGACACACATGTTTATGGCTTTTTCTTATAGAACTCAAGGTCCCCGTGCTGGGCAAAAAGGTTTTGCAGCTGTTTGAGCTAAGATTTTCAAGTTATACACATAATGAAAACCTATACTTTGTTTCGGGCGAGTTCCCCATTCAAATGCATGTAACCGTGAGAAACGCATTGTCTTGGCGAAAGAAAGCGTTTTTGAACAACTTCATATAAATCGCTGTAACTTTTGCTAGAAGACTCGGATACACATGTTTATGGCTTTATCTTATAGAACTCAAGGTCCCCGTGCTGGGCAAAAAGGTTTTGCAGCTGTTTGAGCTAAGCTTTTCAAGTTATACACATAATGAAAACCTATACTTTGTTTCGGGCGAGTTCCCCATTCAAATGCATGTAACAGTGAGAAACGCACTGTCTTGGCGAAAGAAAGCGTTTTTGTACAACTTCATATAAATAGCTGTAACTTTTGATAGAAGACTCGGATACACATGTTTATGGCTTTATCTTAAAGAACTCAAGGTCCCTGTGCTGGGAAAACAGGATTTGCAGCTGTTTGAGCTAAGATTTTCAAGTTATACACATAATGAAAACCTATACTTTGTTTCGGTCGAGTTCCCCATTCAAATGCATGTAACAGTGAGAAACGCACTGTCTTGGCGAAAGAAAGCGTTTTTGTACAACTTCATATAAATAGCTGTAACTTTTGATAGAAGACTCGGATACACATGTTTATGGCTTTATCTTATAGAACTCAAGGTTCCTGTGCTGGGAAAACAGGATTTGAAGCTGTTTGAGCTAAGATTTTCAAGTTATACACATAATGAAAACCTATACTTTGTTTCGGTCGAGTTCCCCATTCAAATGCATGTAACAGTGAGAAACGCATTGTCTTGGCGAAATAAAGCGTTTTTGAACAACTTCATATAAATCGCTGTAACTTTTGATAGAAGACTCAGACAAACATGTTCATGGCTTTATCTTATAAAACTCAAGGTTCCTGTGCTGGGCAAACAGGTTTTGCAGCCGTTTGAGCTAAGATTTTAAAATTATTCACATAATGAAAACCTATACTTTGTCTGGGGCGAGTTTCCCATTCAAATGCATGTAACAGTGAGAAACGCATTGTCTTGGCGAAAGAAAGCGTTTTTGAACAACTTCATATAAATCGCTGTAACTTTTGATAGAAGACTCAGACACACATGTTTATGGCTTTATCTTATAGAACTCAATATCTCCGTGCTGGGCAAACAGGTTTTGCAGCCGTTTGAGCTAAGATTTTAAAATTATTCACATAATGAAAACCTATACTTTGTCTCGGGTGAGTTTCCCATTCAAATGCATGTAACAGTGAGAAACGCATTGTCTTGGCGAAATAAAGAGGTTTTGCAGCCGTTTGAGCTAAGATTTTAAAATTATTCACATAATGAAAACCTATACTTTGTCTTGGGTGAGTTTCCCATTCAAATGCATGTAACAGTGAGAAACGCATTGTCTTGGCGAAAGAAAGCGTTTTTGAACAACTTCATATAAATCGCTGTAACTTTTGATAGAAGACTCAGACAAACATGTTCATGGATTTATCTTATAAAACTCAATATCTCCGTGCTGGGCAAACAGGTTTTGCAGCCGTTTGAGCTAAGATTTTAAAATTATTCACATAATGAAAACCTATACTTTTTTTCAGGCGAGTTTCCCATTCAAAATGCATGTAACAGTGAGAAACGCATTGTCTTGGCGAAAGAAAGCGTTTTTGAACAACTTCATATAAATCGCTGTAACTTTTGCTAGAAGACTCGGATACACATGTTTATGGCTTTTTCTTATAGAACTCAAGGTCCCCGTGCTGGGCAAAAAGGTTTTGCAGCTGTTTGAGCTAAGATTTTCAAGTTATACACATAATGAAAACCTATACTTTGTTTCGGGCGAGTTCCCCATTCAAATGCATGTAACAGTGAGAAACGCACTGTCTTGGCGAAAGAAAGCGTTTTTGTACAACTTCATATAAATAGCTGTAACTTTTGATAGAAGACTCGGATACACATGTTTATGGCTTTTTCTTATAGAACTCAAGGTCCCCGTGCTGGGAAAACAGGATTTGCAGCCGTTTGAGCTAAGATTTCCAAGTTATACACATAATGAAAACCTATACTTTGTTTCGGTCGAGTTCCCCATTCAAATGCATGTAACAGTGAGAAACGCACTGTCTTGGCGAAAGAAAGCGTTTTTGTACAACTTCATATAAATCGCTTTAACTTTTGATAGAAGACTCGGATACACATGTTTATGGCTTTATCTTATAGAACTCAAGGTCCCCGTGCTGGGAAAACAGGATTTGCAGCTGTTTGAGCTAAGATTTTCAAGTTATACACATAATGAAAACCTATACTTTGTTTCGGTCGAGTTTCCCATTCAAATGCATGTAACAGTGAGAAACACACTGTCTTGGCGAAATAAAGAGGTTTTGCAGCCGTTTGAGCTAAGATTTTAAAATTATTCACATAATGAAAACCTATACTTTGTCTTGGGTGAGTTTCCCATTCAAATGCATGTAACAGTGAGAAACGCATTGTCTTGGCGAAAGAAAGCGTTTTTGAACAACTTCATATAAATCGCTGTAACTTTTGATAGAAGACTCAGACAAACATGTTCATGGATTTATCTTATAAAACTCAATATCTCCGTGCTGGGCAAACAGGTTTTGCAGCCGTTTGAGCTAAGATTTTAAAATTATTCACATAATGAAAACCTATACTTTTTTTCAGGCGAGTTTCCCATTCAAAATGCATGTAACAGTGAGAAACGCATTGTCTTGGCGAAAGAAAGCGTTTTTGAACAACTTCATATAAATCGCTGTAACTTT
Source organism: Aulonocara stuartgranti (assembly GCF_965226115.1). Classification (NCBI taxonomy): domain Eukaryota; kingdom Metazoa; phylum Chordata; class Actinopteri; order Cichliformes; family Cichlidae; genus Aulonocara; species Aulonocara stuartgranti. Next base: position 24,916,421 of record NC_138941.1, read on the forward strand.
TGCTAGAAGACTCGGATACACATGTTTATGGCTTTTTCTTATAGAACTCAAGGTCCCCGTGCTGGGCAAAAAGGTTTTGCAGCTGTTTGAGCTAAGATTTTCAAGTTATACACATAATGAAAACCTATACTTTGTTTCGGGCGAGTTCCCCATTCAAATGCATGTAACAGTGAGAAACGCACTGTCTTGGCGAAAGAAAGCGTTTTTGTACAACTTCATATAAATAGCTGTAACTTTTGATAGAAGACTCGGATACACATGTTTATGGCTTTTTCTTATAGAACTCAAGGTCCCCGTGCTGGGAAAACAGGATTTGCAGCCGTTTGAGCTAAGATTTCCAAGTTATACACATAATGAAAACCTATACTTTGTTTCGGTCGAGTTCCCCATTCAAATGCATGTAACAGTGAGAAACGCACTGTCTTGGCGAAAGAAAGCGTTTTTGTACAACTTCATATAAATCGCTTTAACTTTTGATAGAAGACTCGGATACACATGTTTATGGCTTTATCTTATAGAACTCAAGGTCCCCGTGCTGGGAAAACAGGATTTGCAGCTGTTTGAGCTAAGATTTTCAAGTTATACACATAATGAAAACCTATACTTTGTTTCGGTCGAGTTTCCCATTCAAATGCATGTAACAGTGAGAAACACACTGTCTTGGCGAAATAAAGCGTTTTTCAACCTCTTCATATAAATCGCTGTAACTTTTGATAGAAGACTCAGACAAACGTGTTTATGGCTTTATCTTATAAAACTAAATATCTCCGTGCTGGGCAAACAGGTTTTGCAGCCGTTTGAGCTAAGATTTTAAAATTATTCACATAATGAAAACCTATACTTTGTCTCGGGTGAGTTTCCCATTCAAATGCATGTAACAGTGAGAAACGCATTGTCTTGGCGAAATAAAGAGGTTTTGCAGCCGTTTGAGCTAAGATTTTAAAATTATTCACATAATGAAAACCTATACTTTGTCTCGGGTGAGTTTCCCATTCAAATGCATGTAACATTGAGAAACGCATTGTCTTGGCGAAAGAAAGCGTTTTTGAACAACTTCATATAAATCGCTGTAACTTTTGATAGAAGACTCAGACACACATGTTTATGGCTTTATCTTATAGAACTCAAGGTTCCTGTGCTGGGAAAACAGGATTTGCAGCTGTGTGAGCTAAGATTTTCAAGTTATACACATAATGAAAACCTATACTTTGTTTCGGTCGAGTTCCCCATTCAAATGCATGTAACAGTGAGAAACGCATTGTCTTGGCGAAATAAAGCGTTTTTGAACAACTTCATATAAATCGCTGTAACTTTTGATAGAAGACTCAGACAAACATGTTCATGGCTTTATCTTATAAAACTCAATATCTCCGTGCTGGGCAAACAGGTTTTGCAGCTGTTTGAGCTAAGATTTTCAAGTTATACACATAATGAAAACCTATACTTTGTTTTGGGCGAGTTCCCCATTCAAATGCATGTAACAGTGAGAAACGCACTGTCTTGGCGAAAGAAAGCGTTTTTGTACAACTTCATATAAATAGCTGTAACTTTTGATAGAAGACTCGGATACACATGTTTATGGCTTTTTCTTATAGAACTCAAGGTCCCCGTGCTGGGAAAACAGGTTTTGCAGCTGTTTGAGCTAAGATTTTCAAGTTATACACATAATGAAAACCTATACTTTGTTTCGGTCGAGTTCCCCATTCAAATGCATGTAACAGTGAGAAACGCATTGTCTTGGCGAAAGAAAGCGTTTTTGAACAACTTCATATAAATCGCTGTAACTTTTGCTAGAAGACTCGGATACACATGTTTATGGCTTTATCTTATAGAACTCAAGGTCCCCGTGCTGGGCAAAAAGGTTTTGCAGCTGTTTGAGCTAAGCTTTTCAAGTTATACACATAATGAAAACCTATACTTTGTTTCGGGCGAGTTCCCCATTCAAATGCATGTAACAGTGAGAAACGCACTGTCTTGGCGAAAGAAAGCGTTTTTGTACAACTTCATATAAATAGCTGTAACCTTTGATAGAAGACTCGGATACACATGTTTATGGCTTTATCTTAAAGAACTCAAGGTCCCTGTGCTGGGAAAACAGGATTTGCAGCTGTTTGAGCTAAGATTTTCAAGTTATACACATAATGAAAACCTATACTTTGTTTCGGTCGAGTTCCCCATTCAAATGCATGTAACAGTGAGAAACGCACTGTCTTGGCGAAAGAAAGCGTTTTTGTACAACTTCATATAAATAGCTGTAACTTTTGATAGAAGACTCGGATACACATGTTTATGGCTTTATCTTATAGAACTCAAGGTTCCTGTGCTGGGAAAACAGGATTTGCAGCTGTTTGAGCTAAGATTTTCAAGTTATACACATAATGAAAACCTATACTTTGTTTCGGTCGAGTTCCCCATTCAAATGCATGTAACAGTGAGAAACGCACTGTCTTGGCGAAAGAAAGCGTTTTTGTACAACTTCATATAAATAGCTGTAACTTTTGATAGAAGACTCGGATACACATGTTTATGGCTTTATCTTATAGAACTCAAGGTTCCTGTGCTGGGAAAACAGGATTTGCAGCTGTTTGAGCTAAGATTTTCAAGTTATACACATAATGAAAACCTATACTTTGTTTCGGTCGAGTTCCCCATTCAAATGCATGTAACAGTGAGAAACGCATTGTCTTGGCGAAAGAAAGCGTTTTTGAACAACTTCATATAAATCGCTGTAACTTTTGATAGAAGACTCAGACACACATGTTTATGGCTTTATCTTATAAAACTCAATATCTCCGTGCTGGGCAAACAGGTTTTGCAGCCGTTTGAGCTAAGATTTTAAAATTATTCACATAATGAAAACCTATACTTTGTCTCGGGTGAGTTTCCCATTCAAATGCATGTAACAGTGAGAAACGCATTGTCTTGGCGAAATAAAGAGGTTTTGCAGCCGTTTGAGCTAAGATTTTAAAATTATTCACATAATGAAAACCTATACTTTGTCTCGGGTGAGTTTCCCATTCAAATGCATGTAACATTGAGAAACGCATTGTCTTGGCGAAAGAAAGCGTTTTTGAACAACTTCATATAAATCGCTGTAACTTTTGATAGAAGACTCAGACAAACATGTTCATGGCTTTATCTTATAAAACTCAATATCTCCGTGCTGGGCAAACAGGTTTTGCAGCCGTTTGAGCTAAGATTTTAAAATTATTCACATAATGAAAACCTATACTTTTTTTCAGGCGAGTTTCCCATTCAAAATGCATGTAACAGTGAGAAACGCATTGTCTTGGCGAAAGAAAGCGTTTTTGAACAACTTCATATAAATCGCTGTAACTTTTGCTAGAAGACTCGGATACACATGTTTATGGCTTTATCTTATAGAACTCAAGGTCCCCGTGCTGGGCAAAAAGGTTTTGCAGCTGTTTGAGCTAAGCTTTTCAAGTTATACACATAATGAAAACCTATACTTTGTTTCGGGCGAGTTCCCCATTCAAATGCATGTAACAGTGAGAAACGCACTGTCTTGGCGAAAGAAAGCGTTTTTGTACAACTTCATATAAATAGCTGTAACTTTTGATAGAAGACTCGGATACACATGTTTATGGCTTTATCTTAAAGAACTCAAGGTCCCTGTGCTGGGAAAACAGGATTTGCAGCTGTTTGAGCTAAGATTTTCAAGTTATACACATAATGAAAACCTATACTTTGTTTCGGTCGAGTTCCCCATTCAAATGCATGTAACAGTGAGAAACGCACTGTCTTGGCGAAAGAAAGCGTTTTTGTACAACTTCATATAAATAGCTGTAACTTTTGATAGAAGACTCGGATACACATGTTTATGGCTTTATCTTATAGAACTCAAGGTTCCTGTGCTGGGAAAACAGGATTTGCAGCTGTTTGAGCTAAGATTTTCAAGTTATACACATAATGAAAACCTATACTTTGTTTCGGTCGAGTTCCCCATTCAAATGCATGTAACAGTGAGAAACGCATTGTCTTGGCGAAATAAAGCGTTTTTGAACAACTTCATATAAATCGCTGTAACTTTTGATAGAAGACTCAGACAAACATGTTCATGGCTTTATCTTATAAAACTCAAGGTTCCTGTGCTGGGCAAACAGGTTTTGCAGCCGTTTGAGCTAAGATTTTAAAATTATTCACATAATGAAAACCTATACTTTGTCTCGGGTGAGTTTCCCATTCAAATGCATGTAACCGTGAGAAACGCATTGTCTTGGCGAAAGAAAGCGTTTTTGAACAACTTCATATAAATCGCTGTAACTTTTGATAGAAGACTCAGACAAACATGTTTATGGCTTTATCTTATAAAACTCAATATCTCCGTGCTGGGCAAACAGGTTTTGCAGCCATTTGAGCTAAGATTTTCAAGTTATACACATAATGAAAACCTATACTTTGTTTCGGTCGAGTTCCCCATTCAAATGCATGTAACAGTGAGAAACGCACTGTCTTGGCGAAAGAAAGCGTTTTTGTACAACTTCATATAAATAGCTGTAACTTTTGATAGAATACTCGGATACACATGTTTATGGCTTTATCTTATAAAACTCAATATCTCCGTGCTGGGCAAACAGGTTTTGCAGCCGTTTGAGCTAAGATTTTAAAATTATTCACATAATGAAAACCTATACTTTGTCTGAGGCGAGTTTCCCATTCAAATGCATGTAACCGTGAGAAACGCATTGTCTTGGCGAAAGAAAGCGTTTTTGAACAACTTCATATAAATCGCTGTAACTTTTGATAGAAGACTCAGACACACATGTTTATGGCTTTATCTTATAGAACTCAAGGTTCCTGTGCTGGGAAAACAGGATTTGCAGCTGTGTGAGCTAAGATTTTCAAGTTATACACATAATGAAAACCTATACTTTGTTTCGGTCGAGTTCCCCATTCAAATGCATGTAACAGTGAGAAACGCATTGTCTTGGCGAAATAAAGCGTTTTTGAACAACTTCATATAAATCGCTGTAACTTTTGATAGAAGACTCAGACAAACATGTTCATGGCTTTATCTTATAAAACTCAAGGTTCCTGTGCTGGGCAAACAGGTTTTGCAGCCGTTTGAGCTAAGATTTTAAAATTATTCACATAATGAAAACCTATACTTTGTCTGGGGCGAGTTTCCCATTCAAATGCATGTAACAGTGAGAAACGCATTGTCTTGGCGAAAGAAAGCGTTTTTGAACAACTTCATATAAATCGCTGTAACTTTTGATAGAGGTCTCAGACAAACATGTTTATGGCTTTATCTTATAAAACTCAATATCTCCGTGCTGGGCAAACAGGTTTTACAGCCGTTTGAGCTAAGATTTTAAAATTATTCACATAATGAAAACCTATACTTTGTCTCGGGCGAGTTTCCCATTCAAATGCATGTAACAGTGAGAAACGCATTGTCTTGGCGAAATAAAGCGTTTTTGTACAACTTCATATAAATAGCTGTAACTTTTGCTAGAAGACTCAGACACACATGTTTATGGCTTTTTCTTATAGAACTCAAGGTCCCCGTGCTGGGCAAAAAGGTTTTGCAGCTGTTTGAGCTAAGATTTTCAAGTTATACACATAATGAAAACCTATACTTTGTTTCGGGCGAGTTCCCCATTCAAATGCATGTAACAGTGAGAAACGCACTGTCTTGGCGAAAGAAAGCGTTTTTGTACAACTTCATATAAATCGCTTTAACTTTTGATAGAAGACTCGTATACACATGTTTATGGCTTTATCTTATAGAACTCAAGGTCCCCGTGCTGGGAAAACAGGATTTGCAGCTGTTTGAGCTAAGATTTTCAAGTTATACACATAATGAAAACCTATACTTTGTTTCGGTCGAGTTTCCCATTCAAATGCATGTAACAGTGAGAAACACACTGTCTTGGCGAAATAAAGCGTTTTTCAACCTCTTCATATAAATCGCTGTAACTTTTGATAGAAGACTCAGACAAACGTGTTTATGGCTTTATCTTATAAAACTAAATATCTCCGTGCTGGGCAAACAGGTTTTGCAGCCGTTTGAGCTAAGATTTTAAAATTATTCACATAATGAAAACCTATACTTTGTCTCGGGTGAGTTTCCCATTCAAATGCATGTAACAGTGAGAAACGCATTGTCTTGGCGAAATAAAGAGGTTTTGCAGCCGTTTGAGCTAAGATTTTAAAATTATTCACATAATGAAAACCTATACTTTGTCTCGGGTGAGTTTCCCATTCAAATGCATGTAACAGTGAGAAACGCATTGTCTTGGCGAAAGAAAGCGTTTTTGAACAACTTCATATAAATCGCTGTAACTTTTGATAGAAGACTCAGACAAACATGTTCATGGCTTTATCTTATAAAACTCAATATCTCCGTGCTGGGCAAACAGGTTTTGCAGCCGTTTGAGCTAAGATTTTAAAATTATTCACATAATGAAAACCTATACTTTTTTTCAGGCGAGTTTCCCATTCAAAATGCATGTAACAGTGAGAAACGCAATGTCTTGGCGAAAGAAAGCGTTTTTGAACAACTTCATATAAATCGCTGTAACTTTTGCTAGAAGACTCGGATACACATGTTTATGGCTTTTTCTTATAGAACTCAAGGTCCCCGTGCTGGGCAAAAAGGTTTTGCAGCTGTTTGAGCTAAGATTTTCAAGTTATACACATAATGAAAACCTATACTTTGTTTCGGGCGAGTTCCCCATTCAAATGCATGTAACAGTGAGAAACGCATTGTCTTGGCGAAAGAAAGCGTTTTTGAACAACTTCATATAAATCGCTGTAACTTTTGCTAGAAGACTCGGATACACATGTTTATGGCTTTATCTTATAGAACTCAATATCTCCGTGCTGGGCAAACAGGTTTTGCAGCCGTTTGAGCTAAGATTTTAAAATTATTCACATAATGAAAACCTATACTTTGTCTCGGGCGAGTTTCCCATTCAAATGCATGTAACCGTGAGAAACGCATTGTCTTGGCGAAAGAAAGCGTTTTTGAACAACTTCATATAAATCGCTGTAACTTTTGATAGAAGACTCAGACAAACATGTTTATGGCTTTATCTTATAAAACTCAATATCTCCGTGCTGGGTAAACAGGTTTTGCAGCCGTTTGAGCTAAGATTTTAAAATTATTCACATAATGAAAACCTATACTTTGTTTCAGGCGAGTTTCCCATTCAAATGCATGTAACCGTGAGAAACACATTGTCTTGGCGAAAGAAAGCGTTTTTGAACAACTTCATATAAATCGCTGTAACTTTTGATAGAAGACTCAGACAAACATGTTTATGGCTTTATCTTATAAAACTCAATATCTCCGTGCTGGGCAAACAGGTTTTGCAGCCGTTTGAGCTAAGATTTTAAAATTATTCACATAATGAAAACCTATACTTTGTTTCAGGCGAGTTTCCCATTCAAATGCATGTAACCGTGAGAAACGCATTGTATTGGCGAAAGAAAGCGTTTTTGAACAACTTCATATAAATCGCTGTAACTTTTGATAGAGGTCTCAGACAAACATGTTTATGGCTTTATCTTATAAAACTCAATATCCCCGTGCTGGGCAAACAGGTTTTGCAGCCGTTTGAGCTAAGATTTTAAAATTATTCACATAATGAAAACCTATACTTTGTTTCAGGCGAGTTTCCCATTCAAATGCATGTAACCGTGAGAAACGCATTGTATTGGCGAAAGAAAGCGTTTTTGAACAACTTCATATAAATCGCTGTAACTTTTGATAGAGGTCTCAGACAAACATGTTTATGGCTTTATCTTATAAAACTCAATATCTCCGTGCTGGGCAAACAGGTTTTGCAGCCGTTTGAGCTAAGATTTTAAAATTATTCACATAATGAAAACCTATACTTTGTTTCAGGCGAGTTTCCCATTCAAATGCATGTAACCGTGAGAAACGCATTGTCTTGGCGAAAGAAAGCGTTTTTGAACAACTTCATATAAATCGCTGTAACTTTTGATAGAGGTCTCAGACAAACATGTTTATGGCTTTATCTTATAAAACTCAATATCTCCGTGCTGGGCAAACAGGTTTTACAGCCGTTTGAGCTAAGATTTTAAAATTATTCACATAATGAAAACCTATACTTTGTCTCGGGCGAGTTTCCCATTCAAATGCATGTAACCGTGAGAAACGCATTGTCTTGGCGAAAGAAAGCGTTTTTGAACAACTTCATATAAATCGCTGTAACTTTTGCTAGAAGACTCGGATACACATGTTTATGGCTTTATCTTATAGAACTCAAGGTCCCCGTGCTGGGCAAAAAGGTTTTGCAGCTGTTTGAGCTAAGCTTTTCAAGTTATACACATAATGAAAACCTATACTTTGTTTCGGGCGAGTTCCCCATTCAAATGCATGTAACAGTGAGAAACGCACTGTCTTGGCGAAAGAAAGCGTTTTTGTACAACTTCATATAAATAGCTGTAACCTTTGATAGAAGACTCGGATACACATGTTTATGGCTTTATCTTAAAGAACTCAAGGTCCCTGTGCTGGGAAAACAGGATTTGCAGCTGTTTGAGCTAAGATTTTCAAGTTATACACATAATGAAAACCTATACTTTGTTTCGGTCGAGTTCCCCATTCAAATGCATGTAACAGTGAGAAACGCACTGTCTTGGCGAAAGAAAGCGTTTTTGTACAACTTCATATAAATAGCTGTAACTTTTGATAGAAGACTCGGATACACATGTTTATGGCTTTATCTTATAGAACTCAAGGTTCCTGTGCTGGGAAAACAGGATTTGAAGCTGTTTGAGCTAAGATTTTCAAGTTATACACATAATGAAAACCTATAGTTTGTTTCGGTCGAGTTCCCCATTCAAATGCATGTAACAGTGAGAAACGCATTGTCTTGGCGAAATAAAGCGTTTTTGAACAACTTCATATAAATCGCTGTAACTTTTGATAGAAGACTCAGACAAACATGTTCATGGCTTTATCTTATAAAACTCAAGGTTCCTGTGCTGGGCAAACAGGTTTTGCAGCCGTTTGAGCTAAGATTTTAAAATTATTCACATAATGAAAACCTATACTTTGTCTGGGGCGAGTTTCCCATTCAAATGCATGTAACAGTGAGAAACGCATTGTCTTGGCGAAAGAAAGCGTTTTTGAACAACTTCATATAAATCGCTGTAACTTTTGATAGAAGACTCAGACACACATGTTTATGGCTTTATCTTATAGAACTCAATATCTCCGTGCTGGGCAAACAGGTTTTGCAGCCGTTTGAGCTAAGATTTTAAAATTATTCACATAATGAAAACCTATACTTTGTCTCGGGTGAGTTTCCCATTCAAATGCATGTAACCGTGAGAAACGCATTGTCTTGGCGAAATAAAGCGTTTTTGAACAACTTCATATAAATCGCTGTAACTTTTGATAGAGGTCTCAGACAAACATGTTTATGGCTTTATCTTATAAAACTCAATATCTCCGTGCTGGGCAAACAGGTTTTACAGCCGTTTGAGCTAAGATTTTAAAATTATTCACATAATGAAAACCTATACTTTGTCTCGGGCGAGTTTCCCATTCAAATGCATGTAACAGTGAGAAACGCATTGTCTTGGCGAAATAAAGCGTTTTTGTACAACTTCATATAAATAGCTGTAACTTTTGCTAGAAGACTCAGACACACATGTTTATGGCTTTTTCTTATAGAACTCAAGGTCCCCGTGCTGGGCAAAAAGGTTTTGCAGCTGTTTGAGCTAAGATTTTCAAGTTATACACATAATGAAAACCTATACTTTGTTTCGGGCGAGTTCCCCATTCAAATGCATGTAACAGTGAGAAACGCACTGTCTTGGCGAAAGAAAGCGTTTTTGTACAACTTCATATAAATCGCTTTAACTTTTGATAGAAGACTCGTATACACATGTTTATGGCTTTATCTTATAGAACTCAAGGTCCCCGTGCTGGGAAAACAGGATTTGCAGCTGTTTGAGCTAAGATTTTCAAGTTATACACATAATGAAAACCTATACTTTGTTTCGGTCGAGTTTCCCATTCAAATGCATGTAACAGTGAGAAACACACTGTCTTGGCGAAATAAAGCGTTTTTCAACCTCTTCATATAAATCGCTGTAACTTTTGATAGAAGACTCAGACAAACGTGTTTATGGCTTTATCTTATAAAACTAAATATCTCCGTGCTGGGCAAACAGGTTTTGCAGCCGTTTGAGCTAAGATTTTAAAATTATTCACATAATGAAAACCTATACTTTGTCTCGGGTGAGTTTCCCATTCAAATGCATGTAACAGTGAGAAACGCATTGTCTTGGCGAAATAAAGAGGTTTTGCAGCCGTTTGAGCTAAGATTTTAAAATTATTCACATAATGAAAACCTATACTTTGTCTCGGGTGAGTTTCCCATTCAAATGCATGTAACAGTGAGAAACGCATTGTCTTGGCGAAAGAAAGCGTTTTTGAACAACTTCATATAAATCGCTGTAACTTTTGCTAGAAGACTCGGATACACATGTTTATGGCTTTATCTTATAGAACTCAATATCTCCGTGCTGGGCAAACAGGTTTTGCAGCCGTTTGAGCTAAGATTTTAAAATTATTCACATAATGAAAACCTATACTTTGTCTCGGGCGAGTTTCCCATTCAAATGCATGTAACCGTGAGAAACGCATTGTCTTGGCGAAAGAAAGCGTTTTTGAACAACTTCATATAAATCGCTGTAACTTTTGATAGAAGACTCAGACAAACATGTTTATGGCTTTATCTTATAAAACTCAATATCTCCGTGCTGGGTAAACAGGTTTTGCAGCCGTTTGAGCTAAGATTTTAAAATTATTCACATAATGAAAACCTATACTTTGTTTCAGGCAAGTTTCCCATTCAAATGCATGTAACCGTGAGAAACACATTGTCTTGGCGAAAGAAAGCGTTTTTGAACAACTTCATATAAATCGCTGTAACTTTTGATAGAAGACTCAGACAAACATGTTTATGGCTTTATCTTATAAAACTCAATATCTCCGTGCTGGGCAAACAGGTTTTGCAGCCGTTTGAGCTAAGATTTTAAAATTATTCACATAATGAAAACCTATACTTTGTTTCAGGCGAGTTTCCCATTCAAATGCATGTAACCGTGAGAAACGCATTGTATTGGCGAAAGAAAGCGTTTTTGAACAACTTCATATAAATCGCTGTAACTTTTGATAGAGGTCTCAGACAAACATGTTTATGGCTTTATCTTATAAAACTCAATATCCCCGTGCTGGGCAAACAGGTTTTGCAGCCGTTTGAGCTAAGATTTTAAAATTATTCACATAATGAAAACCTATACTTTGTTTCAGGCGAGTTTCCCATTCAAATGCATGTAACCGTGAGAAACGCATTGTATTGGCGAAAGAAAGCGTTTTTGAACAACTTCATATAAATCGCTGTAACTTTTGATAGAGGTCTCAGACAAACATGTTTATGGCTTTATCTTATAAAACTCAATATCTCCGTGCTGGGCAAACAGGTTTTGCAGCCGTTTGAGCTAAGATTTTAAAATTATTCACATAATGAAAACCTATACTTTGTTTCAGGCGAGTTTCCCATTCAAATGCATGTAACCGTGAGAAACGCATTGTCTTGGCGAAAGAAAGCGTTTTTGAACAACTTCATATAAATCGCTGTAACTTTTGATAGAAGACTCAGACAAACATGTTTATGGCTTTATCTTATAAAACTGAATATCTCCGTGCTGGGTAAACAGGTTTTGCAGCCGTTTGAGCTAAGATTTTAAAATTATTCACATAATGAAAACCTATACTTTGTTTCAGGCGAGTTTCCCATTCAAATGCATGTAACCGTGAGAAACACATTGTCTTGGCGAAAGAAAGCGTTTTTGAACAACTTCATATAAATCGCTGTAACTTTTGATAGAAGACTCAGACAAACATGTTTATGGCTTTATCTTATAAAACTCAATATCTCCGTGCTGGGCAAACAGGTTTTGCAGCCGTTTGAGCTAAGATTTTAAAATTATTCACATAATGAAAACCTATACTTTGTTTCAGGCGAGTTTCCCATTCAAATGCATGTAACCGTGAGAAACGCATTGTATTGGCGAAAGAAAGCGTTTTTGAACAACTTCATATAAATCGCTGTAACTTTTGATAGAGGTCTCAGACAAACATGTTTATGGCTTTATCTTATAAAACTCAATATCCCCGTGCTGGGCAAACAGGTTTTGCAGCCGTTTGAGCTAAGATTTTAAAATTATTCACATAATGAAAACCTATACTTTGTTTCAGGCGAGTTTCCCATTCAAATGCATGTAACCGTGAGAAACGCATTGTATTGGCGAAAGAAAGCGTTTTTGAACAACTTCATATAAATCGCTGTAACTTTTGATAGAGGTCTCAGACAAACATGTTTATGGCTTTATCTTATAAAACTCAATATCTCCGTGCTGGGCAAACAGGTTTTGCAGCCGTTTGAGCTAAGATTTTAAAATTATTCACATAATGAAAACCTATACTTTGTTTCAGGCGAGTTTCCCATTCAAATGCATGTAACCGTGAGAAACGCATTGTCTTGGCGAAAGAAAGCGTTTGTGAACAACTTCATATAAATCGCTGTAACTTTTGATAGAGGTCTCAGACAAACATGTTTATGGCTTTATCTTATAAAACTCAATATCTCCGTGCTGGGTAAACAGGTTTTACAGCCGTTTGAGCTAAGATTTTAAAATTATTCACATAATGAAAACCTATACTTTGTCTCGGGCGAGTTTCCCATTCAAATGCATGTAACCGTGAGAAACGCATTGTCTTGGCGAAAGAAAGCGTTTTTGAACAACTTCATATAAATCGCTGTAACTTTTGATAGAAGACTCAGACAAACATGTTTATGGCTTTATCTTATAAAACTCAATATCTCCGTGCTGGGTAAACAGGTTTTACAGCCGTTTGAGCTAAGATTTTAAAATTATTCACATAATGAAAACCTATACTTTGTCTCGGGCGAGTTTCCCATTCAAATGCATGTAACCGTGAGAAACGCATTGTCTTGGCGAAAGAAAGCGTTTTTGAACAACTTCATATAAATCGCTGTAACTTTTGATAGAGGTCTCAGACAAACATGTTTATGGCTTTTTCGTATAAAACTCAATATCTCCGTGCTGGGCAAACAGGTTTTGCAGCCGTTTGAGCTAAGATTTTAAAATTATTCACATAATGAAAACCTATACTTTGTCTCAGGCGAGTTTCCCATTCAAATGCATGTAACCGTGAGAAACGCATTGTCTTGGCGAAAGAAAGCGTTTTTGAACAACTTCATATAAATCGCTGTAACTTTTGATAGAAGACTCAGACAAACATGTTTATGGCTTTATCTTATAAAACTCAATATCTCCGTGCTGGGCAAACAGGTTTTGCAGCCGTTTGAGCTAAGATTTTAAAATTATTCACATAATGAAAACCTATACTTTGTTTCAGGCGAGTTTCCCATTCAAATGCATGTAACCGTGAGAAACGCATTGTATTGGCGAAAGAAAGCGTTTTTGAACAACTTCATATAAATCGCTGTAACTTTTGATAGAGGTCTCAGACAAACATGTTTATGGCTTTATCTTATAGATCTCAATATCCCCATGCTGGGCAAACAGGTTTTGCAGCCGTTTGAGCTAAGATTTTAAAATTATTCACATAATGAAAACCTATACTTTGTCTCAGGCGAGTTTCCCATTCAAATGCATGTAACCGTGAGAAACGCATTGTCTTGGCGAAAGAAAGCGTTTTTGAACAACTTCATATAAATCGCTGTAACTTTTGATAGAAGACTCAGACAAACATGTTTATGGCTTTATCTTATAAAACTCAATATCTCCGTGCTGGGCAAACAGGTTTTGCAGCCGTTTGAGCTAAGATTTTAAAATTATTCACATAATGAAAACCTATACTTTGTTTCAGGCGAGTTTCCCATTCAAATGCATGTAACCGTGAGAAACGCATTGTATTGGCGAAAGAAAGCGTTTTTGAACAACTTCATATAAATCGCTGTAACTTTTGATAGAGGTCTCAGACAAACATGTTTATGGCTTTATCTTATAGAACTCAATATCCCCGTGCTGGGCAAACAGGTTTTGCAGCCGTTTGAGCTAAGATTTTAAAATTATTCACATAATGAAAACCTATACTTTGTTTCAGGCGAGTTTCCCATTCAAATGCATGTAACCGTGAGAAACACATTGTCTTGGCGAAAGAAAGCGTTTGTTAACAACTTCATATAAATCGCTGTAACTTTTGATAGAGGTCTCAGACAAACATGTTTATGGCTTTATCTTATAAAACTCAATATCTCCGTGCTGGGCAAACAGGTTTTGCAGCCGTTTGAGCTAAGATTTTAAAATTATTCACATAATGAAAACCTATACTTTGTCTCGGTCGAGTTCCCCATTCAAATGCATGTAACAGTGAGAAACGCATTGTCTTGGCGAAAGAAAGCGTTTTTGAACAACTTCATATAAATCGCTGTAACTTTTGATAGAAGACTCAGACACACATGTTTATGGCTTTATCTTATAAAACTCAATATCTCCGTGCTGGGCAAACAGGTTTTGCAGCCGTTTGAGCTAAGATTTTAAAATTATTCACATAATGAAAACCTATACTTTGTCTCGGGCGAGTTTCCCATTCAAATGCATGTAACAGTGAGAAACGCATTGTCTTGGCGAAAGAAAGCGTTTTTGAACAACTTCATATAAATCGCTGTAACTTTTGATAGAGGTCTCAGACAAACATGTTTAAGGCTTTATCTTATAAAACTCAATATCTCCGTGCTGGGCAAACAGGTTTTGCAGCCGTTTGAGCTAAGATTTTAAAATTATTCACATAATGAAAACCTATACTTTGTTTCAGGCGAGTTTCCCATTCAAATGCATGTAACCGTGAGAAACGCATTGTATTGGCGAAAGAAAGCGTTTTTGAACAACTTCATATAAATCGCTGTAACTTTTGATAGAAGACTCAGACAAACATGTTTATGGCTTTATCTTATAAAACTCAATATCTCCGTGCTGGGTAAACAGGTTTTGCAGCCGTTTGAGCTAAGATTTTAAAATTATTCACATAATGAAAACCTATACTTTGTTTCAGGCGAGTTTCCCATTCAAATGCATGTAACCGTGAGAAACACATTGTATTGGCGAAAGAAAGCGTTTTTGAACAACTTCATATAAATCGCTGTAACTTTTGATAGAAGACTCAGACAAACATGTTTATGGCTTTATCTTATAAAACTCAATATCTCCGTGCTGGGCAAACAGGTTTTGCAGCCGTTTGAGCTAAGATTTTAAAATTATTCACATAATGAAAACCTATACTTTGTCTCGGGCAAGTTTCCCATTCAAATGCATGTAACAGTGAGAAACGCATTGTCTTGGCGAAAGAAAGCGTTTTTGAACAACTTCATATAAATCGCTGTAACTTTTGATAGAAGACTCAGACAAACATGTTTATGGCTTTATCTTATAAAACTCAATATCTCCGTGCTGGGCAAACAGGTTTTGCAGCCGTTTGAGCTAAGATTTTAAAATTATTCACATAATGAAAACCTATACTTTGTTTCAGGCGAGTTTCCCATTCAAATGCATGTAACCGTGAGAAACACATTGTCTTGGCGAAAGAAAGCGTTTGTTAACAACTTCATATAAATCGCTGTAACTTTTGATAGAGGTCTCAGACAAACATGTTTATGGCTTTATCTTATAAAACTCAATATCTCCGTGCTGGGCAAACAGGTTTTGCAGCCGTTTGAGCTAAGATTTTAAAATTATTCACATAATGAAAACCTATACTTTGTCTCGGGCGAGTTTCCCATTCAAATGCATGTAACCGTGAGAAACGCATTGTCTTGGCGAAAGAAAGCGTTTGTGAACAACTTCATATAAATCGCTGTAACTTTTGATAGAAGACTCAGACAAACGTGTTTATGGCTTTATCTTATAAAACTCAATATCTCCGTGCTGGGCAAACAGGTTTTGCAGCCGTTTGAGCTAAGATTTTAAAATTATTCACATAATGAAAACCTATTCTTTGTCTCGGGCGAGTTTCCCATTCAAATGCATGTAACCGTGAGAAACGCATTGTCTTGGCGAAAGAAAGCGTTTGTGAACAACTTCATATAAATCGCTGTAACTTTTGATAGAGGTCTCAGACAAACATGTTTATGGCTTTATCTTATAAAACTCAATATCTCCGTGCTGGGCAAACAGGTTTTGCAGCCGTTTGAGCTAAGATTTTAAAATTATTCACATAATGAAAACCTATACTTTGTCTCGGGCGAGTTTCCCATTCAAATGCATGTAACAGTGAGAAACGCATTGTCTTGGCGAAAGAAAGCGTTTTTGAACAACTTCATATAAATCGCTGTAACTTTTGATAGAGGTCTCAGACAAACATGTTTATGGCTTTATCTTATAAAACTCAATATCTCCGAGCTGGGCAAACAGGTTTTGCAGCCGTTTGAGCTAAGATTTTAAAATTATTCACATAATGAAAACCTATACTTTGTTTCAGGCGAGTTTCCCATTCAAATGCATGTAACCGTGAGAAACGCATTGTATTGGCGAAAGAAAGCGTTTTTGAACAACTTCATATAAATCGCTGTAACTTTTGATAGAAGACTCAGACAAACATGTTTATGGCTTTATCTTATAAAACTCAATATCTCCGTGCTGGGCAAACAGGTTTTGCAGCCGTTTGAGCTAAGATTTTAAAATTATTCACATAATGAAAACCTATACTTTGTTTCAGGCGAGTTTCCCATTCAAATGCATGTAACCGTGAGAAACACACTGTCTTGGCGAAAGAAAGCGTTTGTGAACAACTTCATATAAATCGCTGTAACTTTTGATAGAAGACTCAGACAAAAATGTTTATGGCTTTATCTTATAAAACTCAATATCTCCGTGCTGGGCAAACAGGTTTTACAGCCGTTTGAGCTAAGATTTTAAAATTATTCACATAATGAAAACCTATACTTTGTCTCGGGCGAGTTTCCCATTCAAATGCATGTAACCGTGAGAAACGCATTGTCTTGGCGAAAGAAAGCGTTTTTGAACAACTTCATATAAATCGCTGTAACTTTTGATAGAAGACTCAGACAAACATGTTTATGGCTTTATCTTATAAAACTCAATATCTCCGTGCTGGGCAAACAGGTTTTGCAGCCGTTTGAGCTAAGATTTTAAAATTATTCACATAATGAAAACCTATACTTTGTCTCGGGCGAGTTTCCCATTCAAATGCATGTAACAGTGAGAAACGCATTGTCTTGGCGAAAGAAAGCGTTTTTGAACAACTTCATATAAATCGCTGTAACTTTTGATAGAAGACTCAGACAAACATGTTTATGGCTTTATCTTATAAAACTCAATATCTCCATGCTGGGCAAACAGGTTTTGCAGCCGTTTGAGCTAAGATTTTAAAATTATTCACATAATGAAAACCTATACTTTGTCTGAGGCGAGTTTCCCATTCAAATGCATGTAACCGTGAGAAACGCATTGTCTTGGCGAAAGAAAGCGTTTTTGAACAACTTCATATAAATCGCTGTAACTTTTGATAGAAGACTCAGACAAACATGTTTATGGCTTTATCTTATAAAACTCAATATCTCCGTGCTGGGCAAACAGGTTTTGCAGCCGTTTGAGCTAAGATTTTAAAATTATTCACATAATGAAAACCTATACTTTGTCTCGGGCGAGTTTCCCATTCAAATGCATGTAACAGTGAGAAACGCATTGTCTTGGCGAAAGAAAGCGTTTTTGAACAACTTCATATAAATCGCTGTAACTTTTGATAGAGGTCTCAGACAAACATGTTTATGGCTTTATCTTATAAAACTCAATATCTCCGTGCTGGGCAAACAGGTTTTGCAGCCGTTTGAGCTAAGATTTTAAAATTATTCACATAATGAAAACCTATACTTTGTCTGAGATGAGTTTCCCATTCAAATGCATGTAACCGTGAGAAACGCATTGTCTTGGCGAAAGAAAGCGTTTTTGAACAACTTCATATAAATCGCTGTAACTTTTGATAGAGGTCTCAGACAAACATGTTTATGGCTTTATCTTATAGAACTCAATATCCCCATGCTGGGCAAACAGGTTTTGCAGCCGTTTGAGCTAAGATTTTAAAATTATTCACATAATGAAAACCTATACTTTGTCTCGGGCGAGTTTCCCATTCAAATGCATGTAACCGTGAGAAACACATTGTCTTGGCGAAAGAAAGCGTTTGTGAACAACTTCATATAAATCGCTGTAACTTTTGATAGAGGTCTCAGACAAACATGTTTATGGCTTTATCTTATAGAACTCAATATCCCCATGCTGGGCAAACAGGTTTTGCAGCCGTTTGAGCTAAGATTTTAAAATTATTCACATAATGAAAACCTATACTTTGTCTCGGGCGAGTTTCCCATTCAAATGCATGTAACCGTGAGAAACACATTGTCTTGGCGAAAGAAAGCGTTTGTGAACAACTTCATATAAATCGCTGTAACTTTTGATAGAGGTCTCAGACAAACATGTTTATGGCTTTATCTTATAAAACTCAATATCTCCGTGCTGGGTAAACAGGTTTTGCAGCCGTTTGAGCTAAGATTTTAAAATTATTCACATAATGAAAACCTATACTTTGTTTCAGGCGAGTTTCCCATTCAAATGCATGTAACCGTGAGAAACACATTGTCTTGGCGAAAGAAAGCGTTTTTGAACAACTTCATATAAATCGCTGTAACTTTTGATAGAGGTCTCAGACAAACATGTTTATGGCTTTATCTTATAAAACTCAATATCTCCGTGCTGGGCAAACAGGTTTTGCAGCCGTTTGAGCTAAGATTTTAAAATTATTCACATAATGAAAACCTATACTTTGTTTCAGGCGAGTTTCCCATTCAAATGCATGTAACCGTGAGAAACACACTGTCTTGGCGAAAGAAAGCGTTTTTGAACAACTTCATATAAATTGCTGTAACTTTTGATAGAAGACTCAGACAAACATGTTTATGGCTTTATCTTATAAAACTCAATATCTCAGTGCTGGGCAAACAGGTTTTGCAGCCGTTTGAGCTAAGATTTTAAAATTATTCACATAATGAAAACCTATACTTTGTCTCGGGCGAGTTTCCCATTCAAATGCATGTAACCGTGAGAAACACATTGTCTTGGCGAAAGAAAGCGTTTGTGAACAACTTCATATAAATCGCTGTAACTTTTGATAGAAGACTCAGACAAACATGTTTATGGCTTTATCTTATAAAACTCAATATCTCCATGCTGGGCAAACAGGTTTTGCAGCCGTTTGAGCTAAGATTTTAAAATTATTCACATAATGAAAACCTATACTTTGTCTGAGGCGAGTTTCCCATTCAAATGCATGTAACCGTGAGAAACGCATTGTCTTGGCGAAAGAAAGCGTTTTTGAACAACTTCATATAAATCGCTGTAACTTTTGATAGAAGACTCAGACAAACATGTTTATGGCTTTATCTTATAAAACTCAATATCTCCGTGCTGGGCAAACAGGTTTTGCAGCCGTTTGAGCTAAGATTTTAAAATTATTCACATAATGAAAACCTATACTTTGTCTCGGGCGAGTTTCCCATTCAAATGCATGTAACAGTGAGAAACGCATTGTCTTGGCGAAAGAAAGCGTTTTTGAACAACTTCATATAAATCGCTGTAACTTTTGATAGAAGACTCAGACAAACATGTTTATGGCTTTATCTTATAAAACTCAATATCTCCATGCTGGGCAAACAGGTTTTGCAGCCGTTTGAGCTAAGATTTTAAAATTATTCACATAATGAAAACCTATACTTTGTCTGAGGCGAGTTTCCCATTCAAATGCATGTAACCGTGAGAAACGCATTGTCTTGGCGAAAGAAAGCGTTTTTGAACAACTTCATATAAATCGCTGTAACTTTTGATAGAAGACTCAGACAAACATGTTTATGGCTTTATCTTATAAAACTCAATATCTCCGTGCTGGGCAAACAGGTTTTGCAGCCGTTTGAGCTAAGATTTTAAAATTATTCACATAATGAAAACCTATACTTTGTCTCGGGCGAGTTTCCCATTCAAATGCATGTAACAGTGAGAAACGCATTGTCTTGGCGAAAGAAAGCGTTTTTGAACAACTTCATATAAATCGCTGTAACTTTTGATAGAGGTCTCAGACAAACATGTTTATGGCTTTATCTTATAAAACTCAATATCTCCGTGCTGGGCAAACAGGTTTTGCAGCCGTTTGAGCTAAGATTTTAAAATTATTCACATAATGAAAACCTATACTTTGTCTGAGATGAGTTTCCCATTCAAATGCATGTAACCGTGAGAAACGCATTGTCTTGGCGAAAGAAAGCGTTTTTGAACAACTTCATATAAATCGCTGTAACTTTTGATAGAGGTCTCAGACAAACATGTTTATGGCTTTATCTTATAGAACTCAATATCCCCATGCTGGGCAAACAGGTTTTGCAGCCGTTTGAGCTAAGATTTTAAAATTATTCACATAATGAAAACCTATACTTTGTCTCGGGCGAGTTTCCCATTCAAATGCATGTAACCGTGAGAAACACATTGTCTTGGCGAAAGAAAGCGTTTGTGAACAACTTCATATAAATCGCTGTAACTTTTGATAGAGGTCTCAGACAAACATGTTTATGGCTTTATCTTATAGAACTCAATATCCCCATGCTGGGCAAACAGGTTTTGCAGCCGTTTGAGCTAAGATTTTAAAATTATTCACATAATGAAAACCTATACTTTGTCTCGGGCGAGTTTCCCATTCAAATGCATGTAACCGTGAGAAACACATTGTCTTGGCGAAAGAAAGCGTTTGTGAACAACTTCATATAAATCGCTGTAACTTTTGATAGAGGTCTCAGACAAACATGTTTATGGCTTTATCTTATAAAACTCAATATCTCCGTGCTGGGTAAACAGGTTTTGCAGCCGTTTGAGCTAAGATTTTAAAATTATTCACATAATGAAAACCTATACTTTGTTTCAGGCGAGTTTCCCATTCAAATGCATGTAACCGTGAGAAACACATTGTCTTGGCGAAAGAAAGCGTTTTTGAACAACTTCATATAAATCGCTGTAACTTTTGATAGAGGTCTCAGACAAACATGTTTATGGCTTTATCTTATAGAACTCAATATCCCCATGCTGGGCAAACAGGTTTTGCAGCCGTTTGAGCTAAGATTTTAAAATTATTCACATAATGAAAACCTATACTTTGTCTCGGGCGAGTTTCCCATTCAAATGCATGTAACCGTGAGAAACACATTGTCTTGGCGAAAGAAAGCGTTTGTGAACAACTTCATATAAATCGCTGTAACTTTTGATAGAGGTCTCAGACAAACATGTTTATGGCTTTATCTTATAGAACTCAATATCCCCATGCTGGGCAAACAGGTTTTGCAGCCGTTTGAGCTAAGATTTTAAAATTATTCACATAATGAAAACCTATACTTTGTCTCGGGCGAGTTTCCCATTCAAATGCATGTAACCGTGAGAAACACATTGTCTTGGCGAAAGAAAGCGTTTGTGAACAACTTCATATAAATCGCTGTAACTTTTGATAGAGGTCTCAGACAAACATGTTTATGGCTTTATCTTATAAAACTCAATATCTCCGTGCTGGGTAAACAGGTTTTGCAGCCGTTTGAGCTAAGATTTTAAAATTATTCACATAATGAAAACCTATACTTTGTTTCAGGCGAGTTTCCCATTCAAATGCATGTAACCGTGAGAAACACATTGTCTTGGCGAAAGAAAGCGTTTTTGAACAACTTCATATAAATCGCTGTAACTTTTGATAGAGGTCTCAGACAAACATGTTTATGGCTTTATCTTATAAAACTCAATATCTCCGTGCTGGGCAAACAGGTTTTGCAGCCGTTTGAGCTAAGATTTTAAAATTATTCACATAATGAAAACCTATACTTTGTTTCAGGCGAGTTTCCCATTCAAATGCATGTAACCGTGAGAAACACACTGTCTTGGCGAAAGAAAGCGTTTTTGAACAACTTCATATAAATTGCTGTAACTTTTGATAGAAGACTCAGACAAACATGTTTATGGCTTTATCTTATAAAACTCAATATCTCAGTGCTGGGCAAACAGGTTTTGCAGCCGTTTGAGCTAAGATTTTAAAATTATTCACATAATGAAAACCTATACTTTGTCTCGGGCGAGTTTCCCATTCAAATGCATGTAACCGTGAGAAACACATTGTCTTGGCGAAAGAAAGCGTTTGTGAACAACTTCATATAAATCGCTGTAACTTTTGATAGAAGACTCAGACAAACATGTTTATGGCTTTATCTTATAAAACTCAATATCTCCATGCTGGGCAAACAGGTTTTGCAGCCGTTTGAGCTAAGATTTTAAAATTATTCACATAATGAAAACCTATACTTTGTCTGAGGCGAGTTTCCCATTCAAATGCATGTAACCGTGAGAAACGCATTGTCTTGGCGAAAGAAAGCGTTTTTGAACAACTTCATATAAATCGCTGTAACTTTTGATAGAAGACTCAGACAAACATGTTTATGGCTTTATCTTATAAAACTCAATATCTCCGTGCTG
Organism: Aulonocara stuartgranti; assembly: GCF_965226115.1. Classification (NCBI taxonomy): domain Eukaryota; kingdom Metazoa; phylum Chordata; class Actinopteri; order Cichliformes; family Cichlidae; genus Aulonocara; species Aulonocara stuartgranti. Next base: position 24,939,044 of record NC_138941.1, read on the forward strand.
GGCAAACAGGTTTTGCAGCCGTTTGAGCTAAGATTTTAAAATTATTCACATAATGAAAACCTATACTTTGTCTCGGGCGAGTTTCCCATTCAAATGCATGTAACAGTGAGAAACGCATTGTCTTGGCGAAAGAAAGCGTTTTTGAACAACTTCATATAAATCGCTGTAACTTTTGATAGAAGACTCAGACAAACATGTTTATGGCTTTATCTTATAAAACTCAATATCTCCATGCTGGGCAAACAGGTTTTGCAGCCGTTTGAGCTAAGATTTTAAAATTATTCACATAATGAAAACCTATACTTTGTCTGAGGCGAGTTTCCCATTCAAATGCATGTAACCGTGAGAAACGCATTGTCTTGGCGAAAGAAAGCGTTTTTGAACAACTTCATATAAATCGCTGTAACTTTTGATAGAAGACTCAGACAAACATGTTTATGGCTTTATCTTATAAAACTCAATATCTCCGTGCTGGGCAAACAGGTTTTGCAGCCGTTTGAGCTAAGATTTTAAAATTATTCACATAATGAAAACCTATACTTTGTCTCGGGCGAGTTTCCCATTCAAATGCATGTAACAGTGAGAAACGCATTGTCTTGGCGAAAGAAAGCGTTTTTGAACAACTTCATATAAATCGCTGTAACTTTTGATAGAGGTCTCAGACAAACATGTTTATGGCTTTATCTTATAAAACTCAATATCTCCGTGCTGGGCAAACAGGTTTTGCAGCCGTTTGAGCTAAGATTTTAAAATTATTCACATAATGAAAACCTATACTTTGTCTGAGATGAGTTTCCCATTCAAATGCATGTAACCGTGAGAAACGCATTGTCTTGGCGAAAGAAAGCGTTTTTGAACAACTTCATATAAATCGCTGTAACTTTTGATAGAGGTCTCAGACAAACATGTTTATGGCTTTATCTTATAGAACTCAATATCCCCGTGCTGGGCAAACAGGTTTTGCAGCCGTTTGAGCTAAGATTTTAAAATTATTCACATAATGAAAACCTATACTTTGTCTCGGGCGAGTTTCCCATTCAAATGCATGTAACCGTGAGAAACACATTGTCTTGGCGAAAGAAAGCGTTTGTGAACAACTTCATATAAATCGCTGTAACTTTTGATAGAGGTCTCAGACAAACATGTTTATGGCTTTATCTTATAGAACTCAATATCCCCATGCTGGGCAAACAGGTTTTGCAGCCGTTTGAGCTAAGATTTTAAAATTATTCACATAATGAAAACCTATACTTTGTTTCAGGCGAGTTTCCCATTCAAATGCATGTAACCGTGAGAAACACATTGTCTTGGCGAAAGAAAGCGTTTTTGAACAACTTCATATAAATCGCTGTAACTTTTGATAGAGGTCTCAGACAAACATGTTTATGGCTTTATCTTATAAAACTCAATATCTCCGTGCTGGGCAAACAGGTTTTACAGCCGTTTGAGCTAAGATTTTAAAATTATTCACATAATGAAAACCTATACTTTGTTTCAGGCGAGTTTCCCATTCAAATGCATGTAACCGTGAGAAACACACTGTCTTGGCGAAAGAAAGCGTTTTTGAACAACTTCATATAAATTGCTGTAACTTTTGATAGAAGACTCAGACAAACATGTTTATGGCTTTATCTTATAAAACTCAATATCTCAGTGCTGGGCAAACAGGTTTTGCAGCCGTTTGAGCTAAGATTTTAAAATTATTCACATAATGAAAACCTATACTTTGTCTCAGGCGAGTTTCCCATTCAAATGCATGTAACCGTGAGAAACGCATTGTCTTGGCGAAAGAAAGCGTTTTTGAACAACTTCATATAAATTGCTGTAACCTTTGATAGAAGACTCAGACAAACATGTTTATGGCTTTATCTTATAAAACTCAATATCTCAGTGCTGGGCAAACAGGTTTTGCAGCCGTTTGAGCTAAGATTTTAAAATTATTCACATAATGAAAACCTATACTTTGTCTCGGGCGAGTTTCCCATTCAAATGCATGTAACCGTGAGAAACACATTGTCTTGGCGAAAGAAAGCGTTTGTGAACAACTTCATATAAATCGCTGTAACTTTTGATAGAAGACTCAGACAAACATGTTTATGGCTTTATCTTATAAAACTCAATATCTCCATGCTGGGCAAACAGGTTTTGCAGCCGTTTGAGCTAAGATTTTAAAATTATTCACATAATGAAAACCTATACTTTGTCTGAGGCGAGTTTCCCATTCAAATGCATGTAACCGTGAGAAACGCATTGTCTTGGCGAAAGAAAGCGTTTTTGAACAACTTCATATAAATCGCTGTAACTTTTGATAGAAGACTCAGACAAACATGTTTATGGCTTTATCTTATAAAACTCAATATCTCCGTGCTGGGCAAACAGGTTTTGCAGCCGTTTGAGCTAAGATTTTAAAATTATTCACATAATGAAAACCTATACTTTGTCTCGGGCGAGTTTCCCATTCAAATGCATGTAACCGTGAGAAACACATTGTCTTGGCGAAAGAAAGCGTTTGTGAACAACTTCATATAAATCGCTGTAACTTTTGATAGAGGTCTCAGACAAACATGTTTATGGCTTTATCTTATAAAACTCAATATCTCCGTGCTGGGTAAACAGGTTTTGCAGCCGTTTGAGCTAAGATTTTAAAATTATTCACATAATGAAAACCTATACTTTGTTTCAGGCGAGTTTCCCATTCAAATGCATGTAACCGTGAGAAACACATTGTCTTGGCGAAAGAAAGCGTTTTTGAACAACTTCATATAAATCGCTGTAACTTTTGATAGAGGTCTCAGACAAACATGTTTATGGCTTTATCTTATAAAACTCAATATCTCCGTGCTGGGCAAACAGGTTTTGCAGCCGTTTGAGCTAAGATTTTAAAATTATTCACATAATGAAAACCTATACTTTGTTTCAGGCGAGTTTCCCATTCAAATGCATGTAACCGTGAGAAACACACTGTCTTGGCGAAAGAAAGCGTTTTTGAACAACTTCATATAAATTGCTGTAACTTTTGATAGAAGACTCAGACAAACATGTTTATGGCTTTATCTTATAAAACTCAATATCTCAGTGCTGGGCAAACAGGTTTTGCAGCCGTTTGAGCTAAGATTTTAAAATTATTCACATAATGAAAACCTATACTTTGTCTCGGGCGAGTTTCCCATTCAAATGCATGTAACCGTGAGAAACACATTGTCTTGGCGAAAGAAAGCGTTTGTGAACAACTTCATATAAATCGCTGTAACTTTTGATAGAAGACTCAGACAAACATGTTTATGGCTTTATCTTATAAAACTCAATATCTCCATGCTGGGCAAACAGGTTTTGCAGCCGTTTGAGCTAAGATTTTAAAATTATTCACATAATGAAAACCTATACTTTGTCTGAGGCGAGTTTCCCATTCAAATGCATGTAACCGTGAGAAACGCATTGTCTTGGCGAAAGAAAGCGTTTTTGAACAACTTCATATAAATCGCTGTAACTTTTGATAGAGGTCTCAGACAAACATGTTTATGGCTTTATCTTATAAAACTCAATATCTCCGTGCTGGGCAAACAGGTTTTGCAGCCGTTTGAGCTAAGATTTTAAAATTATTCACATAATGAAAACCTATACTTTGTCTGAGATGAGTTTCCCATTCAAATGCATGTAACCGTGAGAAACGCATTGTCTTGGCGAAAGAAAGCGTTTTTGAACAACTTCATATAAATCGCTGTAACTTTTGATAGAGGTCTCAGACAAACATGTTTATGGCTTTATCTTATAGAACTCAATATCCCCGTGCTGGGCAAACAGGTTTTGCAGCCGTTTGAGCTAAGATTTTAAAATTATTCACATAATGAAAACCTATACTTTGTCTCGGGCGAGTTTCCCATTCAAATGCATGTAACCGTGAGAAACACATTGTCTTGGCGAAAGAAAGCGTTTGTGAACAACTTCATATAAATCGCTGTAACTTTTGATAGAGGTCTCAGACAAACATGTTTATGGCTTTATCTTATAGAACTCAATATCCCCATGCTGGGCAAACAGGTTTTGCAGCCGTTTGAGCTAAGATTTTAAAATTATTCACATAATGAAAACCTATACTTTGTTTCAGGCGAGTTTCCCATTCAAATGCATGTAACCGTGAGAAACACATTGTCTTGGCGAAAGAAAGCGTTTTTGAACAACTTCATATAAATCGCTGTAACTTTTGATAGAGGTCTCAGACAAACATGTTTATGGCTTTATCTTATAAAACTCAATATCTCCGTGCTGGGCAAACAGGTTTTACAGCCGTTTGAGCTAAGATTTTAAAATTATTCACATAATGAAAACCTATACTTTGTTTCAGGCGAGTTTCCCATTCAAATGCATGTAACCGTGAGAAACACACTGTCTTGGCGAAAGAAAGCGTTTTTGAACAACTTCATATAAATTGCTGTAACTTTTGATAGAAGACTCAGACAAACATGTTTATGGCTTTATCTTATAAAACTCAATATCTCAGTGCTGGGCAAACAGGTTTTGCAGCCGTTTGAGCTAAGATTTTAAAATTATTCACATAATGAAAACCTATACTTTGTCTCAGGCGAGTTTCCCATTCAAATGCATGTAACCGTGAGAAACGCATTGTCTTGGCGAAAGAAAGCGTTTTTGAACAACTTCATATAAATTGCTGTAACCTTTGATAGAAGACTCAGACAAACATGTTTATGGCTTTATCTTATAAAACTCAATATCTCAGTGCTGGGCAAACAGGTTTTGCAGCCGTTTGAGCTAAGATTTTAAAATTATTCACATAATGAAAACCTATACTTTGTCTCGGGCGAGTTTCCCATTCAAATGCATGTAACCGTGAGAAACACATTGTCTTGGCGAAAGAAAGCGTTTGTGAACAACTTCATATAAATCGCTGTAACTTTTGATAGAAGACTCAGACAAACATGTTTATGGCTTTATCTTATAAAACTCAATATCTCCATGCTGGGCAAACAGGTTTTGCAGCCGTTTGAGCTAAGATTTTAAAATTATTCACATAATGAAAACCTATACTTTGTCTGAGGCGAGTTTCCCATTCAAATGCATGTAACCGTGAGAAACGCATTGTCTTGGCGAAAGAAAGCGTTTTTGAACAACTTCATATAAATCGCTGTAACTTTTGATAGAAGACTCAGACAAACATGTTTATGGCTTTATCTTATAAAACTCAATATCTCCGTGCTGGGCAAACAGGTTTTGCAGCCGTTTGAGCTAAGATTTTAAAATTATTCACATAATGAAAACCTATACTTTGTCTCGGGCGAGTTTCCCATTCAAATGCATGTAACCGTGAGAAACACATTGTCTTGGCGAAAGAAAGCGTTTGTGAACAACTTCATATAAATCGCTGTAACTTTTGATAGAGGTCTCAGACAAACATGTTTATGGCTTTATCTTATAAAACTCAATATCTCCGTGCTGGGCAAACAGGTTTTGCAGCCGTTTGAGCTAAGATTTTAAAATTATTCACATAATGAAAACCTATACTTTGTTTCAGGCGAGTTTCCCATTCAAATGCATGTAACCGTGAGAAACACACTGTCTTGGCGAAAGAAAGCGTTTTTGAACAACTTCATATAAATTGCTGTAACTTTTGATAGAAGACTCAGACAAACATGTTTATGGCTTTATCTTATAAAACTCAATATCTCAGTGCTGGGCAAACAGGTTTTGCAGCCGTTTGAGCTAAGATTTTAAAATTATTCACATAATGAAAACCTATACTTTGTCTCGGGCGAGTTTCCCATTCAAATGCATGTAACCGTGAGAAACACATTGTCTTGGCGAAAGAAAGCGTTTGTGAACAACTTCATATAAATCGCTGTAACTTTTGATAGAAGACTCAGACAAACATGTTTATGGCTTTATCTTATAAAACTCAATATCTCCATGCTGGGCAAACAGGTTTTGCAGCCGTTTGAGCTAAGATTTTAAAATTATTCACATAATGAAAACCTATACTTTGTCTGAGGCGAGTTTCCCATTCAAATGCATGTAACCGTGAGAAACGCATTGTCTTGGCGAAAGAAAGCGTTTTTGAACAACTTCATATAAATCGCTGTAACTTTTGATAGAAGACTCAGACAAACATGTTTATGGCTTTATCTTATAAAACTCAATATCTCCGTGCTGGGCAAACAGGTTTTGCAGCCGTTTGAGCTAAGATTTTAAAATTATTCACATAATGAAAACCTATACTTTGTCTGAGGCGAGTTTCCCATTCAAATGCATGTAACCGTGAGAAACGCATTGTCTTGGCGAAAGAAAGCGTTTTTGAACAACTTCATATAAATCGCTGTAACTTTTGATAGAAGACTCAGACAAACATGTTTATGGCTTTATCTTATAAAACTCAATATCTCCGTGCTGGGCAAACAGGTTTTGCAGCCGTTTGAGCTAAGATTTTAAAATTATTCACATAATGAAAACCTATACTTTGTCTCGGGCGAGTTTCCCATTCAAATGCATGTAACAGTGAGAAACGCATTGTCTTGGCGAAAGAAAGCGTTTTTGAACAACTTCATATAAATCGCTGTAACTTTTGATAGAGGTCTCAGACAAACATGTTTATGGCTTTATCTTATAAAACTCAATATCTCCGTGCTGGGCAAACAGGTTTTGCAGCCGTTTGAGCTAAGATTTTAAAATTATTCACATAATGAAAACCTATACTTTGTCTGAGATGAGTTTCCCATTCAAATGCATGTAACCGTGAGAAACGCATTGTCTTGGCGAAAGAAAGCGTTTTTGAACAACTTCATATAAATCGCTGTAACTTTTGATAGAGGTCTCAGACAAACATGTTTATGGCTTTATCTTATAGAACTCAATATCTCCGAGCTGGGCAAACAGGTTTTGCAGCCGTTTGAGCTAAGATTTTAAAATTATTCACATAATGAAAACCTATACTTTGTCTCGGGCGAGTTTCCCATTCAAATGCATGTAACCGTGAGAAACACATTGTCTTGGCGAAAGAAAGCGTTTGTGAACAACTTCATATAAATCGCTGTAACTTTTGATAGAGGTCTCAGACAAACATGTTTATGGCTTTATCTTATAGAACTCAATATCCCCATGCTGGGCAAACAGGTTTTGCAGCCGTTTGAGCTAAGATTTTAAAATTATTCACATAATGAAAACCTATACTTTGTCTCGGGCGAGTTTCCCATTCAAATGCATGTAACCGTGAGAAACACATTGTCTTGGCGAAAGAAAGCGTTTGTGAACAACTTCATATAAATCGCTGTAACTTTTGATAGAGGTCTCAGACAAACATGTTTATGGCTTTATCTTATAAAACTCAATATCTCCGTGCTGGGCAAACAGGTTTTACAGCCGTTTGAGCTAAGATTTTAAAATTATTCACATAATGAAAACCTATACTTTGTCTCGGGCGAGTTTCCCATTCAAATGCATGTAACCGTGAGAAACGCATTGTCTTGGCGAAAGAAAGCGTTTTTGAACAACTTCATATAAATCGCTGTAACTTTTGATAGAAGACTCAGACAAACGTGTTTATGGCTTTATCTTATAAAACTCAATATCTCCGTGCTGGGCAAACAGGTTTTGCAGCCGTTTGAGCTAAGATTTTAAAATTATTCACATAATGAAAACCTATACTTTGTTTCAGGCGAGTTTCCCATTCAAATGCATGTAACCGTGAGAAACGCATTGTCTTGGCGAAAGAAAGCGTTTTTGAACAACTTCATATAAATCGCTGTAACTTTTGATAGAGGTCTCAGACAAACATGTTTATGGCTTTATCTTATAGAACTCAATATCCCCATGCTGGGCAAACAGGTTTTGCAGCCGTTTGAGCTAAGATTTTAAAATTATTCACATAATGAAAACCTATACTTTGTCTCAGGCGAGTTTCCCATTCAAATGCATGTAACCGTGAGAAACACACTGTCTTGGCGAAAGAAAGCGTTTTTGAACAACTTCATATAAATTGCTGTAACTTTTGATAGAAGACTCAGACAAACATGTTTATGGCTTTATCTTATAAAACTCAATATCTCAGTGCTGGGCAAACAGGTTTTGCAGCCGTTTGAGCTAAGATTTTAAAATTATTCACATAATGAAAACCTATACTTTGTCTCAGGCGAGTTTCCCATTCAAATGCATGTAACCGTGAGAAACGCATTGTCTTGGCGAAAGAAAGCGTTTTTGAACAACTTCATATAAATTGCTGTAACTTTTGATAGAAGACTCAGACAAACATGTTTATGGCTTTATCTTATAAAACTCAATATCTCAGTGCTGGGCAAACAGGTTTTGCAGCCGTTTGAGCTAAGATTTTAAAATTATTCACATAATGAAAACCTATACTTTGTCTCGGGCGAGTTTCCCATTCAAATGCATGTAACCGTGAGAAACACATTGTCTTGGCGAAAGAAAGCGTTTGTGAACAACTTCATATAAATCGCTGTAACTTTTGATAGAAGACTCAGACAAACGTGTTTATGGCTTTATCTTATAAAACTCAATATCTCCGTGCTGGGCAAACAGGTTTTGCAGCCGTTTGAGCTAAGATTTTAAAATTATTCACATAATGAAAACCTATACTTTGTTTCAGGCGAGTTTCCCATTCAAATGCATGTAACCGTGAGAAACGCATTGTCTTGGCGAAAGAAAGCGTTTTTGAACAACTTCATATAAATCGCTGTAACTTTTGATAGAGGTCTCAGACAAACATGTTTATGGCTTTATCTTATAAAACTCAATATCTCCGTGCTGGGCAAACAGGTTTTACAGCCGTTTGAGCTAAGATTTTAAAATTATTCACATAATGAAAACCTATACTTTGTTTCAGGCGAGTTTCCCATTCAAATGCATGTAACCGTGAGAAACACACTGTCTTGGCGAAAGAAAGCGTTTTTGAACAACTTCATATAAATTGCTGTAACTTTTGATAGAAGACTCAGACAAACATGTTTATGGCTTTATCTTATAAAACTCAATATCTCAGTGCTGGGCAAACAGGTTTTGCAGCCGTTTGAGCTAAGATTTTAAAATTATTCACATAATGAAAACCTATACTTTGTCTCAGGCGAGTTTCCCATTCAAATGCATGTAACCGTGAGAAACGCATTGTCTTGGCGAAAGAAAGCGTTTTTGAACAACTTCATATAAATTGCTGTAACCTTTGATAGAAGACTCAGACAAACATGTTTATGGCTTTATCTTATAAAACTCAATATCTCAGTGCTGGGCAAACAGGTTTTGCAGCCGTTTGAGCTAAGATTTTAAAATTATTCACATAATGAAAACCTATACTTTGTCTCGGGCGAGTTTCCCATTCAAATGCATGTAACCGTGAGAAACACATTGTCTTGGCGAAAGAAAGCGTTTGTGAACAACTTCATATAAATCGCTGTAACTTTTGATAGAAGACTCAGACAAACATGTTTATGGCTTTATCTTATAAAACTCAATATCTCCATGCTGGGCAAACAGGTTTTGCAGCCGTTTGAGCTAAGATTTTAAAATTATTCACATAATGAAAACCTATACTTTGTCTGAGGCGAGTTTCCCATTCAAATGCATGTAACCGTGAGAAACGCATTGTCTTGGCGAAAGAAAGCGTTTTTGAACAACTTCATATAAATCGCTGTAACTTTTGATAGAAGACTCAGACAAACATGTTTATGGCTTTATCTTATAAAACTCAATATCTCCGTGCTGGGCAAACAGGTTTTGCAGCCGTTTGAGCTAAGATTTTAAAATTATTCACATAATGAAAACCTATACTTTGTCTCGGGCGAGTTTCCCATTCAAATGCATGTAACAGTGAGAAACGCATTGTCTTGGCGAAAGAAAGCGTTTTTGAACAACTTCATATAAATCGCTGTAACTTTTGATAGAGGTCTCAGACAAACATGTTTATGGCTTTATCTTATAGAACTCAATATCTCCGAGCTGGGCAAACAGGTTTTGCAGCCGTTTGAGCTAAGATTTTAAAATTATTCACATAATGAAAACCTATACTTTGTCTGAGATGAGTTTCCCATTCAAATGCATGTAACCGTGAGAAACGCATTGTCTTGGCGAAAGAAAGCGTTTTTGAACAACTTCATATAAATCGCTGTAACTTTTGATAGAGGTCTCAGACAAACATGTTTATGGCTTTATCTTATAGAACTCAATATCTCCGAGCTGGGCAAACAGGTTTTGCAGCCGTTTGAGCTAAGATTTTAAAATTATTCACATAATGAAAACCTATACTTTGTCTCGGGCGAGTTTCCCATTCAAATGCATGTAACCGTGAGAAACACATTGTCTTGGCGAAAGAAAGCGTTTGTGAACAACTTCATATAAATCGCTGTAACTTTTGATAGAGGTCTCAGACAAACATGTTTATGGCTTTATCTTATAGAACTCAATATCCCCATGCTGGGCAAACAGGTTTTGCAGCCGTTTGAGCTAAGATTTTAAAATTATTCACATAATGAAAACCTATACTTTGTCTCGGGCGAGTTTCCCATTCAAATGCATGTAACCGTGAGAAACACATTGTCTTGGCGAAAGAAAGCGTTTGTGAACAACTTCATATAAATCGCTGTAACTTTTGATAGAGGTCTCAGACAAACATGTTTATGGCTTTATCTTATAAAACTCAATATCTCCGTGCTGGGCAAACAGGTTTTACAGCCGTTTGAGCTAAGATTTTAAAATTATTCACATAATGAAAACCTATACTTTGTCTCGGGCGAGTTTCCCATTCAAATGCATGTAACCGTGAGAAACGCATTGTCTTGGCGAAAGAAAGCGTTTTTGAACAACTTCATATAAATCGCTGTAACTTTTGATAGAAGACTCAGACAAACGTGTTTATGGCTTTATCTTATAAAACTCAATATCTCCGTGCTGGGCAAACAGGTTTTGCAGCCGTTTGAGCTAAGATTTTAAAATTATTCACATAATGAAAACCTATACTTTGTTTCAGGCGAGTTTCCCATTCAAATGCATGTAACCGTGAGAAACGCATTGTCTTGGCGAAAGAAAGCGTTTTTGAACAACTTCATATAAATCGCTGTAACTTTTGATAGAGGTCTCAGACAAACATGTTTATGGCTTTATCTTATAGAACTCAATATCCCCATGCTGGGCAAACAGGTTTTGCAGCCGTTTGAGCTAAGATTTTAAAATTATTCACATAATGAAAACCTATACTTTGTCTCAGGCGAGTTTCCCATTCAAATGCATGTAACCGTGAGAAACACACTGTCTTGGCGAAAGAAAGCGTTTTTGAACAACTTCATATAAATTGCTGTAACTTTTGATAGAAGACTCAGACAAACATGTTTATGGCTTTATCTTATAAAACTCAATATCTCAGTGCTGGGCAAACAGGTTTTGCAGCCGTTTGAGCTAAGATTTTAAAATTATTCACATAATGAAAACCTATACTTTGTCTCAGGCGAGTTTCCCATTCAAATGCATGTAACCGTGAGAAACGCATTGTCTTGGCGAAAGAAAGCGTTTTTGAACAACTTCATATAAATTGCTGTAACTTTTGATAGAAGACTCAGACAAACATGTTTATGGCTTTATCTTATAAAACTCAATATCTCAGTGCTGGGCAAACAGGTTTTGCAGCCGTTTGAGCTAAGATTTTAAAATTATTCACATAATGAAAACCTATACTTTGTCTCGGGCGAGTTTCCCATTCAAATGCATGTAACCGTGAGAAACACATTGTCTTGGCGAAAGAAAGCGTTTGTGAACAACTTCATATAAATCGCTGTAACTTTTGATAGAGGTCTCAGACAAACATGTTTATGGCTTTATCTTATAAAACTCAATATCTCCGTGCTGGGTAAACAGGTTTTGCAGCCGTTTGAGCTAAGATTTTAAAATTATTCACATAATGAAAACCTATACTTTGTTTCAGGCGAGTTTCCCATTCAAATGCATGTAACCGTGAGAAACACATTGTCTTGGCGAAAGAAAGCGTTTTTGAACAACTTCATATAAATCGCTGTAACTTTTGATAGAGGTCTCAGACAAACATGTTTATGGCTTTATCTTATAAAACTCAATATCTCCGTGCTGGGCAAACAGGTTTTACAGCCGTTTGAGCTAAGATTTTAAAATTATTCACATAATGAAAACCTATACTTTGTATCGGGCGAGTTTCCCATTCAAATGCATGTAACAGTGAGAAACGCATTGTCTTGGCGAAAGAAAGCGTTTTTGAACAACTTCATATAAATCGCTGTAACTTTTGATAGAGGTCTCAGACAAACATGTTTATGGCTTTATCTTATAAAACTCAATATCTCCGTGCTGGGTAAACAGGTTTTGCAGCCGTTTGAGCTAAGATTTTAAAATTATTCACATAATGAAAACCTATACTTTGTTTCAGGCGAGTTTCCCATTCAAATGCATGTAACCGTGAGAAACACATTGTCTTGGCGAAAGAAAGCGTTTTTGAACAACTTCATATAAATCGCTGTAACTTTTGATAGAGGTCTCAGACAAACATGTTTATGGCTTTATCTTATAAAACTCAATATCTCCGTGCTGGGCAAACAGGTTTTGCAGCCGTTTGAGCTAAGATTTTAAAATTATTCACATAATGAAAACCTATACTTTGTCTCGGGCGAGTTTCCCATTCAAATGCATGTAACAGTGAGAAACGCATTGTCTTGGCGAAAGAAAGCGTTTTTGAACAACTTCATATAAATCGCTGTAACTTTTGATAGAAGACTCAGACAAACATGTTTATGGCTTTATCTTATAAAACTCAATATCTCCGTGCTGGGCAAACAGGTTTTGCAGCCGTTTGAGCTAAGATTTTAAAATTATTCACATAATGAAAACCTATACTTTGTTTCAGGCGAGTTTCCCATTCAAATGCATGTAACCGTGAGAAACGCATTGTCTTGGCGAAAGAAAGCGTTTTTGAACAACTTCATATAAATCGCTGTAACTTTTGATAGAGGTCTCAGACAAACATGTTTATGGCTTTATCTTATAAAACTCAATATCTCCGTGCTGGGCAAACAGGTTTTGCAGCCGTTTGAGCTAAGATTTTAAAATTATTCACATAATGAAAACCTATACTTTGTCTCGGGCGAGTTTCCCATTCAAATGCATGTAACAGTGAGAAACGCATTGTCTTGGCGAAAGAAAGCGTTTTTGAACAACTTCATATAAATCGCTGTAACTTTTGATAGAAGACTCAGACAAACATGTTTATGGCTTTATCTTATAAAACTCAATATCTCCGTGCTGGGCAAACAGGTTTTGCAGCCGTTTGAGCTAAGATTTTAAAATTATTCACATAATGAAAACCTATACTTTGTTTCAGGCGAGTTTCCCATTCAAATGCATGTAACCGTGAGAAACGCATTGTATTGGCGAAAGAAAGCGTTTGTGAACAACTTCATATAAATCGCTGTAACTTTTGATAGAGGTCTCAGACAAACATGTTTATGGCTTTATCTTATAAAACTCAATATCTCCGTGCTGGGCAAACAGGTTTTGCAGCCGTTTGAGCTAAGATTTAAAAATTATTCACATAATGAAAACCTATACTTTGTCTCGGGCGAGTTTCCCATTCAAATGCATGTAACCGTGAGAAACGCATTGTCTTGGCGAAAGAAAGCGTTTTTGAACAACTTCATATAAATCGCTGTAACTTTTGATAGAAGACTCAGACAAACATGTTTATGGCTTTATCTTATAAAACTCAATATCCCCGTGCTGGGCAAACAGGTTTTGCAGCCGTTTGAGCTAAGATTTTAAAATTATTCACATAATGAAAACCTATACTTTGTTTCAGGCGAGTTTCCCATTCAAATGCATGTAACCGTGAGAAACGCATTGTATTGGCGAAAGAAAGCGTTTTTGTACAACTTCATATAAATCGCTGTAACTTTTGATAGAGGTCTCAGACAAACATGTTTATGGCTTTATCTTATAAAACTCAATATCCCCGTGCTGGGCAAACAGGTTTTGCAGCCGTTTGAGCTAAGATTTTAAAATTATTCACATAATGAAAACCTATACTTTGTTTCAGGCGAGTTTCCCATTCAAATGCATGTAACCGTGAGAAACGCATTGTCTTGGCGAAAGAAAGCGTTTTTGAACAACTTCATATAAATCGCTGTAACTTTTGATAGAAGACTCAGACAAACATGTTTATGGCTTTATCTTATAAAACTCAATATCTCCGTGCTGGGCAAACAGGTTTTGCAGCCGTTTGAGCTAAGATTTTAAAATTATTCACATAATGAAAACCTATACTTTGTTTCAGGCGAGTTTCCCATTCAAATGCATGTAACAGTGAGAAACGCATTGTCTTGGCGAAAGAAAGCGTTTTTGAACAACTTCATATAAATCGCTGTAACTTTTGATAGAGGTCTCAGACAAACATGTTTATGGCTTTATCTTATAAAACTCAATATCTCCGTGCTGGGCAAACAGGTTTTGCAGCCGTTTGAGCTAAGATTTTAAAATTATTCACATAATGAAAACCTATACTTTGTCTCGGGCGAGTTTTCCATTCAAATGCATGTAACAGTGAGAAACGCATTGTCTTGGCGAAAGAAAGCATTTTTGAACAACTTCATATAAATCGCTGTAACTTTTGATAGAAGACTCAGACAAACATGTTTATGGCTTTATCTTATAGAACTCAATATCCCCGTGCTGGGCAAACAGGTTTTGCAGCCGTTTGAGCTAAGATTTTAAAATTATTCACATAATGAAAACCTATACTTTGTTTCAGGCGAGTTTCCCATTCAAATGCATGTAACCGTGAGAAACGCATTGTATTGGCGAAAGAAAGCGTTTTTGTACAACTTCATATAAATCGCTGTAACTTTTGATAGAGGTCTCAGACAAACATGTTTATGGCTTTATCTTATAAAACTCAATATCCCCGTGCTGGGCAAACAGGTTTTGCAGCCGTTTGAGCTAAGATTTTAAAATTATTCACATAATGAAAACCTATACTTTGTTTCAGGCGAGTTTCCCATTCAAATGCATGTAACCGTGAGAAACGCATTGTATTGGCGAAAGAAAGCGTTTTTGAACAACTTCATATAAATCGCTGTAACTTTTGATAGAGGTCTCAGACAAACATGTTTATGGCTTTATCTTATAAAACTCAATATCTCCGTGCTGGGCAAACAGGTTTTGCAGCCGTTTGAGCTAAGATTTTAAAATTATTCACATAATGAAAACCTATACTTTGTCTCGGGCGAGTTTCCCATTCAAATGCATGTAACCGTGAGAAACACATTGTCTTGGCGAAAGAAAGCGTTTGTGAACAACTTCATATAAATCGCTGTAACTTTTGATAGAGGTCTCAGACAAACATGTTTATGGCTTTATCTTATAAAACTCAATATCTCCGTGCTGGGCAAACAGGTTTTGCAGCCGTTTGAGCTAAGATTTTAAAATTATTCACATAATGAAAACCTATACTTTGTCTCGGGCGAGTTTCCCATTCAAATGCATGTAACCGTGAGAAACACATTGTCTTGGCGAAAGAAAGCGTTTGTGAACAACTTCATATAAATCGCTGTAACTTTTGATAGAAGACTCAGACAAACATGTTTATGGCTTTATCTTATAAAACTCAATATCTCCGTGCTGGGCAAACAGGTTTTGCAGCCGTTTGAGCTAAGATTTTAAAATTATTCACATAATGAAAACCTATACTTTGTTTCAGGCGAGTTTCCCATTCAAATGCATGTAACCGTGAGAAACGCATTGTATTGGCGAAAGAAAGCGTTTGTGAACAACTTCATATAAATCGCTGTAACTTTTGATAGAGGTCTCAGACAAACATGTTTATGGCTTTATCTTATAAAACTCAATATCTCCGTGCTGGGCAAACAGGTTTTGCAGCCGTTTGAGCTAAGATTTTAAAATTATTCACATAATGAAAACCTATACTTTGTCTCGGGCGAGTTTCCCATTCAAATGCATGTAACCGTGAGAAACGCATTGTCTTGGCGAAAGAAAGCGTTTTTGAACAACTTCATATAAATCGCTGTAACTTTTGATAGAGGTCTCAGACAAACATGTTTATGGCTTTATCTTATAAAACTCAATATCTCCGTGCTGGGCAAACAGGTTTTGCAGCCGTTTGAGCTAAGATTTTAAAATTATTCACATAATGAAAACCTATACTTTGTCTCGGGCGAGTTTCCCATTCAAATGCATGTAACCGTGAGAAACACATTGTCTTGGCGAAAGAAAGCGTTTGTGAACAACTTCATATAAATCGCTGTAACTTTTGATAGAGGTCTCAGACAAACATGTTTATGGCTTTATCTTATAAAACTCAATATCTCCGTGCTGGGCAAACAGGTTTTGCAGCCGTTTGAGCTAAGATTTTAAAATTATTCACATAATGAAAACCTATACTTTGTCTCGGGCGAGTTTCCCATTCAAATGCATGTAACCGTGAGAAACACATTGTCTTGGCGAAAGAAAGCGTTTGTGAACAACTTCATATAAATCGCTGTAACTTTTGATAGAAGACTCAGACAAACATGTTTATGGCTTTATCTTATAAAACTCAATATCTCCGTGCTGGGCAAACAGGTTTTGCAGCCGTTTGAGCTAAGATTTTAAAATTATTCACATAATGAAAACCTATACTTTGTCTCGGGCGAGTTTCCCATTCAAATGCATGTAACCGTGAGAAACACATTGTCTTGGCGAAAGAAAGCGTTTGTGAACAACTTCATATAAATCGCTGTAACTTTTGATAGAGGTCTCAGACAAACATGTTTATGGCTTTATCTTATAAAACTCAATATCTCCGTGCTGGGCAAACAGGTTTTGCAGCCGTTTGAGCTAAGATTTTAAAATTATTCACATAATGAAAACCTATACTTTGTCTCGGGCGAGTTTCCCATTCAAATGCATGTAACCGTGAGAAACGCATTGTCTTGGCGAAAGAAAGCGTTTTTGAACAACTTCATATAAATCGCTGTAACTTTTGATAGAAGACTCAGACAAACGTGTTTATGGCTTTATCTTATAAAACTCAATATCTCCGTGCTGGGCAAACAGGTTTTGCAGCCGTTTGAGCTAAGATTTTAAAATTATTCACATAATGAAAACCTATACTTTGTCTCGGGCGAGTTTTCCATTCAAATGCATGTAACAGTGAGAAACGCATTGTCTTGGCGAAAGAAAGCATTTTTGAACAACTTCATATAAATCGCTGTAACTTTTGATAGAAGACTCAGACAAACATGTTTATGGCTTTATCTTATAGAACTCAATATCCCCGTGCTGGGCAAACAGGTTTTGCAGCCGTTTGAGCTAAGATTTTAAAATTATTCACATAATGAAAACCTATACTTTGTTTCAGGCGAGTTTCCCATTCAAATGCATGTAACCGTGAGAAACGCATTGTATTGGCGAAAGAAAGCGTTTTTGAACAACTTCATATAAATCGCTGTAACTTTTGATAGAGGTCTCAGACAAACATGTTTATGGCTTTATCTTATAAAACTCAATATCCCCGTGCTGGGCAAACAGGTTTTGCAGCCGTTTGAGCTAAGATTTTAAAATTATTCACATAATGAAAACCTATACTTTGTCTCGGGCGAGTTTCCCATTCAAATGCATGTAACCGTGAGAAACACATTGTCTTGGCGAAAGAAAGCGTTTGTGAACAACTTCATATAAATCGCTGTAACTTTTGATAGAGGTCTCAGACAAACATGTTTATGGCTTTATCTTATAAAACTCAATATCTCCGTGCTGGGCAAACAGGTTTTGCAGCCGTATGAGCTAAGATTTTAAAATTATTCACATAATGAAAACCTATACTTTGTCTCAGGCGAGTTTCCCATTCAAATGCATGTAACCGTGAGAAACACATTGTCTTGGCGAAAGAAAGCGTTTGTGAACAACTTCATATAAATCGCTGTAACTTTTGATAGAAGACTCAGACAAACATGTTTATGGCTTTATCTTATAAAACTCAATATCTCCGTGCTGGGCAAACAGGTTTTGCAGCCGTTTGAGCTAAGATTTTAAAATTATTCACATAATGAAAACCTATACTTTGTCTCGGGCGAGTTTCCCATTCAAATGCATGTAACAGTGAGAAACGCATTGTCTTGGCGAAAGAAAGCGTTTGTGAACAACTTCATATAAATCGCTGTAACTTTTGATAGAGGTCTCAGACAAACATGTTTATGGCTTTATCTTATAAAACTCAATATCTCCGTGCTGGGCAAACAGGTTTTGCAGCCGTTTGAGCTAAGATTTTAAAATTATTCACATAATGAAAACCTATACTTTGTCTCGGGCGAGCTTCCCATTCAAATGCATGTAACAGTGAGAAACGCATTGTCTTGGCGAAAGAAAGCGTTTTTGAACAACTTCATATAAATCGCTGTAACTTTTGATAGAAGACTCAGACAAACGTGTTTATGGCTTTATCTTATAAAACTCAATATCTCCGTGCTGGGCAAACAGGTTTTGCAGCCGTTTGAGCTAAGATTTTAAAATTATTCACATAATGAAAACCTATACTTTGTTTCAGGCGAGTTTCCCATTCAAATGCATGTAACCGTGAGAAACGCATTGTCTTGGCGAAAGAAAGCGTTTGTGAACAACTTCATATAAATCGCTGTAACTTTTGATAGAGGTCTCAGACAAACATGTTTATGGCTTTATCTTATAAAACTCAATATCTCCGTGCTGGGCAAACAGGTTTTGCAGCCGTTTGAGCTAAGATTTTAAAATTATTCACATAATGAAAACCTATACTTTGTCTCGGGCGAGTTTCCCATTCAAATGCATGTAACCGTGAGAAACGCATTGTCTTGGCGAAAGAAAGCGTTTTTGAACAACTTCATATAAATCGCTGTAACTTTTGATAGAAGACTCAGACAAACGTGTTTATGGCTTTATCTTATAAAACTCAATATCTCCGTGCTGGGCAAACAGGTTTTGCAGCCGTTTGAGCTAAGATTTTAAAATTATTCACATAATGAAAACCTATACTTTGTTTCAGGCGAGTTTCCCATTCAAATGCATGTAACCGTGAGAAACGCATTGTCTTGGCGAAAGAAAGCGTTTGTGAACAACTTCATATAAATCGCTGTAACTTTTGATAGAGGTCTCAGACAAACATGTTTATGGCTTTATCTTATAAAACTCAATATCTCCGTGCTGGGCAAACAGGTTTTGCAGCCGTTTGAGCTAAGATTTTAAAATTATTCACATAATGAAAACCTATACTTTGTCTCGGGCGAGTTTCCCATTCAAATGCATGTAACCGTGAGAAACGCATTGTCTTGGCGAAAGAAAGCGTTTTTGAACAACTTCATATAAATCGCTGTAACTTTTGATAGAAGACTCAGACAAACATGTTTATGGCTTTATCTTATAAAACTCAATATCTCCGTGCTGGGCAAACAGGTTTTGCAGCCGTTTGAGCTAAGATTTTAAAATTATTCACATAATGAAAACCTATACTTTGTTTCAGGCGAGTTTCCCATTCAAATGCATGTAACCGTGAGAAACGCATTGTATTGGCGAAAGAAAGCGTTTGTGAACAACTTCATATAAATCGCTGTAACTTTTGATAGAGGTCTCAGACAAACATGTTTATGGCTTTATCTTATAGAACTCAATATCTCCGTGCTGGGCAAACAGGTTTTGCAGCCGTTTGAGCTAAGATTTTAAAATTATTCACATAATGAAAACCTATACTTTGTATCGGGCGAGCTTCCCATTCAAATGCATGTAACAGTGAGAAACGCATTGTCTTGGCGAAAGAAAGCGTTTTTGAACAACTTCATATAAATCGCTGTAACTTTTGATAGAAGACTCAGACAAACATGTTTATGGCTTTATCTTATAAAACTCAATATCTCCGTGCTGGGCAAACAGGTTTTGCAGCCGTTTGAGCTAAGATTTTAAAATTATTCACATAATGAAAACCTATACTTTGTCTCGGGCGAGTTTCCCATTCAAATGCATGTAACCGTGAGAAACACATTGTCTTGGCGAAAGAAAGCGTTTGTGAACAACTTCATATAAATCGCTGTAACTTTTGATAGAAGACTCAGACAAACATGTTTATGGCTTTATCTTATAAAACTCAATATCTCCGTGCTGGGCAAACAGGTTTTGCAGCCGTTTGAGCTAAGATTTTAAAATTATTCACATAATGAAAACCTATACTTTGTTTCAGGCGAGTTTCCCATTCAAATGCATGTAACCGTGAGAAACGCATTGTCTTGGCGAAAGAAAGCGTTTGTGAACAACTTCATATAAATCGCTGTAACTTTTGATAGAGGTCTCAGACAAACATGTTTATGGCTTTATCTTATAAAACTCAATATCTCCGTGCTGGGCAAACAGGTTTTGCAGCCGTTTGAGCTAAGATTTTAAAATTATTCACATAATGAAAACCTATACTTTGTCTCGGGCGAGTTTCCCATTCAAATGCATGTAACCGTGAGAAACGCATTGTCTTGGCGAAAGAAAGCGTTTTTGAACAACTTCATATAAATCGCTGTAACTTTTGATAGAAGACTCAGACAAACGTGTTCATGGCTTTATCTTATAAAACTCAATATCTCCGTGCTGGGCAAACAGGTTTTGCAGCCGTTTGAGCTAAGATTTTAAAATTATTCACATAATGAAAACCTATACTTTGTCTCGGGCGAGTTTTCCATTCAAATGCATGTAACAGTGAGAAACGCATTGTCTTGGCGAAAGAAAGCATTTTTGAACAACTTCATATAAATCGCTGTAACTTTTGATAGAGGTCTCAGACAAACATGTTTATGGCTTTATCTTATAAAACTCAATATCTCCGTGCTGGGCAAACAGGTTTTGCAGCCGTTTGAGCTAAGATTTTAAAATTATTCACATAATGAAAACCTATACTTTGTCTCGGGCGAGTTTCCCATTCAAATGCATGTAACCGTGAGAAACGCATTGTCTTGGCGAAAGAAAGCGTTTTTGAACAACTTCATATAAATCGCTGTAACTTTTGATAGAAGACTCAGACAAACATGTTTATGGCTTTATCTTATAAAACTCAATATCTCCGTGCTGGGCAAACAGGTTTTGCAGCCGTTTGAGCTAAGATTTTAAAATTATTCACATAATGAAAACCTATACTTTGTTTCAGGCGAGTTTCCCATTCAAATGCATGTAACCGTGAGAAACGCATTGTATTGGCGAAAGAAAGCGTTTGTGAACAACTTCATATAAATCGCTGTAACTTTTGATAGAGGTCTCAGACAAACATGTTTATGGCTTTATCTTATAGAACTCAATATCTCCGTGCTGGGCAAACAGGTTTTGCAGCCGTTTGAGCTAAGATTTTAAAATTATTCACATAATGAAAACCTATACTTTGTATCGGGCGAGCTTCCCATTCAAATGCATGTAACAGTGAGAAACGCATTGTCTTGGCGAAAGAAAGCGTTTTTGAACAACTTCATATAAATCGCTGTAACTTTTGATAGAAGACTCAGACAAACATGTTTATGGCTTTATCTTATAAAACTCAATATCTCCGTGCTGGGCAAACAGGTTTTGCAGCCGTTTGAGCTAAGATTTTAAAATTATTCACATAATGAAAACCTATACTTTGTCTCGGGCGAGTTTCCCATTCAAATGCATGTAACCGTGAGAAACGCATTGTCTTGGCGAAAGAAAGCGTTTTTGAACAACTTCATATAAATCGCTGTAACTTTTGATAGAGGTCTCAGACAAACATGTTTATGGCTTTATCTTATAAAACTCAATATCTCCGTGCTGGGCAAACAGGTTTTGCAGCCGTTTGAGCTAAGATTTTAAAATTATTCACATAATGAAAACCTATACTTTGTCTCGGGCGAGTTTCCCATTCAAATGCATGTAACCGTGAGAAACACATTGTCTTGGCGAAAGAAAGCGTTTGTGAACAACTTCATATAAATCGCTGTAACTTTTGATAGAGGTCTCAGACAAACATGTTTATGGCTTTATCTTATAAAACTCAATATCTCCGTGCTGGGCAAACAGGTTTTGCAGCCGTTTGAGCTAAGATTTTAAAATTATTCACATAATGAAAACCTATACTTTGTTTCAGGCGAGTTTCCCATTCAAATGCATGTAACCGTGAGAAACGCATTGTATTGGCGAAAGAAAGCGTTTTTGTACAACTTCATATAAATCGCTTTAACTTTTGATAAAGGTCTCAGACAAACATGTTTATGGCTTTATCTTATAAAACTCAATATCCCCGTGCTGGGCAAACAGGTTTTGCAGCCGTTTGAGCTAAGATTTTAAAATTATTCACATAATGAAAACCTATACTTTGTCTCGGGCGAGTTTCCCATTCAAATGCATGTAACCGTGAGAAACACATTGTCTTGGCGAAAGAAAGCGTTTGTGAACAACTTCATATAAATCGCTGTAACTTTTGATAGAGGTCTCAGACAAACATGTTTATGGCTTTATCTTATAAAACTCAATATCTCCGTGCTGGGCAAACAGGTTTTGCAGCCGTTTGAGCTAAGATTTTAAAATTATTCACATAATGAAAACCTATACTTTGTCTCGGGCGAGTTTCCCATTCAAATGCATGTAACCGTGAGAAACACATTGTCTTGGCGAAAGAAAGCGTTTGTGAACAACTTCATATAAATCGCTGTAACTTTTGATAGAAGACTCAGACAAACATGTTTATGGCTTTATCTTATAAAACTCAATATCTCCGTGCTGGGCAAACAGGTTTTGCAGCCGTTTGAGCTAAGATTTTAAAATTATTCACATAATGAAAACCTATACTTTGTTTCAGGCGAGTTTCCCATTCAAATGCATGTAACCGTGAGAAACGCATTGTATTGGCGAAAGAAAGCGTTTGTGAACAACTTCATATAAATCGCTGTAACTTTTGATAGAAGACTCAGACAAACGTGTTTATGGCTTTATCTTATAAAACTCAATATCTCCGTGCTGGGCAAACAGGTTTTGCAGCCGTTTGAGCTAAGATTTTAAAATTATTCACATAATGAAAACCTATACTTTGTTTCAGGCGAGTTTCCCATTCAAATGCATGTAACCGTGAGAAACACATTGTCTTGGCGAAAGAAAGCGTTTGTGAACAACTTCATATAAATCGCTGTAACTTTTGATAGAGGTCTCAGACAAACATGTTTATGGCTTTATCTTATAAAACTCAATATCTCCGTGCTGGGCAAACAGGTTTTGCAGCCGTTTGAGCTAAGATTT
The DNA here is from genome assembly GCF_965226115.1 of Aulonocara stuartgranti. Taxonomy (NCBI): domain Eukaryota; kingdom Metazoa; phylum Chordata; class Actinopteri; order Cichliformes; family Cichlidae; genus Aulonocara; species Aulonocara stuartgranti. The sequence continues at coordinate 24,962,306 of NC_138941.1, forward strand.
TAAAATTATTCACATAATGAAAACCTATACTTTGTATCGGGCGAGCTTCCCATTCAAATGCATGTAACAGTGAGAAACGCATTGTCTTGGCGAAAGAAAGCGTTTTTGAACAACTTCATATAAATCGCTGTAACTTTTGATAGAAGACTCAGACAAACGTGTTTATGGCTTTATCTTATAAAACTCAATATCTCCGTGCTGGGCAAACAGGTTTTGCAGCCGTTTGAGCTAAGATTTTAAAATTATTCACATAATGAAAACCTATACTTTGTTTCAGGCGAGTTTCCCATTCAAATGCATGTAACCGTGAGAAACGCATTGTCTTGGCGAAAGAAAGCGTTTGTGAACAACTTCATATAAATCGCTGTAACTTTTGATAGAGGTCTCAGACAAACATGTTTATGGCTTTATCTTATAAAACTCAATATCTCCGTGCTGGGCAAACAGGTTTTGCAGCCGTTTGAGCTAAGATTTTAAAATTATTCACATAATGAAAACCTATACTTTGTCTCGGGCGAGTTTCCCATTCAAATGCATGTAACCGTGAGAAACGCATTGTCTTGGCGAAAGAAAGCGTTTTTGAACAACTTCATATAAATCGCTGTAACTTTTGATAGAAGATTCAGACAAACGTGTTTATGGCTTTATCTTATAAAACTCAATATCTCCGTGCTGGGCAAACAGGTTTTGCAGCCGTTTGAGCTAAGATTTTAAAATTATTCACATAATGAAAACCTATACTTTGTTTCAGGCGAGTTTCCCATTCAAATGCATGTAACCGTGAGAAACACATTGTCTTGGCGAAAGAAAGCGTTTGTGAACAACTTCATATAAATCGCTGTAACTTTTGATAGAAGACTCAGACAAACATGTTTATGGCTTTATCTTATAGAACTCAATATCCCCGTGCTGGGCAAACAGGTTTTGCAGCCGTTTGAGCTAAGATTTTAAAATTATTCACATAATGAAAACCTATACTTTGTTTCAGGCGAGTTTCCCATTCAAATGCATGTAACCGTGAGAAACGCATTGTATTGGCGAAAGAAAGCGTTTTTGTACAACTTCATATAAATCGCTGTAACTTTTGATAGAGGTCTCAGACAAACATGTTTATGGCTTTATCTTATAAAACTCAATATCCCCGTGCTGGGCAAACAGGTTTTGCAGCCGTTTGAGCTAAGATTTTAAAATTATTCACATAATGAAAACCTATACTTTGTTTCAGGCGAGTTTCCCATTCAAATGCATGTAACCGTGAGAAACGCATTGTCTTGGCGAAAGAAAGCGTTTTTGAACAACTTCATATAAATCGCTGTAACTTTTGATAGAAGACTCAGACAAACATGTTTATGGCTTTATCTTATAAAACTCAATATCTCCGTGCTGGGCAAACAGGTTTTGCAGCCGTTTGAGCTAAGATTTTAAAATTATTCACATAATGAAAACCTATACTTTGTTTCAGGCGAGTTTCCCATTCAAATGCATGTAACAGTGAGAAACGCATTGTCTTGGCGAAAGAAAGCGTTTTTGAACAACTTCATATAAATCGCTGTAACTTTTGATAGAGGTCTCAGACAAACATGTTTATGGCTTTATCTTATAAAACTCAATATCTCCGTGCTGGGCAAACAGGTTTTGCAGCCGTTTGAGCTAAGATTTTAAAATTATTCACATAATGAAAACCTATACTTTGTCTCGGGCGAGTTTTCCATTCAAATGCATGTAACAGTGAGAAACGCATTGTCTTGGCGAAAGAAAGCATTTTTGAACAACTTCATATAAATCGCTGTAACTTTTGATAGAAGACTCAGACAAACATGTTTATGGCTTTATCTTATAGAACTCAATATCCCCGTGCTGGGCAAACAGGTTTTGCAGCCGTTTGAGCTAAGATTTTAAAATTATTCACATAATGAAAACCTATACTTTGTTTCAGGCGAGTTTCCCATTCAAATGCATGTAACCGTGAGAAACGCATTGTATTGGCGAAAGAAAGCGTTTTTGAACAACTTCATATAAATCGCTGTAACTTTTGATAGAGGTCTCAGACAAACATGTTTATGGCTTTATCTTATAAAACTCAATATCCCCGTGCTGGGCAAACAGGTTTTGCAGCCGTTTGAGCTAAGATTTTAAAATTATTCACATAATGAAAACCTATACTTTGTCTCGGGCGAGTTTCCCATTCAAATGCATGTAACAGTGAGAAACGCATTGTCTTGGCGAAAGAAAGCGTTTGTGAACAACTTCATATAAATCGCTGTAACTTTTGATAGAGGTCTCAGACAAACATGTTTATGGCTTTATCTTATAAAACTCAATATCTCCGTGCTGGGCAAACAGGTTTTGCAGCCGTTTGAGCTAAGATTTTAAAATTATTCACATAATGAAAACCTATACTTTGTCTCGGGCGAGCTTCCCATTCAAATGCATGTAACAGTGAGAAACGCATTGTCTTGGCGAAAGAAAGCGTTTTTGAACAACTTCATATAAATCGCTGTAACTTTTGATAGAAGACTCAGACAAACGTGTTTATGGCTTTATCTTATAAAACTCAATATCTCCGTGCTGGGCAAACAGGTTTTGCAGCCGTTTGAGCTAAGATTTTAAAATTATTCACATAATGAAAACCTATACTTTGTTTCAGGCGAGTTTCCCATTCAAATGCATGTAACCGTGAGAAACGCATTGTCTTGGCGAAAGAAAGCGTTTTTGAACAACTTCATATAAATCGCTGTAACTTTTGATAGAAGACTCAGACAAACATGTTTATGGCTTTATCTTATAAAACTCAATATCTCCGTGCTGGGCAAACAGGTTTTGCAGCCGTTTGAGCTAAGATTTTAAAATTATTCACATAATGAAAACCTATACTTTGTCTCGGGCGAGTTTCCCATTCAAATGCATGTAACCGTGAGAAACACATTGTCTTGGCGAAAGAAAGCGTTTGTGAACAACTTCATATAAATCGCTGTAACTTTTGATAGAGGTCTCAGACAAACATGTTTATGGCTTTATCTTATAAAACTCAATATCTCCGTGCTGGGCAAACAGGTTTTGCAGCCGTTTGAGCTAAGATTTTAAAATTATTCACATAATGAAAACCTATACTTTGTCTCGGGCGAGCTTCCCATTCAAATGCATGTAACAGTGAGAAACGCATTGTCTTGGCGAAAGAAAGCGTTTTTGAACAACTTCATATAAATCGCTGTAACTTTTGATAGAAGACTCAGACAAACGTGTTTATGGCTTTATCTTATAAAACTCAATATCTCCGTGCTGGGCAAACAGGTTTTGCAGCCGTTTGAGCTAAGATTTTAAAATTATTCACATAATGAAAACCTATACTTTGTTTCAGGCGAGTTTCCCATTCAAATGCATGTAACCGTGAGAAACGCATTGTCTTGGCGAAAGAAAGCGTTTGTGAACAACTTCATATAAATCGCTGTAACTTTTGATAGAGGTCTCAGACAAACATGTTTATGGCTTTATCTTATAAAACTCAATATCTCCGTGCTGGGCAAACAGGTTTTGCAGCCGTTTGAGCTAAGATTTTAAAATTATTCACATAATGAAAACCTATACTTTGTCTCGGGCGAGTTTCCCATTCAAATGCATGTAACCGTGAGAAACGCATTGTCTTGGCGAAAGAAAGCGTTTTTGAACAACTTCATATAAATCGCTGTAACTTTTGATAGAAGACTCAGACAAACGTGTTTATGGCTTTATCTTATAAAACTCAATATCTCCGTGCTGGGCAAACAGGTTTTGCAGCCGTTTGAGCTAAGATTTTAAAATTATTCACATAATGAAAACCTATACTTTGTTTCAGGCGAGTTTCCCATTCAAATGCATGTAACCGTGAGAAACGCATTGTCTTGGCGAAAGAAAGCGTTTGTGAACAACTTCATATAAATCGCTGTAACTTTTGATAGAGGTCTCAGACAAACATGTTTATGGCTTTATCTTATAAAACTCAATATCTCCGTGCTGGGCAAACAGGTTTTGCAGCCGTTTGAGCTAAGATTTTAAAATTATTCACATAATGAAAACCTATACTTTGTCTCGGGCGAGTTTCCCATTCAAATGCATGTAACCGTGAGAAACGCATTGTCTTGGCGAAAGAAAGCGTTTTTGAACAACTTCATATAAATCGCTGTAACTTTTGATAGAAGACTCAGACAAACATGTTTATGGCTTTATCTTATAAAACTCAATATCTCCGTGCTGGGCAAACAGGTTTTGCAGCCGTTTGAGCTAAGATTTTAAAATTATTCACATAATGAAAACCTATACTTTGTTTCAGGCGAGTTTCCCATTCAAATGCATGTAACCGTGAGAAACGCATTGTATTGGCGAAAGAAAGCGTTTGTGAACAACTTCATATAAATCGCTGTAACTTTTGATAGAGGTCTCAGACAAACATGTTTATGGCTTTATCTTATAGAACTCAATATCTCCGTGCTGGGCAAACAGGTTTTGCAGCCGTTTGAGCTAAGATTTTAAAATTATTCACATAATGAAAACCTATACTTTGTATCGGGCGAGCTTCCCATTCAAATGCATGTAACAGTGAGAAACGCATTGTCTTGGCGAAAGAAAGCGTTTTTGAACAACTTCATATAAATCGCTGTAACTTTTGATAGAAGACTCAGACAAACATGTTTATGGCTTTATCTTATAAAACTCAATATCTCCGTGCTGGGCAAACAGGTTTTGCAGCCGTTTGAGCTAAGATTTTAAAATTATTCACATAATGAAAACCTATACTTTGTCTCGGGCGAGTTTCCCATTCAAATGCATGTAACCGTGAGAAACACATTGTCTTGGCGAAAGAAAGCGTTTTTGAACAACTTCATATAAATCGCTGTAACTTTTGATAGAGGTCTCAGACAAACATGTTTATGGCTTTATCTTATAAAACTCAATATCTCCGTGCTGGGCAAACAGGTTTTGCAGCCGTTTGAGCTAAGATTTTAAAATTATTCACATAATGAAAACCTATACTTTGTTTCAGGCGAGTTTCCCATTCAAATGCATGTAACCGTGAGAAACGCATTGTCTTGGCGAAAGAAAGCGTTTTTGAACAACTTCATATAAATCGCTGTAACTTTTGATAGAAGACTCAGACAAACATGTTTATGGCTTTATCTTATAAAACTCAATATCTCCGTGCTGGGCAAACAGGTTTTGCAGCCGTTTGAGCTAAGATTTTAAAATTATTCACATAATGAAAACCTATACTTTGTTTCAGGCGAGTTTCCCATTCAAATGCATGTAACAGTGAGAAACGCATTGTCTTGGCGAAAGAAAGCGTTTTTGAACAACTTCATATAAATCGCTGTAACTTTTGATAGAGGTCTCAGACAAACATGTTTATGGCTTTATCTTATAAAACTCAATATCTCCGTGCTGGGCAAACAGGTTTTGCAGCCGTTTGAGCTAAGATTTTAAAATTATTCACATAATGAAAACCTATACTTTGTCTCGGGCGAGTTTTCCATTCAAATGCATGTAACAGTGAGAAACGCATTGTCTTGGCGAAAGAAAGCATTTTTGAACAACTTCATATAAATCGCTGTAACTTTTGATAGAAGACTCAGACAAACATGTTTATGGCTTTATCTTATAGAACTCAATATCCCCGTGCTGGGCAAACAGGTTTTGCAGCCGTTTGAGCTAAGATTTTAAAATTATTCACATAATGAAAACCTATACTTTGTTTCAGGCGAGTTTCCCATTCAAATGCATGTAACCGTGAGAAACGCATTGTATTGGCGAAAGAAAGCGTTTTTGAACAACTTCATATAAATCGCTGTAACTTTTGATAGAGGTCTCAGACAAACATGTTTATGGCTTTATCTTATAAAACTCAATATCCCCGTGCTGGGCAAACAGGTTTTGCAGCCGTTTGAGCTAAGATTTTAAAATTATTCACATAATGAAAACCTATACTTTGTCTCGGGCGAGTTTCCCATTCAAATGCATGTAACCGTGAGAAACACATTGTCTTGGCGAAAGAAAGCGTTTGTGAACAACTTCATATAAATCGCTGTAACTTTTGATAGAGGTCTCAGACAAACATGTTTATGGCTTTATCTTATAAAACTCAATATCTCCGTGCTGGGCAAACAGGTTTTGCAGCCGTTTGAGCTAAGATTTTAAAATTATTCACATAATGAAAACCTATACTTTGTCTCGGGCGAGTTTCCCATTCAAATGCATGTAACAGTGAGAAACGCATTGTCTTGGCGAAAGAAAGCGTTTGTGAACAACTTCATATAAATCGCTGTAACTTTTGATAGAGGTCTCAGACAAACATGTTTATGGCTTTATCTTATAAAACTCAATATCTCCGTGCTGGGCAAACAGGTTTTGCAGCCGTTTGAGCTAAGATTTTAAAATTATTCACATAATGAAAACCTATACTTTGTCTCGGGCGAGCTTCCCATTCAAATGCATGTAACAGTGAGAAACGCATTGTCTTGGCGAAAGAAAGCGTTTTTGAACAACTTCATATAAATCGCTGTAACTTTTGATAGAAGACTCAGACAAACGTGTTTATGGCTTTATCTTATAAAACTCAATATCTCCGTGCTGGGCAAACAGGTTTTGCAGCCGTTTGAGCTAAGATTTTAAAATTATTCACATAATGAAAACCTATACTTTGTTTCAGGCGAGTTTCCCATTCAAATGCATGTAACCGTGAGAAACGCATTGTCTTGGCGAAAGAAAGCGTTTTTGAACAACTTCATATAAATCGCTGTAACTTTTGATAGAAGACTCAGACAAACATGTTTATGGCTTTATCTTATAAAACTCAATATCTCCGTGCTGGGCAAACAGGTTTTGCAGCCGTTTGAGCTAAGATTTTAAAATTATTCACATAATGAAAACCTATACTTTGTCTCGGGCGAGTTTCCCATTCAAATGCATGTAACCGTGAGAAACACATTGTCTTGGCGAAAGAAAGCGTTTGTGAACAACTTCATATAAATCGCTGTAACTTTTGATAGAGGTCTCAGACAAACATGTTTATGGCTTTATCTTATAAAACTCAATATCTCCGTGCTGGGCAAACAGGTTTTGCAGCCGTTTGAGCTAAGATTTTAAAATTATTCACATAATGAAAACCTATACTTTGTCTCGGGCGAGTTTCCCATTCAAATGCATGTAACAGTGAGAAACGCATTGTCTTGGCGAAAGAAAGCGTTTGTGAACAACTTCATATAAATCGCTGTAACTTTTGATAGAGGTCTCAGACAAACATGTTTATGGCTTTATCTTATAAAACTCAATATCTCCGTGCTGGGCAAACAGGTTTTGCAGCCGTTTGAGCTAAGATTTTAAAATTATTCACATAATGAAAACCTATACTTTGTCTCGGGCGAGCTTCCCATTCAAATGCATGTAACAGTGAGAAACGCATTGTCTTGGCGAAAGAAAGCGTTTTTGAACAACTTCATATAAATCGCTGTAACTTTTGATAGAAGACTCAGACAAACGTGTTTATGGCTTTATCTTATAAAACTCAATATCTCCGTGCTGGGCAAACAGGTTTTGCAGCCGTTTGAGCTAAGATTTTAAAATTATTCACATAATGAAAACCTATACTTTGTTTCAGGCGAGTTTCCCATTCAAATGCATGTAACCGTGAGAAACGCATTGTCTTGGCGAAAGAAAGCGTTTGTGAACAACTTCATATAAATCGCTGTAACTTTTGATAGAGGTCTCAGACAAACATGTTTATGGCTTTATCTTATAAAACTCAATATCTCCGTGCTGGGCAAACAGGTTTTGCAGCCGTTTGAGCTAAGATTTTAAAATTATTCACATAATGAAAACCTATACTTTGTCTCGGGCGAGTTTCCCATTCAAATGCATGTAACCGTGAGAAACGCATTGTCTTGGCGAAAGAAAGCGTTTTTGAACAACTTCATATAAATCGCTGTAACTTTTGATAGAAGACTCAGACAAACGTGTTTATGGCTTTATCTTATAAAACTCAATATCTCCGTGCTGGGCAAACAGGTTTTGCAGCCGTTTGAGCTAAGATTTTAAAATTATTCACATAATGAAAACCTATACTTTGTTTCAGGCGAGTTTCCCATTCAAATGCATGTAACCGTGAGAAACGCATTGTCTTGGCGAAAGAAAGCGTTTGTGAACAACTTCATATAAATCGCTGTAACTTTTGATAGAGGTCTCAGACAAACATGTTTATGGCTTTATCTTATAAAACTCAATATCTCCGTGCTGGGCAAACAGGTTTTGCAGCCGTTTGAGCTAAGATTTTAAAATTATTCACATAATGAAAACCTATACTTTGTCTCGGGCGAGTTTCCCATTCAAATGCATGTAACCGTGAGAAACGCATTGTCTTGGCGAAAGAAAGCGTTTTTGAACAACTTCATATAAATCGCTGTAACTTTTGATAGAAGACTCAGACAAACATGTTTATGGCTTTATCTTATAAAACTCAATATCTCCGTGCTGGGCAAACAGGTTTTGCAGCCGTTTGAGCTAAGATTTTAAAATTATTCACATAATGAAAACCTATACTTTGTTTCAGGCGAGTTTCCCATTCAAATGCATGTAACCGTGAGAAACGCATTGTATTGGCGAAAGAAAGCGTTTGTGAACAACTTCATATAAATCGCTGTAACTTTTGATAGAGGTCTCAGACAAACATGTTTATGGCTTTATCTTATAGAACTCAATATCTCCGTGCTGGGCAAACAGGTTTTGCAGCCGTTTGAGCTAAGATTTTAAAATTATTCACATAATGAAAACCTATACTTTGTATCGGGCGAGCTTCCCATTCAAATGCATGTAACAGTGAGAAACGCATTGTCTTGGCGAAAGAAAGCGTTTTTGAACAACTTCATATAAATCGCTGTAACTTTTGATAGAAGACTCAGACAAACATGTTTATGGCTTTATCTTATAAAACTCAATATCTCCGTGCTGGGCAAACAGGTTTTGCAGCCGTTTGAGCTAAGATTTTAAAATTATTCACATAATGAAAACCTATACTTTGTCTCGGGCGAGTTTCCCATTCAAATGCATGTAACCGTGAGAAACACATTGTCTTGGCGAAAGAAAGCGTTTTTGAACAACTTCATATAAATCGCTGTAACTTTTGATAGAGGTCTCAGACAAACATGTTTATGGCTTTATCTTATAAAACTCAATATCTCCGTGCTGGGCAAACAGGTTTTGCAGCCGTTTGAGCTAAGATTTTAAAATTATTCACATAATGAAAACCTATACTTTGTCTCGGGCGAGTTTCCCATTCAAATGTATGTAACCGTGAGAAACACATTGTCTTGGCGAAAGAAAGCGTTTGTTAACAACTTCATATAAATCGCTGTAACTTTTGATAGAAGACTCAGACAAACATGTTTATGGCTTTATCTTATAGAACTCAATATCTCCGTGCTGGGCAAACAGGTTTTGCAGCCGTTTGAGCTAAGATTTTAAAATTATTCACATAATGAAAACCTATACTTTGTTTCAGGCGAGTTTCCCATTCAAATGCATGTAACCGTGAGAAACGCATTGTCTTGGCGAAAGAAAGCGTTTTTGAACAACTTCATATAAATCGCTGTAACTTTTGATAGAAGACTCAGACAAACATGTTTATGGCTTTATCTTATAAAACTCAATATCTCCGTGCTGGGCAAACAGGTTTTGCAGCCGTTTGAGCTAAGATTTTAAAATTATTCACATAATGAAAACCTATACTTTGTCTCGGGCGAGTTTCCCATTCAAATGCATGTAACCGTGAGAAACACATTGTCTTGGCGAAAGAAAGCGTTTGTTAACAACTTCATATAAATCGCTGTAACTTTTGATAGAAGACTCAGACAAACATGTTTATGGCTTTATCTTATAAAACTCAATATCTCCGTGCTGGGCAAACAGGTTTTGCAGCCGTTTGAGCTAAGATTTTAAAATTATTCACATAATGAAAACCTATACTTTGTTTCAGGCGAGTTTCCCATTCAAATGCATGTAACCGTGAGAAACGCATTGTATTGGCGAAAGAAAGCGTTCATATAAATTGCTGTAGCTTTTGATAGAGGTCTCAGACAAACATGTTTATGGCTTTATCTTATAGAACTCAATATCCCCATGCTGGGCAAACAGGTTTTGCAGCCGTTTGAGCTAAGACTTTAAAATTATTCACATAATGAAAACCTATACTTTGTCTCAGGCGAGTTTCCCATTCAAATGCATGTAACAGTGAGAATCACACTGTCTTGGCCGTTTGAGCTAAGATTTTAAAATTATTCACATAATGAAAACCTATACTTTGTTTCAGGCGAGTTTCCCATTCAAATGCATGTAACCGTGAGAAACGCATTGTGTTGGCGAAAGAAAGCGTTTTTGAACAACTTCATATAAATCGCTGTAACTTTTGATAGAAGACTCAGACAAACATGTTTATGGCTTTATCTTATAAAACTCAATATCTCCGTGCTGGGCAAACAGGTTTTGCAGCCGTTTGAGCTAAGATTTTAAAATTATTCACATAATGAAAACCTATACTTTGTCTCAGGCGAGTTTCCCATTCAAATGCATGTAACAGTGAGAATCACACTGTCTTGGCCGTTTGAGCTAAGATTTTAAAATTATTCACATAATGAAAACCTATACTTTGTTTCAGGCGAGTTTCCCATTCAAATGCATGTAACCGTGAGAAACACATTGTATTGGCGAAAGAAAGTGTTTTTGAACAACTTCATATAAATCGCTGTAACTTTTGATAGAAGACTCAGACAAACATGTTTATGGCTTTATCTTATAAAACTCAATATCTCCGTGCTGGGCAAACAGGTTTTGCAGCCGTTTGAGCTAAGATTTTAAAATTATTCACATAATGAAAACCTATACTTTGTCTCAGGCGAGTTTCCCATTCAAATGCATGTAACAGTGAGAATCACACTGTCTTGGCCGTTTGAGCTAAGATTTTAAAATTATTCACATAATGAAAACCTATACTTTGTCTCGGGCGAGTTTCCCATTCAAATGCATGTAACCGTGAGAAACACATTGTCTTGGCGAAAGAAAGCGTTTGTGAACAACTTCATATAAATCGCTGTAACTTTTGATAGAGGTCTCAGACAAACATGTTTATGGCTTTATCTTATAAAACTCAATATCTCCGTGCTGGGTAAACAGGTTTTGCAGCCGTTTGAGCTAAGATTTTAAAATTATTCACATAATGAAAACCTATACTTTGTCTCGGGCGAGTTTCCCATTAAAATTCATGTAACCGTGAGAAACACATTGTCTTGGCGAAAGAAAGCGTTTGTGAACAACTTCATATAAATCGCTGTAACTTTTGATAGAGGACTCAGAAACACATGTTTATGGCTTTATCTTATAAAACTCAATATCTCCGTGCTGGGTAAACAGGTTTTGCAGCCGTTTGAGCTAAGATTTTAAAATTATTCACATAATGAAAACCTATACTTTGTTTCAGGCGAGTTTCCCATTCAAATGCATGTAACCGTGAGAAACACATTGTATTGGCGAAAGAAAGCGTTTTTGAACAACTTCATATAAATCGCTGTAACTTTTGATAGAAGACTCAGACAAACATGTTTATGGCTTTATCTTATAAAACTCAATATCTCCGTGCTGGGCAAACAGGTTTTGCAGCCGTTTGAGCTAAGATTTTAAAATTATTCACATAATGAAAACCTATACTTTGTCTCGGGCGAGTTTCCCATTCAAATGCATGTAACAGTGAGAAACGCATTGTCTTGGCGAAAGAAAGCGTTTTTGAACAACTTCATATAAATCGCTGTAACTTTTGATAGAGGTCTCAGACAAACATGTTTATGGCTTTATCTTATAAAACTCAATATCTCCGTGCTGGGCAAACAGGTTTTGCAGCCGTTTGAGCTAAGATTTTAAAATTATTCACATAATGAAAACCTATACTTTGTCTCAGGCGAGTTTCCCATTCAAATGCATGTAACAGTGAGAATCACACTGTCTTGGCCGTTTGAGCTAAGATTTTAAAATTATTCACATAATGAAAACCTATACTTTGTTTCAGGCGAGTTTCCCATTCAAATGCATGTAACCGTGAGAAACGCATTGTCTTGGCGAAAGAAAGCGTTTTTGAACAACTTCATATAAATCGCTGTAACTTTTGATAGAAGACTCAGACAAACATGTTTATGGCTTTATCTTATAAAACTCAATATCTCCGTGCTGGGCAAACAGGTTTTGCAGCCGTTTGAGCTAAGATTTTAAAATTATTCACATAATGAAAACCTATACTTTGTATCGGGCGAGCTTCCCATTCAAATGCATGTAACAGTGAGAAACGCATTGTCTTGGCGAAAGAAAGCGTTTTTGAACAACTTCATATAAATCGCTGTAACTTTTGATAGAAGACTCAGACAAACATGTTTATGGCTTTATCTTATAAAACTCAATATCTCCGTGCTGGGCAAACAGGTTTTGCAGCCGTTTGAGCTAAGATTTTAAAATTATTCACATAATGAAAACCTATACTTTGTTTCAGGCGAGTTTCCCATTCAAATGCATGTAACCGTGAGAAACGCATTGTATTGGCGAAAGAAAGCGTTTTTGAACAACTTCATATAAATCGCTGTAACTTTTGATAGAGGTCTCAGACAAACATGTTTATGGCTTTATCTTATAAAACTCAATATCCCCGTGCTGGGCAAACAGGTTTTGCAGCCGTTTGAGCTAAGATTTTAAAATTATTCACATAATGAAAACCTATACTTTGTCTCGGGCGAGTTTCCCATTCAAATGCATGTAACCGTGAGAAACACATTGTCTTGGCGAAAGAAAGCGTTTTTGAACAACTTCATATAAATCGCTGTAACTTTTGATAGAGGTCTCAGACAAACATGTTTATGGCTTTATCTTATAAAACTCAATATCTCCGTGCTGGGCAAACAGGTTTTGCAGCCGTTTGAGCTAAGATTTTAAAATTATTCACATAATGAAAACCTATACTTTGTCTCGGGCGAGTTTCCCATTCAAATGCATGTAACAGTGAGAAACACACTGTCTTGGCGAAATAAAGCGTTTTTCAACAACTTCATATAAATCGCTGTAACTTTTGATAGAAGACTCAGACAAACATGTTCATGGCTTTATCTTATAAAACTCAATATCTCCGTGCTGGGCAAACAGGTTTTGCAGCCGTTTGAGCTAAGATTGAGCTAAGATTTTAAAATTATTCACATAATGAAAACCTATACTTTGTTTCAGGCGAGTTTCCCATTCAAATGCATGTAACCGTGAGAAACACACTGTCTTGGCGAAAGAAAGCATTTTCGTACAACTTCATATAAATCGCTGTAGAAGACTCAGACAAACATGTTCATGGCTTTATCTTATAAAACTCAATATCTCCGTGCTGGGCAAACAGGTTTTGCAGCCGTTTGAGCTAAGATTTTAAAATTATTCACATAATGAAAACCTATACTTTGTCTCGGGCGAGTTTCCCATTAAAATTCATGTAACCGTGAGAAACACATTGTCTTGGCGAAAGAAAGCGTTTGTGAACAACTTCATATAAATCGCTGTAACTTTTGATAGAGGACTCAGAAACACATGTTTATGGCTTTATCTTATAAAACTCAATATCTCCGTGCTGGGTAAACAGGTTTTGCAGCCGTTTGAGCTAAGATTTTAAAATTATTCACATAATGAAAACCTATACTTTGTCTCGGGCGAGTTTCCCATTCAAATGCATGTAACAGTGAGAAACGCATTGTCTTGGCGAAAGAAAGCGTTTTTGAACAACTTCATATAAATCGCTGTAACTTTTGATAGAGGTCTCAGACAAACATGTTTATGGCTTTATCTTATAAAACTCAATATCTCCGTGCTGGGCAAACAGGTTTTGCAGCCGTTTGAGCTAAGATTTTAAAATTATTCACATAATGAAAACCTATACTTTGTCTCGGGCGAGTTTCCCATTCAAATGCATGTAACCGTGAGAAACACATTGTCTTGGCGAAAGAAAGCGTTTTTGAACAACTTCATATAAATCGCTGTAACTTTTGATAGAGGTCTCAGACAAACATGTTTATGGCTTTATCTTATAAAACTCAATATCTCCGTGCTGGGCAAACAGGTTTTGCAGCCGTTTGAGCTAAGATTTTAAAATTATTCACATAATGAAAACCTATACTTTGTCTCGGGCGAGTTTCCCATTCAAATGCATGTAACCGTGAGAAACGCATTGTCTTGGCGAAAGAAAGCGTTTGTTAACAACTTCATATAAATCGCTGTAACTTTTGATAGAAGACTTAGACAAACATGTTTATGGATTTATCTTATAGAACTCAATATCTCCGTGCTGGGCAAACAGGTTTTGCAGCCGTTTGAGCTAAGATTTTAAAATTATTCACATAATGAAAACCTATACTTTGTCTCAGGCGAGTTTCCCATTCAAATGCATGTAACAGTGAGAATCACACTGTCTTGGCCGTTTGAGCTAAGATTTTAAAATTATTCACATAATGAAAACCTATACTTTGTTTCAGGCGAGTTTCCCATTCAAATGCATGTAACCGTGAGAAACGCATTGTATTGGCGAAAGAAAGCGTTTTTGTACAACTTCATATAAATCGCTGTAACTTTTGATAGAGGTCTCAGACAAACATGTTTATGGCTTTATCTTATAAAACTCAATATCCCCGTGCTGGGCAAACAGGTTTTGCAGCCGTTTGAGCTAAGATTTTAAAATTATTCACATAATGAAAACCTATACTTTGTTTCAGGCGAGTTTCCCATTCAAATGCATGTAACCGTGAGAAACGCATTGTATTGGCGAAAGAAAGCGTTTTTGAACAACTTCATATAAATCGCTGTAACTTTTGATAGAGGTCTCAGACAAACATGTTTATGGCTTTATCTTATAAAACTCAATATCTCCGTGCTGGGCAAACAGGTTTTGCAGCCGTTTGAGCTAAGATTTTAAAATCATTCACATAATGAAAACCTATACTTTGTCTCGGGCGAGTTTCCCATTCAAATGCATGTAACAGTGAGAAACGCATTGTCTTGGCGAAAGAAAGCGTTTGTGAACAACTTCATATAAATCGCTGTAACTTTTGATAGAGGTCTCAGACAAACATGTTTATGGCTTTATCTTATAAAACTCAATATCTCCGTGCTGGGCAAACAGGTTTTGCAGCCGTTTGAGCTAAGATTTTAAAATCATTCACATAATGAAAACCTATACTTTGTCTCGGGCGAGTTTCCCATTCAAATGCATGTAACAGTGAGAAACGCATTGTCTTGGCGAAAGAAAGCGTTTGTGAACAACTTCATATAAATCGCTGTAACTTTTGATAGAGGTCTCAGACAAACATGTTTATGGCTTTATCTTATAAAACTCAATATCTCCGTGCTGGGCAAACAGGTTTTGCAGCCGTTTGAGCTAAGATTTTAAAATTATTCACATAATGAAAACCTATACTTTGTTTCAGGCGAGTTTCCCATTCAAATGCATGTAACCGTGAGAAACGCATTGTATTGGCGAAAGAAAGCGTTTGTGAACAACTTCATATAAATCGCTGTAACTTTTGATAGAGGTCTCAGACAAACATGTTTATGGCTTTATCTTATAGAACTCAATATCTCCGTGCTGGGCAAACAGGTTTTGCAGCCGTTTGAGCTAAGATTTTAAAATTATTCACATAATGAAAACCTATACTTTGTTTCAGGCGAGTTTCCCATTCAAATGCATGTAACCGTGAGAAACGCATTGTCTTGGCGAAAGAAAGCGTTTTTGAACAACTTCATATAAATCGCTGTAACTTTTGATAGAAGACTCAGACAAACATGTTTATGGCTTTATCTTATAAAACTCAATATCTCCGTGCTGGGCAAACAGGTTTTGCAGCCGTTTGAGCTAAGATTTTAAAATTATTCACATAATGAAAACCTATACTTTGTCTCGGGCGAGTTTCCCATTCAAATGCATGTAACCGTGAGAAACACATTGTCTTGGCGAAAGAAAGCGTTTGTTAACAACTTCATATAAATCGCTGTAACTTTTGATAGAAGACTCAGACAAACATGTTTATGGCTTTATCTTATAGAACTCAATATCTCCGTGCTGGGCAAACAGGTTTTGCAGCCGTTTGAGCTAAGATTTTAAAATTATTCACATAATGAAAACCTATACTTTGTTTCAGGCGAGTTTCCCATTCAAATGCATGTAACCGTGAGAAACGCATTGTCTTGGCGAAAGAAAGCGTTTTTGAACAACTTCATATAAATCGCTGTAACTTTTGATAGAAGACTCAGACAAACATGTTTATGGCTTTCTCTTATAAAACTCAATATCTCCGTGCTGGGCAAACAGGTTTTGCAGCCGTTTGAGCTAAGATTTTAAAATTATTCACATAATGAAAACCTATACTTTGTTTCAGGCGAGTTTCCCATTCAAATGCATGTAACCGTGAGAAACGCATTGTATTGGCGAAAGAAAGCGTTCATATAAATTGCTGTAGCTTTTGATAGAGGTCTCAGACAAACATGTTTATGGCTTTATCTTATTAAACTCAATATCCCCATGCTGGGCAAACAGGTTTTGCAGCCGTTTGAGCTAAGACTTTAAAATTATTCACATAATGAAAACCTATACTTTGTTTCAGGCGAGTTTCCCATTCAAATGCATGTAACCGTGAGAAACGCATTGTCTTGGCGAAAGAAAGCGTTTTTGAACAACTTCATATAAATCGCTGTAACTTTTGATAGAAGACTCAGACAAACATGTTTATGGCTTTATCTTATAAAACTCAATATCTCCGTGCTGGGCAAACAGGTTTTGCAGCCGTTTGAGCTAAGATTTTAAAATTATTCACATAATGAAAACCTATACTTTGTCTCAGGCGAGTTTCCCATTCAAATGCATGTAACAGTGAGAAACGCATTGTCTTGGCGAAAGAAAGCGTTTTTGAACAACTTCATATAAATCGCTGTAACTTTTGATAGAGGTCTCAGACAAACATGTTTATGGCTTTATCTTATAAAACTCAATATCTCCGTGCTGGGCAAACAGGTTTTGCAGCCGTTTGAGCTAAGATTTTAAAATTATTCACATAATGAAAACCTATACTTTGTCTCGGGCGAGTTTCCCATTCAAATGCATGTAACCGTGAGAAACGCATTGTCTTGGCGAAAGAAAGCGTTTTTGAACAACTTCATATAAATCGCTGTAACTTTTGATAGAAGACTCAGACAAACATGTTTATGGCTTTATCTTATAAAACTCAATATCTCCGTGCTGGGTAAACAGGTTTTGCAGCCGTTTGAGCTAAGATTTTAAAATTATTCACATAATGAAAACCTATACTTTGTTTCATGCGAGTTTCCCATTCAAATGCATGTAACCGTGAGAAACACATTGTATTGGCGAAAGAAAGCGTTTTTGAACAACTTCATATAAATCGCTGTAACTTTTGATAGAAGACTCAGACAAACATGTTTATGGCTTGATCTTATAAAACTCAATATCTCCGTGCTGGGCAAACAGGTTTTGCAGCCGTTTGAGCTAAGATTTTAAAATTATTCACATAATGAAAACCTATACTTTGTTTCAGGCGAGTTTCCCATTCAAATGCATGTAACCGTGAGAAACACATTGTATTGGCGAAAGAAAGTGTTTTTGAACAACTTCATATAAATCGCTGTAACTTTTGATAGAAGACTCAGACAAACATGTTTATGGCTTTATCTTATAAAACTCAATATCTCCGTGCTGGGCAAACAGGTTTTGCAGCCGTTTGAGCTAAGATTTTAAAATTATTCACATAATGAAAACCTATACTTTGTCTCGGGCGAGTTTCCCATTAAAATTCATGTAACCGTGAGAAACACATTGTATTGGCGAAAGAAAGCGTTTTTGAACAACTTCATATAAATCGCTGTAACTTTTGATAGAGGTCTCAGACAAACATGTTTATGGCTTTATCTTATAAAACTCAATATCTCCGTGCTGGGCAAACAGGTTTTGCAGCCGTTTGAGCTAAGATTTTAAAATCATTCACATAATGAAAACCTATACTTTGTCTCGGGCGAGTTTCCCATTCAAATGCATGTAACCGTGAGAAACACATTGTCTTGGCGAAAGAAAGCGTTTGTTAACAACTTCATATAAATCGCTGTAACTTTTGATAGAGGTCTCAGACAAACATGTTTATGGCTTTATCTTATAAAACTCAATATCTCCGTGCTGGGCAAACAGGTTTTGCAGCCGTTTGAGCTAAGATTTTAAAATTATTCACATAATGAAAACCTATACTTTGTCTCAGGCGAGTTTCCCATTCAAATGCATGTAACAGTGAGAATCACACTGTCTTGGCCGTTTGAGCTAAGATTTTAAAATTATTCACATAATGAAAACCTATACTTTGTCTCGGGCGAGTTTCCCATTCAAATGCATGTAACCGTGAGAAACACATTGTCTTGGCGAAAGAAAGCGTTTGTGAACAACTTCATATAAATCGCTGTAACTTTTGATAGAGGTCTCAGACAAACATGTTTATGGCTTTATCTTATAAAACTCAATATCTCCGTGCTGGGTAAACAGGTTTTGCAGCCGTTTGAGCTAAGATTTTAAAATTATTCACATAATGAAAACCTATACTTTGTTTCAGGCGAGTTTCCCATTCAAATGCATGTAACCGTGAGAAACACATTGTATTGGCGAAAGAAAGCGTTTTTGAACAACTTCATATAAATCGCTGTAACTTTTGATAGAAGACTCAGACAAACATGTTTATGGCTTGATCTTATAAAACTCAATATCTCCGTGCTGGGCAAACAGGTTTTGCAGCCGTTTGAGCTAAGATTTTAAAATTATTCACATAATGAAAACCTATACTTTGTTTCAGGCGAGTTTCCCATTCAAATGCATGTAACCGTGAGAAACACATTGTCTTGGCGAAAGAAAGCGTTTGTGAACAACTTCATATAAATCGCTGTAACTTTTGATAGAGGACTCAGAAACACATGTTTATGGCTTTATCTTATAAAACTCAATATCTCCGTGCTGGGTAAACAGGTTTTGCAGCCGTTTGAGCTAAGATTTTAAAATTATTCACATAATGAAAACCTATACTTTGTTTCAGGCGAGTTTCCCATTCAAATGCATGTAACCGTGAGAAACACATTGTATTGGCGAAAGAAAGCGTTTTTGAACAACTTCATATAAATCGCTGTAACTTTTGATAGAAGACTCAGACAAACATGTTTATGGCTTTATCTTATAAAACTCAATATCTCCGTGCTGGGCAAACAGGTTTTGCAGCCGTTTGAGCTAAGATTTTAAAATTATTCACATAATGAAAACCTATACTTTGTCTCGGGCGAGTTTCCCATTCAAATGCATGTAACAGTGAGAAACGCATTGTCTTGGCGAAAGAAAGCGTTTTTGAACAACTTCATATAAATCGCTGTAACTTTTGATAGAGGTCTCAGACAAACATGTTTATGGCTTTATCTTATAAAACTCAATATCTCCGTGCTGGGCAAACAGGTTTTGCAGCCGTTTGAGCTAAGATTTTAAAATTATTCACATAATGAAAACCTATACTTTGTCTCGGGCGAGTTTCCCATTCAAATGCATGTAACCGTGAGAAACGCATTGTCTTGGCGAAAGAAAGCGTTTTTGAACAACTTCATATAAATCGCTGTAACTTTTGATAGAAGACTCAGACAAACATGTTTATGGCTTTATCTTATAAAACTCAATATCTCCGTGCTGGGCAAACAGGTTTTGCAGCCGTTTGAGCTAAGATTTTAAAATTATTCACATAATGAAAACCTATACTTTGTCTCGGGCGAGTTTCCCATTCAAATGCATGTAACCGTGAGAAACGCATTGTATTGGCGAAAGAAAGCGTTTTTGAACAACTTCATATAAATCGCTGTAACTTGTGATAGAGGTCTCAGACAAACATGTTTATGGCTTTATCTTATAAAACTCAATATCTCCGTGCTGGGTAAACAGGTTTTGCAGCCGTTTGAGCTAAGATTTTAAAATTATTCACATAATGAAAACCTATACTTTGTCTCAGGCGAGTTTCCCATTCAAATGCATGTAACAGTGAGAATCACACTGTCTTGGCCGTTTGAGCTAAGATTTTAAAATTATTCACATAATGAAAACCTATACTTTGTCTCGGGCGAGTTTCCCATTCAAATGCATGTAACCGTGAGAAACACATTGTCTTGGCGAAAGAAAGCGTTTGTTAACAACTTCATATAAATCGCTGTAACTTTTGATAGAAGACTCAGACAAACATGTTTATGGCTTTATCTTATAAAACTCAATATCTCCGTGCTGGGTAAACAGGTTTTGCAGCCGTTTGAGCTAAGATTTTAAAATTATTCACATAATGAAAACCTATACTTTGTTTCAGGCGAGTTTCCCATTCAAATGCATGTAACCGTGAGAAACACATTGTCTTGGCGAAAGAAAGCGTTTGTGAACAACTTCATATAAATCGCTGTAACTTTTGATAGAGGTCTCAGACAAACATGTTTATGGCTTTATCTTATAAAACTCAATATCTCCGTGCTGGGTAAACAGGTTTTGCAGCCGTTTGAGCTAAGATTTTAAAATTATTCACATAATGAAAACCTATACTTTGTTTCAGGCGAGTTTCCCATTCAAATGCATGTAACCGTGAGAAACACATTGTATTGGCGAAAGAAAGCGTTTTTGAACAACTTCATATAAATCGCTGTAACTTTTGATAGAAGACTCAGACAAACATGTTTATGGCTTGATCTTATAAAACTCAATATCTCCGTGCTGGGCAAACAGGTTTTGCAGCCGTTTGAGCTAAGATTTTAAAATTATTCACATAATGAAAACCTATACTTTGTTTCAGGCGAGTTTCCCATTCAAATGCATGTAACCGTGAGAAACACATTGTATTGGCGAAAGAAAGTGTTTTTGAACAACTTCATATAAATCGCTGTAACTTTTGATAGAAGACTCAGACAAACATGTTTATGGCTTTATCTTATAAAACTCAATATCTCCGTGCTGGGCAAACAGGTTTTGCAGCCGTTTGAGCTAAGATTTTAAAATTATTCACATAATGAAAACCTATACTTTGTTTCAGGCGAGTTTCCCATTCAAATGCATGTAACCGTGAGAAACACATTGTCTTGGCGAAAGAAAGCGTTTGTGAACAACTTCATATAAATCGCTGTAACTTTTGATAGAAGACTCAGACAAACATGTTTATGGCTTTATCTTATAAAACTCAATATCTCCGTGCTGGGCAAACAGGTTTTGCAGCCGTTTGAGCTAAGATTTTAAAATTATTCACATAATGAAAACCTATACTTTGTTTCAGGCGAGTTTCCCATTCAAATGCATGTAACCGTGAGAAACACATTGTATTGGCGAAAGAAAGCGTTTTTGAACAACTTCATATAAATCGCTGTAACTTTTGATAGAATACTCAGACAAACATGTTTATGGCTTTATCTTATAAAACTCAATATCTCCGTGCTGGGCAAACAGGTTTTGCAGCCGTTTGAGCTAAGATTTTAAAATTATTCACATAATGAAAACCTATACTTTGTCTCGGGCGAGTTTCCCATTCAAATGCATGTAACCGTGAGAAACGCATTGTCTTGGCGAAAGAAAGCGTTTTTGAACAACTTCATATAAATCGCTGTAACTTTTGATAGAAGACTCAGACAAACATGTTTATGGCTTTATCTTATAAAACTCAATATCTCCGTGCTGGGCAAACAGGTTTTGCAGCCGTTTGAGCTAAGATTTTAAAATTATTCACATAATGAAAACCTATACTTTGTCTCGGGCGAGTTTCCCATTCAAATGCATGTAACCGTGAGAAACGCATTGTATTGGCGAAAGAAAGCGTTTTTGAACAACTTCATATAAATCGCTGTAACTTGTGATAGAGGTCTCAGACAAACATGTTTATGGCTTTATCTTATAAAACTCAATATCTCCGTGCTGGGTAAACAGGTTTTGCAGCCGTTTGAGCTAAGATTTTAAAATTATTCACATAATGAAAACCTATACTTTGTCTCAGGCGAGTTTCCCATTCAAATGCATGTAACAGTGAGAATCACACTGTCTTGGCCGTTTGAGCTAAGATTTTAAAATTATTCACATAATGAAAACCTATACTTTGTCTCGGGCGAGTTTCCCATTCAAATGCATGTAACCGTGAGAAACACATTGTCTTGGCGAAAGAAAGCGTTTGTTAACAACTTCATATAAATCGCTGTAACTTTTGATAGAAGACTCAGACAAACATGTTTATGGCTTTATCTTATAAAACTCAATATCTCCGTGCTGGGCAAACAGGTTTTGCAGCCGTTTGAGCTAAGATTTTAAAATTATTCACATAATGAAAACCTATACTTTGTTTCAGGCGAGTTTCCCATTCAAATGCATGTAACCGTGAGAAACACATTGTCTTGGCGAAAGAAAGCGTTTGTGAACAACTTCATATAAATCGCTGTAACTTTTGATAGAGGTCTCAGACAAACATGTTTATGGCTTTATCTTATAAAACTCAATATCTCCGTGCTGGGCAAACAGGTTTTGCAGCCGTTTGAGCTAAGATTTTAAAATTATTCACATAATGAAAACCTATACTTTGTCTCGGGCGAGTTTCCCATTAAAATTCATGTAACCGTGAGAAACACATTGTCTTGGCGAAAGAAAGCGTTTTTGAACAACTTCATATAAATCGCTGTAACTTTTGATAGAAGACTCAGACAAACATGTTTATGGCTTTATCTTATAAAACTCAATATCTCCGTGCTGGGCAAACAGGTTTTGCAGCCGTTTGAGCTAAGATTTTAAAATTATTCACATAATGAAAACCTATACTTTGTTTCAGGCGAGTTTCCCATTCAAATGCATGTAACCGTGAGAAACACATTGTATTGGCGAAAGAAAGCGTTTTTGAACAACTTCATATAAATCGCTGTAACTTTTGATAGAATACTCAGACAAACATGTTTATGGCTTTATCTTATAAAACTCAATATCTCCGTGCTGGGCAAACAGGTTTTGCAGCCGTTTGAGCTAAGATTTTAAAATTATTCACATAATGAAAACCTATACTTTGTCTCGGGCGAGTTTCCCATTCAAATGCATGTAACCGTGAGAAACGCATTGTCTTGGCGAAAGAAAGCGTTTTTGAACAACTTCATATAAATCGCTGTAACTTTTGATAGAAGACTCAGACAAACATGTTTATGGCTTTATCTTATAAAACTCAATATCTCCGTGCTGGGCAAACAGGTTTTGCAGCCGTTTGAGCTAAGATTTTAAAATTATTCACATAATGAAAACCTATACTTTGTCTCGGGCGAGTTTCCCATTCAAATGCATGTAACCGTGAGAAACGCATTGTATTGGCGAAAGAAAGCGTTTTTGAACAACTTCATATAAATCGCTGTAACTTGTGATAGAGGTCTCAGACAAACATGTTTATGGCTTTATCTTATAAAACTCAATATCTCCGTGCTGGGTAAACAGGTTTTGCAGCCGTTTGAGCTAAGATTTTAAAATTATTCACATAATGAAAACCTATACTTTGTCTCAGGCGAGTTTCCCATTCAAATGCATGTAACAGTGAGAATCACACTGTCTTGGCCGTTTGAGCTAAGATTTTAAAATTATTCACATAATGAAAACCTATACTTTGTCTCGGGCGAGTTTCCCATTCAAATGCATGTAACCGTGAGAAACACATTGTCTTGGCGAAAGAAAGCGTTTGTTAACAACTTCATATAAATCGCTGTAACTTTTGATAGAAGACTCAGACAAACATGTTTATGGCTTTATCTTATAAAACTCAATATCTCCGTGCTGGGCAAACAGGTTTTGCAGCCGTTTGAGCTAAGATTTTAAAATTATTCACATAATGAAAACCTATACTTTGTTTCAGGCGAGTTTCCCATTCAAATGCATGTAACCGTGAGAAACACATTGTCTTGGCGAAAGAAAGCGTTTGTGAACAACTTCATATAAATCGCTGTAACTTTTGATAGAGGTCTCAGACAAACATGTTTATGGCTTTATCTTATAAAACTCAATATCTCCGTGCTGGGCAAACAGGTTTTGCAGCCGTTTGAGCTAAGATTTTAAAATTATTCACATAATGAAAACCTATACTTTGTCTCGGGCGAGTTTCCCATTAAAATTCATGTAACCGTGAGAAACACATTGTCTTGGCGAAAGAAAGCGTTTTTGAACAACTTCATATAAATCGCTGTAACTTTTGATAGAAGACTCAGACAAACATGTTTATGGCTTTATCTTATAAAACTCAATATCTCCGTGCTGGGCAAACAGGTTTTGCAGCCGTTTGAGCTAAGATTTTAAAATTATTCACATAATGAAAACCTATACTTTGTCTCGGGCGAGTTTCCCATTCAAATGCATGTAACAGTGAGAAACGCATTGTCTTGGCGAAAGAAAGCGTTTTTGAACAACTTCATATAAATCGCTGTAACTTTTGATAGAGGTCTCAGACAAACATGTTTATGGCTTTATCTTATAAAACTCAATATCTCCGTGCTGGGCAAACAGGTTTTGCAGCCGTTTGAGCTAAGATTTTAAAATTATTCACATAATGAAAACCTATACTTTGTCTCGGGCGAGTTTCCCATTCAAATGCATGTAACCGTGAGAAACGCATTGTCTTGGCGAAAGAAAGCGTTTTTGAACAACTTCATATAAATCGCTGTAACTTTTGATAGAAGACTCAGACAAACATGTTTATGGCTTTATCTTATAAAACTCAATATCTCCGTGCTGGGCAAACAGGTTTTGCAGCCGTTTGAGCTAAGATTTTAAAATTATTCACATAATGAAAACCTATACTTTGTCTCGGGCGAGTTTCCCATTCAAATGCATGTAACCGTGAGAAACACATTGTCTTGGCGAAAGAAAGCGTTTGTTAACAACTTCATATAAATCGCTGTAACTTTTGATAGAAGACTCAGACAAACATGTTTATGGCTTTATCTTATAAAACTCAATATCTCCGTGCTGGGTAAACAGGTTTTGCAGCCGTTTGAGCTAAGATTTTAAAATTATTCACATAATGAAAACCTATACTTTGTTTCAGGCGAGTTTCCCATTCAAATGCATGTAACCGTGAGAAACACATTGTATTGGCGAAAGAAAGCGTTTTTGAACAACTTCATATAAATCGCTGTAACTTTTGATAGAAGACTCAGACAAACATGTTTATGGCTTGATCTTATAAAACTCAATATCTCCGTGCTGGGCAAACAGGTTTTGCAGCCGTTTGAGCTAAGATTTTAAAATTATTCACATAATGAAAACCTATACTTTGTTTCAGGCGAGTTTCCCATTCAAATGCATGTAACCGTGAGAAACACATTGTCTTGGCGAAAGAAAGCGTTTGTGAACAACTTCATATAAATCGCTGTAACTTTTGATAGAGGTCTCAGACAAACATGTTTATGGCTTTATCTTATAAAACTCAATATCTCCGTGCTGGGCAAACAGGTTTTGCAGCCGTTTGAGCTAAGATTTTAAAATTATTCACATAATGAAAACCTATACTTTGTCTCGGGCGAGTTTCCCATTAAAATTCATGTAACCGTGAGAAACACATTGTCTTGGCGAAAGAAAGCGTTTGTGAACAACTTCATATAAATCGCTGTAACTTTTGATAGAGGACTCAGAAACACATGTTTATGGCTTTATCTTATAAAACTCAATATCTCCGTGCTGGGTAAACAGGTTTTGCAGCCGTTTGAGCTAAGATTTTAAAATTATTCACATAATGAAAACCTATACTTTGTTTCAGGCGAGTTTCCCATTCAAATGCATGTAACCGTGAGAAACACATTGTATTGGCGAAAGAAAGCGTTTTTGAACAACTTCATATAAATCGCTGTAACTTTTGATAGAAGACTCAGACAAACGTGTTTATGGCTTTATCTTATAAAACTCAATATCTCCGTGCTGGGCAAACAGGTTTTGCAGCCGTTTGAGCTAAGATTTTAAAATTATTCACATAATGAAAACCTATACTTTGTCTCGGGCGAGTTTCCCATTCAAATGCATGTAACCGTGAGAAACACATTGTATTGGCGAAAGAAAGCGTTTTTGAACAACTTCATATAAATCGCTGTAACTTTTGATAGAGGTCTCAGACAAACATGTTTATGGCTTTATCTTATAAAACTCAATATCTCCGTGCTGGGCAAACAGGTTTTGAAGCCGTTTGAGCTAAGATTTTAAAATTATTCACATAATGAAAACCTATACTTTGTCTCAGGCGAGTTTCCCATTCAAATGCATGTAACAGTGAGAATCACACTGTCTTGGCCGTTTGAGCTAAGATTTTAAAATTATTCACATAATGAAAACCTATACTTTGTTTCAGGCGAGTTTCCCATTCAAATGCATGTAACCGTGAGAAACGCATTGTATTGGCGAAAGAAAGCGTTTTTGAACAACTTCATATAAATCGCTGTAACTTTTGATAGAGGTCTCAGACAAACATGTTTATGGCTTTATCTTATAAAACTCAATATCCCCGTGCTGGGCAAACAGGTTTTGCAGCCGTTTGAGCTAAGATTTTAAAATTATTCACATAATGAAAACCTATACTTTGTCTCGGGCGAGTTTCCCATTCAAATGCATGTAACCGTGAGAAACGCATTGTCTTGGCGAAAGAAAGCGTTTTTGAACAACTTCATATAAATCGCTGTAACTTTTGATAGAAGACTCAGACAAACATGTTTATGGCTTTATCTTATAAAACTCAATATCTCCGTGCTGGGTAAACAGGTTTTGCAGCCGTTTGAGCTAAGATTTTAAAATTATTCACATAATGAAAACCTATACTTTGTCTCAGGCGAGTTTCCCATTCAAATGCATGTAACAGTGAGAATCACACTGTCTTGGCCGTTTGAGCTAAGATTTTAAAATTATTCACATAATGAAAACCTATACTTTGTCTCGGGCGAGTTTCCCATTCAAATGCATGTAACCGTGAGAAACACATTGTCTTGGCGAAAGAAAGCGTTTGTTAACAACTTCATATAAATCGCTGTAACTTTTGATAGAAGACTCAGACAAACATGTTTATGGCTTTATCTTATAAAACTCAATATCTCCGTGCTGGGCAAACAGGTTTTGCAGCCGTTTGAGCTAAGATTTTAAAATTATTCACATAATGAAAACCTATACTTTGTTTCAGGCGAGTTTCCCATTCAAATGCATGTAACCGTGAGAAACACATTGTCTTGGCGAAAGAAAGCGTTTGTGAACAACTTCATATAAATCGCTGTAACTTTTGATAGAGGTCTCAGACAAACATGTTTATGGCTTTATCTTATAAAACTCAATATCTCCGTGCTGGGCAAACAGGTTTTGCAGCCGTTTGAGCTAAGATTTTAAAATTATTCACATAATGAAAACCTATACTTTGTCTCGGGCGAGTTTCCCATTAAAATTCATGTAACCGTGAGAAACACATTGTCTTGGCGAAAGAAAGCGTTTTTGAACAACTTCATATAAATCGCTGTAACTTTTGATAGAAGACTCAGACAAACATGTTTATGGCTTTATCTTATAAAACTCAATATCTCCGTGCTGGGCAAACAGGTTTTGCAGCCGTTTGAGCTAAGATTTTAAAATTATTCACATAATGAAAACCTATACTTTGTCTCGGGCGAGTTTCCCATTCAAATGCATGTAACAGTGAGAAACGCATTGTCTTGGCGAAAGAAAGCGTTTTTGAACAACTTCATATAAATCGCTGTAACTTTTGATAGAGGTCTCAGACAAACATGTTTATGGCTTTATCTTATAAAACTCAATATCTCCGTGCTGGGCAAACAGGTTTTGCAGCCGTTTGAGCTAAGATTTTAAAATTATTCACATAATGAAAACCTATACTTTGTCTCGGGCGAGTTTCCCATTCAAATGCATGTAACCGTGAGAAACGCATTGTCTTGGCGAAAGAAAGCGTTTTTGAACAACTTCATATAAATCGCTGTAACTTTTGATAGAAGACTCAGACAAACATGTTTATGGCTTTATCTTATAAAACTCAATATCTCCGTGCTGGGCAAACAGGTTTTGCAGCCGTTTGAGCTAAGATTTTAAAATTATTCACATAATGAAAACCTATACTTTGTCTCGGGCGAGTTTCCCATTCAAATGCATGTAACCGTGAGAAACACATTGTCTTGGCGAAAGAAAGCGTTTGTTAACAACTTCATATAAATCGCTGTAACTTTTGATAGAAGACTCAGACAAACATGTTTATGGCTTTATCTTATAAAACTCAATATCTCCGTGCTGGGTAAACAGGTTTTGCAGCCGTTTGAGCTAAGATTTTAAAATTATTCACATAATGAAAACCTATACTTTGTTTCAGGCGAGTTTCCCATTCAAATGCATGTAACCGTGAGAAACACATTGTATTGGCGAAAGAAAGCGTTTTTGAACAACTTCATATAAATCGCTGTAACTTTTGATAGAAGACTCAGACAAACATGTTTATGGCTTGATCTTATAAAACTCAATATCTCCGTGCTGGGCAAACAGGTTTTGCAGCCGTTTGAGCTAAGATTTTAAAATTATTCACATAATGAAAACCTATACTTTGTTTCAGGCGAGTTTCCCATTCAAATGCATGTAACCGTGAGAAACACATTGTCTTGGCGAAAGAAAGCGTTTGTGAACAACTTCATATAAATCGCTGTAACTTTTGATAGAGGTCTCAGACAAACATGTTTATGGCTTTATCTTATAAAACTCAATATCTCCGTGCTGGGCAAACAGGTTTTGCAGCCGTTTGAGCTAAGATTTTAAAATTATTCACATAATGAAAACCTATACTTTGTCTCGGGCGAGTTTCCCATTAAAATTCATGTAACCGTGAGAAACACATTGTCTTGGCGAAAGAAAGCGTTTGTGAACAACTTCATATAAATCGCTGTAACTTTTGATAGAGGACTCAGAAACACATGTTTATGGCTTTATCTTATAAAACTCAATATCTCCGTGCTGGGTAAACAGGTTTTGCAGCCGTTTGAGCTAAGATTTTAAAATTATTCACATAATGAAAACCTATACTTTGTTTCAGGCGAGTTTCCCATTCAAATGCATGTAACCGTGAGAAACGCATTGTATTGGCGAAAGAAAGCGTTTTTGAACAACTTCATATAAATCGCTGTAACTTTTGATAGAGGTCTCAGACAAACATGTTTATGGCTTTATCTTATAAAACTCAATATCTCCGTGCTGGGCAAACAGGTTTTGCAGCCGTTTGAGCTAAGATTTTAAAATTATTCACATAATGAAAACCTATACTTTGTATCGGGCGAGCTTCCCATTCAAATGCATGTAACAGTGAGAAACGCATTGTCTTGGCGAAAGAAAGCGTTTTTGAACAACTTCATATAAATCGCTGTAACTTTTGATAGAAGACTCAGACAAACATGTTTATGGCTTTATCTTATAAAACTCAATATCTCCGTGCTGGGCAAACAGGTTTTGCAGCCATTTGAGCTAAGATTTTAAAATTATTCACATAATGAAAACCTATACTTTGTTTCAGGCGAGTTTCCCATTCAAATGCATGTAACCGTGAGAAACGCATTGTATTGGCGAAAGAAAGCGTTTTTGAACAACTTCATATAAATCGCTGTAACTTTTGATAGAGGTCTCAGACAAACATGTTTATGGCTTTATCTTATAAAACTCAATATCCCCGTGCTGGGCAAACAGGTTTTGCAGCCGTTTGAGCTAAGATTTTAAAATTATTCACATAATGAAAACCTATACTTTGTCTCGGGCGAGTTTCCCATTCAAATGCATGTAACCGTGAGAAACACATTGTCTTGGCGAAAGAAAGCGTTTTTGAACAACTTCATATAAATCGCTGTAACTTTTGATAGAGGTCTCAGACAAACATGTTTATGGCTTTATCTTATAAAACTCAATATCTCCGTGCTGGGCAAACAGGTTTTGCAGCCGTTTGAGCTAAGATTTTAAAATTATTCACATAATGAAAACCTATACTTTGTCTCGGGCGAGTTTCCCATTCAAATGCATGTAACCATGAGAAACACATTGTCTTGGCGAAAGAAAGCGTTTGTTAACAACTTCATATAAATCGCTGTAACATTTGATAGAAGACTCAGACAAACATGTTTATGGCTTTATCTTATAGAACTCAATATATCCGTGCTGGGCAAACAGGTTTTGCAGCCGTTTGAGCTAAGATTTTAAAATTATTCACATAATGAAAACCTATACTTTGTTTCAGGCGAGTTTCCCATTCAAATGCATGTAACCGTGAGAAACGCATTGTATTGGCGAAAGAAAGCGTTTTTGAACAACTTCATATAAATCGCTGTAACTTTTGATAGAGGTCTCAGACAAACATGTTTATGGCTTTATCTTATAGAACTCAATATCTCCGTGCTGGGCAAACAGGTTTTGCAGCCGTTTGAGCTAAGATTTTAAAATTATTCACATAATGAAAACCTATACTTTGTATCGGGCGAGCTTCCCATTCAAATGCATGTAACAGTGAGAAACGCATTGTCTTGGCGAAAGAAAGCGTTTTTGAACAACTTCATATAAATCGCTGTAACTTTTGATAGAAGACTCAGACAAACATGTTTATGGCTTTATCTTATAAAACTCAATATCTCCGTGCTGGGCAAACAGGTTTTGCAGCCGTTTGAGCTAAGATTTTAAAATTATTCACATAATGAAAACCTATACTTTGTCTCGGGCGAGTTTCCCATTCAAATGCATGTAACCGTGAGAAACACATTGTCTTGGCGAAAGAAAGCGTTTGTTAACAACTTCATATAAATCGCTGTAACTTTTGATAGAAGACTCAGACAAACATGTTTATGGCTTTATCTTATAAAACTCAATATCTCCGTGCTGGGCAAACAGGTTTTGCAGCCGTTTGAGCTAAGATTTTAAAATTATTCACATAATGAAAACCTATACTTTGTTTCAGGCGAGTTTCCCATTCAAATGCATGTAACCGTGAGAAACGCATTGTATTGGCGAAAGAAAGCGTTTTTGAACAACTTCATATAAATCGCTGTAACTTTTGATAGAGGTCTCAGACAAACATGTTTATGGCTTTATCTTATAAAACTCAATATCTCCGTGCTGGGCAAACAGGTTTTGCAGCCGTTTGAGCTAAGATTTTAAAATTATTCACATAATGAAAACCTATACTTTGTCTCGGGCGAGTTTCCCATTCAAATGCATGTAACCGTGAGAAACACATTGTCTTGGCGAAAGAAAGCGTTTGTTAACAACTTCATATAAATCGCTGTAACTTTTGATAGAAGACTCAGACAAACATGTTTATGGCTTTATCTTATAGAACTCAATATCTCCGTGCTGGGCAAACAGGTTTTGCAGCCGTTTGAGCTAAGATTTTAAAATTATTCACATAATGAAAACCTATACTTTGTTTCAGGCGAGTTTCCCATTCAAATGCATGTAACCGTGAGAAACGCATTGTATTGGCGAAAGAAAGCGTTTTTGAACAACTTCATATAAATCGCTGTAACTTTTGATAGAGGTCTCAGACAAACATGTTTATGGCTTTATCTTATAAAACTCAATATCTCCGTGCTGGGCAAACAGGTTTTGCAGCCGTTTGAGCTAAGATTTTAAAATTATTCACATAATGAAAACCTATACTTTGTATCGGGCGAGCTTCCCATTCAAATGCATGTAACAGTGAGAAACGCATTGTCTTGGCGAAAGAAAGCGTTTTTGAACAACTTCATATAAATCGCTGTAACTTTTGATAGAAGACTCAGACAAACATGTTTATGGCTTTATCTTATAAAACTCAATATCTCCGTGCTGGGCAAACAGGTTTTGCAGCCGTTTGAGCTAAGATTTTAAAATTATTCACATAATGAAAACCTATACTTTGTCTCGGGCGAGTTTCCCATTCAAATGCATGTAACCGTGAGAAACACATTGTCTTGGCGAAAGAAAGCGTTTGTTAACAACTTCATATAAATCGCTGTAACTTTTGATAGAAGACTCAGACAAACATGTTTATGGCTTTATCTTATAAAACTCAATATCTCCGTGCTGGGCAAACAGGTTTTGCAGCAGTTTGAGCTAAGATTTTAAAATTATTCACATAATGAAAACCTATACTTTGTTTCAGGCGAGTTTCCCATTCAAATGCATGTAACCGTGAGAAACACATTGTATTGGCGAAAGAAAGCGTTTTTGAACAACTTCATATAAATCGCTGTAACTTTTGATAGAAGACTCAGACAAACATGTTTATGGCTTTATCTTATAAAACTCAATATCTCCGTGCTGGGCAAACAGGTTTTGCAGCCGTTTGAGCTAAGATTTTAAAATTATTCACATAATGAAAACCTATACTTTGTTTCAGGCGAGTTTCCCATTCAAATGCATGTAACCATGAGAAACGCATTGTATTGGCGAAAGAAAGCGTTTTTGAACAACTTCATATAAATCGCTGTAACTTTTGATAGAAGACTCAGACAAACATGTTTATGGCTTTATCTTATAAAACTCAATATCTCCGTGCTGGGCAAACAGGTTTTGCAGCCGTTTGAGCTAAGATTTTAAAATT
Source organism: Aulonocara stuartgranti (assembly GCF_965226115.1). Lineage (NCBI taxonomy): Eukaryota > Metazoa > Chordata > Actinopteri > Cichliformes > Cichlidae > Aulonocara > Aulonocara stuartgranti. The sequence continues at coordinate 24,994,999 of NC_138941.1, forward strand.
ATTCACATAATGAAAACCTATACTTTGTCTCGGGCGAGTTTCCCATTCAAATGCATGTAACCGTGAGAAACACATTGTCTTGGCGAAAGAAAGCGTTTGTTAACAACTTCATATAAATCGCTGTAACTTTTGATAGAAGACTCAGACAAACATGTTTATGGCTTTATCTTATAGAACTCAATATCTCCGTGCTGGGCAAACAGGTTTTGCAGCCGTTTGAGCTAAGATTTTAAAATTATTCACATAATGAAAACCTATACTTTGTTTCAGGCGAGTTTCCCATTCAAATGCATGTAACCGTGAGAAACGCATTGTATTGGCGAAAGAAAGCGTTTTTGAACAACTTCATATAAATCGCTGTAACTTTTGATAGAGGTCTCAGACAAACATGTTTATGGCTTTATCTTATAAAACTCAATATCTCCGTGCTGGGCAAACAGGTTTTGCAGCCGTTTGAGCTAAGATTTTAAAATTATTCACATAATGAAAACCTATACTTTGTCTCGGGCGAGTTTCCCATTCAAATGCATGTAACCGTGAGAAACACATTGTCTTGGCGAAAGAAAGCGTTTGTTAACAACTTCATATAAATCGCTGTAACTTTTGATAGAAGACTCAGACAAACATGTTTATGGCTTTATCTTATAAAACTCAATATCTCCGTGCTGGGCAAACAGGTTTTGCAGCCGTTTGAGCTAAGATTTTAAAATTATTCACATAATGAAAACCTATACTTTGTCTCGGGCGAGTTTCCCATTCAAATGCATGTAACCGTGAGAAACACATTGTCTTGGCGAAAGAAAGCGTTTGTTAACAACTTCATATAAATCGCTGTAACTTTTGATAGAAGACTCAGACAAACATGTTTATGGCTTTATCTTATAAAACTCAATATCTCCGTGCTGGGCAAACAGGTTTTGCAGCCGTTTGAGCTAAGATTTTAAAATTATTCACATAATGAAAACCTATACTTTGTTTCAGGCGAGTTTCCCATTCAAATGCATGTAACCGTGAGAAACGCATTGTATTGGCGAAAGAAAGCGTTTTTGAACAACTTCATATAAATCGCTGTAACTTTTGATAGAGGTCTCAGACAAACATGTTTATGGCTTTATCTTATAAAACTCAATATCTCCGTGCTGGGCAAACAGGTTTTGCAGCCGTTTGAGCTAAGATTTTAAAATTATTCACATAATGAAAACCTATACTTTGTCTCGGGCGAGTTTCCCATTCAAATGCATGTAACCGTGAGAAACACATTGTCTTGGCGAAAGAAAGCGTTTGTTAACAACTTCATATAAATCGCTGTAACTTTTGATAGAAGACTCAGACAAACATGTTTATGGCTTTATCTTATAAAACTCAATATCTCCGTGCTGGGCAAACAGGTTTTGCAGCCGTTTGAGCTAAGATTTTAAAATTATTCACATAATGAAAACCTATACTTTGTTTCAGGCGAGTTTCCCATTCAAATGCATGTAACCGTGAGAAACACATTGTATTGGCGAAAGAAAGCGTTTTTGAACAACTTCATATAAATCGCTGTAACTTTTGATAGAAGACTCAGACAAACATGTTTATGGCTTTATCTTATAAAACTCAATATCTCCGTGCTGGGCAAACAGGTTTTGCAGCCGTTTGAGCTAAGATTTTAAAATTATTCACATAATGAAAACCTATACTTTGTTTCAGGCGAGTTTCCCATTCAAATGCATGTAACCATGAGAAACGCATTGTATTGGCGAAAGAAAGCGTTTTTGAACAACTTCATATAAATCGCTGTAACTTTTGATAGAAGACTCAGACAAACATGTTTATGGCTTTATCTTATAAAACTCAATATCTCCGTGCTGGGCAAACAGGTTTTGCAGCCGTTTGAGCTAAGATTTTAAAATTATTCACATAATGAAAACCTATACTTTGTCTCAGGCGAGTTTCCCATTCAAATGCATGTAACAGTGAGAAACGCATTGTCTTGGCCGTTTGAGCTAAGATTTTAAAATTATTCACATGATGAAAACCTATACTTTGTCTCGGGCGAGTTTCCCATTCAAATGCATGTAACCGTGAGAAACACATTGTCTTGGCGAAAGAAAGCGTTTGTTAACAACTTCATATAAATCGCTGTAACTTTTGATAGAAGACTCAGACAAACATGTTTATGGCTTTATCTTATAAAACTCAATATCTCCGTGCTGGGCAAACAGGTTTTGCAGCCGTTTGAGCTAAGATTTTAAAATTATTCACATAATGAAAACCTATACTTTGTCTCGGGCGAGTTTCCCATTCAAATGCATGTAACCGTGAGAAACGCATTGTATTGGCGAAAGAAAGCGTTTTTGAACAACTTCATATAAATCGCTGTAACTTGTGATAGAGGTCTCAGACAAACATGTTTATGGCTTTATCTTATAAAACTCAATATCTCCGTGCTGGGCAAACAGGTTTTGCAGCCGTTTGAGCTAAGATTTTAAAATTATTCACATAATGAAAACCTATACTTTGTTTCAGGCGAGTTTCCCATTCAAATGCATGTAACAGTGAGAATCACACTGTCTTGGCCGTTTGAGCTAAGATTTTAAAATTATTCACATAATGAAAACCTATACTTTGTCTCGGGCGAGTTTCCCATTCAAATGCATGTAACCGTGAGAAACACATTGTCTTGGCGAAAGAAAGCGTTTGTTAACAACTTCATATAAATCGCTGTAACTTTTGATAGAAGACTCAGACAAACATGTTTATGGCTTTATCTTATAAAACTCAATATCTCCGTGCTGGGCAAACAGGTTTTGCAGCCGTTTGAGCTAAGATTTTAAAATTATTCACATAATGAAAACCTATACTTTGTTTCAGGCGAGTTTCCCATTCAAATGCATGTAACCGTGAGAAACACATTGTCTTGGCGAAAGAAAGCGTTTGTGAACAACTTCATATAAATCGCTGTAACTTTTGATAGAGGTCTCAGACAAACATGTTTATGGCTTTATCTTATAAAACTCAATATCTCCGTGCTGGGCAAACAGGTTTTGCAGCCGTTTGAGCTAAGATTTTAAAATTATTCACATAATGAAAACCTATACTTTGTCTCGGGCGAGTTTCCCATTAAAATTCATGTAACCGTGAGAAACACATTGTCTTGGCGAAAGAAAGCGTTTTTGAACAACTTCATATAAATCGCTGTAACTTTTGATAGAAGACTCAGACAAACATGTTTATGGCTTTATCTTATAAAACTCAATATCTCCGTGCTGGGCAAACAGGTTTTGCAGCCGTTTGAGCTAAGATTTTAAAATTATTCACATAATGAAAACCTATACTTTGTATCGGGCGAGCTTCCCATTCAAATGCATGTAACAGTGAGAAACGCATTGTCTTGGCGAAAGAAAGCGTTTTTGAACAACTTCATATAAATCGCTGTAACTTTTGATAGAAGACTCAGACAAACATGTTTATGGCTTTATCTTATAAAACTCAATATCTCCGTGCTGGGCAAACAGGTTTTGCAGCCGTTTGAGCTAAGATTTTAAAATTATTCACATAATGAAAACCTATACTTTGTCTCGGGCGAGTTTCCCATTCAAATGCATGTAACCGTGAGAAACACATTGTCTTGGCGAAAGAAAGCGTTTGTTAACAACTTCATATAAATCGCTGTAACTTTTGATAGAAGACTCAGACAAACATGTTTATGGCTTTATCTTATAAAACTCAATATCTCCGTGCTGGGCAAACAGGTTTTGCAGCCGTTTGAGCTAAGATTTTAAAATTATTCACATAATGAAAACCTATACTTTGTTTCAGGCGAGTTTCCCATTCAAATGCATGTAACCGTGAGAAACACATTGTATTGGCGAAAGAAAGCGTTTTTGAACAACTTCATATAAATCGCTGTAACTTTTGATAGAAGACTCAGACAAACATGTTTATGGCTTTATCTTATAAAACTCAATATCTCCGTGCTGGGCAAACAGGTTTTGCAGCCGTTTGAGCTAAGATTTTAAAATTATTCACATAATGAAAACCTATACTTTGTTTCAGGCGAGTTTCCCATTCAAATGCATGTAACCATGAGAAACGCATTGTATTGGCGAAAGAAAGCGTTTTTGAACAACTTCATATAAATCGCTGTAACTTTTGATAGAAGACTCAGACAAACATGTTTATGGCTTTATCTTATAAAACTCAATATCTCCGTGCTGGGCAAACAGGTTTTGCAGCCGTTTGAGCTAAGATTTTAAAATTATTCACATAATGAAAACCTATACTTTGTCTCAGGCGAGTTTCCCATTCAAATGCATGTAACAGTGAGAAACGCATTGTCTTGGCCGTTTGAGCTAAGATTTTAAAATTATTCACATGATGAAAACCTATACTTTGTCTCGGGCGAGTTTCCCATTCAAATGCATGTAACAGTGAGAATCACACTGTCTTGGCCGTTTGAGCTAAGATTTTAAAATTATTCACATGATGAAAACCTATACTTTGTCTCGGGCGAGTTTCCCATTCAAATGCATGTAACCGTGAGAAACACATTGTCTTGGCGAAAGAAAGCGTTTGTTAACAACTTCATATAAATCGCTGTAACTTTTGATAGAAGACTCAGACAAACATGTTTATGGCTTTATCTTATAAAACTCAATATCTCCGTGCTGGGCAAACAGGTTTTGCAGCCGTTTGAGCTAAGATTTTAAAATTATTCACATAATGAAAACCTATACTTTGTCTCGGGCGAGTTTCCCATTCAAATGCATGTAACCGTGAGAAACGCATTGTATTGGCGAAAGAAAGCGTTTTTGAACAACTTCATATAAATCGCTGTAACTTGTGATAGAGGTCTCAGACAAACATGTTTATGGCTTTATCTTATAAAACTCAATATCTCCGTGCTGGGCAAACAGGTTTTGCAGCCGTTTGAGCTAAGATTTTAAAATTATTCACATAATGAAAACCTATACTTTGTTTCAGGCGAGTTTCCCATTCAAATGCATGTAACAGTGAGAATCACACTGTCTTGGCCGTTTGAGCTAAGATTTTAAAATTATTCACATAATGAAAACCTATACTTTGTCTCGGGTGAGTTTCCCATTCAAATGCATGTAACAGTGAGAAACGCATTGTATTGGCGAAAGAAAGCGTTTTTGAACAACTTCATATAAATCGCTGTAACTTTTGATAGAAGACTCAGACAAACATGTTTATGGCTTTATCTTATAAAACTCAATATCTCCGTGCTGGGCAAACAGGTTTTGCAGCCGTTTGAGCTAAGATTTTAAAATTATTCACATAATGAAAACCTATACTTTGTCTCAGGCGAGTTTCCCATTCAAATGCATGTAACAGTGAGAATCACACTGTCTTGGCCGTTTGAGCTAAGATTTTAAAATTATTCACATAATGAAAACCTATACGTTTGTCCCGGGCGAGTTTCCCATTCAAATGCATGTAACCGTGAGAAACGCATTGTCTTGGCGAAAGAAAGCGTTTGTTAACAACTTCATATAAATCGCTGTAACTTTTGATAGAAGACTTAGACAAACATGTTTATGGATTTATCTTATAGAACTCAATATCTCCGTGCTGGGCAAACAGGTTTTGCAGCCGTTTGAGCTAAGATTTTAAAATTATTCACATAATGAAAACCTATACTTTGTATCGGGCGAGCTTCCCATTCAAATGCATGTAACAGTGAGAAACGCATTGTCTTGGCGAAAGAAAGCGTTTGTTAACAACTTCATATAAATCGCTGTAACTTTTGATAGAAGACTCAGACAAACATGTTTATGGCTTTATCTTATAAAACTCAATATCTCCGTGCTGGGCAAACAGGTTTTGCAGCCGTTTGAGCTAAGATTTTAAAATTATTCACATAATGAAAACCTATACTTTGTTTCAGGCGAGTTTCCCATTCAAATGCATGTAACCGTGAGAAACACATTGTATTGGCGAAAGAAAGCGTTTTTGAACAACTTCATATAAATCGCTGTAACTTTTGATAGAAGACTCAGACAAACATGTTTATGGCTTTATCTTATAAAACTCAATATCTCCGTGCTGGGCAAACAGGTTTTGCAGCCGTTTGAGCTAAGATTTTAAAATTATTCACATAATGAAAACCTATACTTTGTTTCAGGCGAGTTTCCCATTCAAATGCATGTAACCATGAGAAACGCATTGTATTGGCGAAAGAAAGCGTTTTTGAACAACTTCATATAAATCGCTGTAACTTTTGATAGAAGACTCAGACAAACATGTTTATGGCTTTATCTTATAAAACTCAATATCTCCGTGCTGGGCAAACAGGTTTTGCAGCCGTTTGAGCTAAGATTTTAAAATTATTCACATAATGAAAACCTATACTTTGTTTCAGGCGAGTTTCCCATTCAAATGCATGTAACCATGAGAAACGCATTGTATTGGCGAAAGAAAGCGTTTTTGAACAACTTCATATAAATCGCTGTAACTTTTGATAGAAGACTCAGACAAACATGTTTATGGCTTTATCTTATAAAACTCAATATCTCCGTGCTGGGCAAACAGGTTTTGCAGCCGTTTGAGCTAAGATTTTAAAATTATTCACATAATGAAAACCTATACTTTGTCTCAGGCGAGTTTCCCATTCAAATGCATGTAACAGTGAGAATCACACTGTCTTGGCCGTTTGAGCTAAGATTTTAAAATTATTCACATGATGAAAACCTATACTTTGTCTCGGGCGAGTTTCCCATTCAAATGCATGTAACCGTGAGAAACACATTGTCTTGGCGAAAGAAAGCGTTTGTTAACAACTTCATATAAATCGCTGTAACTTTTGATAGAAGACTCAGACAAACATGTTTATGGCTTTATCTTATAAAACTCAATATCTCCGTGCTGGGCAAACAGGTTTTGCAGCCGTTTGAGCTAAGATTTTAAAATTATTCACATAATGAAAACCTATACTTTGTCTCGGGCGAGTTTCCCATTCAAATGCATGTAACCGTGAGAAACGCATTGTATTGGCGAAAGAAAGCGTTTTTGAACAACTTCATATAAATCGCTGTAACTTGTGATAGAGGTCTCAGACAAACATGTTTATGGCTTTATCTTATAAAACTCAATATCTCCGTGCTGGGCAAACAGGTTTTGCAGCCGTTTGAGCTAAGATTTTAAAATTATTCACATAATGAAAACCTATACTTTGTTTCAGGCGAGTTTCCCATTCAAATGCATGTAACAGTGAGAATCACACTGTCTTGGCCGTTTGAGCTAAGATTTTAAAATTATTCACATAATGAAAACCTATACTTTGTCTCGGGTGAGTTTCCCATTCAAATGCATGTAACAGTGAGAAACGCATTGTATTGGCGAAAGAAAGCGTTTTTGAACAACTTCATATAAATCGCTGTAACTTTTGATAGAAGACTCAGACAAACATGTTTATGGCTTTATCTTATAAAACTCAATATCTCCGTGCTGGGCAAACAGGTTTTGCAGCCGTTTGAGCTAAGATTTTAAAATTATTCACATAATGAAAACCTATACTTTGTCTCAGGCGAGTTTCCCATTCAAATGCATGTAACAGTGAGAATCACACTGTCTTGGCCGTTTGAGCTAAGATTTTAAAATTATTCACATAATGAAAACCTATACTTTGTCTCGGGTGAGTTTCCCATTCAAATGCATGTAACAGTGAGAAACGCATTGTATTGGCGAAAGAAAGCGTTTTTGAACAACTTCATATAAATCGCTGTAACTTTTGATAGAAGACTCAGACAAACATGTTTATGGCTTTATCTTATAAAACTCAATATCTCCGTGCTGGGCAAACAGGTTTTGCAGCCGTTTGAGCTAAGATTTTAAAATTATTCACATAATGAAAACCTATACTTTGTCTCAGGCGAGTTTCCCATTCAAATGCATGTAACAGTGAGAATCACACTGTCTTGGCCGTTTGAGCTAAGATTTTAAAATTATTCACATAATGAAAACCTATACGTTTGTCCCGGGCGAGTTTCCCATTCAAATGCATGTAACCGTGAGAAACGCATTGTCTTGGCGAAAGAAAGCGTTTGTTAACAACTTCATATAAATCGCTGTAACTTTTGATAGAAGACTTAGACAAACATGTTTATGGATTTATCTTATAGAACTCAATATCTCCGTGCTGGGCAAACAGGTTTTGCAGCCGTTTGAGCTAAGATTTTAAAATTATTCACATAATGAAAACCTATACTTTGTATCGGGCGAGCTTCCCATTCAAATGCATGTAACAGTGAGAAACGCATTGTCTTGGCGAAAGAAAGCGTTTGTTAACAACTTCATATAAATCGCTGTAACTTTTGATAGAAGACTCAGACAAACATGTTTATGGCTTTATCTTATAAAACTCAATATCTCCGTGCTGGGCAAACAGGTTTTGCAGCCGTTTGAGCTAAGATTTTAAAATTATTCACATAATGAAAACCTATACTTTGTTTCAGGCGAGTTTCCCATTCAAATGCATGTAACCGTGAGAAACACATTGTATTGGCGAAAGAAAGCGTTTTTGAACAACTTCATATAAATCGCTGTAACTTTTGATAGAAGACTCAGACAAACATGTTTATGGCTTTATCTTATAAAACTCAATATCTCCGTGCTGGGCAAACAGGTTTTGCAGCCGTTTGAGCTAAGATTTTAAAATTATTCACATAATGAAAACCTATACTTTGTTTCAGGCGAGTTTCCCATTCAAATGCATGTAACCATGAGAAACGCATTGTATTGGCGAAAGAAAGCGTTTTTGAACAACTTCATATAAATCGCTGTAACTTTTGATAGAAGACTCAGACAAACATGTTTATGGCTTTATCTTATAAAACTCAATATCTCCGTGCTGGGCAAACAGGTTTTGCAGCCGTTTGAGCTAAGATTTTAAAATTATTCACATAATGAAAACCTATACTTTGTTTCAGGCGAGTTTCCCATTCAAATGCATGTAACCATGAGAAACGCATTGTATTGGCGAAAGAAAGCGTTTTTGAACAACTTCATATAAATCGCTGTAACTTTTGATAGAAGACTCAGACAAACATGTTTATGGCTTTATCTTATAAAACTCAATATCTCCGTGCTGGGCAAACAGGTTTTGCAGCCGTTTGAGCTAAGATTTTAAAATTATTCACATAATGAAAACCTATACTTTGTTTCAGGCGAGTTTCCCATTCAAATGCATGTAACCATGAGAAACGCATTGTATTGGCGAAAGAAAGCGTTTTTGAACAACTTCATATAAATCGCTGTAACTTTTGATAGAAGACTCAGACAAACATGTTTATGGCTTTATCTTATAAAACTCAATATCTCCGTGCTGGGCAAACAGGTTTTGCAGCCGTTTGAGCTAAGATTTTAAAATTATTCACATAATGAAAACCTATACTTTGTCTCGGGCGAGTTTCCCATTCAAATGCATGTAACCGTGAGAAACACATTGTCTTGGCGAAAGAAAGCGTTTGTTAACAACTTCATATAAATCGCTGTAACTTTTGATAGAAGACTCAGACAAACATGTTTATGGCTTTATCTTATAGAACTCAATATCTCCGTGCTGGGCAAACAGGTTTTGCAGCCGTTTGAGCTAAGATTTTAAAATTATTCACATAATGAAAACCTATACTTTGTTTCAGGCGAGTTTCCCATTCAAATGCATGTAACCGTGAGAAACGCATTGTATTGGCGAAAGAAAGCGTTTTTGAACAACTTCATATAAATCGCTGTAACTTTTGATAGAGGTCTCAGACAAACATGTTTATGGCTTTATCTTATAAAACTCAATATCTCCGTGCTGGGCAAACAGGTTTTGCAGCCGTTTGAGCTAAGATTTTAAAATTATTCACATAATGAAAACCTATACTTTGTCTCGGGCGAGTTTCCCATTCAAATGCATGTAACCGTGAGAAACACATTGTCTTGGCGAAAGAAAGCGTTTGTTAACAACTTCATATAAATCGCTGTAACTTTTGATAGAAGACTCAGACAAACATGTTTATGGCTTTATCTTATAAAACTCAATATCTCCGTGCTGGGCAAACAGGTTTTGCAGCCGTTTGAGCTAAGATTTTAAAATTATTCACATAATGAAAACCTATACTTTGTCTCGGGCGAGTTTCCCATTCAAATGCATGTAACCGTGAGAAACACATTGTCTTGGCGAAAGAAAGCGTTTGTTAACAACTTCATATAAATCGCTGTAACTTTTGATAGAAGACTCAGACAAACATGTTTATGGCTTTATCTTATAAAACTCAATATCTCCGTGCTGGGCAAACAGGTTTTGCAGCCGTTTGAGCTAAGATTTTAAAATTATTCACATAATGAAAACCTATACTTTGTTTCAGGCGAGTTTCCCATTCAAATGCATGTAACCGTGAGAAACGCATTGTATTGGCGAAAGAAAGCGTTTTTGAACAACTTCATATAAATCGCTGTAACTTTTGATAGAGGTCTCAGACAAACATGTTTATGGCTTTATCTTATAAAACTCAATATCTCCGTGCTGGGCAAACAGGTTTTGCAGCCGTTTGAGCTAAGATTTTAAAATTATTCACATAATGAAAACCTATACTTTGTCTCGGGCGAGTTTCCCATTCAAATGCATGTAACCGTGAGAAACACATTGTCTTGGCGAAAGAAAGCGTTTGTTAACAACTTCATATAAATCGCTGTAACTTTTGATAGAAGACTCAGACAAACATGTTTATGGCTTTATCTTATAAAACTCAATATCTCCGTGCTGGGCAAACAGGTTTTGCAGCCGTTTGAGCTAAGATTTTAAAATTATTCACATAATGAAAACCTATACTTTGTTTCAGGCGAGTTTCCCATTCAAATGCATGTAACCGTGAGAAACACATTGTATTGGCGAAAGAAAGCGTTTTTGAACAACTTCATATAAATCGCTGTAACTTTTGATAGAAGACTCAGACAAACATGTTTATGGCTTTATCTTATAAAACTCAATATCTCCGTGCTGGGCAAACAGGTTTTGCAGCCGTTTGAGCTAAGATTTTAAAATTATTCACATAATGAAAACCTATACTTTGTTTCAGGCGAGTTTCCCATTCAAATGCATGTAACCATGAGAAACGCATTGTATTGGCGAAAGAAAGCGTTTTTGAACAACTTCATATAAATCGCTGTAACTTTTGATAGAAGACTCAGACAAACATGTTTATGGCTTTATCTTATAAAACTCAATATCTCCGTGCTGGGCAAACAGGTTTTGCAGCCGTTTGAGCTAAGATTTTAAAATTATTCACATAATGAAAACCTATACTTTGTCTCAGGCGAGTTTCCCATTCAAATGCATGTAACAGTGAGAAACGCATTGTCTTGGCCGTTTGAGCTAAGATTTTAAAATTATTCACATGATGAAAACCTATACTTTGTCTCGGGCGAGTTTCCCATTCAAATGCATGTAACCGTGAGAAACACATTGTCTTGGCGAAAGAAAGCGTTTGTTAACAACTTCATATAAATCGCTGTAACTTTTGATAGAAGACTCAGACAAACATGTTTATGGCTTTATCTTATAAAACTCAATATCTCCGTGCTGGGCAAACAGGTTTTGCAGCCGTTTGAGCTAAGATTTTAAAATTATTCACATAATGAAAACCTATACTTTGTCTCGGGCGAGTTTCCCATTCAAATGCATGTAACCGTGAGAAACGCATTGTATTGGCGAAAGAAAGCGTTTTTGAACAACTTCATATAAATCGCTGTAACTTGTGATAGAGGTCTCAGACAAACATGTTTATGGCTTTATCTTATAAAACTCAATATCTCCGTGCTGGGCAAACAGGTTTTGCAGCCGTTTGAGCTAAGATTTTAAAATTATTCACATAATGAAAACCTATACTTTGTTTCAGGCGAGTTTCCCATTCAAATGCATGTAACAGTGAGAATCACACTGTCTTGGCCGTTTGAGCTAAGATTTTAAAATTATTCACATAATGAAAACCTATACTTTGTCTCGGGCGAGTTTCCCATTCAAATGCATGTAACCGTGAGAAACACATTGTCTTGGCGAAAGAAAGCGTTTGTTAACAACTTCATATAAATCGCTGTAACTTTTGATAGAAGACTCAGACAAACATGTTTATGGCTTTATCTTATAAAACTCAATATCTCCGTGCTGGGCAAACAGGTTTTGCAGCCGTTTGAGCTAAGATTTTAAAATTATTCACATAATGAAAACCTATACTTTGTTTCAGGCGAGTTTCCCATTCAAATGCATGTAACCGTGAGAAACACATTGTCTTGGCGAAAGAAAGCGTTTGTGAACAACTTCATATAAATCGCTGTAACTTTTGATAGAGGTCTCAGACAAACATGTTTATGGCTTTATCTTATAAAACTCAATATCTCCGTGCTGGGCAAACAGGTTTTGCAGCCGTTTGAGCTAAGATTTTAAAATTATTCACATAATGAAAACCTATACTTTGTCTCGGGCGAGTTTCCCATTAAAATTCATGTAACCGTGAGAAACACATTGTCTTGGCGAAAGAAAGCGTTTTTGAACAACTTCATATAAATCGCTGTAACTTTTGATAGAAGACTCAGACAAACATGTTTATGGCTTTATCTTATAAAACTCAATATCTCCGTGCTGGGCAAACAGGTTTTGCAGCCGTTTGAGCTAAGATTTTAAAATTATTCACATAATGAAAACCTATACTTTGTATCGGGCGAGCTTCCCATTCAAATGCATGTAACAGTGAGAAACGCATTGTCTTGGCGAAAGAAAGCGTTTTTGAACAACTTCATATAAATCGCTGTAACTTTTGATAGAAGACTCAGACAAACATGTTTATGGCTTTATCTTATAAAACTCAATATCTCCGTGCTGGGCAAACAGGTTTTGCAGCCGTTTGAGCTAAGATTTTAAAATTATTCACATAATGAAAACCTATACTTTGTCTCGGGCGAGTTTCCCATTCAAATGCATGTAACCGTGAGAAACACATTGTCTTGGCGAAAGAAAGCGTTTGTTAACAACTTCATATAAATCGCTGTAACTTTTGATAGAAGACTCAGACAAACATGTTTATGGCTTTATCTTATAAAACTCAATATCTCCGTGCTGGGCAAACAGGTTTTGCAGCCGTTTGAGCTAAGATTTTAAAATTATTCACATAATGAAAACCTATACTTTGTTTCAGGCGAGTTTCCCATTCAAATGCATGTAACCGTGAGAAACACATTGTATTGGCGAAAGAAAGCGTTTTTGAACAACTTCATATAAATCGCTGTAACTTTTGATAGAAGACTCAGACAAACATGTTTATGGCTTTATCTTATAAAACTCAATATCTCCGTGCTGGGCAAACAGGTTTTGCAGCCGTTTGAGCTAAGATTTTAAAATTATTCACATAATGAAAACCTATACTTTGTTTCAGGCGAGTTTCCCATTCAAATGCATGTAACCATGAGAAACGCATTGTATTGGCGAAAGAAAGCGTTTTTGAACAACTTCATATAAATCGCTGTAACTTTTGATAGAAGACTCAGACAAACATGTTTATGGCTTTATCTTATAAAACTCAATATCTCCGTGCTGGGCAAACAGGTTTTGCAGCCGTTTGAGCTAAGATTTTAAAATTATTCACATAATGAAAACCTATACTTTGTCTCGGGCGAGTTTCCCATTCAAATGCATGTAACCGTGAGAAACACATTGTCTTGGCGAAAGAAAGCGTTTGTTAACAACTTCATATAAATCGCTGTAACTTTTGATAGAAGACTCAGACAAACATGTTTATGGCTTTATCTTATAGAACTCAATATCTCCGTGCTGGGCAAACAGGTTTTGCAGCCGTTTGAGCTAAGATTTTAAAATTATTCACATAATGAAAACCTATACTTTGTTTCAGGCGAGTTTCCCATTCAAATGCATGTAACCGTGAGAAACGCATTGTATTGGCGAAAGAAAGCGTTTTTGAACAACTTCATATAAATCGCTGTAACTTTTGATAGAGGTCTCAGACAAACATGTTTATGGCTTTATCTTATAAAACTCAATATCTCCGTGCTGGGCAAACAGGTTTTGCAGCCGTTTGAGCTAAGATTTTAAAATTATTCACATAATGAAAACCTATACTTTGTATCGGGCGAGCTTCCCATTCAAATGCATGTAACAGTGAGAAACGCATTGTCTTGGCGAAAGAAAGCGTTTTTGAACAACTTCATATAAATCGCTGTAACTTTTGATAGAAGACTCAGACAAACATGTTTATGGCTTTATCTTATAAAACTCAATATCTCCGTGCTGGGCAAACAGGTTTTGCAGCCGTTTGAGCTAAGATTTTAAAATTATTCACATAATGAAAACCTATACTTTGTCTCGGGCGAGTTTCCCATTCAAATGCATGTAACCGTGAGAAACACATTGTCTTGGCGAAAGAAAGCGTTTGTTAACAACTTCATATAAATCGCTGTAACTTTTGATAGAAGACTCAGACAAACATGTTTATGGCTTTATCTTATAAAACTCAATATCTCCGTGCTGGGCAAACAGGTTTTGCAGCCGTTTGAGCTAAGATTTTAAAATTATTCACATAATGAAAACCTATACTTTGTTTCAGGCGAGTTTCCCATTCAAATGCATGTAACCGTGAGAAACACATTGTATTGGCGAAAGAAAGCGTTTTTGAACAACTTCATATAAATCGCTGTAACTTTTGATAGAAGACTCAGACAAACATGTTTATGGCTTTATCTTATAAAACTCAATATCTCCGTGCTGGGCAAACAGGTTTTGCAGCCGTTTGAGCTAAGATTTTAAAATTATTCACATAATGAAAACCTATACTTTGTTTCAGGCGAGTTTCCCATTCAAATGCATGTAACCATGAGAAACGCATTGTATTGGCGAAAGAAAGCGTTTTTGAACAACTTCATATAAATCGCTGTAACTTTTGATAGAAGACTCAGACAAACATGTTTATGGCTTTATCTTATAAAACTCAATATCTCCGTGCTGGGCAAACAGGTTTTGCAGCCGTTTGAGCTAAGATTTTAAAATTATTCACATAATGAAAACCTATACTTTGTCTCAGGCGAGTTTCCCATTCAAATGCATGTAACAGTGAGAAACGCATTGTCTTGGCCGTTTGAGCTAAGATTTTAAAATTATTCACATGATGAAAACCTATACTTTGTCTCGGGCGAGTTTCCCATTCAAATGCATGTAACAGTGAGAATCACACTGTCTTGGCCGTTTGAGCTAAGATTTTAAAATTATTCACATGATGAAAACCTATACTTTGTCTCGGGCGAGTTTCCCATTCAAATGCATGTAACCGTGAGAAACACATTGTCTTGGCGAAAGAAAGCGTTTGTTAACAACTTCATATAAATCGCTGTAACTTTTGATAGAAGACTCAGACAAACATGTTTATGGCTTTATCTTATAAAACTCAATATCTCCGTGCTGGGCAAACAGGTTTTGCAGCCGTTTGAGCTAAGATTTTAAAATTATTCACATAATGAAAACCTATACTTTGTCTCGGGCGAGTTTCCCATTCAAATGCATGTAACCGTGAGAAACGCATTGTATTGGCGAAAGAAAGCGTTTTTGAACAACTTCATATAAATCGCTGTAACTTGTGATAGAGGTCTCAGACAAACATGTTTATGGCTTTATCTTATAAAACTCAATATCTCCGTGCTGGGCAAACAGGTTTTGCAGCCGTTTGAGCTAAGATTTTAAAATTATTCACATAATGAAAACCTATACTTTGTTTCAGGCGAGTTTCCCATTCAAATGCATGTAACAGTGAGAATCACACTGTCTTGGCCGTTTGAGCTAAGATTTTAAAATTATTCACATAATGAAAACCTATACTTTGTCTCGGGTGAGTTTCCCATTCAAATGCATGTAACAGTGAGAAACGCATTGTATTGGCGAAAGAAAGCGTTTTTGAACAACTTCATATAAATCGCTGTAACTTTTGATAGAAGACTCAGACAAACATGTTTATGGCTTTATCTTATAAAACTCAATATCTCCGTGCTGGGCAAACAGGTTTTGCAGCCGTTTGAGCTAAGATTTTAAAATTATTCACATAATGAAAACCTATACTTTGTCTCAGGCGAGTTTCCCATTCAAATGCATGTAACAGTGAGAATCACACTGTCTTGGCCGTTTGAGCTAAGATTTTAAAATTATTCACATAATGAAAACCTATACGTTTGTCCCGGGCGAGTTTCCCATTCAAATGCATGTAACCGTGAGAAACGCATTGTCTTGGCGAAAGAAAGCGTTTGTTAACAACTTCATATAAATCGCTGTAACTTTTGATAGAAGACTTAGACAAACATGTTTATGGATTTATCTTATAGAACTCAATATCTCCGTGCTGGGCAAACAGGTTTTGCAGCCGTTTGAGCTAAGATTTTAAAATTATTCACATAATGAAAACCTATACTTTGTATCGGGCGAGCTTCCCATTCAAATGCATGTAACAGTGAGAAACGCATTGTCTTGGCGAAAGAAAGCGTTTGTTAACAACTTCATATAAATCGCTGTAACTTTTGATAGAAGACTCAGACAAACATGTTTATGGCTTTATCTTATAAAACTCAATATCTCCGTGCTGGGCAAACAGGTTTTGCAGCCGTTTGAGCTAAGATTTTAAAATTATTCACATAATGAAAACCTATACTTTGTTTCAGGCGAGTTTCCCATTCAAATGCATGTAACCGTGAGAAACACATTGTATTGGCGAAAGAAAGCGTTTTTGAACAACTTCATATAAATCGCTGTAACTTTTGATAGAAGACTCAGACAAACATGTTTATGGCTTTATCTTATAAAACTCAATATCTCCGTGCTGGGCAAACAGGTTTTGCAGCCGTTTGAGCTAAGATTTTAAAATTATTCACATAATGAAAACCTATACTTTGTTTCAGGCGAGTTTCCCATTCAAATGCATGTAACCATGAGAAACGCATTGTATTGGCGAAAGAAAGCGTTTTTGAACAACTTCATATAAATCGCTGTAACTTTTGATAGAAGACTCAGACAAACATGTTTATGGCTTTATCTTATAAAACTCAATATCTCCGTGCTGGGCAAACAGGTTTTGCAGCCGTTTGAGCTAAGATTTTAAAATTATTCACATAATGAAAACCTATACTTTGTTTCAGGCGAGTTTCCCATTCAAATGCATGTAACCATGAGAAACGCATTGTATTGGCGAAAGAAAGCGTTTTTGAACAACTTCATATAAATCGCTGTAACTTTTGATAGAAGACTCAGACAAACATGTTTATGGCTTTATCTTATAAAACTCAATATCTCCGTGCTGGGCAAACAGGTTTTGCAGCCGTTTGAGCTAAGATTTTAAAATTATTCACATAATGAAAACCTATACTTTGTCTCAGGCGAGTTTCCCATTCAAATGCATGTAACAGTGAGAATCACACTGTCTTGGCCGTTTGAGCTAAGATTTTAAAATTATTCACATGATGAAAACCTATACTTTGTCTCGGGCGAGTTTCCCATTCAAATGCATGTAACCGTGAGAAACACATTGTCTTGGCGAAAGAAAGCGTTTGTTAACAACTTCATATAAATCGCTGTAACTTTTGATAGAAGACTCAGACAAACATGTTTATGGCTTTATCTTATAAAACTCAATATCTCCGTGCTGGGCAAACAGGTTTTGCAGCCGTTTGAGCTAAGATTTTAAAATTATTCACATAATGAAAACCTATACTTTGTCTCGGGCGAGTTTCCCATTCAAATGCATGTAACCGTGAGAAACGCATTGTATTGGCGAAAGAAAGCGTTTTTGAACAACTTCATATAAATCGCTGTAACTTGTGATAGAGGTCTCAGACAAACATGTTTATGGCTTTATCTTATAAAACTCAATATCTCCGTGCTGGGCAAACAGGTTTTGCAGCCGTTTGAGCTAAGATTTTAAAATTATTCACATAATGAAAACCTATACTTTGTTTCAGGCGAGTTTCCCATTCAAATGCATGTAACAGTGAGAATCACACTGTCTTGGCCGTTTGAGCTAAGATTTTAAAATTATTCACATAATGAAAACCTATACTTTGTCTCGGGTGAGTTTCCCATTCAAATGCATGTAACAGTGAGAAACGCATTGTATTGGCGAAAGAAAGCGTTTTTGAACAACTTCATATAAATCGCTGTAACTTTTGATAGAAGACTCAGACAAACATGTTTATGGCTTTATCTTATAAAACTCAATATCTCCGTGCTGGGCAAACAGGTTTTGCAGCCGTTTGAGCTAAGATTTTAAAATTATTCACATAATGAAAACCTATACTTTGTCTCAGGCGAGTTTCCCATTCAAATGCATGTAACAGTGAGAATCACACTGTCTTGGCCGTTTGAGCTAAGATTTTAAAATTATTCACATAATGAAAACCTATACTTTGTCTCGGGTGAGTTTCCCATTCAAATGCATGTAACAGTGAGAAACGCATTGTATTGGCGAAAGAAAGCGTTTTTGAACAACTTCATATAAATCGCTGTAACTTTTGATAGAAGACTCAGACAAACATGTTTATGGCTTTATCTTATAAAACTCAATATCTCCGTGCTGGGCAAACAGGTTTTGCAGCCGTTTGAGCTAAGATTTTAAAATTATTCACATAATGAAAACCTATACTTTGTCTCAGGCGAGTTTCCCATTCAAATGCATGTAACAGTGAGAATCACACTGTCTTGGCCGTTTGAGCTAAGATTTTAAAATTATTCACATAATGAAAACCTATACGTTTGTCCCGGGCGAGTTTCCCATTCAAATGCATGTAACCGTGAGAAACGCATTGTCTTGGCGAAAGAAAGCGTTTGTTAACAACTTCATATAAATCGCTGTAACTTTTGATAGAAGACTTAGACAAACATGTTTATGGATTTATCTTATAGAACTCAATATCTCCGTGCTGGGCAAACAGGTTTTGCAGCCGTTTGAGCTAAGATTTTAAAATTATTCACATAATGAAAACCTATACTTTGTATCGGGCGAGCTTCCCATTCAAATGCATGTAACAGTGAGAAACGCATTGTCTTGGCGAAAGAAAGCGTTTGTTAACAACTTCATATAAATCGCTGTAACTTTTGATAGAAGACTCAGACAAACATGTTTATGGCTTTATCTTATAAAACTCAATATCTCCGTGCTGGGCAAACAGGTTTTGCAGCCGTTTGAGCTAAGATTTTAAAATTATTCACATAATGAAAACCTATACTTTGTTTCAGGCGAGTTTCCCATTCAAATGCATGTAACCGTGAGAAACACATTGTATTGGCGAAAGAAAGCGTTTTTGAACAACTTCATATAAATCGCTGTAACTTTTGATAGAAGACTCAGACAAACATGTTTATGGCTTTATCTTATAAAACTCAATATCTCCGTGCTGGGCAAACAGGTTTTGCAGCCGTTTGAGCTAAGATTTTAAAATTATTCACATAATGAAAACCTATACTTTGTTTCAGGCGAGTTTCCCATTCAAATGCATGTAACCATGAGAAACGCATTGTATTGGCGAAAGAAAGCGTTTTTGAACAACTTCATATAAATCGCTGTAACTTTTGATAGAAGACTCAGACAAACATGTTTATGGCTTTATCTTATAAAACTCAATATCTCCGTGCTGGGCAAACAGGTTTTGCAGCCGTTTGAGCTAAGATTTTAAAATTATTCACATAATGAAAACCTATACTTTGTTTCAGGCGAGTTTCCCATTCAAATGCATGTAACCATGAGAAACGCATTGTATTGGCGAAAGAAAGCGTTTTTGAACAACTTCATATAAATCGCTGTAACTTTTGATAGAAGACTCAGACAAACATGTTTATGGCTTTATCTTATAAAACTCAATATCTCCGTGCTGGGCAAACAGGTTTTGCAGCCGTTTGAGCTAAGATTTTAAAATTATTCACATAATGAAAACCTATACTTTGTCTCAGGCGAGTTTCCCATTCAAATGCATGTAACAGTGAGAATCACACTGTCTTGGCCGTTTGAGCTAAGATTTTAAAATTATTCACATGATGAAAACCTATACTTTGTCTCGGGCGAGTTTCCCATTCAAATGCATGTAACCGTGAGAAACACATTGTCTTGGCGAAAGAAAGCGTTTGTTAACAACTTCATATAAATCGCTGTAACTTTTGATAGAAGACTCAGACAAACATGTTTATGGCTTTATCTTATAAAACTCAATATCTCCGTGCTGGGCAAACAGGTTTTGCAGCCGTTTGAGCTAAGATTTTAAAATTATTCACATAATGAAAACCTATACTTTGTCTCGGGCGAGTTTCCCATTCAAATGCATGTAACCGTGAGAAACGCATTGTATTGGCGAAAGAAAGCGTTTTTGAACAACTTCATATAAATCGCTGTAACTTGTGATAGAGGTCTCAGACAAACATGTTTATGGCTTTATCTTATAAAACTCAATATCTCCGTGCTGGGCAAACAGGTTTTGCAGCCGTTTGAGCTAAGATTTTAAAATTATTCACATAATGAAAACCTATACTTTGTTTCAGGCGAGTTTCCCATTCAAATGCATGTAACAGTGAGAATCACACTGTCTTGGCCGTTTGAGCTAAGATTTTAAAATTATTCACATAATGAAAACCTATACTTTGTCTCGGGTGAGTTTCCCATTCAAATGCATGTAACAGTGAGAAACGCATTGTATTGGCGAAAGAAAGCGTTTTTGAACAACTTCATATAAATCGCTGTAACTTTTGATAGAAGACTCAGACAAACATGTTTATGGCTTTATCTTATAAAACTCAATATCTCCGTGCTGGGCAAACAGGTTTTGCAGCCGTTTGAGCTAAGATTTTAAAATTATTCACATAATGAAAACCTATACTTTGTCTCAGGCGAGTTTCCCATTCAAATGCATGTAACAGTGAGAATCACACTGTCTTGGCCGTTTGAGCTAAGATTTTAAAATTATTCACATAATGAAAACCTATACTTTGTCTCGGGCGAGTTTCCCATTCAAATGCATGTAACCGTGAGAAACGCATTGTCTTGGCGAAAGAAAGCGTTTTTGAACAACTTCATATAAATCGCTGTAACTTGTGATAGAGGTCTCAGACAAAGATGTTTATGGCTTTATCTTATAAAACTCAATATCTCCGTGCTGGGTAAACAGGTTTTGCAGCCGTTTGAGCTAAGATTTTAAAATTATTCACATAATGAAAACCTATACTTTGTTTCAGGCGAGTTTCCCATTCAAATGCATGTAACCGTGAGAAACACATTGTATTGGCGAAAGAAAGCGTTTTTGAACAACTTCATATAAATCGCTGTAACTTTTGATAGAAGACTCAGACAAACATGTTTATGGCTTTATCTTATAAAACTCAATATCTCCGTGCTGGGCAAACAGGTTTTGCAGCCGTTTGAGCTAAGATTTTAAAATTATTCACATAATGAAAACCTATACTTTGTCTCGGGCGAGTTTCCCATTCAAATGCATGTAACAGTGAGAAACGCATTGTCTTGGCGAAAGAAAGCGTTTTTCAACAACTTCATATAAATCGCTGTAACTTTTGATAGAGGTCTCAGACAAACATGTTTATGGCTTTATCTTATAAAACTCAATATCTCCGTGCTGGGCAAACAGGTTTTGCAGCCGTTTGAGCTAAGATTTTAAAATTATTCACATAATGAAAACCTATACTTTGTCTCGGGCGAGTTTCCCATTCAAATGCATGTAACCGTGAGAAACACATTGTCTTGGCGAAAGAAAGCGTTTTTGAACAACTTCATATAAATCGCTGTAACTTTTGATAGAGGTCTCAGACAAACATGTTTATGGCTTTATCTTATAAAACTCAATATCTCCGTGCTGGGCAAACAGGTTTTGCAGCCGTTTGAGCTAAGATTTTAAAATTATTCACATAATGAAAACCTATACGTTTGTCTCGGGCGAGTTTCCCATTCAAATGCATGTAACCGTGAGAAACGCATTGTCTTGGCGAAAGAAAGCGTTTGTTAACAACTTCATATAAATCGCTGTAACTTTTGATAGAAGACTTAGACAAACATGTTTATGGATTTATCTTATAGAACTCAATATCTCCGTGCTGGGCAAACAGGTTTTGCAGCCGTTTGAGCTAAGATTTAAAAATTATTCACATAATGAAAACCTATACTTTGTTTCAGGCGAGTTTCCCATTCAAATGCATGTAACCGTGAGAAACGCATTGTCTTGGCGAAAGAAAGCGTTTTTGAACAACTTCATATAAATCGCTGTAACTTTTGATAGAAGACTCAGACAAACATGTTTATGGCTTTATCTTATAAAACTCAATATCTCCGTGCTGGGCAAACAGGTTTTGCAGCCGTTTGAGCTAAGATTTTAAAATTATTCACATAATGAAAACCTATACTTTGTCTCAGGCGAGTTTCCCATTCAAATGCATGTAACAGTGAGAATCACACTGTCTTGGCCGTTTGAGCTAAGATTTTAAAATTATTCACATAATGAAAACCTATACTTTGTCTCGGGCGAGTTTCCCATTCAAATGCATGTAACAGTGAGAAACACACTGTCTTGGCGAAATAAAGCGTTTTTCAACAACTTCATATAAATCGCTGTAACTTTTGATAGAAGACTCAGACAAACATGTTCATGGCTTTATCTTATAAAACTCAATATCTCCGTGCTGGGCAAACAGGTTTTGCAGCCGTTTGAGCTAAGATTGAGCTAAGATTTTAAAATTATTCACATAATGAAAACCTATACTTTGTTTCAGGCGAGTTTCCCATTCAAATGCATGTAACAGTGAGAAACACACTGTCTTGGCGAAAGAAAGCATTTTCGTACAACTTCATATAAATCGCTGTAGAAGACTCAGACAAACATGTTCATGGCTTTATCTTATAAAACTCAATATCTCCGTGCTGGGCAAACAGGTTTTGCAGCCGTTTGAGCTAAGATTTTAAAATTATTCACATAATGAAAACCTATACTTTGTCTCGGGCGAGTTTCCCATTAAAATTCATGTAACCGTGAGAAACACATTGTCTTGGCGAAAGAAAGCGTTTGTGAACAACTTCATATAAATCGCTGTAACTTTTGATAGAGGACTCAGAAACACATGTTTATGGCTTTATCTTATAAAACTCAATATCTCCGTGCTGGGTAAACAGGTTTTGCAGCCGTTTGAGCTAAGATTTTAAAATTATTCACATAATGAAAACCTATACTTTGTTTCAGGCGAGTTTCCCATTCAAATGCATGTAACCGTGAGAAACACATTGTATTGGCGAAAGAAAGCGTTTTTGAACAACTTCATATAAATCGCTGTAACTTTTGATAGAAGACTCAGACAAACATGTTTATGGCTTTATCTTATAAAACTCAATATCTCCGTGCTGGGCAAACAGGTTTTGCAGCCGTTTGAGCTAAGATTTTAAAATTATTCACATAATGAAAACCTATACTTTGTCTCGGGCGAGTTTCCCATTCAAATGCATGTAACAGTGAGAAACGCATTGTCTTGGCGAAAGAAAGCGTTTTTGAACAACTTCATATAAATCGCTGTAACTTTTGATAGAGGTCTCAGACAAACATGTTTATGGCTTTATCTTATAAAACTCAATATCTCCGTGCTGGGCAAACAGGTTTTGCAGCCGTTTGAGCTAAGATTTTAAAATTATTCACATAATGAAAACCTATACTTTGTCTCGGGCGAGTTTCCCATTCAAATGCATGTAACCGTGAGAAACACATTGTCTTGGCGAAAGAAAGCGTTTTTGAACAACTTCATATAAATCGCTGTAACTTTTGATAGAAGACTTAGACAAACATGTTTATGGATTTATCTTATAGAACTCAATATCTCCGTGCTGGGCAAACAGGTTTTGCAGCCGTTTGAGCTAAGATTTTAAAATTATTCACATAATGAAAACCTATACTTTGTCTCAGGCGAGTTTCCCATTCAAATGCATGTAACAGTGAGAATCACACTGTCTTGGCCGTTTGAGCTAAGATTTTAAAATTATTCACATAATGAAAACCTATACTTTGTTTCAGGCGAGTTTCCCATTCAAATGCATGTAACCGTGAGAAACGCATTGTCTTGGCGAAAGAAAGCGTTTTTGAACAACTTCATATAAATCGCTGTAACTTTTGATAGAAGACTTAGACAAACATGTTTATGGATTTATCTTATAGAACTCAATATCTCCGTGCTGGGCAAACAGGTTTTGCAGCCGTTTGAGCTAAGATTTTAAAATTATTCACATAATGAAAACCTATACTTTGTCTCGGGCGAGTTTCCCATTCAAATGCATGTAACCGTGAGAAACACATTGTCTTGGCGAAAGAAAGCGTTTTTGAACAACTTCATATAAATCGCTGTAACTTTTGATAGAAGACTTAGACAAACATGTTTATGGATTTATCTTATAGAACTCAATATCTCCGTGCTGGGCAAACAGGTTTTGCAGCCGTTTGAGCTAAGATTTTAAAATTATTCACATAATGAAAACCTATACTTTGTCTCAGGCGAGTTTCCCATTCAAATGCATGTAACAGTGAGAATCACACTGTCTTGGCCGTTTGAGCTAAGATTTTAAAATTATTCACATAATGAAAACCTATACTTTGTCTCAGGCGAGTTTCCCATTCAAATGCATGTAACAGTGAGAATCACACTGTCTTGGCCGTTTGAGCTAAGATTTTAAAATTATTCACATAATGAAAACCTATACTTTGTCTCGGGCGAGTTTCCCATTCAAATGCATGTAACAGTGAGAAACACACTGTCTTGGCGAAATAAA
This sequence comes from Aulonocara stuartgranti, assembly GCF_965226115.1. Classification (NCBI taxonomy): domain Eukaryota; kingdom Metazoa; phylum Chordata; class Actinopteri; order Cichliformes; family Cichlidae; genus Aulonocara; species Aulonocara stuartgranti. The sequence continues at coordinate 25,019,817 of NC_138941.1, forward strand.
GCGTTTTTCAACAACTTCATATAAATCGCTGTAACTTTTGATAGAAGACTCAGACAAACATGTTCATGGCTTTATCTTATAAAACTCAATATCTCCGTGCTGGGCAAACAGGTTTTGCAGCCGTTTGAGCTAAGATTGAGCTAAGATTTTAAAATTATTCACATAATGAAAACCTATACTTTGTTTCAGGCGAGTTTCCCATTCAAATGCATGTAACAGTGAGAAACACACTGTCTTGGCGAAATAAAGCGTTTTTCAACAACTTCATATAAATCGCTGTAACTTTTGATAGAAGACTCAGACAAACATGTTCATGGCTTTATCTTATAAAACTCAATATCTCCGTGCTGGGCAAACAGGTTTTGCAGCCGTTTGAGCTAAGATTTTAAAATTATTCACATAATGAAAACCTATACTTTGTCTCGGGGGAGTTTCCCATTCAAATGCATGTAACCGTGAGAAACGCATTGTATTGGCGAAATAAAGCGTTTTTCAACAACTTCATATAAATCGCTGTAACTTTTGATAGAAGACTCAGACAAATATGTTCATGGCTTTATCTTATAAAACTCAATATCTCCGTGCTGGGCAAACAGGTTTCGCAGCCGTTTGAGCTAAGATTTTAAAATTATTCACATAATGAAAACCTATACTTTGTTTCGGGCGAGTTTCCCATTCAAATGCATGTAACAGTGAGAATCACACTGTCTTGGCCGTTTGAGCTAAGATTTTAAAATTATTCACATAATGAAAACCTATACTTTGTTTCGGGCGAGTTTCCCATTCAAATGCATGTAACAGTGAGAAACGCACTGTCTTGATGAAAGAAAGCGTGTTTTGAAAACGTCATAAAGATAGCTGTAACTTTTGATAGACAGTCGCCACATATTTATGGATTTGCCTTATAGAATTCAACATACCCGTGTTGTGCAAACATGTTTTGCAGTTGTTTGAGCAAAGATTATGAAGTTATTCACAAAATTAAAACTCTGACACTGTAGCGTTGACATTATAATCCAAAATCTGTTCCACTTAGAGGCATGCACACCTTGTTTTCCAACGATTTTACATTGGAGCGGCAAGATCCAAATTTCCTTTGACCATTTCATTCTTTGCAAGCACTCAGATGAAAATCCACCTGAAACTCTTCAAATAATCAGTATAATGTCCTTAACCACATAAAATCTGTCATAGGCACAATACAGGGCTTGCTTTGTGGCAGGTGAATCGGCAGTTATCTGGCTGGCATTCAAGCTCTAAAGCTTTTACCCAGGCCTTGCTTCCACCTCAAACTCCCAAGGTCAAGGTCCCAAGTACCTCTGGGAGCAGTCTGACCAGGCAGAGGAGGTAGAAGCTCAACATTATCTTAACTGACTTTGATTGCATGAACTTGGTCACCTCATTGTATTTTGTGTGATGCTCGAGCGGTCCAGGCTGATTTCCATCCTCTACATTGGCAGTATACACCTTATAGTAACTTTTTACTAGATGGCCACTGTGCAGCAGTCATACACTGCTCTTTACTTAGTAGCCATCAGTACTAACCTGTTTATCCTGTACTAACCTTCAGAGGATCTTCCTTTTAAATAATAAAGTCTACCTCAGTCTGCAGCCTTTTTCACAACATGAAAAAACAATGATTGACTTTTAGTTAGCAAAACACTGTGACAACAGTTGTACTGGATAATATTATACAAATTAAAGAGACATACACGTTATGGGAGTGATTTATTCCATGATGCAGGTTGAGTGCACTATGCTTCCTGAAAAGAACACAGTTGATTTTAATTGCAAAACCAAAAGATCGAACAGAACAGAGAAAAATGAAAGGATAGAGTCGTGGTTATAATTACACTGCTGTTTCACATATGCTGTGTACCATATGTGAAACTCCTTGACTACTACACTGGAACATCATAACTCCCATTTTCCCCTGTGTTTAAGGGGACATTGATACAAAGATGACACATCACTAGAAAACTAAACAAAAATATGAGCAGAATATGTACAAAAGATGAATCAAACCAGGAGGAGTGAACACGATCTGCTGCATCGAATACAAGATGGACCAAAGGGTGGTGACAAGACCTCTTGACACATCTGTAGACTTGTTCAGCTGCTGTCTGGTGCATTGTGACAGCAACTGCTCACATTAGTTCAATTAAAAAAAACATAAAATGACTGTCAAAAGGTAACAGAAACACTCATTTGTGTTTTACATGGGCTGGAAAAGAAAAACTGACAGTATATCAAAAATATCCATCTACATTGCTGTCACTGTGTAACTGTGAGCATCTTCATAAGACAAGAAAATTATTTCCAGTTAACAATAAAGACAGTGAAATATTCCATGACATTATAATGAAAATACCCAAAAATGTAAAGCAGGCAATGATGCTGAGGAAAGTGGAAACAGTGAGATGTTGTTCAAACCTGGGAAACTCTGTGGCAGGAAACTCCAGAAAAAGAGGGGTAAAAAAAGTGATGTATTTTGGTATTAGTGTAAAACACACACACAAAGGGATATTTACAAAGCGTAAATCACCGATCATATTTACACATTTAAAATGAACCAAACTTTTAAGGAGACGTGATTCCACCACAAGCTTTGCCTAATATAGGCTGATACAATAAAATATATCAACTACAGCTTCCCTCCAATGACGGCAACCTTTGTCTCCAGGGGGTCTGCTCTGACCCAGAAAGTGTTAGGACGGGGATGAGGACAAGGAGAAAGGGCTATACTGTTTCCAGAAATAACTAAATAACAGGAAATGTCACTGAGCAGATCTGCGTCTGCTGTTTCAGGCACCATGGGACAGACAAAGGTGAAACTGATCAGAAACATCACAGACCACACATCTGTAAATTTTGTTACTTTTAAACAGGAACACTTGGAGATGAATGTTTTTTTTCTTTTTCTTTTTGTTAAATAAACAAAGCTGTGTGTACATACAGTATATTCCAAAGAAGCTGAGCTGTAAGAGTACTTGTCAGTGGAGATTTCAAAAAGTGCAACACTGCCCTCTTGTGTTTGCATGTGTACACCCATCACATGCAAATTCACAAGGGTTTATATCACATCCTACATTCCATTGAGATTATTATTGCCATTGACGAGAGGAGCAGAATGATAACTGTGTGTGTGTGTGTGTGTGGGAGGGGGGGGGGGGGGGTGCAACAATAATGGAGGGGAACAATGCAAACTACGTTTAGTGCTCACAAATCATTTTAGCACACTAGTCTCTGGTGGTTTCAACTATCTCTCTGACTTTCAGTATCAGTGGAAACCAGTCTTGTGAGACATGCTTGCCGATTGTACCTGTGTTATCAGACAGACAGTGTACAGATGAGCCTTCAAACTGAGCCACTGGCCCTTGTGTCCAGGGTCTCCAGGGTTGGCACAAAAAAAGGGGTGATTACTGAATAGAGTCCCAACACCATGGTCAGCCACTTCCCCAAAATAATTAACACAATACCCAGAAGCAGGAGAGTGGAAGAGTCCATGGAAGAGTGAAGTGACCTGACAGAGGAGGAGGAGAGGGAAAATCTAAAGACGAGAGAAGGAAAAAGGCAGAGTGGAGTCCCTGTGCTCATTAGCCAGCTCGGCTCGCCTCAACTAGCTCTTCAGCATTGCCATGGTGGCCATCAGCTGGTCTGCTAACTGTGTAGCTCTCTGCAGTTCATGTTTAGGACCACACCCGAATGAGTGCCTGGTTTAAGAGATAAAAAACAATATGAGAGATGCTAAAGAGACATATAAAATATACATAAAACACATATGTAAGCCCACTTACAGTTATGTAAAAGTGTTATATATGACATAAAGCAATGTATAGTATTAGACGGTGTCCTGTGACATACAGTTCTGGCTCACGCATAACACCAAAACTTCCAAAATGCACCATTTCACAAAAAAGCAGAAAAAATAGTAAAGCACATAATTATATAATTACAATGTAATAATTAATTTGCCTTCTTGGATAGTAAACTTGATTTAATTCTATGGTTGATTAATTGTTTGAATAATTCTGGACTTCATTAAGAATTCCAGCGTGCTGGCTCAAAATTGGGTATAAAAACACAAATTACGTTTAAGTTTTTCCTTCAAAAATCATTAGTTGTTCCACATGCTCTAATCAGTAAAATTCCTATATATATTTCTTTATATTGTTACATAGAAGTCACAGGACCAAGTTGGCCAGTTGCAATTTGCTAATCTCAGTGTCTTTCTTAAGCACTCCTAGTAGACCAAACCCTCACAGGATCTACATGCTGACAGGGATTTTTATACAATTTGCTTTATTACATGAAACAGAGGTAAAAAAAAAAAATTTCTAATCTTATATAACAGAACACAATCAGGCTTTAAAATTAAGAATGATTTACTTTTGTCACAATGATAGTCGTGACAAAGATAGTTTAATATGTAAATATACAAAGAATGCACTTATTATTGTCAGGAAAGAAAAATGATTACTTTAATGGTGACCGCCATTAACAATCCACTATATCTATGATCACAAATCAATTCATTACCATCATAACCATAGCCATCATATTGTTTTGTTGTTGCACTGTATTTTATGAGAAACCTTGTCATAAAATTTATAGAAATTATTATATAGAGACATCAGGTCATGTATGATAAAATTAAAAGAATTTTGGCAAGTGTACAAGTATAACTCAGTAACACTAACATTTCCGATTCCTTAGGCATTATGTAGTGCAAAAATTACTGAATGTCATGCAATATGATTAGCTGTGCTTGTTGATGGCCATGAAATGCTATGTGACTACTTTAGAAGCAACGATAATAAACCTCAAAGAACTGCAATGGCAGTAAAAATAACAAAAAGGGGGAAGTCCTTCAGTACCTTGGTGTGTGTTAGCTGCTGGTGTTAGTGGCTTGGGTTTAGTAGCAGTGGTTAGTAGTAGTCCTTATTAGGGAACGGAAGGCGGGGCTACCTCCTGCGTTACCTAGAGTCTGTGAGTCCAGGTCGTCATCGATGTACTCCTCACCCTGGATGATTTGCTGGGTGTCCTCACTGTGATTGACAGGGCTGATCATCTCCTGCTCCTTTACACTGTGCATCTGGGCGTAGTTGTGGGTGCATGGAAGCTTCCTGAAAAACAATGGGGGATATGCATCCTCAGGCCTAAGCCAAGGACTGTGGGATTTGTTGTTTTTGTAAGACGGGGCTGTATAGTCTTCCATTGCGTTCTTTAAGTGACTTTTTGTGGATATTTGTGTTAGAGACACAAGGAGGTGCTGCTGGTGGGTTACTGATATGACAAGAAGCATGCACAATGTGAATTTGCATTCAACTGTTTAGGGTTGTATGACTTCAAACATCATGAGGTGTATGCAACCATCAGGGAATATGATATTTTTATTAAAATAGCTGGTGGTAGCTAAAGATACTGGACAGATGGATACATTTTAGTTCATGCACATCATTACAAAATTTCAATATTGTAGCAATCTAACTTAAGGGATGTTTCAATTTGTGTCACTTACTTTGGTATGGAACCTGAACATTTGATGGATTTCCACACTACCCACAATGGATTTTAAATAGTCAGGTTACAATTAAAATTCAGATTTTCAGCTTTAATTGAGGACGTTTAACAGAAGTATTACATTTATTGTGTAGGAGTTAAAGCCATGTTTAGACACAGTCCTTCATTTTCAGAGGCTTAGAAAATCCAGGGTGATTTCACCAGATGCTGTGTGGTGTATCTCTTGAGATACTCCACTTAGACTTTAGTTCAGCTGCCTTCAGTTACTGCTTGTAAGTGGGTCTCTCTGCATTCTGCTTAATTTATCATGGAATAATGAAAGAATAGCCCTCACCTAGCTTGTGAAGCTGAAAGTCTGCATTTCAATTACATCTTAATTGTTTCATTTACAATCCACTGCAGTGGTGCACAGAGGCAATATTACAAATATTATGTTACTGTACAAAACTACTGACTTTAGAGCTCACCTCATGAGTTTTTCTTTCAACGTTTGATTTCCATTCTTTGTCAGGTTTTTTTGTGCCTACGTCGTTAAGGTGACAGCACTGTAAAATACATGACTCACCTTTTGAACTTATAGAGGATAAAGGCGCCAGTAGCAATAAGACCAATGAGGAAAATGACAGCTAGAGTCCAAACACCGGCACTTCCAGCTGCTCCATGGTAGCCTGGATTGATGAGCACACAGTAAAGAATGCATCACATTTCTACAATCAAAGGACAAAAGGTGAAAACACAGCAGAGCACAACACCAACAGACCCGGATGCAGGAAAAAGAAAGGCCCAGGAGTCAAACCAAAGACTAAGCTGGTGATGCTAATTGCATTTATAGAGAAAGCAGGTATATTATTTATCAACGCACCATTCTCTGCCTCTGTAACTGTTGAGTCTTTAGTAATATAACCTAGTTCTTGGAAATAAACCAATAGGATGCAATTATCATTTAAAATACTGTATACATTTACAAACTTCACTTAATATGTACTGAAGTGCAAAATACATGTACCAAAATATACCTGCATTTGGGTCAGCTAGCATCACGAGCACCTGTAGGCCTCCTCGTATCACAAAGCTGACGTTGTTGTCGTTGAAGACCTGAATGATGGCTGGAATACGCTAAAGATGAGATTAAGTGTATTAAATGTAACTGATGTTACTTATAAAAAACAAACTTGCTAGTCTGTGTCTCCACAGAGTAAAACATGCCACCACCCGTGTTCAGGCATTGGATATGTTTATTATCAGTGATCACATACCTTATCTACAAACAAGCTTCTCTTGGCTGGTTTGGTGTCCAGTGGGAGAACATACAGGTTGGCAGAGGTGGGGAGACCTGGTTTGACCACAGTAACTAGGGAATTCTGAGGTACACCTGTAATCTGGGGCCACAAGATGAAAATGCCAGTCATGTCTTAAATCTGCACTAATCCAATAACTGTATAATTCATATCCTACAGTGTTTAGTGTTAATCAGCAAAGGTTAGCATGCTAACTATGATTATATTATTATTATGTGATTATAACATGGACTATCATTATCTAACAGTAATACTTTTATGTTTTGTATTTTTATAGGAGTACCAGACATTAGACTGGACTGTGCGCTATGAAAAGACAAGAAGTTAGGTTGCGTGACACTACCATCCATTCTCTTTAAAGACCTACCTTAGCCAGTATTTTGGTGACCACCTGGCCAATGTCATCTCTCCACTCTGGGATATTTGGATTGAATCTGTCTAGGTTTCTGCTGAAGCTCAGAGGGATGACTTGGAAGTTATCTGCAGGAGCAGTCAACAAGCATCATGGCTATGATTTAAATTGATCAAATAAAACCTAAAATATTATTTTAGCAAATAAATAAAATTAAAAAGAAATTGCAAATACCTACACATTACGCTGTTTGGACTGATGTGTAACACCTTGGTGGGAACATATGTGGTAAAGAAATCAGTCTGCCTATCCATATGTGTATTTTTTTGCATGAACTAATAGAAGTAGTGTAGCTTGTTGAGAAGCAGCATTTCAAATATGTATAAAACTGTGTACAAAAATCACAAAATAATTTGAGCAACATAATGAAACCAAAGCAAAAAGCTAGTTAAAATGTACTTGAGTTCAGACAGTAAAAAAATCCGAGTTAAACTAAAATAAACTCCCTCTATCTTCAAATATTAAAGCTTGCTTATAAATAAAACAAGCACATCTCTTTGTCAAATGAATTCTAACTTGCTAACTCTGATACACCAGCAATAAAATCATGAGATCATACAATATTTTCCAAAGATGGAAAAATGTCAATTCAATTTTATTTGTACAGCGCCAAATCTCAACAACAGTCACCTCAAGGCGTTTTATATTGTAAGGCAGACCCTACAATAACAGGCAGCAAATTTGTCTCTGTTTGTCTCAGTGACTCTTAGACCAGGAATAGCTTTTAAGTTTTGACTTTACTATCCGAACTCTGACTGAAAAATTTAAGAATGTTGAAAGCTCACTCTCAACAGTAGAAGCCGAGATGTGGTTGAAAGCTATGAGAAAAAGCCTACAGTAGGACAAAGATCTGAATTCAATTTTTTTCAGATTTTTCTTAACTACCTTATCCAAAAGAAAGAATGAACATGTGCATTAAATTTAAGCTAACAGCATTGTTTATGTTAGCAAGAATGAATGACCTCTCTGCACTGAAACATACTTGTTATTACAGTTTTTCTCGATTGCTTAAACACTATCTTTTGAACTCAAATTTCAAAACCATAATGCTATTTTTCAAAAAGCACACCCATTTCCCTGAACTATAAACACAGGGGAATTTAGTGCAGGGAAATACCCTGCTTTAATACATGAGTCAGATTTGGTGAACTGTTATTGGAAAACTGTACACACAAATCCCTTTGATTTTCAGTGCTTACGCCATGTAGTCATTTTGAAAGCACTAGCATTCAATGATGTTGACTTAAGTCAGCACAGCTTGAACTCAATTAGTGGAAACACTAAGAGTCAAAATGTATCACACACCAATCAGAAACTTTGAGGGCCAAAGTCAGCTCATCCGGGTCTGAAAGGTCGAGGAGGAGGAGGCGAAGGAGGTCTAGGACATCAGGGAAGAGGAGGTGGAGGAGGAGGAGGCAGAGGAGAAGGAGGTCTAGGACAACAGCGACAAGGAAGGGGAAGAGCTAGGGCAAGGAGACAAGCGGTCTTGGATGAATTTCGAGCCACTTTAGTTGACTGTGTCCTTGTTTATGGTATGACTATGAGGGAGGCTGGGCAACGAGTACAGCCAAATTTGAGTCACTTCACTGTTGCCTCCATCATCAGAACCTTCAGGGAGGAAAACAGGTAGGTGTAAGACTGTTCTGTACAGTAACTTCAGTAACTTTTGAGTTACTGAACTCAAGTTTTTTGAGTTTCAGTATGTTTCCATTTTTGTCCTGAAAAAGGTTATTTGACAGTTACAGTAAATGAGTGCTTCTATTTTTTTGTAGGACACAGAGGGGACCACCTGGTGGAGGCCGGTTAAATTGTCAGAGGAGCAAGAGAGGGAGCTTGTAAACATGGAAGATGCCACTAATGTAATCCCCCTGCGAGGAGGAGATTGATTGAGGATGATCATAATTTTCGAGGGATAAATGCCATTAGCCTCTCCATATTGACCACATCCTCCGAAAGAACCAATTCCAGATGAAACTGGCATAGATTGGTTCTTTTGAATGATAGTCTGAAAGAGTGAAAAACCAACAAGTGAGTTCTGATATTGTATGAAGTATTGTGTTACATCACAGCATGATAGTTTATGCTGCCATTTGTGCACTCTTAAACTGTGGTTCAGGGTAACTCTATTGTGTTAGTCAGGTTTTAACCTGACCAAAAGGAGACGCATTGGTTGTGTCTTTTGTCTTCATCATGTGAAAAGGTTTTTGAGGGGAAGAACCACAAGCAACATGACTTGCCAGTTCTGGAAATATTGTTTTTAATTTATTGCACCAATGTGTAAGACTATGTTGTAGTGTGTGTGTTTGAGGCCTTGTGTGTTATGTCTGTGGGCAAAATTTGTTTTTTCAGCAAGTGAATGGTTTTGAGTGTAGAGCTTCATTTTGACCTGAAAATACGATGTTTGGGAAATTGGGTGAGACGTTATGGATTTGTGTTTACTGTTTTGAGAATACGAGGCATAGTTTCGAGAAATGTGTTTAACCACTCGAAAAAAATACTGTAATCTCTGGCTCACTTCCACAACATGTCTTTGATCCTGTCCTCCTTCTCTCTCCCCAACCAATCGTGGCAGATAACCGCCCCACCCTGAGCGAGCAAGCAAGGGGGTCATATGGGGTTGGGTTTTTCTGACAATAGTGCCTTGAAATGACTGTTGTTGTGATTTGCCGCTGTATAAATAAAATTGAATTGAAGAATTGAATTAAAATGAATATTGTAATTCTATTTTGGCCAACAGACAAATGTAACTTTCTCAGAACCTTTGATATAATAACCTCTTTCTCTTCACCTCTTAGCACATACAAACATACGTTACCGTAAACTCGGACAGTTCTTGTGTCCTGCACCATGGATCGGCTGTTTGTGGCCTGTACCGTGACTGAGACTTTGCCTGTTCCTGGGAAACGAGTCAGAAGGTTGTTCTGCAGAGTCAGGATGGGCTGCAGGAAAAATTCACAGTATTAGTGATAAAAACATGTGGAACATCTGGAAAAACAAAAAAATGGAGGTCTGGAGGTCAGAAATATTCAGAACATTTTTGGGTTTATTTAATAAACCTATGCAATATGAAACCTGCTGTGCATAATAAATTTTGAGACTATTTTAATTCATTGCTATAGTCACTGGGCCACAAATTTGCTCATAGCTTAAATTAAAATTGGTATTGCAATTGTTCCAAGCGAGGAACCCTAACAAGAAACCCCCCATATTGTACTCTGGGTCCAGCAACCTACTGCCTTCTTGCAAGAAGGCAGTGCACAATGTAACTAGTTAATACTTAGCAGCTACACAAATTTTGGTCTCTTTGTCACTGTAAAAAGAAACTGAAAAGTTTATACATATCAGAACATAATAAAAATCATCTGTTCTTTACCAGGTCTTAAAATTAAATAAATAAAACTTCAGGCAAAGTACAAAACATTTCCTATAATGCTGTGTCATTGTTTATTGAACAAAACCTTATCCAAAATGCACAATCAGAGTGTCAAATTTAAGTACACCCTTACTAGTTCCTTGGGAATTAAAAAGATAAGTAGCCACGGGGGGCTGCAAATTAAATGCACGTCATTAATTTAATTCGGGAACCCAACCACGGCCACAAAATCAGATTTTTTTGGCAGTTTTCTGGTCTGGAGGAAGAAGTGGAATAAATTCAAGACATTCTTCCTAGTAGTAGAGATCTTGGGAAATTCACCCCAAGGTTACAGTGCAATGCTCAGAGAAAGTGCAAAAACCACCAAAACAACCAACCAAGCAAAAAAAACAATCCAAGAACTACATCTCAGACTCTACAGGCCTCAGCTACCATGTTAAATTCAAGATTTAGAAAAAGACTGAACAAGTACAGTGTGTCTGGAAGGGTTCCCAGGAGAAAGCCTCTTTCTAGAAAGAACACAGCAGCACTCATTATCTTTGCAAAATTTTATCTGAACAAACTACAACACTTCAGCAACTGTGTTTTTTGGACATATGTGACTAAAGTGCATATGTTTGGCCATAATGCATAATACATAAAAACCAAACATTTCAGCACAAACACCTCATACCAATTGTCAAACCCAGTTGACAATTAGGTGATTCTTTGGGCTCATTATACAGCAACTTGGCTTAGGCACCATGTAGTCTGCTGCTGCTATTATTTATTATTGTTTGCTGGGTTTTTTGTTGTTGCTACGGTATTTAAACGTAGAATGGGAGGCAGAGCCTTCAGCTTGCAGGTCCCTCTTCTATGGAACCAGCTCTCAGTTTAGATCAGTCTTAGAGATTTCTTTTTTTGATGAAGTTTTAGTTTAGTTTCCAGCATCAGGCCTAAAGTGCTGGGGAGTGCTTCTCATGACACACTGTTTCTTCCTCTTAATCACCACTTTTCACGTTTGTTTGTACACCACTCTGTATTCAATCCTTAGTTACTTAGCTGAACTAACGCAATTTTAATGGAATTCCACAGATTTTACAGTTAGAAATGAATTTATAAATGAATGACAATTGAAGTTTTTCCTTTACCTGCATGCTGTCTCCTATCCACCAGTAAAAGACAGTCAGGTTGGCCTCACTGGGAAGGACAGTAGCAGTGAGATTGACCTCATGGTTTCTCCCAGCAATGGGAACCACTTCTAGGTGTACTTCCTGTAGTGGGGCTACAAGAAATGAAATTCTATTAAAATAATAAGAAAGGGTCAGACTCTACAGGCCTCAGCTACCATGTTAAATATTAAAGTTCGTGTCAGTAGAATTAGAACATTTCTAACTGACAAATAAGAAGTGAAAAATGAAGTGAGATTCAGAACGGTCTCCACCATATTTGGCAAAGCTAGACAGATATGAGAGGAGCGAACCAACTGGCAAAAGATGATTTCATCACGTTTTTTCCCTGCTAGGTATTAATAGAAATTCAGGACAAATGAGTATAGATGTTTGTGACAGGCAGTGTGAGCTTCAGTGATGAGACATCAGCAAAAACTCCACCTCCAAGAAAGAAAATACATTTTAGAGGCTGTCTAATTAAAAGACAAGGAAGTTCACCAGGAAACCCAACCTGTGACCTGGATGTACATGGTAGCCTCATCGTGTCCAGCCATATTCTCAGCCTTCACTTTGACCTTGTAAATGCCTGGATTTTCATAACGGTGCTGGATGGGTTCATCAGTCACAGTCAGGTTCTGGTAAATTGTCCGTACCCCATCACCAAGATCCACCTGATACTTGGTGCTGCTGGTGTCACCCTGTTAAAGAAAGATAATGTTCAACAAACTGAAACTGAATAAATGAGGAAAAAGTAAAAAGAAAACAACTTTTGTCCTACCTGCTCCTGGTGGACAGTGAATGTGATGTCATCCCCAGGTGCCACAGCCAGCATCTGCCCTTTTATGCCAACTCGTAATCCTTTAGGCGCGAGCAGGGGGCAGCTGTGCTTTTTAGAGCTCTGCTGCTTGTTTGGCTCCCCTTCACATGAGTTAGATATCATCTTCCTGTAGCTGAAACACAGCAGAGGACAGAGTGTGAAGTCAGGCGTGCACTCTTACTGAAAGCAAGATTAGAGAGTGAATAACAATGCTGGTAGGTGTGAACTTGAGACAGAGCTGGAGCTGGGTTGGAGAAAACGTAAAATCAACAAGAACAGACCCAGTGCTGGACATGTAGGTCTGTCCTAGGTGGCAGTCTTCAGGTGGTGAATCTGGATCATACCAGAAGTCAGCAATGCAGCGGTCAGTTTCCATGTGTGATTGCTCGAATCCATAATCACTACAAAGACATTTCAGCATCATAAAAATTAATAACTGTTCACTAAGCAAGAAAGTTATGCTGGTCTGAGCAAATACTTGAAAAAGTAAAGGCCTCAAAGATAACACAGCATGAAGTACATTTATATGGATACACCGTAATAACATGGGAATGGTTGGTGATATTAAAGTCCTGTTTGTGGCACATTAGTATATGTGAAGGGGCAAACTCCTCGAGGTGGGTGGTGACCATGGTGGCCATTTAGAAGTCGGCCATCTTGGATACAACTTTTGTTTTTTCAATAGGCCATGTGACACATCAAACTTATTGGTAATGTCACAAGAAAAACAATGGTGTGCTTGGTTTCCACGTAACTTTATTCTTTCATGAGTTATTTACAAGTTTCTCTTTGTTCACAGTCATTGACATGTCGAAGAGGTTAACACGTGAGGAGCGGATCGAAATTGTGTTGATATCTGGTGAACGCAGTAACCGGGTCATTGCAGCAGATTTCAATGCAAGACACCCTACGGGACCACCCATCTCCCATGCTACAGTCAGCAAACTGCTTGCTAAGTTTCGTGATTTTTGCCAAAATGTGGACGCAAGCAAACTGTTACTAATGAAGAAACATCAGTGGCTGTCCTAGCTTCATTCAGCAAGAGCCCACAGCGTAGCACTCACCGCATCTCACTGGAGAGTGGCATTAGTTGAACATCCCTTCGGCGGATATTAGCTTCTCACAAACGGCACCCTTACAAAATCCAGCTACTGCAGCATCTCAACGAGGATGACCCAGATCGGCGCACAGAATTTGCAGAATGGGCAAAACAAAAACTGGAACAGGACCCTCAGTTCACGCAGAAGATTTTGTTCAGAGATGAGGCAAACTTTTATGTGAATGGTGAAGTTAACAAACAAAACCACCGCTATTGGTCTGACACTAACCCATATTGGATGGATCCCTCCAAGACTGTTGGACCAACAAAAGTGATGGTTTGGTGTGGTATATGGGGTACAACGATAGTGGGTCCATTCTTCATCAATGGAAACCTCAAGGCCACTGGATATTTGAAATTGCTACATGATGATGTGTTTCCCTCTTTGTGCACTGAAGCTGGCATGTTCCCTGAGTTTTTCCAGCAAGATGGTGCTCCACCACATTATGGGTGCCAGGTCCGAGCATTCCTAGATGAACAGTTTCCTGGAAAGTGGATTGGTCGTGGTGGCCCGAAGGTCTCCCGATCTGACCCCCTTAGACTTTTATCTTTGGCGCCATCTGAAGGCAATTGAAGATACGAGATGTGAAGCACCTGAAACTACGGATACTGGATGCCTGTGCTGGCATTTCTCCTGTGGTGTTGCTATCAGTGTGTGAAAAGTGGGAGAAGAAGGTTGCATTGACAATCTAACACAATGCAGCACATTGAACACATTTTATAAGTGGTCAGAAACTTGTAAGTAACTCATGAAAGAATAAAGTTACATTGAAACCAAGCACACCATTGTTTTTCTTGTGACATTACCAATAAGTTTGATGTGTCACATGGCCCTCTTCCTATTGAAAAAACAAAAGTTGTATCCAAGATGGCCGACTTCTAAACGGCCACCATGGTCACCACCCACTTACACACCTGACACAAATACTAATGTGCCACAAACAGGACTTTAATATCACCAACCATTCCCAAGTTATTATGGTGTTTTCCATATAAATGGCCCACCCTGTAGTGTGCACAGTGTCCTTTATTTGCATTTATAAACAATACATTTGCTTTTGTTTCCGCATTCTACTTTCAGATACAATAATAGAGGAAATATGATGTAATCTGAAACCAGTTCAGTGCATATTTACCAGTTGTAGTCTTTCTCAGTACACTGGCAGGGTTTGTTGGTCAGAGCTGATGTGTAGCTTTTTCCTTTTATGCAGAATGCAGTGTCCTTCCTCTTCCTGAACGTCCGCTCCTGGCCCATAATGCACTTTTCCTCCTAAGGGTGATAAAATCCATGTGCACACTCTGTAGCCACTTATATGTTTGTACAATCTGATACAACCAAACACAGCTCGAGAGCCATGACCTTAGAAATAGATAATTTCCCTTGGAAACTTCAAAAAGCTAGAATCTATAACACAGCTTAAATCATGTGAATGTGCTGCATTTCTGTGTGAGTCCATGTGCATTACCTTCTGATCTGTGAACTGCCAGGAGTCATAATCAGACTCAGTGCACTGACGGGGAAAAGACTGCCTAAAGTCCACTTTCACCAGCTCCCAGTCTGACCTATAGCTGATGTGGCCAAACACACTGCAAGAAAACACACACACACACACGCAGTATAACGAAAAAAGCCCTTTTTTGTCGGCACAAAGGAAAGTCTGAACATCAGGCTTTTTTCATTTTTTAGCATCAACACCTAAATGGTAAAGACAGGATATTTCCTTAATGTTCTGCTTGTTTGATAAAACATTAACAACGTTCTTGCTTCCAGCTGTTTGTTAGATTCTTTCCTCTGTGTTTCCTCAGAGTCACTGAGTTGCACTCACTTACACACCTGACACAAACAGCAGCAACTTCATTAATTATTCTAAGACTGGTAATTCACAACATGTGCTTTTCTAAAACACAGAGTGGCAGTTTTAAAATGTAAGTATTTATTTTACAGCATTATTGTGGCATTATTGTGTATGATGCAAGGGGCAACACTGAGATAATCTTTACCTAAACCATCTTGCAGCTTTACAAATGGATTGTATCTCTATTGGAAATGTAGCTCAAGTGATAAAGCCTTTTAGCAAAGTCACAGTTCCCCATCCTTTCCACTAGATGGTGGTGTTCTACAGGAAATCACAGGTGATGCGCCATATTCCCATTACTGAACTCAGCTGTTTAATCTGTGTGTGTCTGTTAGAACATTTTTAAGCATACTGATGTGACTCAAATCAGTCACTCTGACATATGTTATTGGCTTGCAATCACTTCGTTGGAGTGCCGCGCAAGCAAGACTAATGTTGTCTTTACCAGCGTCGTTAAAAGGTAGTGACAGATGTCTCGGCTGCAGATTCACATATGCTGATGTTCCACTTTTTACCTCTGTTGTTCTTCTTGCTCTTACTTGTTTGATTTGGTCAAATACGGATTATCCTGCTTCTTAAATTTGGAGGATTTTTAAAGCAATTATCTGATTTAAAATTATTCCATGCTGTGTGGTACAGACTGTCAAAAAAGTTTGGATTTCAGTTTTGCTAAGGTAAAATTTGAAGTCTTATTTAGTAACAATTAGCAGGATCTGTGCTAATATTAGCTGATAGCTTACGACATCACCCTCCTGATCAAATATGGTAACCTCTGACTCCAAAATAACGACATGGCAGCTGCCCAAAAATACTTATCTTGAGTCTTTAATCTAATAAGTAGCTACAAACTGTCTATCTTTGTATACAGTCTATGATCACAATACGCCAATTTCAAAATTCTGAAAACCACCTATGGAGGACAAGGAGAAGATCCTGCCTTAGTAATGTGGATGAACGCATGTTTAACATTTCCATCCGTGAGTCTTATCTAGATTTTGTAAACAACATTTTGCTGGGTCACTGCAAACCTTTCAGTGTACTTCAGTGTAAAAATGTTTATTGCTTTATTTGTGTATTAATTCCCACCAGCTGTGGAGTTAATTTAGTTATTTCTTTGTCTACTTTTGAATGGGCGCTCCAGAGCATTAACACTTCTGTTAGTGGACAAACAACAGTCCAATCAGCTCAGTGAACACAAATCAAAACTTATTAACAGCTCCCTTTGTTAAACAAACAGAGCTAAGTAGGAGAAAACACATGTTTGTACATTGTTTTCAGGAGAGTTTTGTTGCAGAATGTGATTAGATACAAACCAGTGATGTGGTTTTCTATTATGTTTCTTACAAGTGGTTTAGAAGCAGCAGAATGAGGTGATTTCATGATCTCACAAAGCAGTATGTGCAGTAGAAACCTGCCTGTGCTGTCCTGATATTTGACTGGGTGTTATTAGTATGAGTGGTGGACGAGCTCTACTCCCCACCTGTCCTTGGTGCTAAGTCACTGTTCAAAGACTTCATTACGGGATGGCAGCCTCCGCCATCAAAAATCGAAACTCCGTGGCAAGGATATAGACCCTGGCTAATCTATCAGACATGAGCTGCCCTCAACACCCTTCCTTGGCCGCCGACCCTATCTCGCTGGAGTCAGTTGGATGGCACATATATATGTGTGTGTGTGTGTGTGTGTGTGTGTGTGTGTGTGTGTGTGTGTGTGTGTGTGTGTGTGTGCGTGTGTGCGTCTGAGTGTGTCTCAGCCCAGAGGCTGTGTGCCTGACATCTCTGATAATGGTGAGTGAGCTTGAATGTTCGATCTCTCCTCCTCATGTGTGTGTGCCTGCGCGTGTATCTGTGCGTGTGTGTGACAATCTCTTTGCCCTTCTCAGCAGATTACTGCTAGGAGTGAGTCTTATCTGTGTGCCAAGGTCTGGAGTCTAAGATGATGTGACAAGTGTCACTCCTGCTAACTTAGAGATGGAGAGATTTGGAGAGAGCGAGTGAGAGAGAGAGAGAGAGCAAGCAAGAGAAGACAGACTTTACGCCTAAAAAGATATGAACGCCTGACATCTGCACCTAAAGCTACCTGCAGTTGATATTCAGTACTCATAGAGTGAGAAGCCAAAGAAATCGAAAACTGTAGTGGTACCAGTTTTCAAGAACAAAAGAGTTATAGTAATTACAGACTGATGAAGATGATAGCGATAAGCTATGAATCTGTTGATGGTAGATGTAATATTTTCTTTGAAAGTGCTGATCAGGAAGTACAGAAAAGGTCAGAAGGTTTTGCAAAATGCTTTTGAGGATTTCGAGAAACAATATGATAGGTTGCCAAACTCTATGCTACAGCATTAGGAAGTCAGGATTGGCAGAAATGTACGTGAGGCCAGGACATGAATGAGGACAGGGAGACAGGTGGAATTACAAACAGGTACTGGCTTTGACCCCCTTCTTGTTTACAACAGTGATAGACAAGCTGACAGATGCAATCAGGCAGGAGTCTTTGTGGATAAAGATGTTCACAGTTAACACTGTGATTGTGTAGGGAGGAGTAGGTGGGAGAGCCTGGAAAGGTGGAGGGATACGTTGGAGAGAAGAGGAGTGAAAGTCAGAAGAAGCAATGTGAATGAGAAAGAGTGACAATACAAGGAGCAGAGGTAGTGAAGATGGACAGTTTCAACTAATATGAGGCTGATGCTCAAATTTTTGTTGGGAGAGACCACATGGACAGTATTAGAAATTAGTATATCAGAGAGACGGCTCAGGTTGAGTACTTTGAAGACAATGTTAGAGAGGCAAATAATGAGATAGTAAAGAGTTTGGACAAATAATGCTGTATATCAAGCTGCCAGGCAGAAGAAAATAAGAGCAATCACAGAGGAGGTCCATGGACCTAGTGAAGGAGGACAAGCAGAGCGTTAGTGTAAAAGATGAGGATGCAGGGGATATGGTGAGACAGAGGAAGGTGATTAGGCTGTGTTAGAGTGTAAAGGTTCTCAGGCCTTGGTTTAGCTCACTGGGATGAGCAGGCGCCCATAGGCCGTTTGGCTGAGAGTGGCAAATCCGAATCTGAATCCGACCCCTGTTCATACAATACTGTCTTTCAAGCTGTATATAAAGAAATGAGGGCTTATGGCTCAAGACTTATGCACAGCACCGTAGACGCTAACTAAGCTGCCTGTACTGCTGTACTAGTCTAAGCCTGCTCAGGATGCGTTCACAAATACTTAGCAGACTATGGGAGTAATATGTCAGCAGGTGAGTATGTAGGGGTCCTCTGCTCCCATCATTCTCTGCTTTAATGTGAAACTGAAGAGAAACTAGGTGCCACTCTCCAAAAAGGGGGACTGCTTTATTGGAAAAGAAAAATGAGCTCCTTTAAATGTACTCTATTACCCGGTAGACCTTTCAGACAACTTATTAAAAACGTATACGAGTACAGGAAGAGTTAAGGATACAATAAAAGGTAAATTGTAGGAGATGTAAGGTATTTAAATTCTTCTCCACAATGCTGAATAGATATGGAATATGAGAGAATATATTGTCAGCTACATAAAGGAAAGTTTGAATTTGTATTTTTTTAAAAGGCACCTAAAATTTCAGACCCTTTTCAGTTAATTTAACTGAACAGTGTGTTTTATCATTCTGGCAGAAGCACTGAAATTGAAATTTTCACTCACGTCATGACCAGGGTCTCATCTCCTGGCTCACTCAGAAGTCCATCGACGAACACGGAGGTGCTTGTAAAGTTGTGAATGTTCCACGTCCGTCCTTCATCAATACTGAACCTGTGGGAAAGGATGAAGTGTTCAGAATCACCAAGACAGAAGCAGAGTCTCATGAAACTGTCTTCAGATATAACAAAAGAGCCTTGCCCTGATGTCAGCAAATGAAATCTTAAATAACAATCAAAATACTAGAAATCAACATTAGACTTATCATTTGGTACTTC
The DNA here is from genome assembly GCF_965226115.1 of Aulonocara stuartgranti. Taxonomy (NCBI): domain Eukaryota; kingdom Metazoa; phylum Chordata; class Actinopteri; order Cichliformes; family Cichlidae; genus Aulonocara; species Aulonocara stuartgranti. Next base: position 25,039,291 of record NC_138941.1, read on the forward strand.
TAATGTTGATTTCATTTGGTACTTAATGAATTTAGATTATGTTGCCCTTTATACCGTCTGTCTAAAACCTGCGTGATTAGCACAACTAGCTAAATGCTGAATACCTAGTGCATCCTAGAAAACTGGTGTATCCACTTCATGGTGTAATTTCAGTTTATTTTCAGTACAGTTTCTCACATTGTCCCTCTGTTTGGTTCAGAAAGCTATCAGATGTTAAGGTAACTTTTTCAGCTCATAGCTAGCTTGTAGCTATTGTTTGCCATTGTTTACGGGCCTGGCAGACTCACTGAAATTATTAGTTCTTTAAACCAACTGCAATATGGATAAAATTATTTATCAGATACTAAATTTTATGTACCGTTAGAATCAATACAGAGCACATGTACTGTTTTATATTTGAAATGTAGCTCTGTTAAAACATTTCTGAATTAAAAGTATTATTGTCTTTTGAGATAAAAACAACTAAGATTTGTGTAATTCATTTTTGAAAGTAATCGCATAAAATTTTGGCAAAGCCATGGAAATATGGTTATGATCAACTACCTAACATTCATATTAGGTCAAACAATACTTTGTTTGCAGAGTCTTGACATGTTTTCTATGTGGGATAAATGGTAAATGGTAAATGGCCTGTATTTGTATAGCACTTTACTCGTCCCTAAGGACCCCAAAGCGCTTTACATATCCAGTCATCCACCCATTCACACACACATTCACACACTGGATACTGCACACATTCTTACCAACAAAATGCTTATTTTATCCCATTCTGTTGGTTTTTGTCTTTTGCCCTTCTCCCCCGTCCCTCTTCTCAGCTGTTTCTCTTTCCCTCTTTCTTTCTCCCCTTCTTTCCCCCAGTCAAGTCTGTCCCATATTCAGTAAGTGAAAATAAAATAAACAATAAAAGGTGAATCAAATGGACCATTACGGCAAGGCTGGGGTGGTCAATTTGGTAAAGTAAATCCGTTGGGCATCTTTCTTTGCCTTTAGACAACAATTCTGATGGCAAAAGAGCCAAACGGGACAGGCAAAAAAAAAAAAAAAACCATACAAAAAGTGATTGCAAAATGTTTGATATTCTAAACATGGGAGCAGCTAGGTGCTTTCCATAGCTATGGTCTTTCACCAGAATTATCTTAGTGAGATCATAAGGTGGCTGTAGCTTAGGAGGCAGAGCAGATCATCTGCTAGTCAGAAGGTTGGTTCTTTAATCCAAGGCTGCCAGACAAGATACTGAATCACACAATGAGTGAGGAGTTTGAACTTTAGATTAAAAAAAACCCCCAAAAGCTTATGCAGTAGAAAACTGTTCAATTTAAAACTGGTTAATATGAGATGAGGGTGTACCTTTTGATTTCCTTCATGTTCACTTCAATTCAATTTTATCTATATAGGGTTATAGACAACAATAGTTGCCTCAAGGCATGCCATGTTGTAAAAACCCTACAATAATAGATACCCCCTCATAAGCAAACTCTTGTGACAGTGGGACAGAAAACTCAATTTTTAACAGAATGAAATATACGTTTACAACAGATATTTTTAGTAGGTTAAATGAAACATCATTCGAAAGTCATGGAAATTCATTGGTAAAAATGTGTATAAGAACTGTGTAATTTGTTTTTTATAAGTAAAACTATGTAGTGCCAAAATGCACATACATAACAAAGTTGGATCACTGAAGTTGTCTATACATAGAAAATTGACAAAATACAGCATTCATTGCTAATTAAGTGCTTTTTATGCTTTTAGTCACAATGAGATCCTTTTTGTGAAACTCAAATGTCTGTTATTCAAGTTTTCTTTAGTCCTGTCTAAAATGAGGTTTGTGAAGCAAGCAAGAAGAGCCATCTGCCCAGCTTTATTTACTGTGCCGACAACTCATGCCATCAACAGTGGCAGCAGTACTGAATAAGTGTGACTTATGGAGAGGGATCAATGTTGAATCGAGCAGTGTGTGGCTCGCTCTGCGGGCTGTGTTTTAACGATGTCCTAACAAGGAGTGCAATAAGATAATCACTGGGTAAACAGGCACTGTGAAAGAAAAACAGAATGGATATACAAAGCCATCAAAGCTAGGCCTTGCTAGGCCTTTTTATGCGTCAAACAAAGGGTTCTCTAATCTAACAGTGTGTGAAGCCACTTTCTAAAGGCAGAATCAGTTACGTCTTGGGGCCTTTCAACTTTAATTCCTTAAAATTGATGAATCAAGGAGTACTGAGGTGTGAATGTAAGCAGGCTATGAATTTCACTCAGACTTTGTTCCTTCATTTCTACTCACTACTTCTTGTAACATCTGACGTGTACAACCAAGCGCAACATCATGAAAGACTTCTGACAGTTCAAGTTTTATTATCTACAGGACAAAGACACTAATGGGCACCACCAAGAGAGTTCTTGGCATTAGAACAAGAAAGCAGAATAAAACTGCCAAGGGGACGGTTCGTCCAAATTCCTTGCCTCTGAGTTTGGTCATTTGGATTAACTATAAAAACATTTGCCCTTCAAAGTGATCAGACAGCAGATCACAGGTAATTCGAGGCATGCTGAGACCCTAAAAGTCTTTCACCAGAATGATTTTGTTATTTATCAGTAATAATGGTATGAGTGATATGGATGAGTGAATAGTAAATGAGGCGCTAAAGGCTCTTTTAGACTTTGGTTCATTTGACCGAGGAAAGAAAAAAGACATTGCTATCTAACAAAACACATAGTTACATAAAATGAGGCATAACGCAGTGACTAGACAGGTTTAGTGCCATCATCCTGCATGATCAGTTCTTATCATAGTAACTAAATATGATATATGCAAATAGCATGAACTGCTTTTTGTCAGCTTTCTATACGTATAAATACGATCCCTAAAGACCATGGAAACTTTGACCAGATGGCAACTGATGATGGACTCGTTGAGCAATAATGCCTTTTTTCTCTTTTAGAGTTATTCTTTTTATAATAAAGAGCTTTATGTCTGTGAAGGTTCTCAGTCATCCAGGTCATTGTAGTCAAAGGAGCTTGCAAAGAAAAGCGTCCTAATTACTCCAAGTTTGTGTTCCAGAGGGTGATGGGAGTCAAAGAGGAGGTACTGGTCCGTGTGTGTGGGCTTCCGGTTCTATGTTAAGGTTGCCGTTCTCTTCAATGTGCACAGCGCAGTCCAGGAAAGGCAAACAGTCGTCCTTTGTGTCTTCCCTGGTGAACTTGATGTTTTAATCCACAGCGTTAATGTGCACAGTGAAGGATTCCACTTCTTGTGTCTTGATTTTGACCCAGGTGTCGTCTACATATCTGTACCAGTGGCTGGGTACTCTTCCTTTGAAAGAGCCAAGAGCCTTCCTTTCCACTTCCTCCATGTAAAGGTTGGCTACAATAGGTGACACGGGGGAGCCCATGGCACAGCCATGTTTTTGTCTGTAGAAGCCTTCGTTGTATTTGAAGTATGTTGTGGTAAGGCAGAGGTCTAACAGTGTGCAAATCTGATCGGGTGTGAAGTTGGTCCTGTCTTCCAAGGAGCTGTCTTCTTGTAGTCGTTTTCTGACAATCTCCACTCAAAAGGAAGCACTCAAAACGTGCGGCAATCCTAAATGGGCGTTCTTAAAGTCAGCAAAGAGGCACAGAAAAGAAGATCAGACACCAGCGAGGGAGGATAAGAAGGACAGACGCAACAACATTGTCATCCCCTATGTAGCCGGTGTATCAGAAAAACTCAGGAGAGTTTTCTCCAAGCATGACATCCTGGTGCATTTCAGACCCAGCAACACACTCAGACAAAAACTGGTTCACCCGAAAGACAAAACGCCAAAACACAGACTTAACAATGTGGTGTATGCTGTACAGTGCAGCGAGGAATGCCCAGACCTCTACATTGGAGAGACCAAACAGCCACTTCACAAGCGCATGGCACAACACAGAAGAGCCACCTCCACAGGACAAGACTCAGCAGTCCATCTGCATCTTAAGGATAAAGGACACTCTTTTGAGGATGCCAATGTTCACATTTTGGACAGAGAGGACAGATGGTTTGAAAGAGGAGTGAAAGAAGCCATCTATGTCCACTGTGAGCGACCATCTTTGAACAGAGGCGGTGGTTTACGACACCAACTGTCTGCCATCTATAATCCAGTTTTGAGTTCCCTCCCCAGACGCCTTAACGCCCACTCACATCCTGGGCCATCTGACCTCAGGAATTCGCATGATAAGGTGGGGCCAGGTTTCACAATGAGCTCACCCGAAACCCTGGCTGATTGGGACCCACACCCATTTTCACACCTTGGCTCAGGCGATTAAAAGATCATCAATCAGGGGGTCCTTTTGTCCATCTGTGGGGGGTTACTCCCACTAGGTTTAAATCTGGGACTCTCCCCCATTTAACCTTAGAACTGAAGAAGCTTCTCGGATGAGAGGTGAAACGTCTTCAAGCAACTTAAAGAAGTCCAGACGCTTTTCTTTGCAAGCTCCTTTGACAATAAAGAGCTATAATTATATCTGTGTGGCCTGGCTTAACCTCACAGAGACAAAGAAGCAAAGCTGATAAAAAACAATGGGTAGAAAGGAGAAAGACCCTCCTACTCTCCTGGCAGAGGTCTGAAGGATCTTCTAGGAATCACTCAACCATCCATATCTGTTGCTCTCTAAGGCTCTCAGTGTAAGTTACCACACCACCTTACCCCAGTAAGAAGAAAACCTCTTTTATTGTACAGAAAATCCAGGGTTAACCATGAAGTGAAAATTCTGCTCCCTCATTCACCAAACTAATTAATTATCTCGTTTCCATCTTTTAGTAATATGAACTGAGAAAAGTCAAGCGTGCAGCTGCCAAGATGCCACTTGCCACCAGTTTGGCCATATTTCAGAGCTGCAATATCACTGGAGTGCCCAAAAGCACAAGGTGTGCAATACTCAGAGACATGGCCAAGACGACCACCACTGAACAAGACACACAAGCTGAAACGTCAAGACTGGGCCAAGAAATATCTCAAGACTGGTTTTTCTAAGGTTTTATGGACTGATGAAATGAGAGTGAGTCTTGATGGGCCAGATGGATGGGCCCGTGGCTGGATTGGTAAAGGGCAGAGAGCTCCAGTCCGACTCAGACGCCAGCAAGGTGGAGGTGGAGTACTGGTTTGGGCTGGTATCATCAAAGATGAGCTTGTGGGGCCTTTTCGGGTTGAGGATGGAGTCAAGCTCAACTCCCAGTCCTACTGCCAGTTTCTGGAAGACACCTTCTTCAAGCAGTGGTACAGGAAGAAGTCTGCATCCTTCAAGAAAAACATGATTTTCATGCAGGACAATGCTCCATCACACTCGTCCAAGTACTCCACAGCGTGGCTGGCAAGAAAGGGTATAAAAGAAGAAAAACTAATGACATGGCCACCTTGTTCACCTGATCTGAACCCCATTGAGAACCTGTGGTCCATCATCAAATGTGAGTTTTACAAGGAGGGAAAGCAGTACACCTCTCTGAACAGTGTCTGGGAGGCTGTGGTTGCTGCTGCACGCAAGGTTGATGGTGAACAGATCAAAACACTGACAGAATCCATGGATGGCAGGCTTTTGAGTGTCCTTGCAAAGAAAGGTGGCTATGTTGGTCGCTGATTTGTTTCTGTTTTGTTTTTGAATGTCAGAAATGTATATTTGTGAATGTGGAGATGTTATATTGGTTTCACTGGTAAAAATAAATAATTGAAATGGGTATATATTTGTTTTTTGTTACGTGGCCTAATAATTATGCACAGTAATAGTCACCTGCACACACAGATATCCCCCTAAAATAGCTAAAACTAAAAACAAACTAAAAACTACTTCCAAAAACATTCAGCTTTGATATTAATGAGTTGTTTGGGTTCATTGAGAACATGGTTGTTGTTCAATAATAAAATTATTCCTCAAAAATACAACTTGCCTAATAATTCTGCACTCCCTGTATACAGGCAGTGTGCTAGGGAGTCTTCTCATTTCTCAGCCTGCTGCCTTTTCATAATTAGCTGATATGAATGCCTTTTGAGAGCTACAGAGTGTAAAAAAAAAACTCATTCAAGTTTGAGTGAGTGTATGAGGAGCTGGGGAATTATCGGAAATGATTTGAGGGAGTGTGTGTGTGTGTACAGTCACTTATAAAAGTCGAGATGCACTCTTCAAGTGTCTGTGAAATGGCATGGCTTTGATGCACACAGTTGTAGCTATCTTACCCCCGCTTGGGAACATGGTGTAATCATTTTGGAGAGTCAAAGGCACTACAGAATCTGGGAACAAGTCATATTTTCAGGATTTGGAAAGATAGTATGGAGTGTATAAATTTGGAGGACTTTATGAAGAAGCATTTCAGGTCAAGAACAGTTCTTAATATACAAGTACTGACAACCTACCCAGTCCTCCACCTATACTTGTTTACTAATATATTTTTCCTTTTCTTGCCATTATACACTTTTTTGTCATCTTTGCTTGCTGTGTGTGATAGGTTAAACCAGGCCACAGACTTACTGAAAGCTCTTTAATATAAAAGGAATACATTACCCCTAAAAGAAAAAAACAATCACATTACTTCCCTAATGTGAAGTAAAATAAAATATATTCCAGTTTTTACCACTAATGACTACCTTCTAAAGCAGTTAATAGGAGAAGTTCACATTAAACTATGAAGTATAATACCAAGGTTCAAAAGAAAACTTTCTAAGATTAAAAAAACAAACAATGGGACTGGACAAAATCATAATGTTGTCTCTCACATGTACACAGAAGAAATACTTATCCTCAAGAGTTTCACTTCTAGGTAAAAAAGGTTAATAATAAATCTTAATAGTGACGCTTATAAATACAACTTACACTTTCCAATACATTACTGTTCAGAAGTATGCCAGATGACATACAAAGCAGAAAAGACACCATTCAAAGGCTGACCATGAACTGCAGTGTCCCAGGTTTTAGGATCATTTTTCAGGGTGCACTGTATATGCAATTTATAGCACAGCAAAGTACTGTGGATATAGAGAAAGGCTGCATACTAATGTATAATGGATAAAAATGTGTTTTGTGTGTGGTATAAAAATGTTGTTGTTGATAATTCTTCATAATGCAATCAGTAATTTTGTTTATAAAGGGCAGTATTTTCCAACTTTTTGGAGCCACAGCACATATTTCACATTAGAAAAACCACACCACCAAACAAAAATGTAACAAAAAACATATTGATAATTTTCTTACGCGCACCAGGTATAGCGGAATTGGCTTGGTTTATCCTCAGTATACCTTTTTACGTTCTTCTGACCACTACTCAAACATTGATATAGGCGTTCTTATATATGCAGCTAGCATGCTGAAAAGGCAAGTGTTTTTAGTTGTCTCTAGGTCTCTGTTCTCCATACCTCATGAACACCTAATATGCATTACATGCATTACACCAAGTCAGCAAAATATTCAGATTCTTCACATTTCCAGGGCATTGAAAAGTGGAATGCTGTCAAAGCTGTTTGCCTTTCTGAATAATGCACAATCACCCCTTTGATATCTGGGTTTAGGCTATAGGAACGTGGGCCTGTCACGCCAAACTCTCCAGATGTTTACACCTGAAAAGAACCCCTTGCTGTCACTTTTAAATACAGTAGCCAACTTTAATTTTCTAACTTGTAGGTTTAATCATTTGCAGGGGCAATATTTTTACTTCAACCACATAACAAAGTATTTTTCAGAGCCTAAACCTAACCAGGTGTAGTGTTACTTAGACTATCAACAAAACATGAATGAAAACCAAAGGAAGCAAAGTTTAAATACACAGCTACAAAAAGGATACAAAATAAGATGTACTGCACTAATCCACTAATGCCAGTGCTGCTTCATCTATTATTCATGTGCACGATATTTCAGCAGTCAAGGCGCATATGGAAAGGGTATATCTGGCACCTCTCTAAAGACATTCGTATCAGAATGTCAACAGGCTGGCAGTAACTGATGCTTTGGGAGGGATCACCTAAAATAATATAGGAATATAGTCGCCGATCTCCGACTCACCCCAGAGATCTCCAGAACACCGGAGGCTGCCCACTCTCCCCGGCTGGGCGGAAGTGCACGCAGACGGCGCCGAGATCGTAAACAAAGGCGAGGTAGGCGCGGAGGGCTACGGGCTAAGCTAAAGCTAACACCACACCGGCTGCCTTTACCCAGTATTTTTCTCGCCAATGTCCGTTCTCTGGCAAACAAAATGGATGAGATACGGCTCTCCATCACTAACAACAGACGGATTATGGACTCAAATGTCATGTTTTTCACCGAAACATGGCTGAACAACAGCTGCCCGGACAATGCTATCGAGTTAGCAGGACGCCACACACACCGAGCCGACAGGCTAGCAGATGACTCCGGCAAGACCAGAGGTGGAGGTTTGTGCATTTATATTAACAATGCTTGGTGCATGAACTCCACTACTACTGAGAGTCACTGCTCACCTAATGCGGAGTTTTTAATGGTCAAATGCAGACCTTATTATCTCCCCAGAGAATTCACTTCGATCATACTCACTGCCGTGTATATACCCCCCGACGCTAATGCTAGGTTGGCCATGAAAGAACTTTCTGCAGCCATTAACAAACACCAGAATAAACACCCCGAGGCTGCTTTTATTGTTGCTGGCGACTTCAACCACACCAACTTAAAGACAGTCCTCCCCAGATTCCACCAACATGTCTCCTGCCACACCAGAGGAGACAAGACTTTAGACCATGTGTATTCCAACCTGGCTGGAGCCTACAAAGCCACACCCCTCCCCCACATTGGACAATCGGACCATCTCTCCCTGTTCCTCACACCTCGGTATTCACCACTCATCCAACTTGTGAAACCTGCTGTGAGGACAATTAAAGTGTGGCCAGAGGGGACAGACGCAGTGCTCCAGGACAGATTTAAAAACACAGACTGGAATATGTTCACCCACACAGACCTGGACCAGTACGCCTCATCTGTACTGGATTACATCTCCAAAACCACAGACAGTGTCACCACCCAGAAACGGATCACCATGTACCCCAACCGGGATGTTCGTCTCCTCCTGAAGGCCCGCAACACTGCCTTTAGGTCAGGAGATGCACACGCCTACAGTACAGCCAGGGCTAATCTAAAGAAGGGCATCAAAAAAGCCAAACACCATTACAAAAAGAAGGTAGAAGAACACTTCTCCAACTCCAACCCCCGACGCATGTGGCAAGGACTCCAGACCATCACAGACTACAGGACCACCAAACCCTCTCCCGCATCCTCTGATGTCTCCTTCCTAAACGAGCTCAACAACTTTTATGCTCGTTTTGAGCGAGGGAACCCCACAACCACAACCAAAGCAGACATGACGCCAGACCACCAACCTATGACTCTCTCCCCCACCGATGTAGGAGCGGTGCTGAGCAGGATCAATGTCCACAAGGCTGCAGGCCCTGATGGCATCCCCGGGCGTGTTCTCAGAGCGTGTTCTGGGGAGCTTGCAGGAGTGATCACAGACATATTCAATCTGTCCTTGGCCCACGCTGTGGTACCGGCCTGCTTCAAATCCACCTCCATCGTCCCGATACCCAAAAACTCCAACCCATCTTGCCTCAATGATTACCGCCCAGTAGCACTCACCCCCATCATCACTAATCTTGCCTCAATGATTACCGCCCAGTAGCACTCACCCCCATCATCACTAAGTGCTTAGAGCGACTGGTCCTAGCACACTTCAAATCCTGTCTCCCCCCCACCCTGGACCCCCACCAATTCGCATACCGCCGGAACAGGAGCACAGAGGATGCAGTCTCCATCGCAATGCACTCTGTCCTCTCACACCTGGACAACAACAACACCTACGCCAGAATGCTGTTTATAGACTTCAGTTCAGCATTCAATACAATCCACCCCTCACAACTCATCAGGAAACTGACAGACCTGGGTATCAGTTCCCTCATCTGCAAATGGTTACTGGACTTCCTGACCAACCGCCCCCAACATGTCCGGCTGGATAACCGCTGCTCATCTACAATCACGATGAACACCGGTGTACCACAAGGCTGTGTGATGAGCCCTTTCCTCTACTCCCTCTTCACCCACGACTGCAGACCTGCTGATGGTTCCAACACCATCATTAAGTTTGCAGATGACACCACGGTGATTGGCCTCATCAGTGACAACGATGAGGCCGCCTACAGGGAGGAGGTGGATCGTCTGGCTGAGTGGTGCGACAGAAACAACCTGCTGCTTAACACCGAGAAGACCAAGGAGCTCATCGTGGACTACAGGAGGAATGCTGACCCACATCCACCCATCCACATTAAGGGGACGGCTGTGGAGCGTGTGAGCAGCTTCAAGTTCCTGGGAGTCCACATCTCCGAGGATCTCACCTGGACGACCAACTGCTCCAAGCTGGTCAAGAAGGCTCACCAGCGCTTCTTCTTCTTGAGGACTCTGAGGAAGAACCACCTGTCCTCAGACATCCTGGTGAACTTCTATTGCTGCACCATCGAGAGCATCCTGACCAACTGTATAACAGTCTGGTACGGGAACTGCTCTGCCTCGGACCGGAAGGCGTTGCAGAGGGTCGTGAAAACTGCCCAGCGCATCGCCGGAGCACCACTTCCTACCATAAAAGACATCTACAGGAAGCGGTGTCTGAAAAGGGCTGGGAAAATCATCAAAGACCCCAGTCACCCATCACATGGACTCTTCACCCTCCTGCCCTCTGGGAGGCGCCACAGGAGCCTCCGGACTAAGACCACCAGGTACCGGAACAGCTTCTTCCCCACAGCTGTCAGACTCCTGAACTCTGCCTCCTGACATCTGACCCACGTTAAACTCATGGACTGAACATACACACACCCACAATGGACAACTGTACCCTCAAACACAATAATAACATGGACTGAACCACCACTCACAACCACCAGCACTTTATATAGCCTCTGTAGAAACTATCTACACCCTCACTTATCTTAACTGCACTAATGTATAGCTCTGTGTAAATAATCATTCTGTACATTCGATAATCTTTAATCCTACAACTGTTTACAACTTGCATAGTTCCCATTTCTGTATAGCTGTATATCCCAGATTCTGTAAAGTTATTTATCTCATATTCTGTATAGTTTTTCATATTTATATCCTGTTCATATCCTGTACATAGCTTGTACTCACTACAGCCTGTACATACTTATAGTTATAGAATATTCACAACATACTTCATACCGTGTACATTATAACATACCATAATAGACCCATTTCTGTAATATACTCACATATCTATATTATTGCTAATATATATTGTAATATATCTATATCACTAAAGCACTTCTGGATGGATGCAAACTGCATTTCGTTGCCCTGTACCTGTGCATGTGCAATGACAATAAAGTTGAATTCTATTCTATTCTATTCTATTCTATTCTATTCTATTCTAAACAAGTCTCAACTACAAAAAAGAAAGGAATAACCTTTAGACCTTTATTATAACATTGCTAGTTAATATGGTTAAGTGGCATGCATTATTTTTCCATTGAAGGTATGATTGATTATAATAAACTAGTTTGCAAAGAGTAAACTTTGATTTGGCTTTGGCATTTGTCTGGCAGATGCACATTACCCTGCCATGCCAGCTAAATTAAGCATGAAAATCAAGCTTGGATATAGAATTATAGCTTTAAAAAGGCTACATAAGGACTTGCAGGACTGAAAAATTATCCTTTTTTCTAAAAGTCTGTAAATGTGACCGGCAACTTAAAGAACAAAATTGTATTTTGTCATAATAATAATAATAATAATAATAATAATAATAATAATAATAATAATTGTTGTTGTTGTTGTTGTTATTATTGTTATTATTGTTATTATTATTATTATTATTATTATAGGGTCTTTATGTTACAATATAAGGCATCCTTGAGGTGACTGTGTTTTTGATTTGGCACCATACGAATAAAACTTAAAATTGGAAAATTGAACAATAATGTTTAGTGTGTGGCTCTCACTCTTAGTGCTATAACATAGACGTGAAAGTGAGAATTTTGGGGGGGTCAAGGAATTCATTTCTGACTCCAGAACAAACTATACAAAAGGAGTGAGTCTTGGAAGTAAGAAATATCAGATTACATTATTTTGATTTTACATAATAAAGTGGTAATAATGAACATTCACACTTCTATTACTTAAGAAGTTCCCTTTTTACCCAAGCCAAAGTGAGGGAAGAATGTCAAGGACTCTGTTCCTATCCGAAAAGTCATTTGATTTAAATTTGTGATAAATGCTTTTCTTTTTTCTTTTTTTTCCTGAGCACTGTCTTATCTATGCGCCCTCATTATTTGATCCTTATTTATTAAGGTCAGTGAGATATTATCTTGCTGAGGTAGAAACTGTATTTGTGAACTAAGGGGAAGGAGAGAGAATCGTTTTTAAAAAATTCAAGGTACCGTACCAGAAATCGAAACTTTTTCAAAATCTACAAGTATGCAATTATACTAAGCAACATTTATATAAGAAATGCACCCAAAACATAATACTTTGCAGGGGTTGTTACATTTGCAAAAACGGTATAAACATCTCAATTCAACGTCTGCATAACAATGATCGCATGGCATTTTGAACATCCACTGACTGACTCTACATTGGAGTGAGTGTTTCTTTACTGTTAATCATTTTTACTTTTGTCTCCCGTTGATTTAACATCTCCTTGATTACTTCGTTTTTTTCCATTTTGTCAGTCATGCATATAAAACTAGGGCTACAATTAAAAGCATACTTATTGATTGACTGTCACAGGCTTCTAACGGATGATCACTGCTACCAGTGAATTTCAGAATAAATCATTCCATTAACTTTCATTATATTGATTATAACTGATTTTGGTGACACTAAAAGGCTTTAATAAGAAGCCAATCATGAAAAAAATCACACTCCATTAAACAATGTCTTATAGCAGCAGCAAGGAGTAAGCATTACTGTCTTTGTCTGTAATCTTACTTGAGTATCTTGAGGGGAATCGAGGTATCTTTGATGGCAACGATGACACCACCGTGGTCCAGATACAGGATATGATGCTCCTCCTCAAACACCTTTCAAAAGCAACATGTTTAGAAATAACAAAAGGCATGACAGTCAAAGGCTAATAAACAATTTGAAATGATAGATATAATATACTTTTTTATCCTCTCAGATTCTCCTCAGTGGAAAGCTGAAATGGTGAGGTCAGAATGGGAAGAGTGAAGCAGTATAAAAGAAGAATTAAGAGAGAGGATGTGTACCTGTCTCCACGTCTTTCCGCAGTCTGAAGAGATATACATTTCTTCCTTATACTCTACTAGCTTGGAGCCCAGGTTACCTGAAGGCACAATGAGGAATGGAGAATTTTATCAGGCATGAAGTGAGCCTTCATGTGGGGCAGGCAACAATAATGGATTCAAACTGTGTTAGGGATGCTAGAAAGGGAATAACTGAAGAGACAAAGTCACAAAGGTTGAGCGCTCCTCGAGAACTTTTTATTGCTGTGTGTGGGGTTTTTTTTGTTTGTTTTTTTTACATTTGGCCAAAAGGAGAGAATATGTTTGAATTCTGAATCTGCCAAAATTAGCTAAGATATAAAAAAGGATTTATCTCTTTCTCTGATCAAAGCTGGAGGCGTATATTTGAATATCGGAATAGATTTTCTAATTTAGTAAAGTTACGCTTTAAACCCGAATATCTTAAGGGTTTAGAGTTTGTACTTCTTTTTTAAATTAAAATGTAGCTACAATGTGTGTGCTTCAGTAACACGTCACTAATTTTAATAACTTTTTTGGTAATGTTGTTGCTATAAAGTTTCCAGACAACCAGTGAAGACCCCAACAGGTTATACAGACGTATGATGTATGTTTTGTGAAAAATTAATTTAGCCAATGAAGATGTCACCCACTGGTTTCTGGACTAATTCGGAAGGTTAAAGGTTATTTTTTGGTTATTTTTTTCAGATATCAGTGGAAGAGTGCTGGAGAAGTGGGCAGCCCTGGTACCTCCTAAATAAGAGTCCACGTATTTAGGAGCCAGGTTAAGGCAGGTACTTAAGGGGCCAGGATGTCTCCTTCTCCAGGCCTCTGTCATCTTCCCCCAACCTATGAGGGTCATACACGATTCCAGTAAGGACTCGAGGTGGTATACCGTAGGCTATGGTTATAGGGCCATACACAGTCCAAAATCAACCAGAATCGGGTTTGCCTCGGGAATTTGGTTGAAGCATGGTGGGTGAGTATTAAGTGTGTGAATGGGAATGTGCAAATGTAGTACCACTTAAATTAAATATAAGTGCAAAACAATGACTACAACTATGCCTTACAGTATGCATCCACTGATTCTAAGTACAGATTGGACAGAATAATAAGTTAGTGGGGCAATATCTGACGGTGTGCTCTGAATGCTGATGTGAGGTCATGTGATACTGTAGAGAGGGACACTTGTGTTGGTGAAGAGAACACCAGTTGCTGGTGGTGAAGAGCTGCTGGGAAATGGCTTTTCAGGCAGCCCATTACAAACCCATACCTGGCCTGTAAACTATGAAAAGAATAGGCCTGATTTTACTGGCATTTGTGCTAGTGCAACACTAGCATTTGTGCTATTGTTGCCTATCCTGTCCTGAATGCCAGCTGGTTAATCCAGTGTCTATGCCAAAATCACCTCGACACCTCCTAACCCTCATGGAAGTCCCAGTCAAGTGTATTATTATGAACTTACACAAGGTAAGAGCTTTATTACAGGGGACCAAGTCAATTCAAATGAACTTATTCTGCTCTACATAAATAGACAAGAGCCTATTTAGGTCACACATATTCCCAAGTGGGGATTGTTTATTATGAAGTTGTGTGAACTGACAGAGGCAGAGCAACTTAGATTTACCATTTCAACTTCCTAAAAGCATGGAAGAAGGCGAAGCTTGTGTCTCTGGTGAGCTAGGTGAACGTGCTTCCCTGTGATAACCATCTCTCACCGGCTGAGAGTGCATATATAGCTAAGTTGCAACTGAGCTATATCTGATGCGTTTTTTCTCTGGGGCCAGGTTGCACTAACCTCATAAAGTATATTTTGGTAACTTTCCCAAGGCTGTCAGTTCAGTTACAACCCTATAGGCTGCAAAAACACCAAAGCAAAATGGTTCTCAAAGAATTGAAGGCAATGCTGGAGATGGGGCATATAAGAGTCACTCAGTTTCTGATATAGTCCCATTGTTCTTGTTGTGGTTGTCTAAGGGTGGGCCTAGCTTGGAGAGCATGGCACACCTTGATGCAGCTCAGTGTCCTGTGGTAACTGTGGGCAGGGATAGCTCAGTAGGTAGAGTGGTGGCCCCATGATCGGAAGGTCGGGGGTTCGATTCCCCTGAACAGCTACCCTGAGGTACCCCTGAGCAAGGTACCATCCTTACACACTGCTCCCTGGGCGGCCAATGGCTGCCCACTGCTTCACTGAATGAATGGGTTAAATGCAGAGAGGAATTTCCCCACGGGGATCAATAAAGTACACTTTCTTTCTTTTCTATATAAATAAAATTCAATTCAAAAACTATACTGTGTGTCTTTGTTTCTGTGAGAGTTTTTTTTTTTTAAGCAGAAATGGGCTTTAGTAGAAAATCAAAAGTGTGACTTAAATGGCTTGTTTTCTCTTTTTCACAAACAGACACAGGCAGCTTACTCAGTGACTTAATTTCATTTTCAAGCCTTTTTTGCTTTCTGTCAGCAATGCCCCCACAAAGACAAATATAGTAAAGTATCCAATAAATAAAATTGCTGGCAGTTTAGTAAACTCCACCTTGTGTAAAAGTCCCCAGGCATGAAGCAGTGTGGCAGCAGTTTTATACTCCACCACTGCACAGACAGAAAGGAACAGCCAAAGCTTTTCCCTTGGTAAATTAACTGTATTTTTTCTCTGGAGGAAAGGGGTTTTCTTGCCTAACCATGCAAACTCTTTACATAAATACTGTGCAAAAATCTTGAGCCACACCTTATTTCTTTATATTTTGATAGGAAAATGGGAAATTGCTGGGAAATACAATATAAAAGAAAAAAACCTCAAATTTGTTCAGTTGTAACAAACTTTATTCACCTTTATTCTTCAGCACAGCCTGAATTCTCTTAGGCAAGCTTTCTTTTTGTCATTCCTTTAAGTTGTCTTCAGGAATAGTTCTCCTTGATTCTTGAAGGACATTCCAAAGATCCTTTTGAGATAGTGGCTGCTTTTTCTCTGTTCTCTGCTAAGATGACCCCACACTGATTCAGTTACATTGAGATCTTAGCACTGGGGAGGCCAATACATGACTGGTAACGTTTCATCGTGGTTTTTTTATAATTAGGTATGTTTTTACTGCATTGGCAGTTTGTTTGGAATACTTGTTACACTGAACAATAAAGCCATCTGTGATGGTTTGGTACTGAATTTCAGTCAGTGGTGTTGGAGATCTTGTCAAACCTGATGAACTTATGAATACAGAAAACACTGTCTGATTTTGATCTGGCTTGCAATATCAAAAGTGCCTGGAAAGCAATTGGCTAATGGCCAATCATTTTTCAGCCCGATAATTATCCCAAACCCACTTCCAATGCTGTAAAAATATACCTGGATAGAAAAACGCACAGTTGAACACTATCACACATGGAACCCAGAACTTAACATTACTGAAGCAGTGTGGGAAAGGAAAAAAAGGCAGCGAACATCCTTGGAGAGTTTAGGCTGTGCGGAAGAATAAAGGTAGTCATCTCGAATCTTGACTTTCAAGCTAGACAAAATTGTACAAACTCTGGGTTTTGCCTTTTAAATTATATTTACATGATATTGTATTTGTACAGGTTTCAATAGATCGCTACATTGGCAAATGAAGACTCAAGACTATTTCATTGGATGGATGGCATGGATAGACTTTTCCATCTCACTTTATATTAGGGGCTTGCTGCTGTACTGCTTCCATGTCACTCTACCCATCCTCCTCATTCACACCAGCCCTTTGCATGTCCTCCATCACAGCATCAGCAAATCTTCTCTTTGATCTTCTTCTCTTCCTCCTGCCTGGCAGAGCCATATTTAATATTCTTTGTCCAGTATATCCACTATCCCTCCTCTGCACATGTCCAAACCATCTCAGCCTTGGCTCTTTGTCAACCTGAGCTGTCCCTCTGATACACCGATCTACTCTGATATACTGTAAGTTTCGGGCTATAAGGCGCTACTTTTTGCACAAGCTTTGAACCCTGCGGCTTTTAGTCAGGTGCGGCTTTTCTATGGATCGTCCATGACTTTTGTGATATCGTAAGACGATTGTTTTGGTTGTTCCGCTGTTGTACGGCACTACGTTGCCTGGCGGAAGGGCATGTGATCAGACACACAAGAGTACAAGGGTAGAAGAGTGGTAACACTGGTCACATGTCCGTCCGCCAGGCAACGTAGTGCCGTATGAAGTAGCGCGAAAAACAAACTTGATTAGCAAGGCTCTCAGCGAGGGAAATAGAGCTGCTGCACGTACCCTTGGTATAAACGAATCAATGGTGAGACGCTGGAGACGCCAGCGTAAAAAACTAGCTCAGTCCAAAAAGACGAAAAAAGCTTTCAGAGGAAATAAGAGCAGATGGTTTAAACTTGAAGACTGGATGAACACACAGAGAGCAAACGGGCGAGGTGTTTCAACTGTGCAGATCTGATTAAAAGCCAAAACAGTCGCCAACGAAATGAAGATAGAAAATTTCAGAGGTGGGCCATCCTGGTGTCACAGATTTATGAAACGAAAAGGACTGTCCATCAGGGCACGGACGACGGTGTGTCAGCAACTCCCTTCCGACTACGCAGAGAAAATAACAAACTTCCGCAAATTCACACTAAGAAATAAAAACAAATGTATTCCATCGGACCGGATGAGATCATAAACATGGATGAAGTGCCGTTGACGTTTGACCTGTTAATAAGCAAGGTGAATCAACCATCACGGTGAGAACCACTGGCCATGAGAGAACAAATTTCATTTGTGTGCTGGTCTGCACAGCATCAGGGTTTAAACTTCTGCCAATGGTGATTTTTAAGCGAATGACTGTGCCAATAGAAAAGATCTCTGCTAAAGTCAACAAGAAAGGGTGGATGGTGGAAAGCGTAATGAAGGAGTGGCTGCAAGAGTGCTATGGGAAGCGACCTGGAGGATTCTTTCCCCCAAAAAAAGCGTTGCTTGTTTTGGACAGCATGAGGGCCCATATCACAGATTCTGTGAAAGCAGCCATTAAGAGCACAAACTCGATTCCAGCTGTGATTCCTGGAGGCACAATGAAGCACCTGCAGCCACTCGACATAAGTGTGAATTGTGCGTTCAAAGTAGCACTACGCGTTCAGTGGGAGGCGTGGATGATGAGCGGCGATAAATCATTCACCAAAACTGGTTGCATGCGAAGAGCAAGTTTTGCCCAAGGCTGTCAGTGGATTCTGACAGCATGGAGAAGTGTGAAAACATCCACGATCACCAACAGATTTTGAAGGGCTGGACTGCTGCGTGATGGAGAGGGGGACACCGCCATGGCCCTTCAGAGGGTGTTCAACTCCGACACTGACAACGAGGATTTCTTTGGTTTTGAAAGCGACAACGAAGGAGAGAAGCGGAGAGTGGATGACGAAGCCATCCTAAGCCTGTTTGTTTCCGACACTGGAGAAGAGGACTTTGGTGGTTTTAGTGCGCAGGAAGAAGAGAAAGATGGTGGTGAATGACTGACTTTTCTTCTTGTTAAAGCTGTGTCACTGCACCTGAGCCTAAAAGGTAGGCCGAATCTATTTTTCTGGTGTGCTGTAGGTCATTGTTATACACTACATTTGTTACTCGTTTATAAAGCACAGTACATGTTTCGTACTTGTAATTACCTGTACTTGTATATATTAATCAAAGGGATGTGTTCCCAAACAGCCATCTCTTTCCTGATAATCCCCTTTGTGCATATTCTCTTACATATGGTAAGTAAACATTAAAACACCTGCGCCTTTCAGTCAGGTGCGGCTAATGTATGTACAAAACAGAATTTTCCCCTGATTTTAGCTTGTGCAGCTAATATTCAGGTGCGCTTTGTAGTCCGGAAAATACGGTACTCATTTCTAATCTTGTTTATCCTGGTTACTCTCAATGAAAACCTGCTCCCTACTCTCACTATAGATCAAAATGTTGTCTGCAAACATCGTAGTCCACAGAGACTCCTGCCAGACCCCAACCTGACTCAGACCTCAATCACCACAGAAAACAAGAAGGGGCACACAGCTGATCCTGGATTTAATACCACAGCCACCTTGAACCCCTCTGTAATTCCTATGACACATTTTGCCATTGTTTTGCTGTCCTCATACATCTCCTGCACCACCCTCACATACTTCTCTGCAAATCCCAACTTCCTCTCAGCACCCTATCATACACTTTCTCTAAATCTACAAAGACACAGCCAACCCCTCTAGAAAATTCAAGAAACAAGTTACATAAAGTGAAAACAAGTGGAGGAAGCTCATAAAAAATTACATAAATAAAAATAGGTTTACTTACCAGCACCCATAATAAGACCGGGAGCAGAGTCTTTGGTGTGGACAGTCCCAGACACATAGGGGTTGTCTGCCCAGCGCAAGTGGAGGTGGAGGTGACAGTCCGGCTGCAGAGGAGACACATGTAGAAAGAACTTAGGAAGCACTCAGATCCACCCACCAAAACAATGTTCAATGTGGCCCAAAGTACTTAGAGTAAAATAGTGGGTCTACTGAATACCGGAGCACTCGCTCAGCAATATTTAATGAGTCTTACGACAGATACCTGATTATCCCACTGCAAACTAATCGCAGTTCAAAAGGGTTTTAGTTCTGTTAATCAAACTGTATTTGTGACAGATATTTAATGAATGATAATTCATTTCAAATATGAGAATCAGAGTGGAGAGTCACCAGTGCAAACGTTAGGCATTTTATGAATTACATTTCCACTTGTTGCTTCAAACCCTAATGCCGAGGATGTTGACTGCAGTTTCAATAGAAATGTATTGTTTTGCACAAAAGATTGTCATGAACTGTTTCTGATAATATATCAAAAACCAGTGTTTGCAAATAGCTGGAAAGCAAGTTTGATCTATAAGAACCTGAAGACTTGTTGGTTGCATCAGATCATTACTCACCAAGATCCATCTCTGTTTTATGAATTACAAACAGTATATTACATCACTTTGGCTCATTCCAAAATAGGGTTTTCAGTATGCTTTCTCATAGATTCCAAAGCAGTGAAGACAAATTGTTGGTTAGGTAGCACAGGACATATTCTTCAGCAGTGTAAGTTAAGTACCATCAGAGGTGTAGTGCTGTTTGTCTAAACACTGTTTTAAAAAATGTTAGTGTGTCTGACTTTACCTGTACCAACTGTACCTACAACTAGCTGTTTTACAACTACTCTTTCAAGAATTTCTGAAATAAAAAGAAGGCTGGCGATTGGCCTATAATTAACTAAAACAGCAAGTGCTGGCTTTTTAAGTAATGGTTTAATTTTTGCCACCTTAAAAGCCTGTGGCATGTAGCATGTTACACTGATCACATTTAAGATCGACGCAATCATTAATGGTAGGAGTTTTATAGGAATGGGGTTTAAGAATGGGAACAAATTAACCTTTTATACCCTATGTAATTTTGCCAGTGTCTGGCTATATGTGCTTTGTGCAGAATTGCTCAGTAAATATATAAAAATCTTTTAGCATCTGCACATTTCTTTGTGGTGCTTCGTGGAGCACGCAAACTACAACACACCGCATTCCGAAACGATAAACCTCTCCTGTGTATAGAGGTCATTTCTCTTAACCAGTCTCTGTCAGGTAATGGCTACAGCTGACAGCACGTGCCTGTTACACTGACATATAGATAGTAGATAGTACATCTGCTATCTGGCTTTGTCTATCTCTGTGAGTTGTGATGTCAGTGAGGCAATACATGTGATGTCAGCTTTTGAAATAAAGCCGCCTCTCTGACTGATAGATGTAATAACTGGAATCCAGGCAAGGTAATTCTGTTGAGGTATGGAAGAGGCTAAAGGGAAGAGAGGTCAATATCAGAGCGACCAACCACGGCTCAGAGATGGTAAATGAGTCTCAAACTGATATCTGTGTCCTACCTCCAGATGTGTCAGCTGACTGAAGCGATGGTTCAAATAAAAGGACAGACTCACACCCCCTCTATCTCCCTGCGAGGTATGATGTATGGATATCAGACTGCGGGTGACTCATTGCTCTTTGCTGACTAGCCTACCCCTACAGCAGCAACTTTGACAAGATGGATGGCAAAGCTAGGAGGGCATCTCAAACACATCCTTCAATGTACAACACTCATCCTTCCTTCGCTTACTTTATGCTTACACTCTGAACAACCTAGTCAACAGGTCTGAACAGTCTGATTGATTGCTGCTTGTGCAAGATTGCATCTGCACTTCAGTTTATAGATACAAAGTCTAAGCCAAGTGTCTACTACTACTATGTACAATATGCATGACTATGTGCAGTACTAACGTACTCTGTAAAAATCTGTATTGAGTACAGACTAGTTTGGTTAGATGGATGCTTACCGCTTTGCAACTGACAGGTTTGCCATTCATGTCAGTGGTAGGTGGGGCCAAGGGTTCCCAGTCACGTCCTTTGTTGTAAGTTATTACAGTTGCCACTCTTCCATCAATTTTCTGGTTTGCCAAGAAGACTCCTTTGATTCCACGTACCTGACAGAATGAGATAGATTTTTCATAGCTTGGGTTAATTTTGCAAAAAGTTATTTCTGTTGCCCTTTTAAAGAAATCTTTGAACATGATGCAAGTCATTTTGAAAAAAAATGTGGTATATATGTAACTACTGCTTAATCTTCTGTCAGCTGCTCCCTCTAGGGCAGGGGTGGGGGAACTCCAGGCCTCAAGGGCCGGTTCATTACTTGGCCTCTGGAGAACTTCAAGACATGTTGAGGAGGTAATTTAACCATTTAAATTAGCTGTGTTGGGTCAAGGACACATCTAAAACCTGCAGGACACTGGCTGTCGAGGCCTGGAGTTCCCCTACACCTGCTATAGGGGTTACCGCAGCAGATCATCTCATCCTATCCCTAGAAGGTCACCCCAAATGACAATCTTAATATATTCTACCATCTCTATCTCTGCCTCCTGTCTTTTTATTAATGTCACCATCTCCAAAACATACATCATACTAGGTCTCAGTACCCTCTTACAAATCTTTCCTTTCATTGTGTTGATGCATGCTCAATCATCCAGGTAAGGAAATCCCCCAAAACTGATTCTGGATGATCATGTTTACTGTAAACCAACACATACCAGTATGTAAGATTTGATCATTATCATCCACTGGAGCACAAACTGGGTGTCATCAGGGCTATACAACACAGAGTGAACACAATCCCCACGGATACAGCAGCCAGGGAAGCAAGAATCACTTGGATGTGCGAGGAAACATTTTTCCCACTGAAAAAATTACATCCAGATGAACAGAATCAACTTTATGGGCTTTCCTTTTATTCTTGCTACCTCTCACAGAACAAGAATTTATGTTAACTACTAAAACAAAATGTGACACAGATGCTAAAATAAAGACAAAGTTGTAAATTCAATCAGCTGACTGACAGCAGCTTAACATTGGCTAATACTAAGCTAGAGGTCATGTGAAACTTGTAGTTCAACAAGCAAAGGGAATGTTCTCTTCCAGCTGAGTCACTCAGTAGAACACATGTGGTATGGGATATCTCGCAGGATCTTTTTGGTGTAGTGGAAGTAGATCTTTTTTCTTTGCTCACTGCCCCTACTTCTCCATAACCAACTATTATTGCACCTCTGGGGATGAATGCGATAGCGCATGTTCCTTGACATGTTCCTGTATGCCTTTCCCCCAAAGGAAATGATACCAGTAATTCAAGAAAGAGTGTCTCAGCAGTGCCTCTCTCAGATTCTAGTGGCCCCTTGGTGACCAGCAAAGCTGTGGTATGCAGAGATAATCAGTGTGTTGGCAGTGAGGCCGTCCTCTCTGCAGGACCTCCTCTCTCAGGTGGGAGGGGAGGTGATTCATCCATGCTCAGAACTATGGCAGCTGCATACTTGCCTGTTGAGAGGTCAAACTTGGTAACCAGGTCTTCACCCACATGTGGCGGCAAAAATTTAGAGTGCTGGAGCTTCATATACTAGAGGCTTGTATGCATACAAACAACAGAACTTTGAGCAATGGAGCCAAAACCGACGCATTCTCCCATTCCAGTGCTCTATTGTGGATGTTTTAAAATTCCTGCAGGGACTGCTGGATAAAGGTCTTACCTTTTCTATCATTAAATTTTTTTGACATCTATATGTGCTAATCATAATTGCTTTAATGGGGGTCACAGCAGGTATACAGTGCACCAACTGAATCTTTAAGTCTGTATATATGAAGTTCCTTTCATATAAGACTACGTTGCTTCTTGCTTTGGGTTCTACAAAGCCAGTTGGTGACATTCATGCTTTGCCTTCTTGAACACAGTTTTCTGTTGGCCTCAGAGTTATACTATGTATGAATGTAACATTTACCTAAGGTTATTCCTGTGGCTTGTAGCTCTCTGAAATTTGAGCTTCTGAGTTTCTGCCTCCTTCCTTTGGCTTCTGAGGAGCAGAGGAGGCTGCTTTTTCTGTGTCTGGTGTGAGTACTGAATATATACATTGACTGCACTCAGAATGTGTGTTTATCTGACCAGTTGATTGCCTGCTTTGCTAATCCAGTCAGTAGTAGAGCTCTTTCTAAACAGAAGCTCTCCCAGTGGATTATGAAGGCTTACTGGCATAACGCTCCAAGAGTCTCTCTTTGCCTCTGGGTGTGAGAGCACATTTTATTTATTATTATTGTATTATTTTAGGTATTTATTCTGTTATGTTGCCCGGTCTTATAATAGAATACACCTTGAGGCGACTGATGAATTGGGGCTAAATAAATAACGCTGAATTGAATATGAGGTAATGAATGAGAATTGGGAAATTCAGGGGCTCTTTTTAAAGGGGTCATTGTGGATGATATTTATGCTGCAAACATGTTCAATTCTATCACTTAGAAGTGATCGCTCCTTCATTACCTTATTTTGTCCTTTCTGCTTAGTCTACAATGCACTAGGTCCCACTTAGGTCTGGTGGCTGCTTTCCGGGGCCTGTATATATTTCCCACACTATATGTGTTGTACCAAGTAAAATGACTGAAAAGGAACAAAGTGTGATGTCTGTAACTTCTGTTCCCTCAAGGAGCAGAATGAGGTAGACTTTCAGGATACTCCTCTGTGTAGCATAGCTCAGTGAAGGGCAGCTACAAAACTGAGGGATGACAGCGATGACAGGGTTGTGTAAGTGTGGGAAGAGCTGTG
Source organism: Aulonocara stuartgranti (assembly GCF_965226115.1). Lineage (NCBI taxonomy): Eukaryota > Metazoa > Chordata > Actinopteri > Cichliformes > Cichlidae > Aulonocara > Aulonocara stuartgranti. The sequence continues at coordinate 25,063,642 of NC_138941.1, forward strand.
CATATGTCATCACATCATCTGCCTTAAAGGTGTGAATACAGGTGTCTTTGGCCAGGGCATGCAGGGGTGTGATAACCCACAATATACAGTATGTGTTTTACCTCATTGATGTCCTACAAGGAACAGAAGCTATAGACATTAACACTTTGATTTATTGCTTTTTTATGTGTGCTAGTTCAGTTTTTAATATTACCGGTACTGGTTTTATGTTGTAATCTAGATAAAGGAATCTAAAACTGGAATTTAACGTAACTTTGAATTCCAGAGTCTGAGTCATAATATCAAATAGAATATGCCGTTTAACCATCATTAAGGTTTAAACCACTGGACTGTTAAAGTTTAATTCACAGAAATCAATATCTACTGCATAGTTTTTGTGGCTGTGATATTGTTAGCTTTAGGTTCTGAAGATAAAATATAAAAGACTGAAACAATAATGAACAAAAACATTTAGACCAAGCCAGGCAGCATATCAGATATGTCTGCTTCTATAGCCTTCCTCAGCTCTCAGTGGCACTGATGTCCAGACAAGAGAAACAAATCGTTTAAATCAAAGTACATAAGCCTGCCTGTATTCTCTTTGTACGTCTGGCTTCAAACCTCTTCCTGTCTGTATTTTATAGTCCTTCTGCTTCAATCTGTCTTTATTCATCCCACATATATTGTTCACCTCTCTATCTATATCTACAGCCTGTGACGAAAGCGCAGCCCAGAGCAAGGGATGACACATGGGAAGGAGGAGATGATCCACTGCCTATTCTTTCCCCTCTAACGCTCCCTCTCTCTTTCTTCCTCCACCCTTTGTGTCACGTCTTCTGTGCCCATTTATCTGGAGAAATTGGCAAAAGACTCAGGACATACACAAATGAACAAATGCATAGCATAGCTGCCTTGTAATGTGAAAGTTTTCCTGGCATGCTTAATGTGGAGAAGAGTAAGGAATTAACGTTTAACTTGGGTTTATACAGGGAGTGCAGAATTATTAGGCAAATGAGTATTTTGTCCACATCATCCTCTTCATGCATGTTGTCTTACTCCAAGCTGTATAGGCTCGAAAGCCTACTACCAATTAAGCATATTAGGTGATGTGCAACTCTATAATGAGAAGGGGTGTGGTCTAATGACATCAACACCCTATATCAGGTGTGCATAATTATTAGGCAACGTCCTTTCCTTTGGCAAAATGGGTCAAAAGAAGGACTTGACAGGCTCAGAAAAGTCAAAAATAGTGAGATATCTTGCAGAGGGATGCAGCAGTCTCAAAATTGCAAAGCTTCTGAAGCGTGATCATCGAACAATCAAGCGTTTCATTCAAAATAGTCAACAGGGTCGCAAGAAGCGTGTGGAAAAACCAAGGCGCCAAATAACTGCCCTGCCCATGAACTGAGAAAAGTCAAGCGTGCAGCTGCCAAGATGCCACTTGCCACCAGTTTGGCCATATTTCAGAGCTGCAATATCACTGGAGTGCCCAAAAGCACAAGGTGTGCAATATTCAGAGACATGGCCAAGGTAAGAAAGGCTGAAAGATGACCACCACTGAACAAGACACACAAGCTGAAACGTCAAGACTGGGCCAAGAAATATCTCAAGACTGGTTTTTCTAAGGTTTTATGGACTGATGAAATGAGAGTGAGTCTTGATGGGCCAGATGGATGGGCCCGTGGCTGGATTGGTAAAGGGCAGAGAGCTCCAGTCCGACTCAGACGCCAGCAAGGTGGAGGTGGAGTACTGGTTTGGGCTGGTATCATCAAAGATGAGCTTGTGGGGCCTTTTTGGGTTGAGGATGGAGTCAAGCTCAACTCCCAGTCCTACTGCCAGTTTCTGGAAGACACCTTCTTCAAGCAGTGGTACAGGAAGAAGTCTGCATCCTTCAAGAAAAACATGATTTTCATGCAGGACAATGCTCCATCACACGCGTCCAAGTACTCCACAGCGTGGCTGGCAAGAAAGGGTATAAAAGAAGAAAAACTAATGACATGGCCACCTTGTTCACCTGATCTGAACCCCATTGAGAACCTGTGGTCCATCATCAAATGTGAGATTTACAAGGAGGGAAAGCAGTACACCTCTCTGAACAGTGTCTGGGAGGCTGTGGTTGCTGCTGCACGCAATGTTGATGGTGAACAGATCAAAACACTGACAGAATCCATGGATGGCAGGCTTTTGAGTGTCCTTGCAAAGAAAGGTGGCTATATTGGTCGCTGATTTGTTTTTGTTTTGTTTTTGAATGTCAGAAATGTATATTTGTGAACGTGGAGATGTTATATTGGTTTCACTGGTAAAAATAAATAAAGGCAGCACGGTGGCACGGTGGTTAGCACTGTTGCCGCACAGCAAGAAGGTCCTGAGTTCAATTCCAACTTCATTTCTGTGTGGAGTTTGCATGTTCTCCCCGTGTTTGCGTGGGTTCCCTCCGGGTACTCCGGCTTCCTCCCACCGTCCAAAGACATGAAGGTTGTGGGGATAGGTTAATTGATAAATCCAAATTGCCACTAGGTGTGAATGTGAGTGCGAATGGTTGTCTGTCCCTGTGTGTTGGCCCTGCGACAGACTGGCTATGACAGCTGGGATAGGCTCCAGCGCCCCCCGCGACCCTGAAAAGGATAAGCGGAAGCGAATGGATGGATGGATGGTAAAAATAAATAATTGAAATGGGTATATATTTGTTTTTGTTAAGTTGCCTAATAATTATGCACACACAAAATATCCCCCTAAAATAGCTAAAACTAAAAACTACTTCCAAAAACATTCAGCTTTGATATTAATGAGTTTTTTGGGTTCATTGAGAACATGGTTGTTGTTCAATAATAAAATCATTCCTCAAAAATACAACTTGCCTAATAATTCTGCACTCCCTGTATGTCCCCTGATCACTCAATATGGGTTAGAAGAGCTGTCCAGAAAAAATGACCCAGCTTCCTAAGCTTTGTAGCTTTGCCTGCCACCACCATGACCTGGGCTGGAAAACAGTTTGATTAAAAGATCCAAACGGGGTGCATTAATGGGTGGGTTATAAGGACACAGTGTACCCCTTCTGCAATCAACAGGAATTTTCTGTCATAAAAATAGTTTTTACATTTTGTCATTTTTTCTCCCTATTTCCCTCTTAAACCCACAGGTCTGCTTACAAAACTCTTTATTTTAATACTGTTTTGTGGAACTATAACAACTTTTTAGCCTGACTTCCTCATAAGGGACACATATAAAAACAGAAGACTTTAAAACATGTATTAAGATTCAGAGTCAAGAAACTGGTGTTTAGTTTAGAAAGAAAACAACATAGAGACGTTTGAAGTAAGAAACTACTTTGAAAATGGCCTGTATTTATATAGCGCTTTACTAGTCCCTTAAGGACCCCAAAGCGCTTTACACATCCAGTCATCCACCCATTCACACACATATTCACACACTGGTGATGGCAAGCTACATTGTAGCCACAGCCACCCTGGGGCGCACTGACAGAGGCAAGGCTGCCGGACACTGGCGCCACCGGGCCCTCTGACCACGACCAGTAGGCAACGGGTGAAGTGTCTTGCCCAAGGACACAACAACCGAGACTGTCCAAGCCGGGGCTCGAACCAGCAACCTTCCGATTACAAGGCGAACTCCCAACTCTTGAGCCACCATCGCCCCACTCGTTTCTCACAACAAAAAGTTAAAGTGCTTCCTAACATTCACATTACTCTTTTCTATTTTAAACTTTGCGCATGTTCAGGTCAATGAACATGCGCAAGGATATGGTTAACAATATTCTCTGTTTTTCTTGTACTGATTGTGTATTATAATACAGTTGCCCAGGCTTTGGATGTTATTTCATTAGAGAAATAATAGCAATTTGACAAGTAAATCACTTTTAAAGTGTTTTGAGTCTTTGTGCTTTAAAATTACAACCCCATCTTACCTCCAGAATGTCAATGAGAACATTCTCTTCTGGCTGCTTGGTGCTGCGAACATTTTCCAGGACGATGGAGTAGTAGATGCCTTCGGGATCTGACTGGTACAGGTTGTATGTGTCTGACTGGTACCACTCCTGGAGGGCGAGGAAGACCTGGTTCTCATCTGTGCTCACTATCTGAACATCCTAGAGAATGAAACAGAAAAATTAGTGCTCTTGGGAGTGAAACAAGAGAAAAGAAGCGTAAAAGAAGGAAACTGAATAAAGAGAATAAAGGGGATGGAATAACAAAGTAAGCTCAGAGAAAGAAAAGAGAAAATAAGGTAATAATGACAGATAATGAATACAAGAGAAATGACTGACAAAGAAAATGAAAGCAAGTAATGACAGATGGAGAGAAGACAGAAAAAAGAAACTGAATAAAGAAAAGAAAGGAGAGTGAGAATAGATAAATCAGTAACAGAAGCAAGTGTAATTCATAGAACTTTGACAGTGATTTGCAGCAAGCCAGGGAACATAATCGGATAAATACAAATGTAGAGAGTGAGGAAAAAACTCAACAGAAAACGGGGGAGATGACGAATAAGGGTTCTACCCACTGAACACTGTTTCCTGGAGTGTAGAATACCGTTAGGTGTATCTGACAAAGCTCTTGAGACTCTGATGAAAATGGTTTCATCACTCATGAAAGACTGTAATGAAGGATCAAAGAGCAATTCAGCACTTTCTCTCTATTAGTGATTACATTAACATAACATTTGGAGACGAAGCCAAGAAGGTGTGTCTATAATCACTGACACGCTTCCATCTTGTTTATGAAAAACACTCAAGCTCAATTACCCTTAGATTTATGGTGGTGGTTCCAAGTAATAGCAATATTGAAAGCCATATGCTGATCTTCATATTCATAAAGGTACTCTTTCTGAGTCACTCAGCAGCTTTCTGCAAATTGCCACAGTGCTGATTATGGACGGATGCTGTCTCAGGACCCATGGTGACACATTTGAAAGGACTGGGTACCTTTTAGCTTAATTTTTTTACTGTGCAGAATTAACATTGTGACCTGAAAACCACTAATGCTTCCCTGAAAGTAAAAAAAAAAGTTCGATTTTTGAATCCAACAGAACTGTGAGCAATAAAAGACTTAACAACTTAAACACTTGTAAACACAAAGCTTTTAAACAGGACACATGGTATGGTCTTATAAGAGACTCTTGAGTCTTTTGCTATTTATGGCAATGCCAGCACACCTATTGTACCACAGTGTGAGATTGGTGCAAAAAGTGTTAAGCAGCTTATTAAATACAGCCGTATTTGTTACTCTGGGAATGGGAAGAGACAATGTTTGTATATAAAGAATTCTTCTTCTTTTATTTATTAAGGGACAAAGGTTAGCCAAGCCTGCCTGGCCAAGTGTGGAAAATGTAATTGTATTGCATTTGTATCCTTGAGCAACATACTGAATCCGTGTGTAAGTTCAAACAATAATGTAGACAGAACAATAGCAAACAAGGCAAGCAGTGCTTGTCTTGTGAAATCTAAAAATTGACATTAGTTCAAATGCAGCTGTTACGGTTGTTGATATGGCTAGGAGACGCTCCCTGTGGGAGAATGCTGTTGTTTCCCTTTCCCCCTTCCTGTCACGTCTTTCGGGTTCTGGGTGACGCAGCTGAGTAGCGTTACGGCTCGTTAGCCACGGGATCAAAACGGCCGTGTCTCACACGCTAGCCCCCCCTTCCCTGCGACGCGCTACGGCAGCTCGGAAAGGTTGAGCGGACTTCTGGAGGCTCTGAGCGGCGTGTGTGATAGTGTTTCTGTGCCCCTCTGCTGTTTGGGATATTGAGATCGCGGGGGACTGCCGTGGAAGCAGGTAGGGGGTTCTCCGCCATTTTTGTTTGACCAGTTTTCTCCCGTTTCATGGAAAGCCAGGGAGGTCGGGGTATTACTTCCCTGATCAAGAAAAAGAAAATACGACACCTGACCTCCCTGGTGTTTTGTTACTAGAATGGGGGAGGGTTTTTGTTTGTTATTTTGGCCTCGGAGACTCCGAAGCTTTTAGCTTCCCGGCTCAGCTGTGTGCTGCAAGTATTTTGCTTGGCTTGGTGAAATAAACCCCGTGAGCCTTCCAGTGACTGGTTTATGCGCGGTTACACTCTTTTCCCGTGTTCTTCCACTATTCCGAGAAAAGGTTGCACCTCTGGCCAGTGGCTATCCCGGGCTAAAGGGGACGGGGCGTAACAGTAACACAGTCTCTCTCCTTTCATCTCAAACAGCATTCTGTCCCACAGCCCCTCACCTTTTTGCATCTATCCTTCAAATCATTGCCAACTTGGGTTGATCTGATATCCTCGTGTTGGTGTTGTTCCCAGATCATCATACTAAATGTTGTTCCAGGATCAACATTGCAAGTGACCAATCAGAATGTTGTGACGTCATAGTTTTGTGACTTCGGGAAAAACCGGCGTAAAACAAAAAACTGTACTTAAGCTGCGTGAAACCGCCTCTGTCCGCCGATCAACAGACCCTGACCCTAACCCTAACTGTAACCCTTTAATAAACAGGAAGCAGAATTGATATTGTCCTTGCAACATTGGAATTTCATAAATGCACGAATGGCTTGGCGCGCAAAGGAATAACGTCACAACAATGTGATTGGTCACTTGCAATGTTGAACCTGGAACAACATTTTCATGATGGTCTGGGAACAACACCAACACGAGGATATCAGATCATCCGCCAACTTGTGGCTGCAGTTGACTATTGACAGTGCAAGCAGTCTCGACTCTGCTTTTGGCCAGATTCAGGTGCGTGTCCATATCCCGTTAAGAATGGCTTTAACTTTTCAAGTTCAAATGCAAACTGTGGCTGTTTGTGCATGGTGTGTGCATGGTGGACAAATCTCTGATCAGTTCCCCTCTTTGATGGGGAATTAATGGGAAACTGAGATGATGCCTCTGCTTTCACTGTTCTGAGATCAGTTGCCAGAACAGAACTAGGACTAGCAATTAAACAAGCACACACTGATACCTCAGCTTTCTTTGTACTAACCATCTTGGTCAACATGTGTGATGAAGATGAGTTGGGAGTAGTGTGAAAGGCACATCAGCAAGAAAAGCCTTGATGGTGCAGGGAAACCATCAGCTCCTGCTAAATCCTTCTTTATAAAACAGTCAATTTAAACAAATAAGGTGGTTTCCAAATACAACATCTTGTATTTGTTTATAATTCCATATTCACACTTATCAATGTCACACAATGCTTAAACCTATTAATTCAGATGTGATTTTAAAAATGTTAGAAATACATTTATTCTTTTTAAAATTAAGATTTAGGTCTTTTTCTGAGCTAAATAGTCCTACCCTACTGAAGCTTAAAGAGAATATAAAGTATTTAAAATGGGCTCAGTTTCAAACTTCTGCAAATAGACTAATGTGACTAATGGGGAATATTTTTCTGCAGGAGTACTTTTACTTTTTGAACCCGACAACACAAACTTTTGTGTCTTGAGGGGTTGTCATAATGTTTTCCTACTTTTGCTTGATAAATGGCTCTGAAAGAAATTCCTCCAGCAATTTTCATTGTCAGCAAATGGAAAATATTTGGGTGACAAATACAAAAGTAATATTTTACAATTCTTCAGCCGGGAAGGAGTGCAAAGAGGTGAAGATGTACAGAAAGAGTCTATCAGCATTTATTAAAGAATATCAAACAGGCAGCACGAGACAGATTAATCTGGTCTAACGTCCCTTATTAAACAGGCAACTCATTCCAACTCTAAATTAATGAGGCATACAGCAAAGTACAAGCTCTTTTTTGAGACACATAAGATTGGTGTCTGTGTGAAATTGGCTGTATGTTAGTTGGACAGGGACTATCTACGAAGTGCAACATCAAACGGCACAATACCTAAATATTCAACTGTAACTTCACTTTTTCTGTATACAGCCCATCTCTGCTGGTTCCACCTGTCCCCAGTTACTTCCCCGTGTCCTTTTTAGTCCTGGCTTTGCCTCACAGTCCTCGTCTGGATTTCTGTTTCATTTGTCTATTGGACTTTGAGTTCTTCTGGACTGTCTTATATGCTTTTTCAGCTCAGTTAAGTTTGTTTTTGTGGTCATTCTTATTCCTGCCAGTGTCTGCTAACTCAAAACAAATTAGTCTTTATTAACATCTACAGACTTCTGGCACTGCTCATGCATTAACATGCAAGACTGCTGCTCAAATTACACAAGACTGTGACAATGGCAATCAGTAAGTTAAACATTTAACCATAAAACAATGTCAAAATGCCTAATCAGCAAATCAAGTTGCCAACACTCAACCACAAACCATCAAAGAATATAACTATTATATGATGAAAGTAGAACATCGTTTGTTATGCTGCACGTTCCAGGCAGATATATTGTCATTCCTGTATAACACATTACCATGCAACACTGCCTCTAAATGAAAAAATAAATGAGCAGTCTTCATAATGACACCATCATGTTTCAGTTCAAACACAAATATTCCACCTCATTTACTTCTCCTTGCATCTTCAACTCCATATACCTTTTCTTTCTTTCTTCTTTATTCCAGTCCTCCATTAAAGCCCTGCGCTGCAGCCTGTTTTTGGCTGACAGTTCATCTGAGGCAGCAGTATGGAGCTTGGGAGGAGTTGGAACTGAAAAATGTCTAAACTTTAGCTTCAGATGCCTTTTTAACATTCAGAGATGGTCCTCCACCTACCAGAGGGACTAAAAAAACAACACAAAAAGAAGAAAAAAAACAATCGTACACCAACACCAAGGACTGTTGGGGTGACAATGTAAATATATGCAGACAGTATTCATGGAAATGCTTGGGTGGAAGACCTCAATTTAGTGGCCAAACAGAGTAGGAAGGAAAAGAATATCCTGTGACTCAACTCAGGAATCGGATGTGATAAAGATGGAAAAAAGCACTGTTGTCTCAATATAGGTAAGGGTTATTAAAAAGGGAAACACATGAGCATATTTAATGGCCTGAGATACTATGTCCCACATTTTTTTTTCATCAATAAATCCTTATTGTAACAAGGATACATGCAATCTTAATTGTCTTTTAATTTTTAACACAAAAACAAAAAGCAGAATTGGTGAACAAAAAAAAGCCCAAAAGCGTTTTTGGTCGTTTCAATGTGGACACACAACTCTGTGAAAATGATTGAAAACACTAGTGTGGACGTGTACAGTTTTCAGACGAAAACGCTGTTTTCAAATCTATCTGGGCTAGTGTGGATGTAGCCTTAGTGGGTTACCATGTGGCTGTGAGTGTCCTTTCCACACTCACATGCTTGATTTGCCTGCCTGATTGCGTGAGGCTGATCTGCCAGTCAACGATCAAGAATTCTGGAAATTGGCAGATTCTGGTCCCTTGTGGTGGGTGAAACTCTTGAAGTGGCAACCACTAGTGCTGAAAAATGAAGCAATTACAGAACTGATAGTTTCTCAGGTTCCCACTTGAGGCTTGTACTCATAGACTCCCATGTGTAAAAAAAAAACAAAAAAAAAAACAGCCCCTCCATTAAAAAAACATTTGCTTAATATATACAGTAAAACCTCTTTACTCTAAGCTAGTAAAATACCTGAAGATTTTCATGAAATTAAATCTGCCATACGCTATAATATTAAAGTTCATTTGATGATCTGAACATTTTAGAGTAATAAATATGAAAGGAAGGAAGAGGGAAAATATTCTTTCACAGCGGTGTATTTCACTGTGTACTTGATCCAAACTCAGCACAGTGCTAATAACACTAGAAAGGCAAAGGCAGAACACTATAATGAGACGGTGCAGAATGTAAAGCTCAATTTACATTTACACATGAAAGGAAACTGTCTGGGTGCACATCCTGAAAAATCTACCAACCCTGTGTGGAGCAAAAACAAACCACAAGAATGAGTGAAAATAAGGATCCCCTGACTTTAAATTGTACACACTAGCAGAAGGAGGCATAAAATAAAATGAGGAAATTGTGAAAGTGAAAGATGTTTTCGTACATCTTGTTTTACATTTAGGTGAAAGAGACAGCAGGTTTTAATAATGTTATCAGACAACATTCACTATTAAAGGCATACGTACAAGACTGACCATCAATCATCTCACCCTTGCATATCCTAACAATCCTTTGTTTTGGATTTTCACAGTGACTTATACATTGTGTGCTCTGACTGCCTTGCTTCAGCCGTGCCTCCTAAAAGTTTTGTTTCCATACGTTGATGTTTACAGTCTATAGTAAAAGTATAGTAAGAGAAAAAGGTTTAACAGTAATCACTTATAATCATGTAGCCATGATTGGTGTACAAGCCTGTGACCACAGTGTCTACATGGATCACTGAGAACAATAGCTGAGAAGTCTTACAAAGGCAGGACAACCATGTTGGTCATGTTACCAAATACTTCATTCCTTGATTTATTTATTTTTTCCCTGTCTTACCTTTTCAGGCAGCCATTCAGAAACATACAACAGGAGCTCTAAATGGTTACCATTGTGATGAAGTACACTAAAGGATTCACTCAAATATCCAAATAATTGAATTCAGGTGTTTCAATTACTGCCATGGCCACAGTTGAATAAAACCAAGCAGCTATGGACTGATTCTTATATAGCGCTTTGCTATTCTCCCAGAGTAATCAAAGCGCTCTATACAACGTCCCACATTCACTTTCTTCTAAGCTTTTAGTGCCTCCTAGCTAACATTCATACTCCAATGGATGGATCGGAGAGCAACTTGGGGTTAGTATCTTGCACAAGAATACTTGGCATGGCCTGCTGTACTTCCTGAGCTACAGCCACCCTGCAGCTAGGCATACGCTCAGAAGCGTAGTGGTCACATACAATCACAGAGTGGGGTCAGCGGATGCTGAGACACAATCCCTCCTCTCACCTCATCTAACACCTCAGCTTGTTCCTTTCTCTTTGACCAACAGTACCACAGTTTCCACTGGCACCCTGCTGGCCATCAGGGTGGAAACTGAATTGAAAACACAAGTGTCTTAAATTGAATTTCAGGCCACGTGCTAAAAGCAAATGCTTGGTTGACATGTGAAGGAGATTTATAAACTTCTATTACTTATGCCCGTTCTCAATACTCCTGCCGGTGGCTCATGTACAATTATTTCAGACATCTTTCTGACAGATTATACTCCATCACTGTCCCATTTCCTACAGTAACATCACTGAGCCTTGGTCAGAATGGTGCGAGGAACGTCTTGCTCATTTAATTAATGGGAAAAAAAAAAAAGAAAAAAAAAAAGGACAACATCTGATGCCAGATTTCCCCCGGCAGTCAGCTGGGACATAATAGCCTCTTCAGTGGGCTCACCCTCTCTCAGCAGCTTTGAGCTCATTTCCTTTCACACTCTAACAGATCACATTAATCACATTAAAATCCCCATCATGCCCCGTGGACATTACTGAATTCAGTAAAGAGGTCTTTGATACAGTCGGCCCACACATTTCAGCTTTCTAAAAGATTTAACTGCTTTAAGATCTCATCCAGCTGTCTTACACATACCTCTTAAAGATAAAATCAATTCTCTTAGTAATTATAAGCACTCACTCAAAATGCTTACAGGTCAAGCTTTTATTTCTAAATACTGAAAAATTAGCTGTCATGGGTCACAGAGTTTTGACTGTTGTCCTGATGTGAAAAAGTCAGATTATTTTTTAAGATATTATTTTTATTTCACATTTATTATGTACTGCTTCTTCACTGCAGCATTCTGCCTCTGCAGCAGAACACACCCTTGCAATCCTGAAATGTGGTATTGACAGCCACAAGTGTTTCTTTGGACTTCTGGCTTCACAATGTCATTGACAGCTCCTGAGATTGTTTGATTTTCATTTTATTCAACTCAGCTTGTACCTGGTAATACAGATGCACATAGGATTCTTATACATCCTATTCTGTCCCCTGCGTGCGTGGTTCTGTTGCACGAAGTGACAGATAGCTAAACATATGCAGCAGGCACTGAAAGCGTTAAATGATGAGTCAGATGTGGAAGTAAAGTTGAGGGCTGTTTACTTGTTTGTCTTCACCAATGTACATCTTACAGTGCTTTCCCAGAGCTTGTGAAACTACAAAAATACAAAACAGAAATATGCTCAATGAAAATAAAGAATTATGCACAAGCCAAGCCACAGAAAAATTCACTTGACGGTAGTCTCCAAGCTAACCACTAGGAGATGCTAAAATGCTTAATGTGCACATAACATTATACATCCCATTTAACAGACTTTAAGTCTCTCATATCTAAAGACATTAGAGTCATAATAAACTATTCATGTATCTTATAATGAGATTCCTTTTAGGATTACTTTCCAGTCGTGTTGTTAGAAATTTACAAGAAGAAAAACTGGAATAATGGAGCAGCAGCACGAGGACGTTTAGCCCACAGCTGACCTTGTGTTTGGAATGGGTGGTTCTGGAAAAACACTCCTTGCACACAAATAATCTCTGACTCAACATGTCACCAATTAAGGCAAATGGAGAGTGTTGTTTGTTGACAAATTCTTCAATTTCAATTTTATTTCTACAGCACCAAATCACAACAACAGTTGTCTCAAGGCGCTTTATGTTGTAAGGTAGACCCTACAAAAATACATACAGAGAAAAACCCAGCAATCACATGACCCCCTATGAGCAAGCACTTTGGCGACAGTGGGAAAGAAAAACTCCCTTTTTACAGGAATAAATCTCCAGCAGAACCAGGCTCAGGGAGGGGCGGCCATCTGCTGTGACCAGTTGGGGAGAGAATTCTCTTGCATATGTATAACTATTACACATGCAAGTCCAGAAAGTTTAAATAAAGTTGTTTTTTTTGTGGTTTTTTTGTTTTTTTAACATTTATGCATCCATTCCCTTCCACCTATCCAGTTCAGGGTCATGAGGGCTGCAGACTTTCCCAGCTATCATAGGGCAAGAGGCAGAGTACACCCTGGACAGGTCGCCAATCTGTCGCAGGGCTAACACAGAGAGACAGACATTCAGTCATTTTAAGTAACCTTAATACATCTACTTATATCAAAAGCCTGACATGTTCAACAGAAAACATCTGTTTTCTGGTAAAATGAGGCATTTAATAAAACCAAATATTCAGTTCCGTCATCTACAGTATGCCCTACAGCTATTACCTCATTTAGTTGTTTTTATTTTTATTTTGAGATTAAAGTAAAAAAATCTTTGATTTTGCCACTTACATATACCCTACAGCCTGTCTTTCTCCTATGAAATTGGCTGCACATAAAAATAAAGCCTCATTTTACAGCTTTATCACTCTTCAGAAATTCTGCTTTAGAGAAACTTATTGTGCTGTAGCTGCATGCCTCTATTCATTCAGATGGGTATCTGTTGTCTCGTAAGTCTTTACTGGCTTGTGGATTCAAATAACACAGGGTTTTTTTGTGTTTTTGGTTTTGTTTTGTTTTTTTTAAAATAGAAAGTGTGTCATTGCAACTAATGTGTATATACATACAGTTAGGCCCATAAATATTTGGACAGAGCCAACATTTTTCTAATTTTGGTTCTGTATATTAGCACAATGAATTTTAACCAAACAACTCAAATGCAGCTGAACAAAAATATTAAAAATGTGATGAACTAAAGCATTTTTAACAATATCCCTTCATTTCAGGGGCTCAAAAGTAACTGGACAAATAAATGACAGTTATTTATTTGTCCAGTTTATTTGTCTAGAAAACCCTATGCTGGCAACAACAGCGTGAACTCTTAAACTCATGGACATCACCAGATGCTGGGTTTCCTCCTTTTTTATGTTCTGCCAGGCCTTTACTGCAGCTAGTTTCAGTTGCTCTTTGTTTGTTGGCCTTTGTCAGAATGTCTGTGAAGGTTCTCAGTCATCCAGGTCATCGTAGTCAAAGGAGCTTGCAAAGAAAAGCGTCTGGACTTCTTTAAGTTACTTGAAGACGTTTCACCTCTCATCCGAGAAGCTTCTTCAGTTCTGAGGTCAAATGGTGGAGAGTCCCAGATATAAACCTAGTGGGAGTTTCCCCCCACAGAGGGACAAAAGGACTCCCTGATGATCCTCTAATCGCCTGAGCCAAGGTGTGAAAATGGGGGTGGGTCCCAATCAGCCAGAGTTTCGGGTGAGTTCATTGTGAAACCTGGCCCCACCTTATCATGCGAATTCCTGAGATCAGCTGGCCCAGGATGTGAGTGGGCGTTAAGGCGTCTGGGGAGGGAACTCAAAACTGGATTATAGATGGCAGAGAGTTGGTGTCGTAAACCCCCGCCTCTGTTCAAAGATGGTCACTCACAGTGGACATAGATGGCTTCTTTCACTCCTCTTTCAAACCATCTGTCCTCTCTGTCCAAAATGTGAACATTGGCATCCTCAAAAGAGTGTCCTTTATCCTTAAGATGCAGATGGACTGCTGAGTCTTGTCCTGTGGAGGTGGCTCTTCTGTGTTGTGCCATGCGCTTGTGAAGTGGCTGTTTGGTCTCTCCAATGTAGAGGTCTGAGCATTCCTCGCTGCACTGCACAGCATACACCACATTGTTAAGTCTGTGTTTTCGAGTTTTGTCTTTCGGGTGAACCAGTTTTTGTCTGAGTGTGTTGCTGGGTCTGAAATACACTGGGATGTCATGCTTGGAGAAAACTCTCCTGAGTTTTTCTGATACACCGGCTACATAGGGGATGACAATGTTGTTGCGTCTATCTTTCTTATCTTCCCTCGCTGGTGTCTGATCTTCTTTTCTGTGCCTCTTTGCTGACTTTAAGAACGCCCATTTAGGATAGCTGCACGTTTTGAGTGCTTCCTTTACATGTGTGTGTTCCTTCTTTTTTCCTTCCGGCTTAGAGGGAACATGTTCTGCACAGTGGTGTAGGGTCCTAATTACTCCAAGTTTGTGTTCCAGAGGGTGATGGGAGTCAAAGAGGAGGTACTGGTCCGTGTGTGTGGGCTTCCGGTAAACTTCGATGTTGAGGTTTACGTTCTCTTCAATGTGCACGGCGCAGTCCAGGAAAGGCAAACAGTCGTCCTTTGTGTCTTCCCTGGTGAACTTGATGTTTTTATCCACAGCGTTAATGTGCGCAGTGAAGGATTCCACTTCTTGTGTCTTGGTTTTGACCCAGGTGTCGTCTACATATCTGTATCAGTGGCTGGGTACTCTTCCTTTGAAAGAGCCAAGAGCCTTCCTTTCCACTTCCTCCATGTAAAGGTTGGCTACAATAGGTGACACGGGGGAGCCCATGGCACAGCCATGTTTTTGTCTGTAAAAGCCTTCGTTGTATTTGAAATATGTAGTGGTGAGTCAGCAAAGAGGCACTGAAAAGAAGATCAGACACCAGCGAGGGAGGATAAGAAAGACAGGCGCAACAACATTGTCATCCCCTATGTAGCCGGTGTATCAGAAAAACTCAGGAGAGTTTTCTCCAAGCATGACATCCCGGTGCATTTCAGACCCAGCAACACGCTCAGACAAAAACTGGTTCACCCGAAAGACAAAACGCCAAAACACAGACTTAACAATGTGGTGTATGCTGTACAGTGCAGCGAGGAATGCTCAGACCTCTACATTGGAGAGACCAAACAGCCACTTCACAAGCGCATGGCACAACACAGAAGAGCCACCTCCACAGGACAAGACTCAGCAGTCCATCTGCATCTTAAGGATAAAGGACACTCTTTTGAGGATGCCAATGTTCACATTTTGGACAGAGAGGACAGATGGTTTGAAAGAGGAGTGAAAGAAGCCATCTATGTCCACTGTGAGTGACCATCTTTGAACAGAGGCGGGGGTTTACGACACCAACTCTCTGCCATCTATAATCCAGTTTTGAGTTCCCTCCCCAGACGCCTTAACGCCCACTCACATCCTGGGCCAGCTGATCTCAGGAATTCGCATGATAAGGTGGGGCCAGGTTTCACAATGAACTCACCCGAAACTCTGGCTGATTGGGACCCACACCCAGTTTCACACCTTGGCTCAGGCGATTAGAGGATCATCAGGGGGTCCTTTTGTCCCTCTGTGGGGGGATACTCCCACTAGGTTTATATCTGGGACTCCCCACCATTTGACCTTAGAACTGAAGAAGCTTCTCGGATGAGAGGTGAAACGTCTTCAAGCAACTTAAAGAAGTCCAGACGCTTTTCTTTGCTTTCTGTCAGAAGTTTAGTCTTCAACAAGTGAAATACATAGTTGGGTTGAGATGGGGTGACTGACCTAGCCAATCAAGACATTTCCACTTCTTTGCTTTAATAAACTCCTGGGATGCTTTGGCCGTATATTTTAGGTCATTGTCCATCTGTATTATAAAACACTGCCCAATCAATTTGACTGCACTTAGCTGGATTTGAGCAGACAGTTTGTCTCTGAACACTTCAGAATCCACTCAGCTCCTTCTGTCCTGTGTTACATCATCAATAAACACTAGTGTCCCAGTGCCACTGGCAGCCATGCACACCCAAGTCAGCAGACTGCTTCCGTAGGACCTACTAGGCACCAACAAGACACTGTCTGGTCAATGATACACTGATAGTTAAACAAAGTGTTAAAAACCCCAGAAACATGATCACATTCCGAGTGGCCAGAGGAGATGGAAGCAGAGCAAAAAGGAACAATTATTACTTGTGATTTCACACCTGTGTGGGTGTGTGTGGGTGGGTGTGTGGTTAATCCATCACTTGGGTCAGGTCTCACAGGACACAGTAAAACTGCTTTCTCTCATGGCCTCTGCATTTTTTATCTGCCAACCTTTCAATTATTAACAGTGGAAAAACATGGAACCCCTTACTCACACACACACTTTCTCCTCATCTTCCCCCTTCAGTCTCTCTCTCACCATCCCTCTCGCCTGTCTCTGTTTCTTTGCCCTGACACCCCACCCCATGTCGCTCGACCTAAAAGCTTCGCAAAGCGTGACCTATCTGCTCACCCAAGTAAGAGGACACATGTAGAGAGACAGAGGGAGCGATGAGCATGAGAGTAACTAGGGCATATTTTATCTAAACACATACTTACACACAAACTAATTTATCCACTGGCTTCCCATTACAGCAGATCCCCAGATGTGTGTTTGTCTGTGTAATTCAATTCCTTTCACCTTAAGGATCACGGAAATTGTGGAGCTCTTGGTGCTGAAGTAGCCAGACAATTCAGGTTATAAGATTTCTGTAAGTGGTGGGGTTAGTATTTTACGTATTCGTGTTGCTAAACACCTTGCATAAGATTATCAGTGACAGACTAACAATCGCAGTGTCTGGCTAAAAGGGCTTAGTTTAAAGCCAAGAAAAATAAATAAATAAAAACAAAAATCTTGAAAGATTTCCTCAGGCTTACCATGCAATCAGATGAGTTCAATAGCACTCTGGCAAGTGTCACACTAAAATGGTTCCCTGTGCAGCTGATGCTGACAGCAAAGGTTCCAATACTGGCCTGTATTGAAGTGGAGCTCATTTATCCTCTCTGGCTATGTGAGTGACATAAGATGCTGCTGGATCAATGCTGAGGTGTGAATATTTTATGGAGGTTATCATGTATCAGGGCAGTTCCAGGATTAATTTGAGTGCAGGTAGTGTACTAACACTTGAGACCAACAAAGAAGTGGAACATATTGGAACAAGGGGTTTGATTTTAAAAGTTTTGAATCCATAGAGTTAGGAACATGAAATTTCACACTAAACCCTTTGTATGGGGAATGGGACACATTTACAGTATATCATTCTAGCATGCCTTCCTGTGTCTGAACAGATAATAACAGAACTTTGAAATAATGGACCTTCCATGATTCTCAGTTACCTGCAACAGTCTGTGGACTGTGGACTTTCTATTTCAAGGATACACAATGGATTTCAGCAAAAAATCCAAAGAATGTGATGGTTCAAATGCATTGCTTGTCTACTCCTGGCATCAGTGAGAATATTATTAGCTTAGAAATTTAGTGCAGCGCAGCATGATACAGACTTGAACATAAATTATACATTAAGATATAAAAAAAATAAAAATACACACATATAGTGTTTTGATAGTGAAAGGATTACCAAGCAGTAGATGAGGTCAATGAGACTGACCTAGTTAGTCACATGGCTGTTTTCAAATCCTCAGTTATAGGATAAAACATAGTAACGTATGTGTAATGTGAAAGGGTACTTCAAGAGTACTTCCACCAGGGCAGGGATAGCTCAGTAGGTAGAGTGGTGGCCCCATGATCGGAAGGTCGGGGGTTCGACTCCACTGAACGGCTACCCTGAGGTACCCCTGAGCAAGGTACCGTCCCTACACACTGCTCCCCGGGCGCTGCATTGGTGGCTGCCCACTGCTTCACTGGGTGAATGGGTTAAATGCAGAGGAACTATTTCCCTATGGGGACTAACACGCACACTTTACTTTACACTTTTTACACACTTTACACTTCACCAGTAAATCAAGTAATCACACAGCAAATATGTATAAGTAATGTGGTGTGTACAAGGAGTGGTAGGCCAGTCTGGTCTAATTTAATGAACTCACATAGGTGAGTATCCCAAACTTTTCTGGTACTGTCTTATTTAAATTCATCATTTCCAAGTAAATGTTGTAACCGTGTGTGCTGATACACGGGTATATATGGTGTACGCTAGTCCCTCAAATATTGTACAAGATACAATAGTGCGGGGCTCTAGCGATGGAGTATCATGAAATACTGTTGTGAACCTGGTCACACATGGAATGTGAGCATAAGTGTGTGCAAATATCAGAATACAAACTGCAGTTCACTTAATGGTGTGGGTTTCATCAGTAATGACTTTACAGAACCTACACATTTAATGTCAAAAGTAAAAATAAATCTGATTCCACTGAATTCTTGTAATTATTCTTAGCTAAACAACTATAAATGAAAGTGTTCAAAACACTGATCCCTGAGGGATGCGTGCATAATTCAGACTGAGAAGTCTTTCAGGGAGCAAACTGTGTCAACCTTAAATCAATATTAGCAAAAGATGCACCAATTTTCTCGTCCATTACCTTTGGTAAGGCATACTTAGGAAACCTCATCTGGACAAATTCATTCCGTCGGTAGGACACATAGTGCTTGGTCCGATTGCCTGTGGTGACCTGGGAAATAAGCAAAAACAACAGCAACAGCATGAATAACAGTCTAACAGTTCTACAGTTATAATATAGTCAAACAGTTTTAAATTTTTTATAGACATACGACCCATAAGTATATTACTTTAAAGGGAAAGCTGCTGAATGCACTGAGATTAAAAACGAGGCAAGAGTGAAACAGAAAACAATTTGAGTGACACAGCATCAAGAGACATATTAAGGCTGAATTCATCCAGTCATTTAAATATTGTCCTGCAGAAAAACAATCAAATGTTCAACATCTGCAAATGTCCAGCTGACTAATTGTGGAGGTGGAGGTGCACAGTTCACCATCTGTTGCCGGTGACTCAGTCTGTGCTGATAGGTAAATGCAAAGAAACTCCTGCGCATTGCACAGACCTTGGCATTCAACTCACAAATGGGTAAAAGGCTGAATCATGCCGTCGTCCTGCTGAGTGCTCAGACGATGAAAAAGCTCACATAGCACGAACCAGAATACTCAAACAGGTGATTCTACAGTTTAGCAGAGGAAGTTGGGAGAAAAGAGACCGCACTGGTGACTGACAGTGGATTGGAACAAGAGCTGAATGTGTCATATCCCAAGTGACAGGCTCAGAAATGAGTTAACCATGTTCTGAAACAGGTGAGCAGCACTGAAACACACTTAAACTTTGTGTTAAAAAAACCCCATTTTTTCTTTTGTCAAAATAAAAAGGAAAGGTTTATAACTTTGCATTCAGTGCTTCTATTTTTGACTTTGCCTTTTTTCCCTTCATGGAGATGTCAGTCTCTGTCATCTGAGTTCAGACTGAGCTGTGATTATTGCCATTGCTTGTGATTGAAAGGAGCAGGTAAGTTCCACTTTTCTTTAATGATAAGCATTGCAGAGGGATCAAACAAAAAAAGCCATTTTTAAAAAATGAGAGCTACTGAAGAAAGTGTCATGGACTGAGGTTTCAAAAGGAATCACTTTCTAAAGGACGGCTGGCAGAGTGGGATGAGAGCTGCATTCTCAGCTCTGACTCTGCATATTTATGTAGTGCCTTAATGTTGGAAAAGTACCCCGAAGATCTGTTTATACCATTAAGATTTTTTTTTTTTTTTTGGACAAAATTTATACAAAGAGCCAGAGTTTCTTGTGTTTGTGAAACTTGTGTGAATAGCTGAATGTCAGAGGTTCAGTACTTCATTGCAAATCAATAAACTTGTCAGTTTCAGAAAGAAATGTTTTGGGTGAACCCCCAGCAGCTGAAAGGATTAGGACTGCAGGCTGCCAGTTGTTGAAAACGCCTTCACTTAAAATAACAAACAGGAAACCAGCAAACTAAATGAAACCCAAAATCATAATAAAAGAACAGAGCACAGTAAGGAACATGTGAACAAGAAGTTACTAGACAACAACCAACCAACTGAAGGAAGGGTTAAAACAAACAGGTGAACTTAATGAACAATGAAGGGCTTTAAAAAACTGAAAACCTCACGGGAAATGTTCACCACATAACAGCACACTGAAAGGAGAAAAAATAAAAAAAAGACTGACAAAGCACATGAAAAGCTGGCAATGCAAGTGACAAGATGTATTTGGTCTATCATCACCTCCAGTTTTTTTCTTTGTCTATATGTACCTTGTTTTAGTTTCTGTACTCAGTATAGAGACTTGTGTTTAGGTATCATAATCCACAACACACTTTTTACATTAATTCTCAAAGTGTGGAGCTCTGAAAACTAATTTTCCAAAAGGTATTCCATTATTTGCTGTTCTGGACGCTTTCAAATCTACATAGTTATTCAGTTAGGTTTGAGATTATTCTAATTAGGACCTCATAGATTAAAGGTGACCAGTCAGAGCACTTTGTATCGTACTGTATTGTATTGTACTTGATGCATGCTCAATCATCCAGGTAAGTCGATCACAAAAGGTTGATTCTGTTCATCTGGACGTAGCGTTTTCAGTGGAAGAAACGTTTCATCACTCATCCAAGTGACTTCTTCAGTCTCAGTTGACTGCAGGTTTCCCCAGCCGTATAAACACTACATTTGCACAATAACTGAAACCATCTTTTGCCATCTTACAAAGCTGTGATTGCAGCCATTCCCCAACTCTCTCTGTTAATGGTATTCATGGCCTTTGATCAATGGGTTTTGATCAGTTGTTGATCAATGGTTATGATAATTTTCATATTAATGATCAAGGAACAGACCTCACCTTATAAAGTTGGGGATGAAAGTATCAACAATTACTTTAAAGGGAAAGTGACACATGCAGTAAATGTTCGCACACATACATCACTCACAGAACTGCCAGGTGTTGGGTTTCATTATAGGTAAACACGTAAGAACTGCTAGTAAAGATTGTTTGAGGTGTTGTTCTTCAAACCTGATATCTGTATGTAATGCTTGAAATATTAGGAGGATTATCCCTTAAGGATAATGGGCCAGTCTACAGTGACCTGATGAGT
Organism: Aulonocara stuartgranti; assembly: GCF_965226115.1. Taxonomy (NCBI): domain Eukaryota; kingdom Metazoa; phylum Chordata; class Actinopteri; order Cichliformes; family Cichlidae; genus Aulonocara; species Aulonocara stuartgranti. The sequence continues at coordinate 25,085,070 of NC_138941.1, forward strand.
TTTCATTCTTCTCACAGATGCAAACACTCATGCACACATAACTTTACACATAGGGGGACAACACCCAGAGAGAGCAACTTTGTCCTACTGTGGAGATTGTCCTCTAGCATACCAGCTCATGTCTATTCTCCATGCAAATAGAATTGAACTATTGGCCACTGCAGAGTGTGCAGTACTGTACTGCATGGCAAATCAATTATAGACAAGATTAATTCCGCACACTATCACGAATAGAAATTCTTTTTCCATTTCAAGTGACAGCACTGTATGTTATCTGGGCAGCAAGAGTTTATCAGTAAAACAGACATAAAGCTGCAAATTCAGCTGTAAGCGCAAACACAGCTGCAACTGAATAGATACACTGACAGATACAACATATACACAAATGCTGAAAGAGAAATAACTGGGGAGATGCAGGTTTAAAAAAAAAAAAACTTGCTCAGTTTTTCCTTACTAGTATTATGTATATAGAACTATCTCATAGTATAAGACTTTAACTTTGTTGTTTATTGCTTTTTTATTGTAGACTGTAGTAATTTTATTCTTTTATTCTGCTGATTTAATGCAACAGTTTCTCTCGTGGGATCATTAAAGTATCTATCTACAGAGTGCTGGAAAGTAAATGCAACAAAAGCCACAGTATAGGTGCCTCTGCCTCGACCCTTGGAGGCTGCCTAGATTTTGGGTCCACTTTAGAGACGTACAGTACAAAGAATGTATTAGTCAGGAGACAAGTTTTGTTTCTGGCAAAAAAGAGGAAGAAAATAGAAGTTTTCACTATTTCACTAAGCTCGGGAAAAGATCATAATATCAATCATAATTTTTTCCTGAGACCTATGCATAACCTGAAATCTCAATTTGACTGTAATGCAGACTATATGATTATAATTCTGATAACACTCTAGCTTAAAATAATGTTTAAGCTTGGCTAAGCTATGCAATTTATCAGTATCACATCTTGAACACCCTGTGATAAGAAAAATACTAGCTTGAGAAAAATGTATTGTTCAATTTTTAATCCATCTATAAAATGATGGCCTCTACGGTTGAGTGACCAACGGATAATCCTCCTTTTGAAGTTCAGTTACTGTTTTCTAGCTCACCCCTGCATTTCCTGTCTCATGTTTTCCATATCATATAGCTTAGTGGTCAGGTTGCTGTTTGCATGTTCTTCCCATGTCTTTGTGGGTTCTCTCCAGGTACTCTGGCTTCCTTCCACAGTTCAAAGGGTTATTGAGTGATTCTAAATTGCCCATAAGTGTGAATGTGAATCAACATGGTTGTCTGTCTCTCTGTGTTAGCCCTGAAACCTGTTTGCGGTTGCAGGGCTGGAATAGGGTCCAGACTTCCTGAATTGGACAGGCAGAGGAGAACAGATGGACTATATGATCATGCAAATGCATAGGTGTACACATTTCCTCTCCCACAACACAAATAGTATTTATTAAATGTGTACAAAAATGCTGTCTACTGTGTGAAAAGCTGAACGAGTTCAAATGGAACAAAGACAAAACAATAACCTGCAACACGAGACATTAAAATAGAATTTGAAACCATCAGAGGAGCAATTCCTGTCTTCTCATTAATGCAGCAGTCAGATGTAATGTTGAGAATATTAGGTGCTGTGGAATCTAACAAATGCATCAGACAAAATGGAGTGGATACGTGACAGGATTTAAAATTTAGTTTGAATAGAATGGCAGTAGTCTGGAATATGAGAGAAGATAAGTGACATTTATATAGCACAGTGTTTCAAAGTGTAAAATAAAAACATTCATGCACATGTATTCCTCTTTTACCTTGACAAATACGTAGTCATCCTGCACCAGCAGCGAGTTGTGATCAATTTTTCCAAGGAACTGTGCCGTCACCATTTTGTCCGAGCAGTTCTGAATGAGGCAGGTGACATACAAGTAGCCTGGAGTGACATGGACAGCAACAGGACAGGAAACAGTGACACAGTCAGGAAACAGGAAGGGATAATTACTGCTGGAAATTTTAAACAAAACACATTGGCATTCTAGAATATCTTGTTAATAATTGCAATGCATCTTTGTAATTTCTGCCCCCACACCCTTGAACAGGTCCAGGCAGATCATGGATCCTCTCTGTGCCTTGCTCTGCCTGACGTCTCTTCCTGTTAAAAGTTCTTCCTTCCCACTGTCACCAAGGGCTTGCTTACCAGATGGTTGGTTTTCACTTTTGTTGGCCCATAAAGTCCCTCAACTGGACTATTTTGAAAACACATTATAAAACTGAATAAAATATAGTGTAAAATATATTTTTTATTATGTCTCAGCTACTTAATATCTGATGTGTTTAAATGTGTTGTAAAAATAAAGTAACTTAACTTGAGTAGGTTGAATATTCACAGAGATTTATGATTATTCAAACAGCATTCACAGTAATGGTACTTATACTGTACATGGAAGCTAAATACAACTATAGCTTTTAGCTGACATAATAAAAACTGTGTAATCTATGTTAAGTAGAGAAAGTAAAAGAGAAAAGGCTCAAGAATGGGGAAAAAATAGGATAGAATACAATAGAAATAAGCATAAGCTGAAGACTGCAGCTTCTGCTTTTCTGTGGCTGGCTGTTAGAGGGAGTGGAAGAAAATGTATGAGAGGAAAAACTAGGCGAAAAGAAAAATGGAGACATCATTTTCCAGACTCTATAAGATATGACAGCTTCCCCATAGACATACAGTCGTTCTAGGATCCAAATGGCCAGGAGGGATTACCCTCACACAGGCACACAGAGAGGCTAGCGCATGGTGCAAAGCTCAACCACTATTGAATTTCAACCAGCAGCTGCATCAGCAGCATCGACTCCTGAAATGCAGCCGCTATGTTCCCCCCAAAGGTGACAAGCTGGCAATAGAGAAAATACTCACACACACACACACACAACTTCACACTCTCAAGCCTGCATCCACACATGTGCGAGGTTAGCAGTTCAGATGCACTGGCTGAATCCACATTTATGGTTTGACCTTCAATTGATTACATCAGACACTTGGAAATAAGTTAAAAGTATCAGCTCAGATATAACTTAGAGCTTAACAGCATCTGAAGTGAATTAGACATTCATCAAACTGACCTTGATCTTTCAAAAATACAGGTTCTTACAGGACTCACTGAAACTTCAAATCACCATATGGCAAACAGAATCTATGCTTACTTCTCACACATGTTTAACATAAAAAAATAGATGATAGAAAATAGACTCAAAGAATTTCACACATAACTTTGGAAGTACTAACAATTACTACGACCAGATAATGAAACAAAGGGCTTCAAGCTACGTCACGGAGGGCAACTTAAACTGTGTGTCACATATATCAGTGCTGCTTCTGCCCTGCATCAGTGCCTTCTGTTTCAATTCATCCACCAACCTCCACCAAAGCTCAAGAAGAATCACTCCCTCGTTTCTGCGAGAGGCCTGGGAGCCTGAAGGTCTTGCACAGTATCTTTCCATTTCCCAAGACTGTGCGGTTCTGCACAGATATCTCAGATGTCATTCCTGGAATCTGCTGATCTGCTGGGTCACTGCTCCAAGTGTTCCAGTTACTATGTGGACCACTGTTGCCTAAACTTTCCAAATTGTCTCTCAGCCCTGGTATTTGAATTGTTTTTCATTCTTCTTGTGTTTCTTGTTCCTGATGTTGCTATCACTTGGTATCGCTACATCGAACACTACGACTGTCTTCCTCTGCTTGTCCACCACTACTATTTCTTGGTTGGTTGCCCATCACCCGTTTGTCTGTCTGTATGTGGAAGTTCCACAGAATATTACCATGGTCATTCTCAGGGCATATCTCATTTTGACTTTGTGTGTGTGTGTGTGTGTGTGTGTGTGTGTGTGTGTGTGTGTGTGTGTATATATATATATATATATATATATATATTATATATACTGTATATATATATACATACACATACACACACAAAGTCAAAATGAGATATGCCCTGAGAATGACCATGGTCTCTGTATATATATATATGACAGAGAGGATGACTCTTTCTCCATGTCCTTTGCTAAACAGAATGGATATTAATCTACCTGGTTTAAAAATTCATAAAAGACAGTTTTACAGATGTCTGTGTTATAATGCACCATATCAAGTCACCTTCATTCACATGTGGTACATCCTATCTTCTTTATATTGATGTCTTTTACTACTTTTTTTCTAAAGTATTATCTTAGTAGAATAAAATCAACATACAACTACATAAAAGAAAATTCAAATCGGTTCAGCCTCAGGATGACGCAACTTCATATCGCATGACTGAGTCAATTCTTTTCATCAGCACTGTACTTTTCCTCCTCTGCTTTGTCTTTGTTCAGGAGGTGTGTGGTCTAATAAATGGAGTGGCTAATTTATTGAAAAGCCCAGACATTTAATCAAAGCAGCATACGGTGGATAACTCATTAAAAAACTATTAGATTGGACTAAGTGTTCAATTCCAGCTTGTGGCACACTCATTTCTTCATGCCACTTGCTGTCCTCACATACCTGCAACCACACTCACATGGTGAAATTGGGTGGTATGACGAGGAAAACAGCAACAGGGAAACAGGGCATAGCTAAAGGGATATTATTGAGACTGTGACTATTTAAAAAATACAGAAAGCAATACATGTAATACTTGTAGAGACATGTACACATTTACAGTACTCCTAACATTACAGCGTCAATATGTGCATGAACAAGATACTCTCATGCTTTCTTGCCCTTCAATCTCCCTAATGACAAACTAATATACAAAGACACACTACCAGCTAGCATCTCTGTGCACACATGGCTCATCCATCAATCGACCACCCCATCTCCTAGGAGACTTTCCTCCCACCCCTCCAGCCCTTCTCAAACATCAGACAGCAGTCCTGGGAGCTGAGGGCAGGGCCACAGTTCCTCATCTCTCCTGTGTCCTTTTTGGTAGCATGCCACTGTTTAACCTTGGCCATGCTACGCATGACAGGGTTGGAGCAGAGGATTTGGGGGAACAGGGTGAACAGATTGGTTTAGCATGCCTGGTCGCTCCCGCCTTCCTCAACTATCTATCTGGGCACAGAAGCAAGGAGAGGAAGAGGGAGGAGAATGAGAAAGATGAGGCCATGTGCCCCAGGAAGAGCTCCCCTAACTGGGCAGTCAGCCCAGACAGACAGCCTCTCATCTTCACTATCCACAAACACAGGGAGCTTTGTTCAGCCCGACAGATTTCACAATGCAGGCAGCATCTTTCTGTGTGTGGGTTAAAAGATTGCTCGTCTCCTCCTCAAGAGGTTCAGATTTTAATGGCCATTTATAATAGGGAGGTTTATTGAGAATGGAACAGCAAATATAATAAACACATCCTTCATTGTGCCCTTCAGAGTCTGCCACTCCTATCTGACTTTGCCTGCTCAGGTTTATTTAGAGGTTATAGTTTAGAATTTAGGATTATAGTTTGGGAGACTGAGAGAAGATGAAGTCAAGATGTGAATAAAGAGTCTGAACATTTGCCACCTTCATTGACAAATGCACAATCTCAAATACACATTTCTATTACCCTCTTGGCCCTCTGTGTGGAGGTGTTCGTCTGTCACTCAGGAGATATGATAATCCAAATTCACTGGTGTGAGTATTTAGCTTATCCATTAATTCCCTACTGACCCCTCACACATAAACACTACCAACACTCCCACACCAAGGTCATTCGGTAATCTCTTCTTTTACTTGCTTTTACATTGTAGTGCTAGCGCTGCCTGGATAGGTAAAACACATTATCCTCTACCTCAAGAATTCTTAAAGAGAAGTTGATCCTCATGTCATAGTTGTAATTGATCACAATTAATAGCAATTACTTGATCAATAGCCTGGTTTCAATTACTTTTTTTTTTCAACTTAATATTTACGCTTGTAACTGACATTTATGCAATATAATGAAGTAAATGCAGAATAACCACAAAGAATGTATGCTTAAATTCAAAGAGAATTTAAATAGTTTTCTTGCATCTTTTAACACAGGTTATTTTCTGTGAAACTTTTTAAAAAACCTATATACTAATAGGTAAGTATACACCAATATATAATATATATTAGTGCTGTCAAACAATTAAAATGTTTAATCAGATTCATCACAGGGTTACAGTGGATTAATTTTGATTAATCACAATTAAATATCATTCATTTTTATTCTATATTAATCGCATTTCATTTTGCATGAGCAAACAGACTCAAGAAAAAAGGGAGAATGTACGCACTTTCATGTTGCAATCCACTTGGCAATTGTGTCAGTCAACATGTCTGAGGCAGTGTTGCCAACTCCTCAGTAAGGAAAATCGCTATTGGTTGTCCTAAAAGTCGCTAAATGACATCATAACCTAATTTGCATAATTGGTCATGCTAATATAATTGTAACCTACGCTGTTGGAGACAGAAATAACATCGTGGAAGAAACATAAAGTGAGCAAAAAACGTCCTAAATGCATTTAGAATTTATTTAGAACTACAAATTAAATTTCGTTTAACAATTATTGTTTTTTAATGTCACAATTCCAACCCTGCTCCTTTATCCGGGCTTCGACTGGCAAAAGTGACCCGAAATAGGCACTCTGGTGGAGTTACTTTATGTGTGTGTGTGTTTATAAGTAGTTTTAAACCTTGTGATCCACAAAACAGCATGAGAGTAAAAGAAGAACTGACTGCATTACAGTCAGTGCGGGAGCAGCGGCTTCGCTCATGCGCGGTTCATTTGCAGTTTGGACGCATAGGTGTGAACATCTCCTGCAGCTGGGGGAGGACTATCCTCCGCCCGTGAGCGCTTTAGCACGGGTGAGGTGCCCACGGCAGCACTGCTGCTTGTTGAGAGTAAGAGCAATACGCCCTTTCACGTTAAAAAGTCGTCATAAGTAAGTCTCCAATAACACCAGAAAAAGTCGCCAGATTTGTCGCTAGAAGCTTTTTAGAAAAAAAGTCGCTAAGGGGGTCTGAAAACCCGCCAAATATAGCGACAAAGTCGCTAAGTTGGCAACACTGGTCTGAGGTAGACTTACTGAGTCCCCGATTCTCCGTGAGTGGTTTGTCGCAAGCTTGGTGACGCGTTAGCCAAAGTCCTAGCAGCATCCCCGGCTAACGTATGCTTCACGTCAGTGTGATATTTTAAGCTGGAAGTGCTTCGGTAAAAAGAAAATTCCTTCTTGCATAATTTGCATAATACTTTATGTCGGTTGACTGTTCCGTCTTGTTATTTCTTTAATACTCAAATTTCCATTGAGAGGGCCAATGTGCGTTTATCATCTTCCATATTGAGTTGATTGGTTCAGCTGCCCATCACTACCAGATCAGCTGCCCATTTGCGCATGTGCAAAGGTAACTCTATTTGGACAAACTACCCGAAATGCATTGACAGAAACATTTTAGGGATTTTGAGTCATTCTGCACTCCAGATGCGTTAATTGCGCTAAAAAAAAAGTATCACATTGACCGTGATGGCAGATGAATTTGCATTAACATGTTAATTTTCACAGCACTAATTATTTCCTTTTGGTTTTGCCTTAAGGCTATTATTAATTCTGTCCTTCCCTGAATTCAGAGTGAGTTCTCTTGTGCCTTTAGTTGGGTTCTTTGTTATTTTAACAGTTTAAAATTAGTTGTCTCTTGTGTCTTCCTTTAAGCTTTTTTTTTTTTTTTTTTTTGCCTGTCCCGTTTGGCTCTTTTGCCATCAGAATTGTTGTCTAAAGGCAAAGAAAGATGCCCAACGGATTTACTTTACCGGATTTACTTCCTTTAAGCTTGACTTCATCCCCTGTGATTGTCTTGATTACTGTCACCTATGTCTCATTACCCTCCTGTTTCTAGTTAAAGTGTATATATAGTCCTGTGCTTCTCCTTAGACTTGTCTGTAGTCTTTATCTTCCTCTGTTTGCTCTTAGTTTTGCCTGTTTCCCTGCAAAGACCTTAAAGTTCTGCTTGTATTCGGATTTGGCTGTAGGCATTGCATTCAACCTAATAAAGGTTCACCTTTTTGTTTAAAATCCTGTATTTTGGTCCTCTACCCATCAGCTTGTGATAGTGCCAGTTAATGTATTTTAATAACATGCTTTTAAACCCAAGAAAGAATACACCTGGTAGCATTTCAAATTTCAAGTCTCTTTGCTGATTAGCTGTTTGCTATTAGTAGTATAAAATTGGACCAAAGCTAAACCTTGTGCTTTATTTTACCTCTAGATTTATATCAACTTATAGAAATTCTAATAAACTTTGATCTTCTCTGACCAAGTGCTAACATTATAACAAGATGAGTGGGCTAGTGGAAGATCACTGCACCTCCACTTGTATCTTGCATCTCCATGTGCACCAGATCAGGATCCACATCCACACCAGATACAGACCTGGAACACAGAAGACAATCATGTCAGATGTAGATCAGACTTCAAGCTTAAAACCACATATGACTAGTCCAAGCAACACAACAGTAAAGCACAGTCAATACAATATGTTTTTTTAATAATAACAATTTGTCACTTTAATGTTTTTAGAATTTTACTTCTATATTTCCCTTTTTTACATTTTCTAATTTTAATATTGGAGCAAGACAGAAAATATGGAGAAATAAAACATGGAACAAATGGCATGACCGCACAAATTCGCTGCATTCTGTCAAATGATGTGTGTTTTAGATGTTCACATAACATGGTGAACCCAGGAAAACGTTTTTATTCATGACTCAAACCTGTTAGGGTGGTGGATGGATGTAAATGTAGAAACATTTAAGTTTGAGTGTATCATTTTAATCTTTTAAATTCAAAATCAAAGGTTAAGAAATGCTTTCCACTGTTTTTATGGAATTACCAATGTTATATGTCTAAGTTTGCAGGGGAAGACCATCTAGAACTAAACCATTCAATCATAATTTTAGACAACTTGTACATGTTGATTTCTACGCTAATTTTATTTTAGCCAATCCAGACAAAGCCCCTCCCACTACCCTGAATTCGATAGGCAGAAAATGTATGGCTGGATGGATAATATGTTATAATGTACAGTCACTGTCCACAACCCCTTTTTTCACTGGTCAGCACTTCCTGGAAAATGCACTTATCCTAACTCATGTTAACGTAGTATACTTTAAAACCATCAAAATGTTCATATGCTCCTTTTTAAAAGCACACGGATGTATACAAAAGTGCATTTGCTCTGTCTGCCCTTCAGTGAGTGGTAAACTAAACAGTTCATCTGAGTAGAACTGCATAATGTAGTCTGTAAAATATCCCCCTGGCCAGTAAAGACACAGTGGAGATTTAAAACCTTGTTACTTTTCCTATAAAGAGATTTTACAAGCAATTAGCAGACTGTGAGGGGAAGGGGAAGCAAGGTAGGAAAAGAGTTATGAGGGGTAAGGAATATCAGTCATATTGTAGGTAAAGAGAGAGCTCATAGAGGACGCTTCAGAAAAAACACTACCCACGTGAAACAGTTTACTTAAAAAATCTTATGTATTACTTTAAATAAGTTACACATTAATAAGTAATAAATAAGTCACATTTCTTTCAGCATTAGAATAATTATCACTCACTGCTTGTTTTTCATTGCTGGGATGATACACATACGTCTCATACTCTATACATGGTGCAGGTAAAATATATATTTCTTATTAAAAACATTATTAAAAGTATTCTAAAAATTATTTGGTCGTACTAAATGCAAATGACATTTCAAAATTTTGCCAATGGTACGTTATTGTTTGTGCAATACATAAAACTTAACTTGATTGAATGGAATAAAGTGGTCATTAATAGCCAATTCAAAATCAAGTCTATTATCCAGAAAGTCTTTTCTGTTTAACAAAAACAGCTGCCAACAAATGTGGTTCATCTACAAAACCAAGTTTGCTTCTGGGCTCAGTCCAGTTACTGCTAGTCAGATGTCTATGGAATGGGTTATACACCCATCGTACAAATATAAGAGGTCACCACAATTTAAACAGTGGATGATGAAAAGCGACTGCAGAAACAAGAAGAAGAGAACTCATTATCCATCTGTTAGCCTGATATCAGAAAGAATGTTCAGCTTGTTAAGGGGCATATGAAGGAATGACTGGCAGCAGAGACTATGATGAAATGTCAGTGATGTATAGTGATTTATACCAATGACAGTTAAACTTTTCTAATAGAGCGACTGAAGTGAGCACAGCTTAGAGTAGGGGGTCCATTTCAGCTTATCACAGCGGTAAAGAGAATATAGGAGAACTACTTATGTAAGCCTTAGAATGGGACTAGGGACCAGCTATCAGCTACAAAACAGCACGTCCATATTTACCTTCAGTATGGTATTGTGTCCACTTTAACAGATTTCTTTTTAAAGACTGACTTTTACCCTGGACAGCAGAGTATCCAAGAAAGGAGGGACAGAGCGCAATAACATGGAATAACATGTCCAGAAGTAGAATCAAACCTGGATCTCTGGAGTAGCCTTTCAGCATATAGTTCACCTGTTTAATCCACTCTAATAGATTTCCATTGGCATGTACCTCAATGTAATTTATTTTGCGTTGACACTAATGCACAGCAATGCCGAAATACTCCTTTTGCCAGGTTTTAGGATGTTCCTCTTCTTGTTAGTCGCCAATCAGGCTTTAAGCAAACACTGGGCATTTGAAATGTCCTTATCAATAGCTAAATCTTTGTCTGCCTGACATTTGCAGTTTTCTTTTCTTTTCTTTTTTTTTAACTTTCTGTATTTATTTTTACTGTATATATACTTTAAGGTTCTGGACCTGATCAAGAGTCTTGCTGCTTGTTCCCATCTATTAGAAAACCCATGAGCAAACGTCCCATGTCCTCCTTGACCTATCTTGGAAACTTGCATGTTTCTTTGGATAGAAGTGTCAGCTCCAAGCATGCAATGTGAATTCAGACTGAAGGTGAATTTGCACTTTGAGAAATGTTACCCCTCGGCCATCTAGTGAATGATTTCAATGGACTGAATGGCTTTAATGGAATCTTCTACCACTGCCGTGCAGATGACACCCAGTGACACTTTTCTGTCAAGCCCAAAACCTTGACAGCCTCTTGACATTGTTGTACCCAAACTGTGGAACAGCCTTCCTCAGACTATTAAAACAGCAGATTCTGTTATTTGTTTTAAAACAACTGCTGAAAACTCATTTTTTATAGGTTAGTGTTTCCTTAATCTTTTCACCTTCATTTTTTGGCCATAGTTTGCAACCATGCATGCATGTATGTGTGTATGATGGAACAAAAGAGCATGTCTGTTTTTGTGTCTGTATGTTCAAACATGTACACTTATCTCCTGTACATATATATCTCTGTTTTGAAAAGTGCTATACAAATAAATTCTTCTTCTTCTTCTCGTTATTATTATTATTATACAAGCTGTTTTCTTCACCTATTCTTAAACATTTTACTTTTGTTTTTAGTTGTCAGCCTTGCGATGTCAGTTTAATTTCAATAAACAGCTTTTTCATTTTATTGAGAATGACAAACAAAACGTTTACAACCTAGCATCACAAAAACAAGGTCCACTGGAACACATTTAGCTAGACCAGCCTAAAGGCAGATTGATTTTAATGTGATATTTTTTGTGTGATTTATGTGCACTTGCAGGAAGACTTCTGGTCTCTGCTATTCCTGTTACAGCTGATATGACTGGCTAAATTCAGATCCCAAAACTCTAACAACATGCATTTACAGTGTGTATGTATGTAAAACCTTAGCCACATATATAAACTTTTGAATGGAGGACCACAATCTTTATGATATTAGTGGTATGGAGCTCAGTTTCCTATAATCAATAGTTATATAGAAAACAAAAACAAAACAAAACAAATCAAATAAACTAAAAAAATAAAACCACCAAAACAATTCTTGGTATTTAGTTAAACATAGACAATTCACAGGCAGTCACACAGACAGACAAAATTGCACAGGAACCATTTATTGGAAAAACAATAGTCAGTAAAGTCAGTAATTCATCCATTCCATATAGACAATTAGGACCAAGCTTTGTAAAGATCAAAGTAAAAGTTTTGTAAAGACCAACTGAAGCAATAGGCCACTGGCTATATGATGGCACTTGGCGAGGGGTATTAAGTCAAGCGGTCAGCAATTTTTGCCAGTTTAATCTGCTCTTATATTGTATGGTTAAATGGTCACTCTGTTTTCCAGGTGTTTCTGAGTAAATATTGGATGGGTAGCCAATATTTAAAGGTTAAGATTTTGGAGCCATTTTTCATGGTTTCCAAAATATGAATTTTGAAAACAAGTCCATAACTTTTAATATTGTGCCACTATTAAGTCAAAACCAAATGTTATTCACAGAAAAACAAAAAAAATGTTTAATCCACAAGTTACAGTAAGAATTACATAATATAGCTCTCATTGCAGGGGTCTAAAACCCAGAGCCAACTCTTACTTGAGTATGTAACTTAAGTCTAAAAAAGGAAGCACTTAGGGTGTTTCTCTTCCTATATGGCACCCTTCCACAATCTCTCAATTTTTACATTGCAGAGAGGATGATTTGTGAGTTAGCACTGGTGGTATAAATCATAGTTGCTTGGGTGTGTGAACCAGCTCATTTAATATTTGCAAAGAGAGGACAGGAACTCCTTCAGAAATGCCTTTCTGACCTTTAAAAGATGGGAAAGAGGGACTCAATAGTATTTGAATGCTGCACATTTGAACTTATAATTTTACAATAATGCCTATTTTACATGAATGAGTAACATGAAGCTTAATTCAAATGGGAGAAAATGGTAAAAGAAAACAGATGAATAGAAGAATGAAAAAGGAGATAAAATATGAAGACTAGAGTTAGGAGGAGACATACTGGAAGATATATGATCGTGAAAGCTGTGAAATATTACATGTGACAATAAGAGCCATTTACTTTCTTCTGCTTTCTGTTTCTCTCTGGGATGAGATGACAGCCTTATTATAAAACACTCTGCAGTAATTTCCCACAATTTTGACCCCTGTGCATTACAACCAACGTGAGCATTGAAAGGATAGGAAACACCTGACCTCGAAAAGATTCCTATCCAAGCAGGTTTTTCAGGTTTGCTTCTGAGCAAAGTTTCTTTTTTTTTTTTAAAGTATATTGCCTCACATCAGCTCTACCAATCTATTGAAGGTTGTTTACCTTGGTTAACTTTAATAGATTAATGATTGTTAAGATAGAAATCCACAGTTTTCATGCAAAATGCAATGCATAGTTGTACTTGGGATGTAAATTACCCCTCTCGTCTAAGTTGTTGCATTTGCTAAAAAGTTTGTTTTATCCCTGGTGGGAGTCATTTTCACATATTTATTAACTCTTAAAAGAAAAATCTGCTGCTCTTAGTAAATGAAACAGGATGCCTCCTTCCTGCCATCTGGAGATTTATGTATAAAAGACAATGGTGCTTTGCAGGAAAACCGAAAAATCTACCATCACAGCAACCTCTCTCTCTCTACCTCTTGGTGTGTTTGCTTGTTGCTCTGTGTATATGTGTCTGCTTACTCCACGTTACCTTAGGGGGGCAGGATCCTCCTGGGATCTCAGCCCTCGCCCTGATGTGCCTCAAGCAATCAAGCACCTGTGAATCAGCTGGCAATCAGCTGACTGCTATTTAAACTGGGACCTGACCTTCAGTCTCTGTCTGAGTGTTGTCCAACTGTCGTAGTGATTGCCTTGCCCATCTGTAAGTCTCTTTCATTATTGTTAGCACAAAGATTTCAAATGTTAGCTGTGGTTACCTGTGGAGAGTGTTTTGCATGGCTGAGAGAAGAGATTCTGTCCTGGGAACACTGGAGATCAGATGCTGGATTTTGTAAATACAAGACTTTTGAACTAAGAACTGCTGAAAGACTTTATAAATAGCACAACTCTCCTGCACTGTAAATAAAGCCACTGCAATGTCATTGATTTCATAATAAATATTAAAGCTGGTCAAATAATACCAGTGAAAGCCATTTAAAACTATTTATATTGTTCTATGAGAGAGAGCGAGAGAGAGAGAAACACACACACACACACCTGGTCTTGCCCCCCCCCCCTCTCTCTCCACCACTTGGCAATGGCCAATTTTTTTTTTTATGTTTGTGTAATGTTAATCCACCAATGTTGTTGGTTGTTCAAGCTCTTTAAATGAAATTATATTATTAATGTTAGAATATAATTTTGTTGTTTTTCATTCATATTTTGTTTCATTTTCATCAAATTTAATGTTTTACAATATAAAACAGAAGAAAATTTTAAAGCATATTAATTTTCTTTGATTAAGTTGGCAAATTACTGAAAATTTTCTGAACAGAACATTTTGTGCTTGAATGCTTGATTAATTTCTGATAAATCCAGTCTGCCAGCTCAAATGTGGGTATAAAATGTGAATTCAGTTTGAAATTCCTCCTCATTTTAAAATGGGAACATGCAGAGAGCTCTTTGAAAAGGGACTAGTCTACATTGAAGCACTTTGTGATGCTGTGATGGTCTTTGAGACAAATAGAGCAAGACTTCAAGTGTTCTCACAGTGTGGTCAAGTGTGCTTTGGAGTCTGGCCCTTACAGAATGCACCAAGGAAGAGGAAGAAATGAAAGCTGACTGAAGCAGATCTCAGGCACCTTAAGACTTTAAGTAGTATAGACAGAAGGAGGACCACTGCTGCTTCAGGCAGCAAAAAAGGTAAATGTTTTTAGATCATATTATAAGAAAGTCTCCAGACTGACCATAAGCAAATGACTGAATGAACAAGGCTGAAGGGAAACTTAACTTCTAAGAAGCCATTATCTGTGCAATGTCACAAATTGCACAGATTGCAAACATCCACAAAAATTTTGATGCTAGCATAATATAATGAACAAAAAATTCTAGCAAATCACCTTGGTTCATCAAGATGTAGACTGAAATGGATTGCTCATGGGTTTATATACCAACAAGAGAATGACCCAAAACATATTTCAAAACTGTGCACAAACTATGTGAAAAAGGAATCTAGAGAACTAGAACTGTTGGACTGGCCAAGTCTAAGTCCAAACTTGAAAAATATTGATCAGATTTGAGATTTGGTGGATTCGAAGACAGGTTGGACAAAAGTTCCATTGGGAAACTTTGTGGGACAAACCAAAAACTATTTGTTTTTGACAGATTTTTAAAATATGTATTTTCCTGTTTTTATGACAGGTGGTTATCTATCCATCCAGCACATAACAGCAGGGTGCAAGATGCTAGCAGGCAGGGCATACATGGAACGCCATAACCAAGTGATTTGGATAGTATACAGGAACACCTGTGCCAGGTATAGCAAGGATGTTCCAAAGTCAAAACGGGATTTGCATTCTCAACGACCAAGGTAAGTTTCTGTGGAACTTCCAGATACAGACGGAAAAACCGGACATGGTAGTGGTGGACAATCAGAGGAAGACAGTAATAGTGATAGATGTAGCGATACCGAATGACAGCAACATCAAGAAGAAGGAACACGAGAAGTTGGAGAAGTACTAAGGGCTCAGAGAAGAGCTCGAGAAGATGTGGAGGGCAAAGGTAACAGTGGTCCCAGTGGTAAACGGGACCCCAAGCTGGGCAAGTGGCTCCAGCAGATCCAGGAACAACTGAGATCTCTGTCTAGAAGAGCAAAGTCCTACACTGTAAAAAAAATCCTAATATAAAAGTATTTTACTGTGTATTTTACAGTTTTGTTCTGTTCTTCTAGAATATCATTAAATTTACATAAATGGACTGTGATTTCACATTTTAAATGTAAATTAACGTAAAATCACTGTAATGTAATAAAACATAATTTTCTTGTTGTCTAAATGTATCTGTCTGTACATATATGCATATTTAGATTGTTAAAATACATTCACAAATGTATCATGATTTCACAAATATTTGTCCGTTATTTGAAAGATTGAACTGTTAAATTCAAATGTAATGCTATGGAAAAATATATAAAATCATCATTGATCACAATCTTTTTCTACAGAATACAGAGTAAGTATGTATCTGTCAAGGTAAACAGGATAAGGTTCATCACAATCACCATCTTATGTTGGCATATTTAAATTATACATAAACTGATGTGGATGTCATTTCTTCTTCAACTGAAGGGAAAAATATAAAATTAAGGGAACAATTGTAATAATTCATATACTTAACGTTTTCTAATCTAGTATTTGACTTCTGTGGAGCAGCTGTAGCCCATTAGAGTTAGTGAGTTTTAAAAATGTTAGTAAGTGGAATTTTTTACGAAGCCCCATCTTCTCATTTTTATACTAATGTAACCCCCAGTTCTACGCTTAATGAGTATTACTACTTTCAAAGAGACCTTTCTATTCTGGCGCCATAGGTTCTTATTGGATTGTGTATAATTTAAAACCTGAAATGAATGAAATTCTCATGGACTCAAACAAAGGACATGTCTTTGTGCTTTAGGTCACTCTGTAGCATTTGATACTGTTGTTCACAATATTTTTCAACATAAATTTAGATTAAACTGTTAATCTCTGTTAAAATTGTTAAAGAAAATACATTCCAATGGTTTAAATTGTATGTACCTGATAGATTTTGTTCATGTAAGCTGATAGTCTTCTCCACAAAGTTTGTCATGGAGTTCCACAGGGTTCTGTGCTGGGATCCATACTTTTTTATATTATACATGCGTCCCTTAGAGAATATTATCAGAAAACACTGCATACATTTTTATTGCTACGTAGATAATACCCAGTATGATTCATTTTCGAAGCCAGATGACACAAGTCATATACTTTGGCTACTGGCATATTTTAAAGACATAAGGATGTCCCATAATTTCCTTCCAATATTCAGACAAAACTGAGGTTATTATATGTTTAATTGCATTCTGAATCTGGTTGGCATTACCATACCAGGATAAGTCATATATAATGCACATTATATGCACATTATGACTAATGTGCATATTAAACAATTATGTAGAACTTGTTTCTTTCTTCTGCACGATATCTCTGTCTTATATCTGCATTCATTATTTTTATGCTGGACTATTGTTTTTTATCGTTATCAGGTCATTCTTAAAGTTCACTAAGCCCCAGTTAATCCAAAATGCTGTTGCCAGAGTACTGACAGGGATGATAAAGCGAGTTCATTCTTGTCCAATATTAGCTTCTCTTCAGCGGCACCCAGTTAAATCCTTCAAATAGAGCCTTCAACTTTCAGCAGGCCTCCTTCCTGTGGAACCAGCTTCCAGTTTGTTTTCATGAGACATACAGCCTCTCTACTTTTAAGAAAACTTTCCTTTTTGATAAAGCTAACAGTTAAGGCTAGACATATGACCCGTTATGTAGCTATAGGATCAAAGTCCTAAGAGACTTGATGCGATGAACTAAGCAGTTCTTCACCATTCAGCTCTCACTCTCCCCACATATTTATATACCAGTGGAGCCATATAACTACTTTTTAACTTTTTTTGATAGATAACCTGGCATTCCCTGAGCCCTGGCTCTGCCAGAGGTTGTCCTTTCTACAACTGCAAACTTGTCTAGGGGTTGCTTGATTGTTGAGGTTTTCTCCAGAATAATGTAGGCTTCTTACCTTACAATGTGACTGTTATTGTGATTTGGTACTAAATTGAACTTAAGTGAACTGAAATAACCTTAAGCAGTTCAAATTTTCTTTTCGTCTGTGTTTATTATAGCCTTCAACACCCATCTCAAAGTAAATTCAAAATAAAGTCCTTGTACTTGTATTTTCATTCCTCTCTTCCTTAACTTATCGGGATCCTTGCAAAACACTGACATATGTTCAAGAACCAGTATTAATCATCTTTGCATAAAGAAACAGAAAATTTTCTGTTTGGTTGCAACCTTAATTCTCACAGTTTCTAAAACTATATATCAGTGAAGAAGTTATCAGAGGCCTGTAGAGCAAACCTAGAGACTGAGTCAGGCAAGTGTGGTACTGTCAGGTTTATCCTTTGGTTTTCAGGGTAAACACAAAGGTTATCTTCTTAATGGGTACACCGCCATGGTAAGATATGCTGCAGGCCTAATATGCTCTGGTGCATGTTATCCTTTAGAAAAGACACGAACATGTACAAAACCACAACATAATTACCAATCAGTTCTTTCCAACAAAATCCCTAGAACTTCAGTATTTAGGTAGTAGAAAGGAGTGTAGTTCTAGAGATAGTATTTGTCTTTATCTGACAAGCATCAATAAGAAATGGAGATTCTTAGGGAACAACGGCATTCCCTTCTTTTTAAATCACACATTCTTATGTACCAACTTGCAGATGTATTATCTGTTTAACATCTTTCAATATTTTTAATATAGTCTCTTCATTTGTAAATTATACTGCTTTGCTGCAAGTAGACTAGTCCGTGTCTATGATTAATCAAATTGCACAGTTTTATGTGACCAGACTCATAAAAAGAAGAATCTGGGTTGACTGATCCACCTTCAGTTACTGATGTTGCTGTTGTTTGAATAAGTGACTCGAAATAAGAAAAAGATATCCTGGGTATCATGAACTTGCTTAGTAATGCTGGCCCCAGCTGTGATACAAACACAGCTGCATTCTTGGCATCTTATCCATCAAATGTTATAAAATTAAGTTAGACTGACCAGAAAACTCTGTCCTTTGTCACTCTCTCCTGCAGTAATGTCCACTTGCGGCCCAGATCTGCTGAAGCAAAGAGCTGGACAAAAAAAACAAAAAACCCCACACAATTAGACAGAAAAAAGCACAATTTCCATGTAGCATAATGTATCTCCAGATTATTGCCAGCTGTTTATTTTACAATGGAGGTCACTATAGAAAATTATTCATCCAATCAATTTACTACATTTCATACATTAAAACTGAGCTCACATATTAATCATAACAGGTTTGGCAGCCGTGTGTGTCAGCGTGACAAGGTGTGTGCATTGAGTGTGTATTAGCTGACACACACACACACAAACAACACTTGCACCTTCTCATTCTGCTCAGCTCCTGCCTATCTCACTCATGGTCATCGGAAAATAAATGTAATCAGTGACAACAAGCTAATCCTAAAGCACATTCTTTTGTCGCTGTGAAAAAGAGAAATGAAGGTTGACCTTGATGTAAATATGTGTCTGCCCTCACAAACCGTAATTTGAAAATGATCCTCACATCATTCTCCAGCTAAATGATTTTTTTTGTTCTGTTTGAATGGATTCCTCATTTCCATCTGCAGCCTGCCCATATGGAACAGATTAAAACCTAATTGAATTTCTTGCTTAATTATGTGTAAATTATTGAAGTGGAGGAGGAGTTGAGCCAATTCAAGCTTATTAACTATTCAAACTTATGTCTCACCTACTTAAATATCTTGAGCTTCATTTCCATTTTGGTTTTCAGGGTCTTTTTATTTAAGCCCAAACACCACTTTTTACATTGGGTTTTAATTACTTAATTAAATGTACAGCACTTTGTGTCAGCTGTGGTTGTTTTAAAGTGCTTTATAAATAAAGTTGATGATGATGATGATGTTAATTCAGTCGGTGCAAAAAATAAGGACTTTGATGAATACAAGTAGTTGTTTGGTGGTTTGTGCAACAAAACAAAATGAAATTACATTTTGTTGATCTTGATAGATTGTTAAAGTGTTAATTTATTAGTTTTTAAAAAGGTATTATCCAAAAAAATGAATTCATAATATACAGATAAGTACAAAGACTGTGGCAGATAAACTAAACTAAACCATACTGATACCATATGAAAACAAACTGCCCTTTAATTCAATATTTTTAGTGTATGATTGGTGAATTACCCAGGTGTGGTGGTAGACAACAACGTGAAATATAGCTGCGCTGTCTCCAAAAGTACCTGGATGATTACCTGGATGAATACCTTACCTGTATGATTGAGTATGCATCAAGACATAGCTGTGCTGTTTCCACATAGGCGACTATAGTCAGCTAACATAATAACATAAAATAAAATACTTTGCTCTCTACGACAAAAATATCGCTATCTGCACTTTGGGCTTCCGACCTTTGTATATCACTGCCAGATCAGATATACTACCTTTGCACTACCTTTGTGTTATCACCATATCAGCTGTTAACATTAGCTTTGCTCAGAATTGGCCATTCCACATGTGTCCCCAAGTGATACATCTTTAAATTCCTTGGCTCTGCTTTGATCCCCTAACTAAAGCTACTGCTATAAAACAGTCAAATGCAGTGAGATGAACATCTCTCATTGCTTATTAATAAATCTGTTGATTGAGTGTTTCTAACCTACATGAGAAAGCAGCATTTTTGACCAACACTATTTTCATCTTGCAGGTTCTCTACACTGCTGCAGGCTTGAATGTCTTATCCACTGAATCATCTCATCTCTCGGCAAAAAGACATAAGTAATTAATTGGACAGCAATACGATGCCCTGGCTTTCGTGTTGGCTCAGACTGGAGTGACATGTTACAACTATGAAAGCAATTAACTTAAGCAGGATTAAAAACAACATAAAAAGCCATGCAGCTGAATTATTATGTGCTCTACAAGTGTGCATTGACGGTCATTAACCAGCACCTCAGGATCCTCCATCATAGTTTAATTGTTTCTGTCTACTGTTAGTGCTTTTAATGATAGTGAAACTAAAAATATATATAATGAAAAGGTTTTACATAAAATCGATATTAATCTATATTAATTGCACATGAAGTGAAATGTTTGTCTTTATATGCCTGTTTTGTTTTAATTTGGGTGATTATGGGTTTTGCTGTTCAAAATTAAAAAGTATGTGAGATAATGGATTATCTCGACTTAATATTTCCTTCTAAATTTGAGTAAATTATGTGTGTATCTCAGTCTAGTCGAGTGCAAGCAACTACATTCGAGGCTGCTGACTTGACAATTGTCCAGATGACCTTCACTGGGCAATCCACAAGGACAGTAAGCCCCATAAGGTCATTGCTGAATGTCTAGTCATTCGCTGAGTGCTGCATAGAATGTATGGAAAATTGGAACGCTTTGAAAGGATGAGTGGGGTAGGGAGAGGTGGACAAGAAACAGGGATAACTGCAGCCATTAGATGTTTGCTGAGAAAAGTCAGTGCAAGATCTGACAGCAACGTAATAAATATACATATTTAAACTTTTACCTTAAAAATAAAATTTAAAGCAAAAGTTTTACATTCAGATTTCTATATACAAATAGATTTGTGGGTTATTTATAATTAAAAACATTGTTTTATGATATACGTTTTTATTTCTTCTTAGAACTTGCCAAAGGGTTTCCAACTAGAAGCCAAGTGTGACTACACTTACTATATCGTCACTGTGTTTGGATATGGTTATTGTTTAATTCATTTCACTTTAATTCAAGAATTACAGAACAGCATTACTGTGGTATGAAAAAACAACATATGACGTTTTTTTTCTGAGTTTAGTCGTAAATCTTGAGATATAATGCGCTGCTGCACGACAAAAGATTTGGTAACGTAACACCAACGATAACTCCTTGTGCATTTATTTCAGCTACAGAATCAAAAGTTTCTTTTATGTTTGTGTCTACAACCCACCCTGCCCTCCTTGCAATAGGCCAGCAGCTTGTCTTCTTCCTTGGGGTGGAAGATGAGCGTGTCAGGTGTGAAGTCGATGGACTGCCGCTGGAAGGAGGAACCTTCATCTGTGCTGATAAACAGCATTTGATCTCGTTCATTTATAGAGGAACCCACCAGAATTACCTGTAAGAGATGATAGAGAGAACAGCGAAGAAGAAAAGAAAGAAAAAGAAGAAAAAAGAAGGTCACAGGTGATACGGTCCAAAGCATCCTGCAACATATTTGGTGCTAAGTCAGCAGTCTGTTGAAAATATCCTCCTCATATCAGTACTTGTCCATGTTAATTCACCTGCATGCACTGAAAACCTGATAAATATGAATGCATTCACTTCCATGCATGCACATTCATTCAAGGCCATCCTCTGGAACAGAAAAACTTTCCATCAACCTTACAGGCGGCTTAAACCATGGCAACACTCTATTGATTATCTATTCAGACTTTTATAGCTCATAAAGTGAAAACATTAAATACAGGGGACACCAGGAACTGCCAACCCACCAATCACAATTATGTCCCAGACACTTGCAATAAGTGTCTCAATAGGGGAAATCGATAGGAACTAATGAACCAGTCATGTTCATTAACAGTGCGTGAGAGGTGGGAAGCTATCCCATGAGGGTTTTTGGTTGTTTACAGCAACTCCTTATAAAAAGTGTCCTCAGTCAGAGAAATGCAATAAAGTAACTAGCTGTATTGTTACTTAACAAATGTTTCAGCAAAGATTAATGGATGCAAACTAGAGATATAATTTTAATGAAAGGGATATTCAACATGTAATGGCTATTTAAAAAAATAAGTATTATGTGTGGGCAGAAACAATTGAGCAAACAAATAAATCAACTCATAGGAAATTGTCAAGGTACTTCCAATGCTTTTAATTCTTATTTTAAGACTGCATGCTTTTGTCCACGTACAAAGAAAGAAAAAAATCCCTTTTTAATGCCTATATTCCTCCTTCACTTCCAAAATAACCTTAATATTCAACCTTGCCGAAAGCAATTTGTATTCAATGGTATATTTAATAGTGTTTTCAAAGGTTACAGTAGCTCCTTCTAGAGGGAGTTCAGTACTTTAGTATTAGAAAAGAAAAGCTTCATATTTGTATGCTTATACTTGGGTAAATTTATTACACAAACCTGTAATAAATGCCTCTTACACAGCATGTTTGGCTCATCAAAGCGGGGAAAGCACAGTTTTAATAATGTTCACTTCAGTGTCCCAGTAGGCCAAGAAACTTATGGGTTATCTGCCTGATCTGGATTTCTTTCAGGGCCTTGTGTTACAGAAGATACTTTTAGTAATTTTTGAATAACCAGTCCATCGATCTCTTTGGTCAAAAATCAGTCACACCTGCTGGAGAGCATCCACACACTTGATGCTTTGACAACTAGACCTAAACTCAGAAATCGAATGGTTCCTTTAAATCGCCAGAAAACAAAAAACAGCAGGAAGGATGGGTTTTTTTCAGCAGGAAGCCAAAAAAACCCCAAAAAGATCAAATAAAATAAAAAAGTATACTGTACAAGTTTAAAGCTCTTTAGGGCAGTGATTACACAAAATCTTGAGAGAGTACTTGAGAGATTTCTGTCTCCCTATCAAAGCAGGTAGGGAATAACCTGGAAATTTCAGGTTACATATTTGCTTCTAGAAGAGCATTGCTCATGTTCACAGAAATCTACTCCAGTAGTATTTCCTCTTTGTCCTTGCTGTCGATCTTTTCTTTTATTATCCTTTAATCCAACCTCTGTTTTGTTTTTATCTAAAGAAACACAAAGCTGGTGTAAAACCAGTGGCTATGTCCATCTTTTATACTGTCCGTTTCTAGAAAAAGAAAAAAATCATTACTACTTTTATAGCTAAACTAACACTGTGCTATTTTATTTTTTGTCCATATTTAATGTGTTCAGTGATTTGTATTATGTATGCCTATTTTCTGAACACATTTCTGGCAAATCTTCACCTGTCATTTCTTTTTATAGTCATCAGAACAGCTTCAATATCACAAAAGCCCTTACCCTAAACCTATAACTTCTTGATGCATGCTCAACTTTTCTCCCACAAAAACGCTAGGTCCGGATGAACAGAATCAACTTTTGGAGACTAAACCTATAACCATAACCTAATTGTAAACCTGACGCTAAAACTTGAGGGGACTGAGATTTTGGTCCCCTTCAGGGCTGTTGGTCCCCAGAAAAATGTCTAAACAGGTACACACGCACACACACACAACCCCTATTAGGATTCTCATCATGACTTCAATTAAGGAGTGTGTGTAGAATAACACATCTTTCTGGGTTGATACTTGAGAACTGTGTGTGAGTTGGGTGTAACTTCCGTTAGCACCACAGTCAATTAAAAGCTTGGTGTTTGTTTTGCAGGCAGAGCATGGTCAACAAGGAAGAGGAGTAGAATGATGATGTTAGAACAGCAGGAAAGAAGACTTTATTTCTTATAATACAGTTAATTTAGAAAATGTCAGCTGGGATTTGCTCAGTGTATTTGTTGTTTACAGCTAAAAAGCTCCACTGAAAAGCTCAAGTTCACCCTGTGGATGTAGGAAGTCAGCAAACAATTACTATCCTTAATTTCTACCAAAATGACCACTCCCAATCTCATATTTACATGTGTTTACAAAGTCTTTTGGCTTCTATGGTATAAAGCCTGATGACAGCTGTTTTGGCACACACTTTTGCCTCATGTCCCTGTGGGGCAGGTCCATCAATCGGTCAGCCCTCCTGTGCCAACATGTCATCATTTAAAGGATATCACTCGGTTTAACCTAGTTAAGCTAAGACAAACACTGAACATCCTCAGGACACACACGTACACAGTCCCACCTCGCATATTTCTCCTGTTTTGGCTTCCCTTCATTGGCTTCCTGTTAAATCCAGAATTGAATTCAAAATCCTGCTCCTCACATACAAGGTCTTAAATAATCAGGCCCCATCTTATCTTAATGACCTTGTAGTACCATATCACCCTATTAGAGCGCTCCGCTCTCGCTCTGCAGGCCTACTTGTTGTTCCTAGAGTATTTAAAAGTAGAATGGGAGGGAGAGCCTTCAGTTTTCAGGCCCCTCTTCTGTGGAACCAGCTTCCAGTTTGGATTCGGGAGACAGACACTATCTCTACTTTTAAGATTAGGCTTAAAACTTTCCTTTTTTCTAAAGCATATAGTTAGGGCTGGACCAGGTGACCCTGAATCCTCCCTTTGTTATGCTGCAATAGATGTAGGCTGCCGGGGGATTCCCATGATGCATTGAGTTTTTCCTTTCCAGTCACCTTTCTCACTCACTATGTATTAATAGACCTCTCTGCATTGAATCATATCTGTTATTAACCTCTGTCTCTCTTCCACAGCATGTCTTTATCCTGTCTTCCTTCTCTCACCCCAACCGGTCGCAGCAGATGGCCGCCCCTCCCTGAGCCTGGTTCTGCCGGAGGTTTCTTCCTGTTAAAAGGGAGTTTTTCCTTCCCACTGTCGCCAAAGTGCTTGCTCATAGGGGGTCATATGATTGTTGGGTTTTTCTCTGTATCTATGAAGCGCCTTGAGGCGACTTTTGTTGTGATTTGGCGCTATATAAATAAAATTGAATTGAATTGAATTGAATTGAATATAGACATCATATCAACAAATGGAGACAAATGAGATGACAAATGCTTGAAAAAGAAGCATAAAGGTGCACCGGATCTTATGAATATGATTGTGTCAGTTGGTGAAGTTGCATAATCTCACCCAAAACAACCTGAAACTCGCTACTCAGAGGTACTGAGTACTATAAGCTTAGCAAAAAACAAAAAAAAGTTACAAATAAATAAACAATAAAAATCTGTACTACCACAAAGGTCATGCTCTTGATGTGTTTGCATTTGTAACTAGATTTCTGTAGTTTTAGCGACAGTGAAACACAGATCATCATGCAACGAAGCTAAACACAATTATACTTTTAGATAGTATTTTTAATTATTCGTTTTTTATGAAATGCTTTTCATTCAGTCTTTAAATTTGTTTGCTTGCTTTGTCACAATGTCCACTACTAAGCCTATGGAAGCTTTTGACTAACCTTGATGCCATCAGATTATCTTTTTTTTTGTCATCAGAGATTTAAATGAAAACACACTGTTTAACTGAAAGTATCTGTTTGCACAGGAGGTGTGGGCTGTTAGTAGTCAGGCTGAGGAGGGGAAATGCTGCTCAATTGCATCATGGGACTAGAAACAGAATGAGAGCGTTTTTGAAATCTAGTAGGAGACACACACAGCGCTTTGAGTGCTCAGACAGAGTAGAAAAGCGCTATATAAGAACAAGTCCATTTACCATTACCATTTACACACTGAGGACTCCAAGTTGAGATATTTCTAAGCTTAAAGTGTATTACTAAATCACTTGAGAAATCTTTGCAGTTCCATTTGATTGTACTGGTCTTTTTGAGACCTTAGGTGAAAGGAGTTTAAAATTAAATTCAAAACCTTAGCCAAAAAAATAAACCTTTTCTATTCTATGCACTATTGTGAGTTGTGCATTTTATGTGGTACTTAAACGTCTTGTAACCCCTCCATATTCATGCATTGTTCCCTTATTGGGTTTCAACCTGGGAAACTCAAAATGGGACAAAATTGCTAAAACGAATCTTAAAATTGTTTTATCTTTTATTATTCACCACAGAAACCACAGAAAATAATGTAGGAGTTTGTAAAAGATGAGTGTGCCACTGATGCACTCATCCTCATGGCGCAGTAACCTGACTTACCAACAAGTGGCAGTCTTGTCAAACTGTAGGCTCGGAGGAATGCCTTCAAATCTTTACAGAGTTGAAACTGAGCTTGACTAACCAACTGACAGATAAGAAGGTGAACTTTTCAGTGAGGCTTCAAAAAAATGGGATCGGGGGAGGGCAGACAAGTTATGATCCTCCACAATCAAAGGACTTTGATACATTCTTCCTTCATAACGATTTCCTCCGAGTAATAGCTCAAGCTTAGCAAAGCACAGTGCTCCTATTGTGCATGGCAGATAAAAGCAGACTCTAAACTTCCTGTGTCTGCTGTGGAGACTTCTGGGGTGTGACACATTAAGGGGACTTATAGGAACAAAACTCAGCTCTTTTTAATCTGCAAAACGGCTTACGTAATCTATGCGATGTTTGATAATCTTTCGATCACAGTTGCTCAGATTATAGAGCTGATACTCTCTGATGTGTGTCAACAATGATCAGTTCCTGCTGTCAATTATAAAGCAGCACAATCTTCTTGGCAGCTTAAAACAGCTTATAAAAGAGTGCTGGTGTGCAGTTGGAACATGAACAACATGAAGGTCTATGCCCAGAGAAGAATGAGAATGTGCATTTGTTTTGCATGACACATCTTTGAACAGCTGAAGGGTTTTATGGCTGCAGGCTGATATGGCTGATGAAAACCTCAAGTCTTGAGAATGGAGAAAGCTTTTGCACGATACAAGCACACCGGCACAAATGCACACCTATGCAAATGAATTGTGTACTTACTGTACATGTGCACAGAAAAATGAGAGAAGTCGATGAAGGATACCGTTTGAATTGTTATTT
This sequence comes from Aulonocara stuartgranti, assembly GCF_965226115.1. NCBI lineage: Eukaryota > Metazoa > Chordata > Actinopteri > Cichliformes > Cichlidae > Aulonocara > Aulonocara stuartgranti. Next base: position 25,112,190 of record NC_138941.1, read on the forward strand.
TGCAAATATTATTTGTGAAAGTAATAAATCAATGAAGAACTCCACGCCATGTTCAAGGTAATTATCTCAAAAATAGCTTTCAGTAGTCTTGTTATCCTTATATTCAGCCTGCTATCTATAATTCACAATACATTTTTGTTTCTCGTAACTTTGTTATGAACTCGTAGGAAAGATTCAATGGCCTGCCATGTAGCCATGTTTTGGAAAACTGTAAGTGAACCTTCCCAGATTTCAGCAATGAGTGACAGACAGATATAAAAGAAGATAAACCTAATTAGTTAGGACCTAGTCGTATAAATCAGAATGTTTCTTTGTTATTGACATCTGGGTCAACACACATAAACATACCCATACACAGGCATACTAGTGCAGTTCCTGGTACAGTTCCTTTCCACTCAATTACATATATAAATTGCTTGAGTTCTAGCTTCCACTGGGAGAGAGGGCCCCATGTGACCACAGCTTACTGAGCCATGGTCTGTTAGGAAGACCTGGGAGGGGAACGCAGCATGGGAGGCAAGAGGATATCACCAGACAGCATAACAAGTTTCAGAAGATGCTCAGTTAGTCCCTCCCTTTAGTCTTGTTGTGGTTATTAAACTAAACAAGGATGGATGGAAGTTTTGATCAGACAACCACCTTTTATTTATGACATGAGTCTCCCTCGTGCCCTACCTGAAGTACTGCACATCTCTGTTGTACCATCTTAGTTTAAGATTTGTTTGCAGTGTATTTCAGGATTGTTTCATATCACCAATGAAACAAATCCTCTTCAGGTAGTTCTTGTCATATCAAAATATAGTCATGCTATTTGGACAGAGTGTGAAATCAAGGTCATCTTGCTGAAGTGGTTTGCATAAGGACCAAACAGCCATTTCATTTGAATGAATTAGCAGGGCATATAGTGCCTGAATACCTATAATAATGTTCTTTTTGTGGAGGATTAGGACAAAGAATATGAGAGGCTCATTTTAAAGCCTAGAGTAGTTTGAAAGTTTGAGAGTATTGTATGTCTGTTTGATCATTTCGAACATTTTTAACTTTCTAGAAGACTGAAAAAGCAATGTTACCTTAAAAAACTGTTTTTGACTCCAATCTCAGTAACTCAGCAACAAGCTATGAAATGACCTTGAGTTGAGACTGTTTTGCCCGAGGTCAAGATTGTAGCATCAAACTCCACTTCTGTCTAAACCCAATAACAACTATGACATTTCTTATTGAGTTAGAGGAGCAAAAACGATTTTTATGATACTATTTGGTCTTATATTCACTTTTATAATATCTTCCACTGTGGTAATTCCACTAGTTTAAGTGTGGTTTCAACTTTGTCAATATTTTCAATCAATCCTCAAGCAGGTTAATCCATAATGTTGAATGGATATTGTATCACTTCAATATTCATTCCCAGTACAATCAGTTTCAAATTTAAAGACTTAGCAAAAGCCTCTTGCTCAGAAGCCAGTCTTGACTCTTTCCAGCATTTTTGTCCCTGCACTTCTCTAAGGTGAGGTGAGAAGTGGTTAGAATGGGGAATCAGAAAGCCAAACATGAACAACACATTGTCAGAGGTGTCAGAGATAGAGGTGTGAGAGGTCTGGCAGTGTGTTTTTTGGCCAGCTTTGCGACAGTGTGACAGTCCGACAGTCCATTAGCTTCCACCCAGGCAGCTCCATTTGTGTTACAATGGAGGTGACCAGTTTCAGCAAAGTCCCACATCTTGGCTTGAGTTTAGATGAAAACACACACACACACACACACACACACACACACACACACACACACACACACACACACACACACACACACACACACACTGAGGGTGTGGAAAATCACCAGTCTGAGAGGACCAGTAGTTGAAGAGCATGAAGTTCAAATGCATATTCTTTATACCAAACTTTACAACCTAATGCACTGAAAAAATAATATTGAGAGGCTGGCAGGGGCTGTAAATGTGACAGGAAACACACCCACGTTTTTTTTTTAATACAGTGACAAATAATGTGATTAAAGTAATGCATTAGTAAGTAATGCATTACTTTAATCACAATACATTTTTTAGTAACGCAGTAATGTAACGTGTTTATGCTGAACACTAGCCCTATCTTCAGTCCTTTTCAGTTCATGTGCTGGAGGGAGGACAGTGGTGCAACAGTCTACATCTTTTAAGTGGAGTGGAGATGAACATTACTTTTATTTTTATTGTGCAAAAACATCTGTACAGTCTCAAGCTAATGCAAAGCTATCCAAGAACCCAGAATGATGTTAAAGTTAAGTGTATGCTAACACTAGCCAAGCAGCTTGGCCTACTCTTCAGCAGCTAACAAAGATAGTAATGAGTAGTCATGCTGGGAACATTGTAGCCTCCATTTCTCTCTGTACATGATTCAAGAGCAGAATAACTGTGGCGATCACTTTGAAGTCTCCTTGGGCTTTTTCAGCTGTGTTGTGTTGGTGGTTTTGTATGTCTGTCCTCTGTCCAATGCAGGTGTAACCCAGTTCCTAAAATCATCTCAAACAGAAAGAGAAGAAAAATTAAAACATTTAATGTTCATTGTTCTGTTCTTACTGTCCCGGTTAATGAAAGTGAAATGAGATCAAAATAATTATTTAAACATAGAAGGGATGCAGATTATATATGATATGCTCTGGTCAAACAAGGGTTAAGTTTCTCAGAGGGTTGATGAGCTCTGATGAGAGCCTATTGTTTTACTCCACTCCTCACATGTCAGCCAATCGGTGAAGCTCTAGGCAGCTCTTGTCCCTCCTTAGTACCAGCTCCCAAGTTTTCAGTCTCTTGCTTCTACAGCCGAACAGAGCAGACGGACTAAAACTTTTGTTATCGGTAAGCTGGAGAAATTAACCTCTAACGAGTTAAAAGAAATACCATCTAAACTGATATTTTTCACAAATTATGTATTTGCACTTGTTGTTGTCAAGGGCAGAGCGAAACCGGAGGGTTTACTGAGCTGTGGCTCCATGTAAATGCTGAGCATCCACTCGACGGCGGTAAGCTAAATGTGGCTAATCAGACACGTGATGTGCGGAGTGTGGGTACAGTTGTTCGATGTCTCTGAAACGCACTGTTGTTATGCTAGTTAGAGCATTAACTAAGTCATTAACATGTGAAAAGTTGTAAATGGTTAAAGCAGCTAAAAATAACTTTATGAGAGATAATTGTAAGCAGACTTTATCCTGCTTCCTGTTTAAATTTTGATGTCAATCGGTTGTTTTACAATACTCAGTATTGAACACTTGGAGGTAATTTTTAGTGTATTTCCACTTGTACTAGTAGGCCTATGGTACAAGCGGGATTAAGCACGTCTATTTTAATACTCCTATTTGTGGACTGAGTCCTTGTGTTTACGTGTTATTGAAATTGATTATTTGCACTTTGTTCAATTTCTGATAAGCATTTGCATATTATTCCATTTCTTAAAAGGGGTAATATACTTATTTATTTGTGATTAGATATATATGTACAGTGAGTTTATTTTGATCGATGTAATTAATGTTTACAATGAAAGTGAATTATATGGTGACTATAATTCCTGAATGTTTAAAACCTTGTAGATAATCTTTAATGTTACTGCAGGTTACAAATAATTGAACCTTGATACTGTGAAATTTTGGATATTGCTACTTTGACCTTTGAAACTTGATATTTTAATGTTGTACAACATGACTGAACTGATGATGATTGAATTGATGATAGCTGATCTGAATAGTAGTTACTGCACTGTGACACTACTTTAGTTTAATTTGTGAGAGTTATCCTTAAAGGGCATGTGACATATATTTGGCCATTGTTTATAGGTCAGGTTTTTATATGGGACGAATCCAAAGACCAGGTCAGCGATTCCAGAACCCAGAGTGTTCCAGTGTTCACTGGATGGCGAGCCAACCCAAGATCCTAGGAGACGATATACATGTACACGCACACTCATTTGCACATTGATGGACTACAATCCTCTACTGTACAAGTAGTACGGTAGGACAGACAATCACACACACACTCCTTGTCAGATGAATTCTATGGGCCCCACCGGTACCATTTGGACTTAAAAAAGACTAATTCTTTTACTTGTGCACAATTTTATTTAATTCTATTTTTTTTTGCTACTTTGGGGGAAATTTTTATACTTGACATTCTGTTAAAACCTGTTGTAATACTGTGTTGTTTACAAATTTCTTTTACAAGGCTTAACATCACTAAAGTACTTTTAAAGCCACATAACTGTGTTTGTCTGGTTTCTCTGCCATTTGTGTACCAGAGCTCTAAGAGTCGTTCTCAGTCTTCTGACACTAGCCCAAATTGCTTATTACTTTGGTAATTATCCATTGGTACTTTATGTAACTCCACGTAAGTGCTACAAAAGTGGCGAGCCAGCCAGGAGCTCTTTGGTGCATGAATATCAGCAGTGAAACCTCCTTAAAGTGTGTATTGTCATTGAAACATCTTTTGCTATTGCCACAAGATGGATTTTGTATTGAGCTCAGGTATCAAAGTCCCCAATGCAGTAATTGTTAGTGGTACACTCAATTCATCGGATGATGAAGGGGTTCTTGACTTTTTGAAGCAGTATGGTACCTTTAGAGCCGTCCCAGTTGTAGATCCAAACTCAGAATTTTTCAAAAACCTGATCGTCGAGTACCGAAGTGGTAACGCCATTGATGCCTTAACTGATCTTTTGCCATACACATATGAAGTTGAAGGGAAGCCCGGTGTAAAATACCATGTAAGAGCTCTCTCCAGCGTTTACACTGCCAAGGTGGGTGGCAGTGCTACTAAGTCCTACTTAGATGAAATAAAGCAGGTGGCAAAACTGAGTGGCAAAAGTTTTGAAGAGGTACTGAAGTCGATGATGACAGAGATCAGTGAAATCATTGGGAGTTCAGAGACCGATGATGAATGTATGCTCTCCTCCATGCAAGTTGATGATCCAGACAGGGAGAACCAGCTTCACCCCTCTCTTGAAACTTCTGAGATTGCACGCCAGCAGTTTTCTGAAGATCCACCCCAGGTAGGATTGATTCAAGGTGGTGCGGAGCCACACCTACCTGTTGATTTCAAAAAGAGCCCATTTAGTGCGGCAAACAGTTTCAACCCACCTGAAATTCAGAAAGTCATTGTGGAACACATCGTGAAGAAAGATGACTTGATTGCACATTCATATTCTCCAATGAGACTCCGGTCATTCTCTGGCAGGATCCCCAGACCCAGCGGTGAGACAGATTATGACACATGGCGTTCACATGTCGAACTTCTCAGGAAAGACCCTGCCATGTCTGAACTTCAAAAATCTAGAAAGATCTTTGAGAGCTTGTTGTCCCCTGCAGCTGACATTGTCAACCGACTGAGCCCAGAAGCTACACCTGAGACTTACCTTCAGTTGTTGGATGCAGCTTTTGGAACAGTGGAAGATGGAGAGGAGCTTTTCGCCCAATTCATGAACACTCTTCAGGATCCTGGTGAAAAGGCCTCTGCGTACCTCTGCCGTCTTCAGGGCGCATTGAACCTTACTCTGAAGAGGGGAGGAGTCTCTGCTGGGGATGCCGATAAACACATTCTCAAGCAGTTTTGTCGTGGATGTTGGGACCACACCTTGCTCTCAGATCTTAATCTTGAAAACAAGAAAAGCCAACCCCCAACATTCTCAGAACTTCTATTAATGCTCCGGACAGAAGAAGATAGACTGGCAGCTAAAGCTACACGGATGAAGAAACACCTTGGCTCAACCCGGCAGCGGGTTGTGGCGCACTGTCAAAAGACTTGCACCTGTAGTGAGCTACAGGCAGTGACTCAATCTGATTCTGACCCGTTGACAGATCTGAGGAAGCAAGTTGCATCCCTACAGAGTCAGCTTACTAATTTGATGGCAAAGAAACAGAAGAAAAGCTCGAAGCCTAAGGACAAGGCCGAGTGTGATTTATGTGAGATGGCTATGGCAACACCTAGCATCAAGGTCACAAGTGCGAAGCCTGCCAACTTGCGGCAGAGCACCCAGCCAAAACCATGGTACTGCTTCAAGTGTGGTCAGGATGGCCACATCTCAGCAAGTTGCAGTAATGACCCAGACCCCACTCTTGTCGCTGATAAGAGGAAGCAATTGAGAGAGAAGCGTCGCATTTGGGAGATGCAAAACACTCCATCTGCTGACCAGGATTTTTAGACGCAGTCTCAGTTGTGGGGCAAACTGGGACTGAAGCAGGTCAACATCGTCCCGCTAAATCTGGAAGTCAAGCTAAACCAAGAGCACAGGCCACTTTGAGTCAATCCCATGTTGGAGAACAACCTTTCAGACTACCTAAGAGGCTCATAGGCACAAAGAGTACAGGTCAAGTCACGATCAAAGGTAAGGTGTGCAGTTGTCTCCTTGACACAGGTTCTCAAGTGACCACTGTCACCAAGTCCTACTATGACCAGTATTTGTCTGAGCAACAGATAGAGCCACTACATGACCTTCTGGAGGTTGAAGGGGCCAATGGGCAGCTTGTACCTTACCTGGGTTATGTTGAGATTGGAATCACCTTTCCTAAAGACTTTCTTGGTGCTGAACTAGAAGTCAAAACGCTAGCTCTAGTAGTCCCAGACACCGGGACATTAACGAAGTCTTGTGTATTGATAGGAACAAACACTCTTGATGTAGTGTATGAAATGTACAGAGAGGCAAACCCAGAGGGCTACCATCCCATTCCTCATGGGTACAGAACCGTACTCAAAGTACTGGAGTTGCGGCAAAAGCAAGGTTCAGATGAAAACGTTGGATTAGTGAGGATGCGTGGCAAGGATGAAGTGAACGTCCCAGCTGGGAAAACAGTCGTTCTGGAGGGGACAGTATCAATCAAGGAATTTTACACTGAGAGATCTGCCCTGTTGGAATATCCTTCAGTATCTTCCCTGCCTGGAGGGCTTTTGGTGCAAACCTGTCTCCTTGACTTGCCAAATAACCAGTTGTGCAAGCTACCTGTAGTAGTTTCCAATGAGTCAGAGCATGACATTACCATCCCAGCAAAGAGTGTGATTGCAGAACTCAGTGCAATACAGACTGTCCTATCTCACAAACAAATTGTGAGTGAGCCATCAGAGTGTGAACCATCCAGGACCTCTAGTGTGACATTTGACTTTGCCGACTCTCCCATCCCTTCTGACTGGAAAGATCGCATTACTCAAAAGCTGAGCAGTATGCCAGAGGTCTTCGCCCAGACTGATCTGGATTTTGGAAGGACGGACAAGGTCAAACACCACATTAAGCTATCAGATGAGACACCATTCAAACACAGAGCCCGACCGATTCACCCGCACGACATAGAGGCTGTTCGAAAGCATTTGCAAGAGCTTCTCACAACTGGAGTAATCCGCGAGAGCGAGTCCCCATTCTCTTCGCCAATTGTTGTGGTCAGGAAGAAGAACGGTCAGGTACGTCTGTGTGTTGACTACCGTAAGTTAAACTTACAAACAGTGAAAGATGCATACGCCCTCCCAAGACTGGATGACACCTTCACCGCACTCTCAGGTTCCAAGTGGTTCAGTACACTCGATCTTAAATCCGGCTATTATCAGATCGAAGTTGCAGAGAGTGACAAGCCCAAGACTGCCTTTGTCTGTCCACTAGGTTTCTGGGAGTTCAACCGTATGCCACAGGGAGTGACAAACGCGCCAAGTACTTTTCAGAGGCTTATGGAGAGATGCATGGGAGACATAAATCTGAAGGAAGTTGTTGTTTTCCTGGATGATCTCATAGTTTTCTCGAAAACCCTTGAGGAGCATGAAGCCAGACTCATGAAAGTCCTGGAACGCTTAAAGGAGTATGGCTTAAAGCTGTCCCCCGAGAAGTGCAAGTTCTTCCAGTCCTCAGTTCGGTACTTGGGGCATGTTGTTTCTCAACACGGAGTAGAAACTGACCCAGAAAAGACAGCCACACTTAAAACTTGGCCAGTCCCTCAGAACCTTAAGGAGCTGAGATCCTTCCTTGGGTTCTGTGGATATTACAGACGGTTTGTTAAAGGCTACTCAAGTATTGTGAAACCGCTGAACGATCTAACGTCCGGTTATCCACCACTGAGGAAGCATTGCAAATCAAAAGGGAGGAGTAATCAGTATCATGATCCAAAGGAGCCGTTTTATGGACGGTGGACCCCTGCATGCCAGAAAGCATTTGAGACTATCATTGACAAGCTAACGTCGCCTCCAGTCCTGGCCTTTGCTGACCCAAAGCTGCCTTACATCCTTCATACGGATGCGAGCACTACGGGCCTTGGAGCAGCCTTATACCAGGAGCAGGAGGGACAGCTGCGGGTTATCGCCTATGCGAGTAGAGGTTTGTCAAGTAGTGAGTCCCGCTATCCAGCACATAAGCTCGAGTTTTTGGCTTTAAAGTGGGCTGTAACAGAGAAGCTGAGTGACTACCTCTATGGCAATCAGTTCACCGTTGTCACAGACTCAAACCCTCTGACCTACATCCTCACCTCAGCAAAACTCGATGCAACCAGTTACAGGTGGTTGGCGTCCCTCTCTACCTTCAATTTCAGACTCCAGTATCGTTCTGGAAAACAAAATGGAGATGCCGATGGACTCTCGCGTCGTCCTCATGGCAGGCTACCTGATGACCTTACATCTCAAAAAGAGAGAGACCGGATATGCCAGTTCGCAAAACAACATCTGTCAGATCCAGACAATATTGACTCAGTCGATCAGGACGTTGTTCATGCTATCTGTGAGAGACAGTTTGTTTATCATTCAACCACCTCTGAAGCTTTGGGTGATGATGCAGGTATAACCCTTGTCGAAAGTCTTGCCATTTCTGGAGATGCTATACCTGACAGCTTTGAGCAGGAAGAAACATTGGGAGGCTTACACATCATTCCCCACCTGTCACCGGCAGATCTCAGAGACAGCCAGAGATCTGATCGGTGCATCAGACATGTTATTACCCAGATAGAGAGTGGGGAGAAACCCCCTCCCACATTGAGGAAAGAACTTCCAGACGTAGTCCTGTTGCTGAGAGAGTTGAACAGGTTCGAGCTGTGCAATGACATTCTCTACAGAACACGAAGAGAAGGCGGTAATAAACATTACCAGTTGGTCTTACCTGAAGACCTGCGAGAGTCTGTGTTGACAAGCCTACATGACAATATGGGTCATATGGGAATAGAGCGCACACTCGATCTGGTCAGAGCCAGGTTCTATTGGCCAAGAATGTCCTCAGATGTGGAGAAAAAGATAAAGACCTGCCACAGGTGTGTGCGCAGGAAAACGTTACCTGAGAAGGCTGCACCTTTGGTGAATATCATGACGACAAGACCCCTCGAGCTAGTCTGCATGGATTTCCTATCCATTGAACCAGACAGCAGTAATGTGAAAGATGTTCTTGTCATCACAGATCATTTTACTAAATATGCAGTCGCTATCCCAACATCAAACCAAAAAGCTCGGACTGTCGCAAAGTGTCTGTGGGACCATTTCATAGTACACTATGGCATTCCTGAAAAATTACACAGCGATCAAGGGCCTGATTTTGAGTCTCAGTTGATCAAGGGGCTGTGTGAAGTAGCAGGCATACAGAAAATTCGGACTACGCCGTACCACCCTAGGGGCAACCCGGTGGAGCGTTTTAACCGAACACTCTTAAGTATGCTTGGAACTCTGGAGAACAAAGACAAGTCACATTGGAAGGATTTTGTAAAGCCTTTAGTTCATGCGTACAACTGTACCAAGAACGAGGTAACTGGATTCACACCGTATGAGCTGATGTTTGGGCGTCAGCCACGGTTGCCTGTCGATTTGGCTTTCGGTTTACCTGTGAGAGAACAACAAAACAAGTCACACTCCCAATATGTTAAGGACCTCAAATCCCATCTTGAGGAGAGCTATAGAATAGCTACACGGAGTGCTGCAAAGGTAGCCGAAAGGAACAAAACCAGATTTGACAAACATGTGACCACATCTACCTTGGAAATCGGGGACCTAGTGCTGGTCAGGAACATACGCATTCGAGGAAAACACAAACTCGCCGATAAATGGGAGCAGACCGTCCATGTGGTGGTGAAACGAGCTGGAGACCTCCCTGTCTACACCGTTAAACCAGAGGGCGGGGATGGCCCCATACGCACCCTACACAGAGACCTCTTACTCCCTTGTGGGTTCCTCTCTGCAGCCAAGGAAGTGAAACCTGAACAACCAGAACCCAAGAAAAGGCCCAGAACGCGACGGACCACTCAGAAAGACAATGAAAGAGCAGATCACCCCTCGGACGAGGATGATATTGTTTCAGTCCACTGGTTTACAGATAGATCAGTGCCAAATGACTCGGCGTACATTGTCAAGCGAGATCTTCTGCTGACCCATAAATCAAGTCTTGGTCAAGATGATGTGACTGCAGATCAAGACAAGTTGGCTGGTAATGCTCCAGCTTGTGCAGACACCATCTCCGATGTTGTTCCAGCCAGTCATGCTGACCATAACCAACCTTATGACAATCAGATTGCGAGTTATGGAGAAGCCTTGTATGGGGAAGACTTAGCCGGAAATGACGAACCTGAAAAGGAAAGAGACTTACCCGGAAATGACGAACCTGAAAAGGAAAGAGACTTACCCGGAAATGACGAACCTGAAAAGGAAAGAGACTTACCTTCTACGGATCGCCCTGACATGAGGGATGAACAAATCCTACTTCTTTCGGACATGTTAGGGAGTGATGAGGAAGGAGAGGACTTGATATTTGACAGGGAAACAGTAAACAAAGAGAGAGATGAACAAACAAGCAAAGAAATTCCTGTTCGAAGATCAGAAAGAAGTCGCCAGCCACCAAAAAGGCTAGACTATGCTGAATTGGGAAATCCCCTTGTCACTGTGGTCAAATCATTATTTCAGGGTTTAACCACAGCTTTCATTGACTCTTTAAATTCTAAAGAATCAGAATCAGAATCAGAATCAGAATGGGTTTATTGCCAGATGTTGAGGTTTACAACATTAGGAATTTGCTGCGGTGCTTCAGTGCAAACAATAAGAATTAAAGTGCTATGTAGAGAAAGATATGTGCATGAGATATACATTAGATATATACATGAGAATAAGAATTAAGAGTGCTACGTAGAAGGATATATACATGAGTGCAGGTGGTGATCAGTGCCAGACATGAAATGATGCAGTGACACAGCGTAGGGTCATGTGTGAGTGGCGGGGACAGTCATGTGGTTATTGTTCATGTGTCCAACAGCAGAGGGGAAGAAACTGTTCTTGTGGCGAGAGGTTCTGGTGCGAATGGACCGGAGCCTCCTGCCTGAGGGGAGCAGGTCAAACAGACTGTGTCCAGGGTGGGAAGGGTCAGCTGAGATCCGGGCTGCACGCCCCAGTGTCCTGGAGGTGTACAGGTCCTGCAGAGATGGGAGTCTGCAGCCAATCACCTTCTCAGCAGAGCGCACAACACGCTGCAGTCTCTGTTTGTCCCTGACAGTGGCTCCAGCGTACCACACGGTGATGGAGGAGGTGAGGATGGACTCGATGATTGCGGTGTAGAATTGCATCATCGTCCGTGTTGGCAGGTTGAATTTCTTCAGCTGCCTCAGGAAGTACATCCTCTGCTGGGCTTTCTTGATGACGGAGGTGATGGTGGGCTCCCACTTCAGGTCCTGGGTGATGGTGGTACCCAGGAAGCGGAATGAGTCCACAGAGGTGATGGGGGTGTCAGTCAGGATGATGGGGGGGAGTGGGGCTGTGTGCTTCCTGAAGTCCACAATAATCTCCACTGTCTTCTGGGCATTCAGCACCAGGTTGTTGTGGCTGCACCAGGACACCAGACGTTCAACCTCTCTCCTGTAGGCAGACTCGTCCCCGTCCGAGATGAGTCCAATAACGGTGGTGTCATCTGCAAACTTGATTAGCTTGACAGACTGGTGGGTGGAGGTGCAGCAGTTGGTGTACAGGGAGAAGAGCAGAGGAGAAAGAACACAGCCCTGAGGGGAGCCGGTGCTGATGGTCCGGGAGTCCGAGACATTCTTCCCCAGCCTCACGTGCTGCTTCCTGTCCGTCAGGAAGTCAGTGATCCACCGGCAGATGGGATCAGGCACATTCATCTGGGAAAGCTTGTCTCGGAGATGGTCTGGAAGGATGGTGTTGAAGGCAGAGCTGAAGTCCACAAACAGGATCCTGGCGTAGGTTCCTGGGGAGTCCAGATGCTGCAGGATGAAGTGTAGGGCCATGTTGATGGCGTCGTCTACAGACCTGTTGGCTCTATATGCAAACTGCAGGGGGTCCAGGAGGGGGGCCGTGAGGGTCTTGAGATGGGAGAGAACTAGGCGCTCAAATGACTTCATGACCACAGATGTCAGAGCCACGGGTCTGTAGTCATTTAGTCCAGTGATCCTTGGTTTCTTGGGGACAGGGATTATGGTAGAGGACTTGAAGCAGGCAGGCACATGACATGCCTGCAGTGAAGAGTTGAAAATGCCAGAAAACACTGGGGCCAGCTCGTTTGCACAGTGTCTGAGGGTGGCAGGAGACACACCGTCTGGGCCGGGAGCTTTCCGAGCATTCAGATTCTTAAACTGCTTCCTCACATCTGCTTCATGAATATGAAGAGTTGTGGTCGGAGGAGGTGGTGTGAAATCCTCTTTTGTGTGGGGTGGGGGGGCGGGTGTTGTAGGTGAACAGTTTGAAGGTGGTGATGGCTCTATGGAGGGGGGAGAGGTGGGGGAATGAGTGTCCAAAGTGCCTCTATTGTTGGGGTCGTTGGAGGTGTGAAGGCTGCCTGATGGCTCGTCAAAACGGCAGTAGAAGTCGTTAAGGGTGTTGGCCAAGAGCAAGTCATCAGTGGAGTGGGGGGTTTTAGGCTTGTAGTTTGTAATATTCCTAAAACCTTTCCACACAGAGGCCGAGTCATTCTCTGATATCTGCTGCTGCATCTTCTCAGAGTGCTGATGTTTGGCAATGTCCACTTCCTTAGTGAACTTGTACTTGGCCTCTCTGTAGCAGTCCCTGTCTCCGCTTCTGAACGCCTTACTCTTTTCCAGCCACAGCTTTTTGAGTTTAGGGGTAAACCAGGGTTTGTCGTTGTTATAACTCACCCTGGTGCGTGATGGCACAATGCTGTCCTCACAGAAGTGGATATAGGAGGTGACAGTGTCCGTAAACTCGTCCAAGCTGTTAGAAGCAGCCTTCAAAGTGTCCCAGTCTGTGGTCTCCAAACACGTGCGAAGCTCCTCCACAGCCTCGTTGCTCCACAGTTTTTTGGTCCTCACGACAGGTTTGGAGAGCTTCAGCCTCTGTCTGTACGCGGGGATTAGGTGGATCATGACGTGATCAGAAAGTCCGAGTGAAGCGCGCGGCACCGCGCGATAGGCCCCGCTGATCGTGCTGTAGCAGTGATCCAATGTCCTCTCCTCTCTGGTCGGGCATTTAATATACTGTTTGTATTTCGGAAGCTCATGGCTCAGATTGGCTTTGTTAAAGTCCCCAAGAGCAATGATGAGAGAGTCCGGGAATGTCCGCTCCGTGTGGAGAATCTGCTCCGCGAGTGCGCACTGAGCTGCTCGCGCATCCGCGTCTGGCGGGATGTAAACAGCGGCCAGGATGAATGAAGCAAACTCCCGCGGAGAATAAAACGGTTTGCAGTGAATGAAAAGATATTCCAGAGAGGGAGAGCAGTGCTGAGCAATCACTGCTCTCCCTCAACAAGCTGAATTATTGTTATTGACCTGTACACCTCCAGGACACTGGGGCGAAGCTGAATTATTGTTCTTAGATGATGCAGTTCACAGTAGACATGCAAAGGGACTTGCATGAATTCAAGAGGGGAGGGTGTAACCCAGTTCCTAAAATCATCTCAAACAGAAAGAGAAGAAAAATTAAAACATTTAATGTTCATTGTTCTGTTCTTACTGTCCCGGTTAATGAAAGTGAAATGAGATCAAAATAATTATTTAAACATAGAAGGGATGCAGATTATATATGATATGCTCTGGTCAAACAAGGGTTAAGTTTCTCAGAGGGTTGATGAGCTCTGATGAGAGCCTATTGTTTTACTCCACTCCTCACATGTCAGCCAATCGGTGAAGCTCTAGGCAGCTCTTGTCCCTCCTTAGTACCAGCTCCCAAGTTTTCAGTCTCTTGCTTCTACAGCCGAACAGAGCAGACGGACTAAAACTTTTGTTATCGGTAAGCTGGAGAAATTAACCTCTAACGAGTTAAAAGAAATACCATCTAAACTGATATTTTTCACAAATTATGTATTTGCACTTGTTGTTGTCAAGGGCAGAGCGAAACCGGAGGGTTTACTGAGCTGTGGCTCCATGTAAATGCTGAGCATCCACTCGACGGCGGTAAGCTAAATGTGGCTAATCAGACACGTGATGTGCGGAGTGTGGGTACAGTTGTTCGATGTCTCTGAAACGCACTGTTGTTATGCTAGTTAGAGCATTAACTAAGTCATTAACATGTGAAAAGTTGTAAATGGTTAAAGCAGCTAAAAATAACTTTATGAGAGATAATTGTAAGCAGACTTTATCCTGCTTCCTGTTTAAATTTTGATGTCAATCGGTTGTTTTACAATACTCAGTATTGAACACTTGGAGGTAATTTTTAGTGTATTTCCACTTGTACTAGTAGGCCTATGGTACAAGCGGGATTAAGCACGTCTATTTTAATACTCCTATTTGTGGACTGAGTCCTTGTGTTTACGTGTTATTGAAATTGATTATTTGCACTTTGTTCAATTTCTGATAAGCATTTGCATATTATTCCATTTCTTAAAAGGGGTAATATACTTATTTATTTGTGATTAGATATATATGTACAGTGAGTTTATTTTGATCGATGTAATTAATGTTTACAATGAAAGTGAATTATATGGTGACTATAATTCCTGAATGTTTAAAACCTTGTAGATAATCTTTAATGTTACTGCAGGTTACAAATAATTGAACCTTGATACTGTGAAATTTTGGATATTGCTACTTTGACCTTTGAAACTTGATATTTTAATGTTGTACAACATGACTGAACTGATGATGATTGAATTGATGATAGCTGATCTGAATAGTAGTTACTGCACTGTGACACTACTTTAGTTTAATTTGTGAGAGTTATCCTTAAAGGGCATGTGACATATATTTGGCCATTGTTTATAGGTCAGGTTTTTATATGGGACGAATCCAAAGACCAGGTCAGCGATTCCAGAACCCAGAGTGTTCCAGTGTTCACTGGATGGCGAGCCAACCCAAGATCCTAGGAGACGATATACATGTACACGCACACTCATTTGCACATTGATGGACTACAATCCTCTACTGTACAAGTAGTACGGTAGGACAGACAATCACACACACACTCCTTGTCAGATGAATTCTATGGGCCCCACCGGTACCATTTGGACTTAAAAAAGACTAATTCTTTTACTTGTGCACAATTTTATTTAATTCTATTTTTTTTTGCTACTTTGGGGGAAATTTTTATACTTGACATTCTGTTAAAACCTGTTGTAATACTGTGTTGTTTACAAATTTCTTTTACAAGGCTTAACATCACTAAAGTACTTTTAAAGCCACATAACTGTGTTTGTCTGGTTTCTCTGCCATTTGTGTACCAGAGCTCTAAGAGTCGTTCTCAGTCTTCTGACACTAGCCCAAATTGCTTATTACTTTGGTAATTATCCATTGGTACTTTATGTAACTCCACGTAAGTGCTACACAGGGATGTGCATTGGTGTGTGGAACAAGTAAAGTGTACTATAGTAATTTCTTTCCAGTGATGACCTGAACACTGGTGATAATTAGTAAAAGAGACATCAGATTTATATTAATTGATTTTCTCATCATGCAAATGTACTTAAAGTCTACTGTCTCATGCTACAGTTTGTAATGCTAGTCCTTGTGAGTTCAGCATACAGACACTTGAACCTGTTGCTGCAGGTTCCAGTTAGGGTGCTGACCCACCAACTCACAGTATTGGTGGGTCAGACAAGAACAAGGACTACCGTCTGAAGCTGCTGTCCAACACTGTGGATTCCCAGTCTGTCAGATTCATGATGCAGGTCAATACTGATTTTACTCCTTATGGGGAGTTGATTTATGATTTTACTTATGGGGTGGCTGTGGCTCAGGTGGTAGAGCAGATCAGCTACCGACTGGAAGGTTGGTGGTTCGATCCTTGGCTTCCCCAGTCTGCATGCCAAGTACTCTTGGGCAAGATACTAACCCCAAGTTGCTCTCCGATGCATCCACTGGAGTGTGAATGTGTGTGAATGCTTAGATTGCACTTAAGTACAGTTCCTTCTGTACATTGTATGAGTGGGTGTGAATGAGGCATGTTGTATACAGCACTTTGAATGCTCCGGGAGAGTAGAAAAGCAGAAGAAGCAGTTCTTTTCCATTTAACCCACATTTGCTCATAATTTATGTATATTTCTCTCTATTCATTCATTGATGCAGACATGCATTAATATATAAAAATATTTTTAAAAAAGAAGTTTTAGAGACAAGCTTACTGTCATATATACCATAATTCATGGATGTTAACACAGTTAAAACTATGTTTCTATTTGATTTGATCAATGTGTACTTTATCAGTGTGCCCACCTAAGAAAACATTTGATCCACTCACTGCTGGCTTAAATAACCACTGTTTATACTTTATAATACTGTCTATTTAATTATGTGCAAACTGTGTGAAATGCACACCAAAAGTTTAAACTGACATGACGTGAGATGTAATTTTCATGCAGAACCAGGTGTAATCCTACCTCTAACCATTTTAAAAAGATTTTTTGAAATGGCTGTCAAAGATACATTTTTTTAATTGCTCAGCTTTGCTTGCTTGTTGTCATGTCATTAAATAATATTTCACAATTAAAACGAAAAAGAAAGTGGCAATTCCAGTAAGTGTGTGGTAACTCTGAGATTGACACGGGTAGATACAGTGCAGAATGATGTGGGTTTGTTTCGTGTGGGGCCTGTCCCAGATTCAGCCCTGTAGCTTCTCCCTCCATTTGAAGCCTCCCAGAGCACAGAGATTGGGACTGACATAGGCCTTGATATACTCTTCTCCCTTTTTGTGTGATTTTTTTTTCTTTTTTCTGTTCTACAGCAGCTTTTGCTAGCAGGGCTGGACTGGGACAAAAAACTTTGACTAGAGACCGGCCCACCAGGTATTATAGGAAAAATCATAAAGCCTTTGAATGAAAACAAACACTGTTGTGACAGTGATGTACACTGTTTTGATGGTATATGTATGATTTCTATACGTTGTACATCAGATAAAAACTTTGGTTGTAAGATTCAGATAATTATTTAATAAAAGCTAGATATTTTAAATGAGAATAAGAAAGAAAAGTATGTCTTTGCTGTTGTTTAGCACGACAAACGCTGGTTTCCTCTTTGTGGCGCAAAGTGGGATAAACAAACATGAGAGAAAAGCCGATCAGCTGATCATTGATCAGTTTCACGATTGACTGAGAGAAGAAGAGACAGCTGACAACGTAAAGACAGAGAAAAACTCCAGCTTTGTGTCTTTTTCCATTCTAGCTGAAGCACGGGACAAACTGCGTTCCTTTTCAGCCTCAATACGAAACGCGTAATATTTTCTCTGAATACGGGACGATTCCGTTTTTTAGGGGTCGGTTGGCAACTCTACTAACTAACCTTATCAATAAAATAAAGTTCACTATCAGTAACATAGCACCCACCCAGCTGTAGAAACTCAAATTCAAATTCAAATTTTATTTGTCACGTACACAGTCATACACAGTACGATATGTAGTGAAATGCTTGGACAACTGCTCGTGACTCCGTCATGCTAGCTAGTACGCAGTACGAGTTATTGTAACTGACGGCAAAAAGTCAGCACAACGAAAATAAACTCCACCTAAACTTGGTTTATATCTGACCCAGATAGACTGCAGGTCATAACTTCTTACCTGAAGTTCAGCTCACCTGACACTCGGACTGGCGGCTGCCTCGGGTCTCTCCTCCTGCCTCACCTTTCCCTCATCCACCTGGCCTCTTGTGGCAGCGCCGCCATAGCCACCAAACAACTGAGTTATTTTTACACATCTGCCAGCATCAGGCCAATCCACCACCTTTCATTGTTTATACTGTTATAAAAATAAATAAATAAAAAAAATCATCGGCCCATAAAAACGAAAAATCACCTTGCCCGGTATGCCCGATGGCCAGTCCAGCTATGTTTGCTAGTATGAATATGTCTGAAAATTTACCTACAAATTAGATGCATAATAGGTGTGAATCATTAGTTTGGCAAAACAATAGGCAAAGACTCAGTATTCTGCCTCCTACTCCCTCATAGCCATCATTGTCTCAGAATGCAGGATCTATATTTGCCTTTATCTTTGTACAGCTCTGAAGTGAACACATATTATCTAAAAAACATTTAAATAGGCTGACTCCAGCAACTGAATCTTAAAGCAAGAGAGAAACTTCAGTGTTGGGCATGGAAACAGTAGTTTCACATCCTTCAAATCCCCACTCAAGACCAATATAATATCATTCAAGGTTTTGTAGACAACATACAAGACATTTTCATTTGGTCAAATTATAGGTAGACTGTGTAAAATCTCATCAACAGATGTCAGGAGATTGCAGATTCCAGTCATATGAATTTTGTTTTCTTAGTTCTCACAATTGAAGACATAATCCTAGCAGCACTGGCTGCTGTACTACAAACAACTCTGGCGACCTTCATCTGTAAAGAGTGTAGGATGTCAGCCTGTTGTTTAACTCAGCTGGTGTCCATGTGTATTTACTCTGGAGTGAGCTGTACAACTTAATGAAAGCAGTCTGATATGAGTTGATGAGTCAGCGAAGCTCACTTCTGTCCGATGGCGGCGATACTGAGGGGAATTGTTGAGGATATATATTATATAACCTGCATGGATACATTTATTCCTTCAATTTGCAAAAAGTCCCCCTTCATAAAGGATTTCAAACATGACTAATTGCTTTATAATGGTTTACTCATTCTTTATCAATCAGTTATCAAAGAACAAGTTCTGACATTTATCATTTTCCTTCAGAAACTCACTTCAGACTACATCAGAGTGAAAAAAGAAGCCTAACTTAAAAAGGCATTCATTGTTAGAAATTTTAACTGATTTGAAAACACCATTGTCTCAGCGCCATTACATTTCTCTTCTTTTTATATTTTCTCTGACTGCATGATGCTCTTTTTACCTCAGCTGTTTCCTGTCTTTCTATGTAATTTTCCTCCTCACTTTTGGATTCGTGTACCTTTAGTGTTCTCCCCGTATCGCCTTCTTCTCCCTGACTCACTGTTGATGATAGACAGCAGGTCTAAGCTCTCCATTAGAAGTTGGAGACAATGATCAAACCTCAGGAAAGCTCTCTCTCCTTTTTTAATTACATTCCTCTGTCAAGTAAAAAGAAGAAAAGAGAGTGAGAGGGAGGAGAGGAACCTCTGAGCAATTATTCTAGACTTAATTACATAAAGTGAAAAAACTCCTTCCTGCCTGAAGCTGTGAGAGAGAGAGAGAGGTCTTCACTGTATTCCACACCTGAAAGACTTCTGTTACTGATGACTGCCATTCAGATGCCAACCACCTACACACGCATAGAGTCCTGTCAAAAGTATTTTCCTGATTTCTTTATTTTTTGCATTTTTGTTACACTTTAAATATTTCATATCATCAAACAACTTGTAATATTAGAAGCTATTTTACAAGAATTGGCCTAATGTGATTTAGCCCAAAATGTAATAACTACTTGTTCCACATTACTTTTTCACATAGGGCCAGGTAGGTCTGGATATCTTTTTTTTAAATTAATAACAAATGAATAATAAATGATATCATTATTTAAAAACTGCATTTTGTATTGACTAATTTTTGTCTAATGATAACATTTGTTCGATAATCTGAAAGACGTGTGACAACTACTCAAGAAAATACAAAAATATCAGGAGAGGGGCAAAATACTTTTTCATAGCACTAAATGTATTCATCTCCATGACAACTCTAGTCTGACACAGGGAAATAATATTATATTGCCACAGGAATAAATAGAAGACAATGACCTCAAAATGAGAAAAATATTTATAGGCAGGAGATATATGTGATTGTCAGTATATGGAAACATCCAACCTCAAATATGTAAAAAATATAACTGATCATTAAAACTGATTCAAATGGCCAAAGTTAATTGAACTAAGTTTACATTTAATATGATAAAATGCTAAACAAGTCTATGTTTTGTTAGGTTGAAGTATTATTGTATTATTGTACAACAATACAATTGTAGTATTGTATTATTAAAGTCCAATTAAGCACTTTAATTATGACTGAGTGTGTTCTCATAGATGGTCACACAAAATAAGTGAACTGAATGCTGGTTGCTTGTGTAAACTGATACATAGAAGGGCTGCAACATCTGAATCTCACCAAAAGAACTTAGAGTTATGTTTCTTTTTCAAACAGAAGTAACTGAAAAACATTTTCAGTGATAATTATGGACAGGTGCAGTAGTGTGGTTTTCTGCAGCTGCCTTGGTTTCCTCTCACTTCAAAAGGTTATTTGGCGATTCTAAATTGGCCATGAGGGTGGGCGTGAGATGGATAATATAAAGCAGAAGATGAATCAAGTGAATGGTCATTGGTATTTTTGGCCATACAAGCAAAATAAAATAAAGTAAATAAAGGTGAAAGATTAAGGGAAAGCTAACCTATTAAAATAAGTTTTCAGCAGATGTTTAAAACTGTTTAAAATAACAGAATCACCTGATTGATTGAGGAAGGCTGTTCCACAGGGTGCTACAGCCTCACGAGCACGATCACCTCTAGTTTTAAAATCAGAGCGACAGTCAGTTAGGAGACCCTGGTTAGAAAATCAGAAACAGACTGCATGAATAAGGTCTCAGAAGCTCTGCTATATAAGCAGGGAACTGTCCATGTAGAGCCTTATATGTCAATAATAATAGAATTTTATAGAATAAAAAAGTAAAATAATAAAGTGTATTCTGAATTTCAATGGAATGAAACATGTCAGCACACTCTCAACTGTAACGGGGTAAAAAGGTCACCCGCAACCTCTCTTCCAGCTTATTCTTCCTTACAACCATCAAGAATTGGAGGCGGTGCTGAGCCTTTTCCACCACAGATGTTGTATTAGCTAACCAACGACCCTCAGAGATATGACTCCATCATAAGTTGATGTGGAGAGGGGTTGGGCTAACTCTGTGCCTCCATGATGACATTTTGGTTTGTTTGGTATTGAGAGTAAGGTTTTTACACAATGCTGCCAGCCACTGCCCCTCATTCCTATAGATACTCCAGTTAAGAGCCCCAATAAATTGGTGCCATTCACAAATTTTATTTTTGCATTGAATTAATGAATGGCAGCATGGTGGCACGGTGGGTAGCACTGTTGCTGCACAGCATGCTCTGGGTACTCCGGCTTCCTCGTACAGTCTAAAGACTTGCAGTTAGTGGGGATAGGTTAATTAATCAATCCAAATTGTCCATAGGTGTGAATGCGGGACTGAATGTGAGTGCGAATGGTCGTCTGTCTCTGTGTGTTAGCCCTGCGACAGACTGGTGACCTGTCCAGGGTGTACATAAGAAGTGAACTTTGAGTAATTTCTGAGCCACTGCTTTGTTAGAAACTATTACAAAGAGCGGCCAAAGCACTTGGCAAAGCAGACCTGGCTAAAACGATCCTTTTCGCATGCGGAATAAATCATTTCCATATGGTTTAATTAAATCCTTGAGTACATCGAATAAAATGTCAGATTTAGCTGTTTCTCTGCTCAAAATACAATATCATATGAATACATACTGCACGCAGAAATACAATATACATGTTTTAAACTTTGAAAACATTCGGAGCAGATTATAACTATTACATTACTGTTTGCTGCTTTTCAACCATCAAGCCATTCAACAGTTTTGATTGTTTCCATATAAGAAAACTGGACTCTTTGGCACCGCTATAGATAGAAAATGATCAACTCAGTCATTTAACCATTTTCTTGCTTCCTATTTCTAGTATTGTGGAATGTTTTCTAGAATTTCTGTTTAAAACCACACTGATAAAAACAGTTTTTCTATGATCAATTAATACAATCTAAAAAAAACTGCTGTAATCTGCTCAAGGTTCAGACTAGAGCCTCTCCCAGGACACTTTCGGCAAAAAGTGGCATGAAAAGCTTCTATGTCTATCACAAAGTAATGCAGCCACAAGAAATAATTCTGCTCTCTATTTTTCATTACTGCAATCATTTGCGAACACAGCAAGACCTGTGACAAGATTGAAAGAGGGCATCTCATTTCCAGTTTCAGTTGGTTCGTCTTGAAAAGTTAGTTTTGAAAACAGTTTTCTGTAGTAATTTTTGTAGGATGTGTTAATGTAAGTCCTGGAGACTCAAGACTTTAGCTGAGAGACAACTTAAAGCCGGACATCTCCACCAGGTTAAACTGTGAAATTGCTCCCTTTATTTACTAATATTAAAATGATAATGTGAAAACATTGCCTTATGAACTTAAAATGCATCTACTTTGCATTTTCTCTAAAGAAAAATTGTCTCATATATATATATATATTTCAACAGCATGTTATTGATGTTTGCTTCCAGGCAGCAGTGTTAAATTTTCCAACTTGCTTTTGAAATAAGCTACTGTCATTGATCACACACTACCTAATTTGAAGTGTGCATCTACTGAAACAAGGTGCCAGCAGCAGCATTAGAGTACAATAGTTGTGACACAGCATTCTATTCAATGACACAACATAAGTCAAATATAAGCACAAAAGTAGACTAACTAGTCTTGATGCATTCTCAATCATCCAGGAAAGTAAATCTCCAAAAAGTTGATTCTGTTCATCTGGACGTAGCGTTTTGTGGGAGAAACGTTTTGTCACTCACTCAGTCAAGTGACTTCTTCAGTCTCAGCTGACTGCAGGTTTCCCCAAATCTTATAAACAGTAAATTTGCACAATGACAGAGTAACATAGTGTACGCTGTTAAGTGCCCGGAGTATTGCCAGGATTTATACATCAGGGAAACCAAACAACCTCTGGCAAAGCGGATGGCACAACACAGAAGAGCCACCTCGTCGGGCCAGGACTCTGCAGTCTATTTACACCTACAGGCCAGTGGACACTCTTTCAATGATGAGGATGTACACATCCTGGACAGGGAGGAACGCTGGTTTGAGCGCGGAGTCAAGGAGGCCATTTACGCGAAAAGGGAAAGACCATCTCTGAATCGAGGAGGGGGCCTAAGAGTACATCTTTCGCCGTCTTACAATGCTGTGATTGCAGCCATTCCCCAACTCTCTGTGAATGGTACTCATGGCCATTGATCAGTCATCTTTGATCAGTGGGTATTGGTCAGTGGTTGTTGATCAATGGTCATGAGAATTTGCATAATTATGAATAAAGAACTGACCTCCCAGCCCAGGGCTGGTTTCAGTCATTATGCAAATTTACTGTTTATAAGATTTGGGGAAACCTGCAGTCAGCTGAGACTGAAGAAGTCACTTGGATGAGTGACAAAACGTTTCTCCCACAAAACGCTACGACCAGATGAACAGAATCAACTTTTGGAGATAGACTAACTAGTGTTTTCCCTGAAGATTTTAAGTAAAAATAGTTATTATTATTATTGTTAAAGGGTTAAGCAGTCATTTTGTAAAGTACAAAAACTAATAAAATAGTCCAAAAAAATGTATTTCAACTTTCTGCTAAAGCAACAGTTCTAAAAAAAATCCTCCACCCTTCATGATTGTCAACTTATAGTAAATAGTTGAAGCAATAGACTGTTGGAGTAGTCACAGCAGAGATGTAATCTGGTCCAGTTCATCTTGTTAAAATGTAAAAGCCCAGACCTCCTTCTCCCCATCCTGCTCCTCCAGCTTGTCCAAGGGAACAGGGCACAGCACAAAAAAGGGACACGGACCCATCTTCCTGCAGGCCCACCACTCGCAGGAGGTGTGCATTGTAAGCCGGACGGCGGCTCTGGCGGACCAATCCCCCGGCTACCAAGACTGTATTTTATTTTACTTTAATTTATTTTGGTTAAGTAATGGTTAGGTAATACTCTCTGCTTGCCTTTTCATAAAACTAACCACTTGCCACTGCACTAAACATGAAACAAAGGAACACGAATAATAAGATAATCATAAATAAATACAAAAAATAAAAATACAATTCCTAAAATATATAAACTATGGAGAAAAAACATTTAAAAATCAAATTTAAATATATTAAATAAGAACATAATGAATCCAAGGGATCATGACAATAACAGTGTGAACTAAGTCATTATTGCAAAGAGGGGTTAAGGATTATATTGCTGCTGAGGGACACATAAAAAACAAGAAATGCCCCAGGTGCATTAAATGCAAACACTGGAGTGATAACAGAGAGCTGTATGAAGGGGGGGGAAAGGTTACCAAGTCAGTTTTGGGTATTGACATTAAAAGTGGCCAGTTTGTCAGCTGCTGCACCACTGAGGTCAACTGGCTAACCATCACTGCCTGGAACTGCCACAAACACTTAGGATTGTGTCCAGAACAGAGGGTTAGAGACACTCACCGAGAAAACAACAGAAAGGGTTGCCTTGACCTTGCAACCTTGTGGTGGCAGCAGTAGAAAATATTACAGAGCAGCACAACTTTGGAAAGTGACTATCAGGTAGTAATATGAAGATTAAGAAAAACTTGTTATAAAGACCATAGAGAAGAGATGTAACTACCTGAGACTTGATTCTCGATTCATTGTATTCTTGAATGCTGACGTCAGTGAGCTGGAATCCACACGTGGTTAAGTTATGCAAGCTCTACAGAATATTTATGCCTTTTTGGTGAGGGTGCAAAGGCCAAGCATGTACACGTTGCAATCAATAAATTTCTTTCAATTTTTTTAAATTCAGCATGTAGATATTCCTGTTCTGTGGTCATTGCTGTAATAAATTATTTGCATCTTTTATAATTTAGGACATTGTCAGTAGATCACCCACAGACATTTTCACTCCAATTGGCGCATGTTTGCAATTGCGACAACACGCTTATTAGCCACACTTGGTAAATCTCTAGCTATAAACCCTAGCAGTGCTCAGGAGAACTAAAGTTTAATGATCACTCTCTGTGGGCAGATCACTTCTTTTTATAATCAAGTGAACTTTGATGCCGACCTCAAGATTAATTTACTAATTAGCTTGATTGATGCTAGAGAAGCAGAAAAGATTCAGTTACAAAGATGAAGGGAGATGAATGGAAGCCGAAAGACCGAGAGACAGCCGATAGGTTACAGCAGACAGACCTCTGCACTGCCCTGACCGACACAATTAAAAACATTATGCTGCCAAGACCCTCTCACGCGACACACACACTAGTCTGCCAGACCTGCCCTGACAGCTTCGCCTGGCAAAATTCAATTACCACTTATCACCAGTGACAGGGGGCATCACTCTGACTGGCATACATATATTCCTGGTGCTGGACACACAAGAGAAGTGTAGCTTGGTGAAAGCAGGGTCAGTAAATCACAACATGGCAATGTACAGCACAGAGTGGAATAACAGTCAACACAGTGGTAAATGAAGTAACACAACAATGACTTCTGAATATTCTGAATATCATTTTAGTACACGTTTGCCAAGGCCTAAATAACTTTCCTCAGAACTGGATGACAGTTATGTTCAGGTTTAGACGTGTGTAAGGTGTGGCCCTTTTGAACACTCTTGAATGCATGGTTAGTTAAAAACCTGGGAGACTGTTACAGAAGCCAAGTTATTACAGCCATTCATAAACACCTACCAACAAGGACTCAAGGTAGTCTATGTGTACGCCAGTGCTTCCTGGCAACATAGACTTTATCTTTGTGGGCTACCCACATATATTTGCAGCCATATAGTATAATTTTCTATTTATTGTTCTTTTTCCCCCTCACCTCAGTAATGGACACTTTACTTTCAGTTGCTGCTAACCGGCTGGATCTGTCCTTTCTTGTGCTTTCCAACATAAAGGCTGATCAGGTCACTGTTGTGCTAATCTCCAATGCCTCCCATCACACAGACTCCAACTGCACCATTGTGGATGGTGACAGAAGTCCACTGAAGATCCAGCTCTCATGGCACATAATATATTGATGCCTACTTATAGGTGTCTTTTAGTGGTGATATCGACTGGTGAGTGGGTTTGATTTTAGAGACTTAAAAAGTCTGGCTTGGGAGGTTGAAAAGGTGATGATGGGTTGCTGTTGTGTTTCATTTGCTGCAGAAGTCAGGTGGTGAAGCTGGGAGTGACATCACTCAGAGATCATCACTGCTACGTTGGGCAGAAAAGACCTTCTGGATCTCAAGGGAATAAAAAAGTAGAGTTTAAAGTATAGTAATAGTATTTCTTAATAATACAACTCAAGACGTTTTCAGTGTGATGTCATTAAATCTGGTTCAATTTGTCCTGTTGAAGACTGAAAGACGCTGCATTTACTTTTGCTTTCTTTCCTATTTTTTTCTTTGTGTGTGTGTGTGTGTGTGTGTGTGTGTGTGTGTGTGTGTGTGTGTGTGTGTGTGTGTGTGTGTGTAGGGGGTAGTTTCTGCTTGTATTTCTGTAAAAGTCACCACACACCAGTGGGCACTCCTCCACAGAAAGAGCCCTTGGTAAACCACTAAATATGCAAATATTCCCTGCTGAGGAGGCTGGTATCGTGAATTATCCATATTTGCATCATATTTCTATCACCATCCATCACTTATTGCTACATTCTAAGATGAAGCATAAGTTCAGTCAACTGTGCTCTCTGCATAAATTTGAAAGCAAAGCAAAAAAAAAAACCCCAAAACAAAACAATAAGCAGGTGTGTGAGTTTTTTGTAATAAATACCTAGTTTTGCTAAAAGGTTAAATTGCAGTGGCTGAAGGTTTTCCAAAGCAGTTAATTTTGTAAGAACCTCAACAATATCTCAGCTACTTAAAGTACAAATTGCTCTTTTCTACCACAAGGTCAATTATCCATGCTATAAGAGCTCTCAGGATGAAATGGCCACAGCTCTCAATAAGTGGAGTACTCTTGTGGTCACCTGACGTGTTTTAACAGGGTGGAAAGTACACAGTAGGTTCTGAGCTTTAAATTCAATCTGATCTCAACCCGTGAGTTAGCGAAATGGACCCGAAATGTGCTTAAACAAGAACACAAGGGCGGATAATGATCTTAATTGCTGGAGAGAGGTTTGATACCATATGCGTGGGAACAAAAACCCATTAGCTCAATTATTTCACAACAGTGTTGCAGGGCACTTGCGTGGTGGAGATAATTGATTTGAACAGATATGGAGTATTTAATTGACAGTGTTTTGGGAAATTTGACAAGAACGGTTTTTTAAAAGAGAAAATAAGTGATTTCACAGCAGAATCAAGACATTTATTTTATGTGATTTACCCCCTTTAGACAGCTGAAACACAAGGGGAAAAGTGCACTAAGAAGTGCAAGGCATCCACTGAACACTTTATTCCAGGAAGAGCCCCAGATATTTTACTATCATTGCTTTCCATGCTTTCACTTTTCTCTCCTCCTTTCAATGCTCCTTTTTCCTTAATAAACACTTAATAACCCAACTAAACCTAACTTAAGCACTTAAAAAGGAAACATCACAATGCCCTTTCCCCTAAATCTGCTTTACATAAGCAGTAGCAGTACAATGCTCACATCAAGCAGCGCTTGTTACCAAGCTTAAATTCTTGGCCCTGATCACTCAGGGCAGCAATCTCCCTGTTCCCCTTCTGATTGCACTGGGCACCGGGCTGAATGTTCATACCTCAACATCCAAGGAAGAGCTTTAGAATTTTTTTGTTGAATTAATTGTAATTGTTAGGTTCTCAAAATAAACCTTAGACTCCAACGTTAGAACAGGCTTCCCCCCGCGGTGTGCCATGTAATAAATACTCACAAACAAACTGGTGGCTGTTGCAACTTATATCTAAAAATCTATAGTTTCAAAACACACGACGCTCAGCTAAAAACACTTCACACGAGTTGAGTTTCCTGAGATTTACAGAATTTACAGAAAATGCACTATTTTGGAATATATATCGTTATCGGGGTGTGAAATATCTTATATCAGGATATGAGATCCTGGTGATATCGCACAGCCCTAGTAGTATAAGCAGTGTGTTGGTCAATGGTAATTATCATCTGTTAAAACATCTTGTGAGGTTCCAACAGTGTGTAAGGACAGGCACCATGAGAACACCAGGGTAGTCCAGGACATGTTGCAAAGACAACTCACTTGACAATAAATAGTGTAAAAGTGTTTTTGGTTTTTTTAATTGAATGTGCTGAAAGGAAAATGAATAATGTAAAGCAGAACAGCTTTCTTCATATTAGTAAATAATAAGATTTATTGGATCACTGGAGCGTTTGCAGCATGCATTTCCATTTCTGTTCAAATCTTCACAATTAATAGGACATTCTGCTATTTTTCTCTTTGCATACATCTATATGCTTTTTCCCCTCAACAGGCTGAAATAAAAAGGATAAAGGCATGCAAAATGCACTATCCTGACAGCTTCTGGAAAATATTCCACATACTCTTCACCTCAGTTTATACCATTATTTCTAATATCCTGAACAGACTGGAACTTAGAATCGATTTTATGAATAAGCAGTTGGAAAAAGTGAGCTTGACATCCTGTAGAGTAAATTTAACAGGCAGCAAAGAAGCAGCTGGTCAGGTCTATCTAACTGTGCAGTTTACTTTCTTTTAAAATTTCCAAAAAGTTTAGACGAGGAGGCATATCTGCACATACCACAGTTATTAAATAAAATAAGACAGAATGTTAGATTTCCAAGGTTTTGCTTTCACTCTCTGGCAGGATACACTGTAAATAAAAAAACAAACAAAAAAAGGAAAAGAGAAAGAAAATACATAACTTCTTGCAAAAAACAAAAATCATGGATTTGCTACAAAGCCATTTATTATTATGGGTTATGGTCTAAGGTAGCATTTTACAAACCTATAAATGTCAACTGCTCTCCAGAGTACACCTCTGTAAAAGAGGAAAAGTAGCCTCATATTTAATTGCAAACAAGCAGAACTAACATTTTATTATGTACGTATACCTGTTCAAATCTAAAAGCAGGTTGTATGGCCCTTCATATTGTGTTGGATGAAGTTTCATTGCTGAAATAAAAAAGAAAACTAAACAAAAAATAACCAGGACTAAAAACTGAAAGGACTCTCAGACTGTCTGTAGGAAGACATAATGAATAAGAAGATGTGCAGAATCCTAACCACACAATATGACCACATTTGTAGTAAGCATTTTGCCACAGATAAGTCAAGTGTGCATATGTTAGTTTAAGATGAAGATATTGCTGTAAGTTAAGTGTTTGGAGAGTATAAAACATGTGCTATATTAACACAGTCTGGGAGAGTGCAGCGGATTGCTACCACAGTTTCCACAACCTTTCTTACAGCTAACTCAAAACGGTGTGGTAAATACGTAAATCTCTTGTGGTAAAATGATATCTCTTGCAAAATCTAATATGTTTAGACAGCTAAATGCATTTTGTTAGCACTTCAGATCTCAGCTGGATGTTTTCACCTCCAGTGCTGTGGTTTTTAAAGGATTAGGGCAGAGCAGGAGCGCTCTGCCTTCATGGTTGATGACAGAAAAATCTTGGTTGCCGGTAACTCATCTGCACTGGTTTGATGAAACACACGGAGGGGTTGATCTGAATCAGTGTGCTTGCATGCTAGCAAAGCATGTGGAATGAAGAGACGAAAATGAAGATGAAAAATATGCTTCTTGTTGCAGTCATGCCACAAGCTGTTACTGAGCTATACTGTAGACTGAGGTATTGATTCAGACTTCATTAAGCTGTAAAGGAGACAGATCTGGTAAAAACACATCTGAAATCTGTCAACTGTAGGCTTTGATGCAGTTAATAAATGTGGGGGGGGTTTTTTTGCATGTTGAAAAACTGTTAACCCAGGGTACAGAAACAAAATAAAAGACAAGAGATCTTTTTTTAGCAGTTGACATACCACTGAAGAGAAACCAGATCTATATGAATATGAACCAAAGTGCATTGGAGAAGGCTATGACAGTGAGAAGATGGAGATTCATTCCCAGCCACAAATGGCCTGTATTAAGAGGTGTATCAGTAAGGAAAGGGTGGCTTGGTTGGGACATTAATGTCTGCAGGAGTGCAAAAATAAACACAGACAGGAAGAGAACTGACCAAGCATTTAGGAAACCATCCCTTCATAGAAAAACCACAAAACATCTTCCACTGAGAATCTGGTACATGTGTATAGATGTGCTGCAATCTGTGGGCATTAAGACATTATAAGAAGATATTTCACCCCTCTGTCCAATAGAAGAACTTCAGTTTTAAGACAGAAGTATCTTAAAACTGCTAACTACTGCGGCTCTCTTCTCTTGTTAACTCAACTCCAGCAATTTAGCTCTGCCACACAAAAAAAAAATCCCAAAACCACTGCTGAAGTGAGTAGTGACCAAATACCAGCTACATTGGGCTCAAATACCACTGTTTACATAAATACAAGCATTCTTGCTGAAAGCAATTGCAGACTTTCCCCATTAAAAATAATTTCTTTTCAGTAAGCAGAGACTCTGATGTGCTCAGTGAGTGTTTGGTGACTAATCTTCACTTGGGAAGAGAAATTATTTCCAAAATTTCCATTGAAAGACTGGAATTTTAGCCAAAGTAAGATTAGTCATCATCGGTTTGTCTGTCAAAGTTAAACATGTCCCTTGAGGACTATGTACTGTAAATGAACTGGTTCTTATATAGGACTTTTCTACTGTGCTGGAACACTGAAAACATATCATGAAACCATTCATGAAAATTCACACTCTGATGACTGCATCAGAGAGCACACATGGACAGAATATAGAAATATATGGAAATAAACTTTTACTTTAAACAGTGTACAGTACATAGTTTTCTAGAGTAAATATAGTTGGACAGTAACGTGTAAACACTGAATTTTGTAAATTCCACTTCTCTTTGATTTGCCACAATCAAACAAAACACACACATACACACATTCTCATTTTGATATCTTAGTGAGGACATCTAATTTGCATTATGCTTTCCCTAGCCCAGGGGTCCCCAACTCCCGGGCCTCGGACCGGTACCGGTCAGTGAGTCGTTTGGTACTGGGCCGCGAGAGCTGAGGCTCAGGTGTGCAATGTATAGTTTTCAGGGTTTTTATCGGTTTTCAGCGTTATTTTGTTATCGTTTTTATCGTTTACTCGATTTTCCTGGGTCTTTTCACGTGTGTTATGAAAATGTTTTTCTTTTTTTCGGTACCAGTACTAGTTTTATTTTGTTGTATTTATCCGCGACACCTTAAAGGCCAGTCCATGAAAATATTGTCGGGCATAAACCGGTCCGGGCATAAATGTTTGG
Source organism: Aulonocara stuartgranti (assembly GCF_965226115.1). Classification (NCBI taxonomy): domain Eukaryota; kingdom Metazoa; phylum Chordata; class Actinopteri; order Cichliformes; family Cichlidae; genus Aulonocara; species Aulonocara stuartgranti. Next base: position 25,143,592 of record NC_138941.1, read on the forward strand.
GGACCGCTGCCCTAGCCGATTACCCTAACCCTAGGCAATACAAAAGAATGCTTAACCCTTACCCTGAACCTAACGGTTGATCTGATATCCTCGTGTTGGTGTTGTTCCCAGATCATCATACTAAATGTTGTTCCAGGATCAACATGGCAAGTGACCAATCAGAATGTTGTGACGTCATACTTTTGCGACTTCGGGAAAAACCAGCGTAAAACAAAAAACTGTACTAAAGCTGCGTGAAACCGCCTCTGTCCGCCGATCAACGGACCCTGACCCTAACCCTAACCGTAACCCTTTAATAAACGGTAAGCAGAATTGATATTGTCCTTGCAACATTGGAATTTCATAAATGCACGAATGGCTTGGCGCACAAAAGAATAACGTCACAACAATGTGATTGGTCACTTGTAATGTTGAACCTGGAACAACATTTTCATGATGGTCTGGGAACAACACCAACACGAGGATATCAGATCATCCTGAACCTAACTATAACCCAATTGTAACTCTGACACTAAAACCACATTTTGAGTGTCAAAAATGCCTTCGAACTCGTGAGGACAGGCACTTTTATCCTCATAAGTGACTGTTGGTCCCCAACAAAGATGTCTAAACATTTTTTCACTTTGAGTGACTATAAAAATGCTACATAATCATCTGGTCTGGTCCATTTATCTCCCTCTTTTCACCAACTGTCATTTAAATGCCTCTGAGTGACTTTTTGCCAGGTGAGAGTGAGCACAGCCTACAACATTTTTTAGCTCATCTTTGTTTACCAAACTTTGTTTTAACCAACCACCTTTTTGCAGTTCTTATTTGTTATGTGTCATCGGCAACTCTGACATGAGTCACTGACCACACTGCTGAAATCCAAAGTTTGGATGGCATGCTGTCTTCACTCCTTCCTTTTCTTAGTACCACTTTTTGGCTGTGGTTTATTTGGTAATTAATAATTCGCTACACTGATGGACTACTAATAGGATCAAAGAGAAAGAAATTGGTGCATAGTTAATGGTTAACAGATTGGCAGTCATTTTCGACAAATGACAGAGAGGCAAAGAGCAAGGTTAGGATACAAGTTTTTCCATCATGCTCCACTGGCATCAAGATTTTAATTTATAAATTCAAGAGGAAAATGTATACTGTATTAGATTTTAGTTCACAAGATAGAGCTATGACGTAAACATACAGTGGAACATTTGGTAATTTGGAGGGGTGCTGCTACCTTCTGAGCCTCAGGGCATTTCCCCAGCACTGTCAGGGGATGTCATACATTTCATTTATGAACAGTTATTATTAAATTAATTACAGTTATAAGGAGCAGATTCATGTAAATTTGTTTATGACAGACATTGAGGAGTTCATATCCTCAAACAGTGTAAGCCAGGCTAATATTTGTCTGGTCTTGACTGCAGCCACAAAGGTGAAATTCTGCAGTATTGCTGTTGCGACTACTCCTGCTCCTGACCGTATTTAACCTATCATTGTTGTTTTCCTTGTCCTGCTCTTCTCACTCAATGACTTTGAGCTGCATTTCTCCTTCTGCAACTGGCCTGTGAGCCACCCATGCCATGTTACCAGTTCAAACCTCTGGACAACGAGACAAAAAACTGTTTTTTCTGGGCCAGTTAAAGCAAAAGTAGCCTGGCTGAGAATAAATTGAAGCTATGAGCAGATGTGAGAGATAAAAGAACAATGCACCTTTGCCTTAAAGTTTAAATTTAGATGCTGAAGTGATTGCATGCAACAGTAAGTCAAGACTTAAAAGATCAGAATTATTAGAAATATCTGCAGAAACTGGGCTTTCCAGTAAAGACCCTGTTGAGACCGAACAATAAAATTCAAATTTTTCTTTCCTCCACACGTAGAACTTTACAAGAACAGGCTTGCTGCAAGACCATCAGTGTATGAAACGCTCCTCCACAGACCTCCACATGTGCTTGCACTCTAATCTGGCACACTCTGATAAAACACTCCATTTTGCCAGGTTTTATCCAGCAGCAGACAAAAACTCCTGGCATCACTATGAGGCAGCCAGACAAAGAGGAGAGCGAGTGGGAGTCAATGAAGTGATATTTAGTCTGGGTGTTTGTTTTGTGTTGGCTCTGACCGGAGCTCGGATGACTTACTGGAACCCAACCACACAGTGAGTTTATTACAAAGGTGAAGGGACAGTATGAGGGAAAGAGAGGTAAAGTGAGAGGGTGAAGGAGACAGAGACAGACTGGTAACACTTTATAATAAGAATGTCAGACCTAATCAGAATTCATACACTGACCTATGCTAAATTAACACAGCTCTCGATCGCTGTTACTGCATGCAAAAGTAGATAAGTGTCTATTTATATAACGACGTGTATAGCACAAAGAATATATACTGTGAAAAATGCCTTTCTGCTTTATTGATGGTGTGGCACAAATTAACAATCATGTATCATCCATCAAAAAGTATCAGTTGACTTAAATGGATTTTTCCTGTGCAGGGCAGATCATTAAAAATATGAAAAAAGAGATTTCTTACAATTTCTTGTGATTGGTAAATGGTCCGAACTCTAAACAAAGCAATATCAACGTTTTCACCTTATTGCAGATTCAGGCAAAATAAGATAAAAAACAACAACAACAACATAAAAGCCCTACAACCTATTAGGTTGTTTATAGGAAACTGCAGGTTATGATTTCTAAGACTGCGAACAAGAATTGGTATGCACAAGTATGCATGAACAGCCTATGGTCCATTCTGTTGCTAGCCAACAGCAGCTCCTCGGAAACTCTTGCCACACAACTTTAGGCTGTCATCATGCCTTATGCTGAAGACTTTTTCTTTCCCTTCAATATACACACAACAAAACTGCATCAGGATGTTGACCAGTGCTTAATATTCCAGGTAAAACTAAAACACAGGGAATGGTTGCAGAATTAGAAATCGAGGGATTATGGGAAATGTTAATTCATAGCCATATGTATGTATATTTATATAAAACCTTTATTTCTAAATATTATTCTGGTACCATTTTCTTGCCAATTTAAGTTGTTGAAACCCATGAAATGAATATGATTGATTTCTGTTATTAATTGATTAAAAACTGATGTGCCAAAGTAAATAAAACACAAAATGTGTAGAGAAAACTTGTGGCTACAACCTCATGCTCCCAGAAAGAATTATTCTCTTTCATTTAGTGTGATACAGGATCTTAATGCTACTGCACTGTCACCCAGTTGTGCAATAAAGTTTGGATGTTACATTTATGGTATGGTTTGTTGCCATCGTATTTCTGTTTCATTAGTATGAGTTGTTCTAAGTCTGTAGGATGCAGTATCAGTATCTGATCTACCCTGTGTGTGGGCTCCTGGCATGTGGGTGCTGTGGCTTTGAAAAGTGCTGTTCCTTGCAAGACTACTGTGTTAATATTCATGCTTCTTAGAGCATGTATGAGACCTTTGAAAGTTAGTGTGCTGAATTGATAACCTCTAAAACACAGGAGAAATGAAAATCTTGAAAATCCAAGCTAAAAAACACCATTCATTTAATCTAACTGTCATCCAACTGTACGTATACAGTACGTACAATTTACATACACTCTTTATTGGTATAAATCTCATCATAATTTTGGGCTTTTGATTATTTTTTTAACTATTATTTTTCCAGGGTGCGACAACCTCAGGCAAAATAATACATTTTAAAAACAAAACGTAGGTGCACAAATTTGAATTCATTTTAGGTTTTCTCTAATCCAGAAAAGATCTAAATTATACATCCATCCATCCATCCATCCATTCGCTACTGCTTATCCTTTTCAGGGTCGCGGGGGGCGCTAGAGCCAATCCCAGCCGTCATGGGGCGAGAGGCGGGGTACACCCTGGAGAGGTCGCCAGTCTGTCGCAGGGCTAACACACAAGGACAGACAACCATTCGCACTCACATTCACTCGCACATTCACACCTAATGGCAATTCGGATTATCCAATTAACCTATCCCCACAAACTGCATGTCTTTGGACGGTGGGCAGAAGCCGGAGTACCCAGAGGGAACCCACGCAGACACGGGGAGAACATGCAAACTCCACACAGAAAGACCCCGGCCTGATGGTAGAATTGAACTCAGGACCTTCTTGCTGTACGGCAACAGTGCTAACCACGGTGCCACCCTCCTAAATTATACATACATGCTCAAATGTTTCAACAGATTCACTTTACAAGACATGCTGACATTTCAAAAATATACTTTAATGTGACTATGTCCAATACCCATAAACTTTTCAGTAATGATCAGAATTGACTACAACTGGTAGTTTCTCGTTGCCAAAATAAAAGGGAATTATTTGACTGCACTCGTTGAACTGACCACTTTGCTAAGGTCTGAAAAAAGACTCGAGCTGTCACTCTCAGTCAAGAAAATTGGTTTGGATATACACAAACAACCCATGAACCACCAGGGCTCAAGCCTACGAAGAACTGGAAACTGCTGGAACACCAGCGTCACTGACTCTTCTACATTCAGATTTAAATGTATCAACCAAGAAAAAAACCTCTTGTTCCACAACTGACAGCTTAAAGCCTGAGATTTGCAGATACCCAAATGGGAAAGCCACAATGTTTTATGATCAGATGTAACAACGGCCCAACTGTTTGGCCACAAAGACAAGAGGACAGTTTTGAACAAAGGCAAAAATATTGCTGAGTCAAGGAGTTGATAGAAATAAAACAAATAAATATCTCATTGATGTGAATAGTTAACACATGCACATTTTAACAGGACCCCAAAGAACAGACACAAAGGCAGATGAAACTGTCAACTTGTTGTACTGTGACTCTCACATCTGAATTAACACAAACAAATGAAATAAATGAAAATGCTGAGGATATTTTTTAATAACAACACACAATATCTCAGAGGCTCACTGCTCCTTATTCTGTTATATGTTTTGCTGTAAGCAGGTGCCTTGTTGTTGTGTTGTGTTGTGTTGCTTCTACTTTCTAAAGGTTTGTGAGACAAGAATGGAAAACTGGAAGGCGATGGGAGGTAAAACTGACATCTCTGCTTTCCTTTCAAAGGGCACCAGTGCAGGCTTTCCAAAGTGGTTTTTCAGGACCATCTGTTTTTATTGACCCTTCATCCTTGACTTTGATAATGCTCCTCTGTCTCTCCTCTATATCTCCTGCTGCTGTTTCTCTATTTGTCCGCTTGTCCGGAATAATGAGGTAACAGTGACAATATTAAGACAGCAGACAAGCAAAGCTGCCAATGTGACCAAATTGCCTTTGCACTGCTAATTTTATTCACTCACAAGTTGCCCCATGGGAAAGGAGAATATCTGTAGCTTACTTCAACTTTTCCATTAGTAATCAGTTTGTGTCTCAGGCTCAGTGGCATCAAAGCTCAAAGCTATAGGTAGTGGCTGAGCAGGGGCTAATTTATGTATCCACTTCAAAGTCCAGGGTGTAATTAGGTTTAATGAACGTGGTTTCTAAACAAAAGGAGGAGAACGCAGAGCAGAGCAGTGTTGTCGGAGGGTGCCGTCAAAAAAGTTTGTGAACAATGAATGGATTTAAACCAAAAGGCTCGACACACTACAGCCTCACCGTTTAAGTCAAGCAATTCAGGATTACACTGCGAAAAATTATCTTTTTAATGATATCTTTAATCAATTCATTATACTTTAAAGGGACGGCATATTCAAAGAACAAAAAATTCTTGAATTCTTTCATTTCATTTATCACAGTTTGCTATAGACACTTCGGTCTACGTATTCTTGGTCTCCTTGAATGTGGAAAATATCATATAAATGCAAAGTTTACGATAGCAGTGCTTTTTTCATATATAACTAAAGTGGAAGTTTGTCTGAGCTCACCTAAATGTACATTTTGTAGACAAGGAGCAGGACTTGTGACATCACAGTTACATGAGAATGAAACCTGGTGGCAAATGCTAAATTACACAAGTGTTACATACAACACTGAGTTTGGTATATGTGACCAGAATAAGGCACGGCGGGACCACAGATCTTGAATTTGAGCCATCTTTATTCAGCACTTCTCACCACAACACACACCAACCCCTGAGTCCCCGTCTTTTAACATGGCGGGCGTGATTGCGGATGCCATCCGCACGGCACCGCAGACCACACCCCACCAAGTTTGGGTAGATTAACATTGTTTTAATAGAAAATAGATTGAACATCAAGTTTTCAATACATGTTATGTGTGGATTGCATTGTGTAATGACTTGTCCGTTTGTTTGGAAGCTCTTGTTTGCAGAGCTCTTATCTGGATTTTACAGAAATGTTTTTCTCTTGGCTGGGGAATAGATCTAAACGAAATCATTAGAACAAAGGACAGTTGTGCATTTTTATTTTAACAAAATGTAAAATATGCAAAACACTGTGCAAAATAAGAATGCACTGACATTTTTTTTCACATGTACATGCACTATAAAGTGAAAGCAACAAGTTTATGATGCCTTTCCGAGTTCTGTGAAAAGGTACCAGTGGAACAATATAAGGGAAGGTGAGCGTTTGAAAATCAATTTTCGGCAAAAACATTTCAGGAAACTGAAATGACATCAATGCGTTACTAATATTTCGAAGACTTACTAGATGTTTCTCTCCACCTACTACAGTGGTTCCCAAATGTTATGTTGAGATACACGGGTGTGACAACCATCACAATATGCAACTGTGAAGAATGAATTGTACTGGATTAGTACTTTTTACTGCATTTCAAAAGGTGGTACCATAAGCTACCAGTCTTATGATCTTTAGCTGAATAATCCTAACACAGCACCAAGGAAGCTAGATACAGTGGGGCAAAAAAGTATTTAGTCAGCCACCGATTGTGCAAGTTCCCCCACTTAAAATGATGACAGTAATTTGCACCAGAGGTACACTTCAACTGTGAGAGACAGAATGTGAAAAAAAAATCCATGAATTCACATGGTAGGATTTGTAAAGAATTTATTCGTAAATCAGGGTGGAAAATAAGTATTTGGTCACCTCGAACAAGGAAAATCTCTGGCTCTCACAGACCTGTAACGTCCTCTGTAAGAAGCTTTTCTGTCCCCCACTCGTTACCTGTATGAATGGCACCTGTTTGAACTCATCATCTGTATAAAAGACACCTGTCCACAGCCTCAAACAGTCAGACTCCAAACTCCGCCATGGCCAAGACCAAAGAGCTTTCAAAGGACACCAGGAAAAGTATTGTAGACCTGCACCAGACTGGGAAGAGTGAATCTACAATAGGCAAGCAGCTTGGTGTGAAAAAATCAACTGTGGGAGCAATCATCAGAAAATGGAAGACATACAAGACCACTGATAATCTCCCACGATCTGGGGCTCCACGCAAGATCTCATCCCGTGGGGTCAAAATGATCATGAGAACGGTGAGCAAAGATCCCAGAACCACACGGGGGGACCTGGTGAATGACCTGCAGAGAGCTGGGACCAAAGTAACAAAGGTCACCATCAGTAACACACTACAACGGCAGGGAATCAAATCCCGCAGTGCCAGATGTGTTCCGCTGCTGAAGCCAGTGCATGTCCAGGCCCGTCTGAAGTTTGCCAGAGAGCACATGGATGATACAGCAGAGGATTGGGAGAATGTCATGTGGTCAGATGAAACCAAAGTAGAACTTTTTGGTATAAACTCAACTCGTCGTGTTTGGAGGAAGAAGAATACTGAGTTGCATCCCAAGAACACCATACCTACTGTGAAGCATGGGGGTGGAAACATCATGCTATGGGGCTGTTTTTCTGCCAAGGGGACAGGAGGACTGATCTGTGTTAAGGACAGAATGAATGGGGCCATGTATCGTGAGATTTTGAGCCAAAACCTCCTTCCATCAGTGAGAACTTTGAAGATGAAACGAGGCTGGGTCTTCCAACATGACAATGATCCAAAACACACCGCCCGGGCAACAAAGGAGTGGCTCCGTAAGAAGCATTTGAAAGTCCTGGAGTGGCCTAGCCAGTCTCCAGACCTCAACCCCATAGAAAATCTGTGGCGGGAGTTGAAAGTCCGTGTTGCTCAGCGACAGCCCCAAAACATCACTGCTCTCAAGAAGATCTGCATGGAGGAATGGGCCAAAATACCAGCTACTGTGTGTGCAAACCTGGTAAAGACCTATAGTAAACGTTTGACCTCTGTTATTGCCAACAAAGGTTATGTTACAAAATATTGAGTTGTATTTTTGTTATTGACCAAATACTTATTTTCCACCCTGATTTACGAATAAATTCTTTACAAATCCTACCATGTGGATTCATGGATTTTTTTTTCACATTCTGTCTCTCACAGTTGAAGTGTACCTCTGGTGCAAATTACTGACCTCTGTCATCATTTTAAGTGGGAGAACTTGCACAATCGGTGGCTGACTAAATACTTTTTTGCCCCACTGTATGCACTTGGTAAATCAGCATCACTTCTGACAGAATTTAGCACTGGATCTGAACCAGAGGCTGCAAGACTGTTGGATTGTGTGAAATTACCCAATAAGGCATGTGGAATGGCAACACTTGAGGTGTCATGTTTGTTCAGATGCTGCAGAAGGTTTTTTCTGACCTAATACATGTAAGTTATCCCCCAGGATCATGTCTAAATTGAACTCAAGATAATGAAAGTTCTGAACTCAGTTTTTATTGATAAAGGATATAGAGGAGTTGGTATCTGTCTCAGTATTTCTAGTTCGTTGTTCTGTGACTTCTAGTTCTTAGGTTTTGTTCCTGTGTCTCTATGTTCAGTGTCAAGTCTGTGCCTCTGTGCCTGTTGTGTGCTTCCTGTTTTATTTCCATAGTCCCTGTCCAGTGTGCAGTGTGTCTGGTTTTGCTTCCCCTTGTCTGGTTAGCTCTGATTTCTCCCAGCTGTTTCCCTCCTGTCCCCCATTCCCTGATTGAGCAAGTGTAATTTAACCCCTGTGTTTTCCTTGCTCTTTGCTGTGTTGTACCCTCACTTTGCTGTGTGTTCTCTTATCGTGGTCCTGGTTGGTTTTCCTATCTCAGTTTCCTTAGTTTTTAGTTTCTTGAGTCCACTGTAGTTTCTATTTCATGTTTAAGGTTTATGATTTGTTTTGTAAAGTTAACTTCTTGAAAAGTGTTTCCAACGAATAAAGTTTTGAGTTTAAGTCCCGTGTCTGAGAGTCCTGCGTTTGGGTCCTGCCTCCTTCCTGCTACACAGCACTCGACACGACACATCTGTCACACACACTTTGTAAATAAGTTAACTCTAGCTTCCTCACACAGTCCAAAGGCAAGCACATGGAGTTAGGTTAACTGGAGATCTTAAACTGCACATAGGTGTGGCCCTGCAACAGGCTGGCGACCTGTGTGCGGCTCGATAGATGTATGGAACTAAGATTGTTCGTCAAATATGTTCACTGATTCTTTGCATATTTTACATTTTAGCTCAAACATATATAGCTGTAGTTTAGTGTGTTTCCAGTGCAAATCTAACAGGGTGCAGTCTCAGAAAAATTACATATTAGTAGAAGCTCATGGAGGAGGTGTTTTGAAATAGGAGTCTGGAGGTAAAATGGCCGTTTCATAGAGAACCTGAACTAATGGGCTGCATACGGGGCTAGTAGATAGGAGGAAGCTGGGATAACAATAAGTTATCTAACACTATGCCAGAAGAGAAGAAAGAAATGAAACATTTTTTTTCCCATTTCAGTCCTTTTGCTGTGCTTCCCAGGGCTATCACTACTGCTTTTTAAAATTTTCTACCATTTTATTTGTGGTTTAAGTCGGCTACACAGTTATATTTAGATCTGTTTTATGAAACTATTGCCACTGCATCACATTTTGTTGTCATCTCTATTGGCACTCAAAGATCAAGGGAGCTGTACTATTTAACTCAGTGTACCAGAGGCAACAGGCAATGTGAACAAGTTCCCATACACCATATAAACAGTCTCAAAGCCCATTTAATCATCCCCGGGACTGCATGCCTCAGAATATGACTATAATAGACTGTGTACAATATTTTTCTGGTTTAGCTTTTCAATACCCTATAAGCAAAAAATAAATAGTATAAAAATAATAAATAAAACAGTGATTCTGACTGACTTGTGTATAACACTGTGTGCAGTGCGGCACATCCAAGCGTGGGCTAATACAATTAAAGCCTCTAGCACTCTGCCACAGTAAACAGTTGTTAGTGGATTACTGGGAATCAATAGCAAGTAGTCGTAAAAAAAAAACAAAAAAACCCAGCATGCGTGTGAGAGGAAAACCTACAGGACTGCATCTAACTGCACTAGCATTATAAATAGCAACATACAGAAACAAAAATGGAAAAAGCCCTAGGTATTTTAAACAACAGGGCGTTTATTTGTTGTTGCTCCTCATCCCACCTCAGATGAGGAGCCTGGAGGAAAGCCACTTCTCTTTTGCCTCAAAAACAGCCAACTATGGTGGTTCTCAGATTAGAATTCCTTTTAGTGGTATTCTTTGGAGAACTTCCACGCACATCCAGCTAGTGGGAGACTCCAAAGTATGCCATGCCCAGCTCTTGCTATAGGGATAAGGGATAAGCGTCGGAAGGAACTGGAAAATCCTTCCTCAGAGAGGGATGCTCTGAATATCCTTCCTAACCTGCTGCGACCACAAACGGTCCTCATATGTATGAAAGAACGAAAATAAATGAGCATGCTTTTTGATGTGTTAAAAAAAAGCATGGATAGAGATAATTAAATTCTCTGCTGCAGTGGGTAGGTGGCCCCAAATTGGAAAAGTAACACAATCAGTCTTAGAGCCCCAACTCCTATTGTGTGATTTCATGTGGACTTTTTCTGAAGATTTCGTGTGCACTGGTTTTGGACCTTCTACCATTATAACAAGGCCTGCATGTGCTTTTTGTTTTGCACAAGCATTGTAGTTCATTCGAAAGATGTTTAGTGAATGGTTTGTATGGCTCACAGCCGCTATTTAGAACTATATAGAACTCTATAGATAATGACTTTGTGTCCTTATTTGAACGTAGCTGTGAAAGGAACTCGAGTCTCATCTCTAATTCAGGAATCACCAGCAGATTATTAAAAGTATGCTTTGTACAAACCCAAGCACTGTTGCATTTACGTGCTGTACTAGTAAGGCCTTATAAGTGCAGTGTGAATTGTGCATAGCGTGCTAGTAAAGCATTACTGTAATAGAGAGGGACGGCGGTTGTTTGTCGCAGGAAATGTTTGCGACAGGCTGCCAACTCTTGGCCTTAAGGCAATATCTTCTTTTTGTCTTTTACTTGCACCTTGCATGTACCTTGGAGGGCTTGTTTTGTTGATACTGTTCCAGTTACCTTAAGTCACAAAAAGCAATCCCATTTTCTTGAATTTATTTCAAAGTCAGGGTGAAGCTCCCGGCATCCAGACATTTCATAAGACTTGAGTGCTTGGATGTGTTTTCACAGTGTTGGTTCTGCCGCTTTTTATGTCCAATCCAATAAAGGCACTTCAAGCTGCTCATGGCTACAGCCAATACTAGTCCAAAATGTTTTTCATCTGGACTTTGACAGTTTAGTCACTGTATAAAAGTATGAGGAACTGCCTTCTGCAAGGAGATAAAGGACCTACTACGATGCTCTCTCTCCTCGGTCTATTAGGAAAGAAAACTAAAATAAAAAACCGTCATTAAGACCTCTTAGCTGTAGGCCATATCAGGTTGCAGACGTGAGATTAAGTGGGTGCTCTTCATGTGCGACAAAACACTCACTCTGTGTGTGTGTGTGTTTGTGTGCGTGCTGCTTGGAGTCTTTTGTTACCCTCTCAGGCATGTTAGTAAGCTAAGCAGAGTGTAGTAAATTAGGTGAATGATGAGCGTGAACAGTTGCACTGTGCCACTTCTTTAATCAGTCTAATTATTATAATCACACTCAGACACTCTGCCAGTTTTGTTTGGCATTTTTTGTGGTCTATTGTTCTTTCTGTTATCGATTTTATTTTTGTACATTTTCTATTTGCTTCTTTTTCTTTTAAACTGACTTTGTATACCTTCTTCCAGATCTCATCTTTTCTTTGTATGCTTTTCTGTCTTTTTTTGTTCTGTCTCCTCTTCTGAGTCGTGTGCTTTTCTGTTCTTTTCTGTTCTTTTTTCCCACCGTGTGTCTTTTGCTAGCCTATGTTCTCTCCTCATGTCTTTGATTCCTCACCTCTCCTCTCTCATTATCTCCATCCCCATCTGTTTTCTTTCTCTCTTCTCACCTTCTTCTTCTTAAAACTTCTACTCTTCCGAACAATCTCCTGTCTTTTATCTTCTCTTCTCTTCTCATTTCCTCCTCTCATCTTTTGCACTATCCCATCTTCTTTCCTCCTCTTTCCTTTCTTTCATCTTTTGTCTTTCTCACCCTTTTTCCTTTCATTTCTCCTTTGTTCTTCTTTGTCTTCCCATTGCCCCTTGTCCACCCCCGCCCCTTTCTAACTCCTCTCATAAGTTCCTCTCGAAACCTGTCTGATTACCTCCGTGGGATCCATAAAGGGAATGGGGATGTGTGCTCAAGCTAATGATAATTAAATAGACTCATCATCAAACAGTCATTATGGCAGCTTGCCCCACCTGCCCTTGCTCAAAATGGCAGCTGACTGCCTGACACCAACCGTCTGTTGCAAATTTTAACAAAGAAGCACTCTTTCATCCTGCAAGTCTACTTTATTTGCACATGAAACTAGTGCACCGGGTCAGTTGCGTGTGGTAACTTTTACAGAAGGAGAGAAAATATAGCTTTATCAAAGAATGCTGTTTGAGATAAAAGAAAAGAGATTTCCTTACTTTGCTACATTTACATGTACAGTAAGCCATCTCGTTTACAAATGTCACTGAACCCATTTGTTCTTTGGGCAGTAAATTACTGTGTCTCCTGTGTTATAAAGGGGTTTTGGAATTATGGTGAGAAAACGACTGATACTGATGGCAAATTTTGTAAATTCTGCTCTTTAAGTCAAAGTCTTGGCGTTAGAAAGCGGTGCTAAAACTAAATTTCTACTATGTTTATTAATGACATTTAAGCCCATTAATTCACCTAAACCATCTATTTGATACTTCTTTACCAAGAGAAAGTTTGAACCCAGCGGTGGGTTTCTCCCTTAAGTTGTTCAGCTAAGTCGAATAAACCTGCATGCTGTAAAAAAAAAAAAATCAAACCAATTACGCCAAATAAGTCTGCGCAATCAAGTCCATTCAATTAACTAGAAAAATACAGGTTGGAAGCCGTTGAGGAAGTTAAATTAAGCAATGGTTTTACTTTCATTAAACTGTAGGCAAAGCAGTGACAGTGTGTTAATTAATTTGCTTTCATGAATTATGGAATTATGTGCACGACTGAATGAAAACAAAAGTGGAAAGAATAGAAATAAGAGAAAATAAGAAAATGTCTTGCATGGGTTTAATTGCATTTGCATACACTATCATCATAAGTTTTATAGAAAGCTAAGCAGAAACTATACCCCTCCAATCAATCAATCAATCAATCAATCTGCAGCCATTCTTTACTGTAGAATTGTAAAATTTGGTCACTACTAAAGTTATCTTACTATTTACTATTAGCTGACTATCACAAGAAGCTGAAGAAGTTTTGGGAACCACTGATTTAACAAAAGTAGCAATAAATACTATGAAAATACCTCATTACACATGAATCTCCATCACTGCCAATTTCTACAGCAAGTATCAAAAATGAAAAGATTCATTCTACAGAAAAAATGTTTCTATGGATCAGTATTACTGCTGCAGACAACTGTTTAAAGTTGAGCTTGTTTGAAACACTATATATTCTGTTTAATCTACAGTAAAGCATTATATTCATAATTCATAGTTTTGTAGTGTCTGTTAATTCCACAGCAGATATTAATCAGCTTAGAAGTATTAAATATATATATATGTATATATATATATATATTTAATATATATATATATATATATATATATATATATATATATATATATATTTTTTTTTTTTTTTTTAAATCACAGCTGAATTAAAAGCCTTGATCACTGTGTGATGTGTTTAGTATCAGCAAAAGAACTGGTTAATATTTGGTACACCAAATTATTTTTAGGGCGATCGTGGCTCAAGAGTTGGGAGTTCGCCTTGTAATCGGAAGGTTGCCGGTTCGAGCCCCGGCTTGGACAGTCTCGGTCGTTGTGTCCTTGGGCAAGACACTTCACCCGTTGCCTACTGGTGGTGCTCAGAGGGCCCGGTGGCGCCAGTGTCCGAATTTGCTGAATCTCTCATTGGTCTCCATGTCAAAAGCCAGAGATTTTTCCACCGTCTACATAGGCAAACAACCAGCTCCAAGCTGCTTGCCTCTTAGCTTAAAAAGCCATTGTTAATGGGACACAGACACAACCATCAGAATCAAATACATATGTTATTGGCTTGATAATCAAGCAGCATTAATTCTGCTTCCAGAGACAACTAAAGCCGCAAAATGGCAGTGATGTAAAGGATGGATGCAAACAAGCACGACAGAGGCCGCTTACGGCCATACCACCCCAAGGACTTAACAGCTTAGAAAGAGTGCTTGTCTGAATGGGTGTAAATGAATTAGTTGTATAAAGCGCTTTGAGTGCTCAGAGTAGAAAAGCACTATATAAGAACCACTCATTTATGACAGAACATTGTTATAGTTAAAAGCAAAAATCTGCTTTACGTTGGTATTTTAATTTTTGTCTATTTTTAGATTCCACAACATACTCACTGCTAGCCCTCCTTGCCCTTGCTTGATGGAAAACTGTTCCCATAACCTTTTGTTCCCCTAGTCTTGATTTTTCAGGGTTTTTAAAAATCATTTTTCTCTTAACCATTATTCCTTTTATTTCTCAGACCTCATCACTTCCTTGTATTCCACCTCAGCGTCTCCTTGCCCTTTTCTTTCTTTATTATATTCCTCTACTCCTGCGCTTTCATTGTGATTTGGACTACAGATTAATAGACACCCGTGTTTTAATAAAGTCAGCCATGACCTCCTATCGGCCCCCTCCTATCTGCTGGACCTCAAGGCTTATTGGAGAAGCGATAATAGGAAGATGAGAGAATGTGAGACAAGGTTTGAAAAGAGACGGGTGGTGATGGTGTGGGGGTGTCATTGTCATCTTGGAGGATCGTGACGGCTGCATAATGGAAGGGGAGGGAGGGCAAACAGACCAGACAAGGAGAGCAGGATGTGGTGTGCAATATGCAGGTTGGACACTGTATCTGTGTCAGGGTCAGCTCTCATTACAGCGCTGACCATAAGATGGCAAGCTCTGACCGTGTGTCCGTGTCAGTGAGGATGTCATTCAGGGAGTATCTGACACCTGCAACAATGAAGTTAGATTGTTATTACAGAAGTGGGGGTGGGAATTATGAGGAGAACAGTGTGTTGTGGATTATAAAAACAACCCTATGGTATACACAAGCAGCTCACATGAGCCCACAATATCAAACCTTAACAGGCTCCATTCTTTACTGTTATTAGTGAACAAATGATTTCTAATAAGGGAACTACATCACATTTTCTCATCTCATTTCCTCCTCATGTGCTGCTCGCATGGCTTTCTACAAAAACAACACAAGGAAAAAGACAATAAATGTAGACCCAGAGATAATGGTGGCACCAGGAGAAAGCACAAAGATCATAACAAGATATGTAAAAAAAATCTAAAATATGTAAAGACTGTCCAACATTCACAAAGAGGTTTAGAATTCACCAAGAATATTGGTTCTGAATTTGCTGAGATTTCCATCGCAACAGTGTAGTTTATTCATAAAAGTGTCAGTGATAAAGGTCAGTGGTTCTTTACAGAGCAGGATATCATCTGACCCATTCCCACCTTGATGGGTTACAAAGTGGGGACGGTGTCAGCAAAACAAAAGAACTGACAAATAAAAAAATACATGGAGTGATAAATTCCCATTTCTATTGAAGCTCTGAGTCTGATGTTAACAGTACGAATCCACTGAGCCAATATCTCTTTAGTAATCAACCTAATAATCAGCCTTTGATGGCGGTAGTGGTGCAATTTCTTGAGAATATTTTCTTGGTGCAAATTTTGTTCTTAATATCAAACACTTCAAACAATCATAACGCGCAACCTCCTACATTGTTGTTATTCGTGGACGTCTCTCAATGGCTACAAATTAAAATTATATTTGTCACATACACAGTACAGCATGTTGTGAAATGCTTTTGTCCGAGCTGTGGACAGGCTGCAGACGTAGCCACACCATTCCAGTGCTTGGTTTTAGCATAAAATTCTTTTTAATCATATAAATACACCACACAGATCTATAACCAACCCTTTACCACAGAAGAGACACCAAAAAGGTTTAGAATCACTATCTACACAGCATCAAGCAATGCTTATACTGAAAACGCTAATGCTAGGTTGGCCATGAAAGAACTTTCTGCAGCCATTAACAAACACCAGAATAAACACCCCGAGGCTGCTTTTATTGTTGCTGGCGACTTCAACCACACCAACTTAAAGACAGTCCTCCCCAGATTCCACCAACATGTCTCCTGCCACACCAGAGGAGACAAGACTTTAGACCATGTGTATTCCAACCTGGCTGGAGCCTACAAAGCCACACCTCTCCCCCACATTGGACAATCGGACCATCTCTCCCTGTTCCTCACACCTAGGTATTCACCACTCATCCAACGTGTGAAACCTGCTGTGAGGACAATTAAAGTGTGGCCAGAGGGGACAGACGCAGTGCTCCAGGACAGATTTAAAAACACAGACTGGAATATGTTCACCCACACAGACCTGGACCAGTACGCCTCATCTGTACTGGATTACATCTCCGAAACCACAGACAGTGTCACCACCCAGAAACGGATCACCATGTACCCCAACCAGAAGCCTTGGATGAACCGGGATGTTCGTCTCCTCCTGAAGGCCCGCAACACCGCCTTTAGGTCAGAGGATGCACACGCCTACAGTACAGCCAGGGCTAATCTAAAGAAGGGCATCAAAAAAGCCAAACACCATTACAAAAAGAAGGTAGAAGAACACTTCCCCAACTCCAACCCCCGACGCATGTGGCAAGGACTCCAGACCATCACAGACTACAGGACCACCAAACCCTCCCCCGCATCCTCTGATGTCTCTTTCCTCAACGAGCTCAACAACTTTTATGCTCGTTTTGAGCGAGGGAACCCCACAACCACAACCAAAGCAGATGTGACGCCAGACCACCAACCTCTGACTCTCACCGATGTAGGAGCAGTGCTGAGCAGGATCAATGTCCACAAGGCTGCAGGTCCTGATGGCATCCCCGGGCGTGTTCTCAGAGCGTGTTCTGGGGAGCTTGCAGGAGTGCTCACAGACATATTCAACCTGTCCTTGGCCCACGCTGTGGTACCGGCCTGCTTCAAATCCACCTCCATCGTCCCGATACCCAAAAACTCCAACCCATCTTGCCTCAATGATTACCGCCCAGTAGCACTCACCCCCATCATCACTAAGTGCTTAGAGCAGCTGGTCCTAGCACACTTCAAATCCTGTCTCCCCCCCACCCTGGACCCCCACCAATTCGCATACCGCCAGAACAGGAGCACAGAGGATGCAGTCTCCATCGCACTGCACTCTGTCCTCTCACACCCTGACAACAACAACACCTACGCCAGAATGCTGTTTATAGACTTCAGTTCAGCGTTCAATACAATCCACCCCTCACAACTCATCAGGAAACTGACAGACCTGGGCATCAGTTCCCTCATCTGCAAATGGTTACTGGACTTCCTGACCAACCGCCCCCAACATGTCCGGCTGGATAACCACTGCTCATCTACAATCACAATGAACACCGGTGTACCACAAGGCTGTGTGATGAGCCCTTTCCTCTACTCCCTCTTCACCCACGACTGCAGACCTGCTGATGGTTCCAACACCATCATTAAGTTTGCAGATGACACCACGGTGATTGGCCTCATCAGTGACAACGATGAGGCCGCCTACAGGGAGGAGGTGGATCGTCTGGCTGAGTGGTGCGACACAAACAACCTGCTGCTTAACACCGAGAAGACCAAGGAGCTCATCGACTACAGGAGGAATGCTGACCCACATCCACCCATCCACATTAAGGGGACGGCTGTGGAGCGTGTGAGCAGCTTCAAGTTCCTGGGAGTCCACATCTCCGAGGATCTCACCTGGACGACCAACTGCTCCAAGCTGGTCAAGAAGGCTCACCAGCGCCTCTTCTTCTTGAGGACTCTGAGGAAGAACCACCTGTCCTCAGACATCCTGGTGAACTTCTATTGTTGCACCATCGAGAGCATCCTGACTAGGGATGGGTACCGGTGTCCGGTGCCATGATGGCACCGGTTCTGACATAAACGGTAGTAACCAGACCAAAAAGCAGCGCACATTTCGGTGCTTTATTTCGGTGCTTTTTTTTCCTGAGCTGTGATACACTTCTAGCCAATCATTTTACGTTTCCGAGGATAGAAGGCGGGTCCAGGTACGTACGTTCTTTTAGAGCAGAGCTACAGATTAAAATGCCCAAGGCGAAGCGGTCAAAAGTCTGGCTGTACTTCACAGCAAAATATGCCAACTCAGCAGCCTGCAACAAGTGCTTTAAGCTGATACTGTGATACTGTCAAAGGAGGTAACACCTCAAATCCGATGAAACACCTGGCGATGCATAGCGTTTTTTTTAAAAAGCCGAAAAATGCGCCGTATTTGATAGCTTGCTGCGAGACCTCACACCGAGCACATCTACTGCGGGTGGGTTGCCTGTTATCGGACCCGGAGTTAGCAACATCCCCCAAAAACACGAAGAGGAGAGTCCTGGCCCCTAGCCCTGCCAGTGTAGTGATGTAGTGATGACGGATGATGATGGCAGCAGCAGCCGTTCTTCTCTGCGTGAGTAGCTTAATGTTGTTTGGGTGCAATTTACGTTGAGTAGGCTAACCACGTTATTACATTAATGCATGTAAGGTGAACTAGCAAACATCATCATAGCTACATGCGGCTGTCTTCTTGTTTGATGGCAGATGCTCCCTTCACCCTGGCCAAAAAGGCTAAAATGACCAAAGAAAAAGAGGGAAACAGCTAAACATGAGAGGTTTTTGGACAAAGTTTGTGTTTTTTCCATTGTTTAAGCACTGCTTCCAGTCAAGAGTGATACCATATATGCCCCACAGCTGCAGAAAAGGCTAACATTGTTATCTTTTTACAAAAAAACAGCTGAACATGAGAGGTTTTTGGACCAATTTTGTGTTCTCCATTCTTTAAGCACCGGTTTGAGCACCGTTTAAGCACCGGCACCGTTTCAAAAGTACCGATTTGGCACCGGTATCGGATAAAACCTAAACGATACCCATCCCTAATCCTGACCAACTGTATAACAGTCTGGTACGGGAA
Source organism: Aulonocara stuartgranti (assembly GCF_965226115.1). Classification (NCBI taxonomy): domain Eukaryota; kingdom Metazoa; phylum Chordata; class Actinopteri; order Cichliformes; family Cichlidae; genus Aulonocara; species Aulonocara stuartgranti. Next base: position 25,162,922 of record NC_138941.1, read on the forward strand.
CTGCTCTGCCTCGGACCGGAAGGCGTTGCAGAGGGTCGTGAAAACTGCCCAGCGCATCGCCGGAGCACCACTTCCTGCCATAAAAGACATCTACAGGAAGCGGTGTCTGAAAAGGGCTGGGAAAATCATCAAAGACCCCAGTCACCCATCACATGGACTCTTCACCCTCCTGCCCTCTGGGAGGCGCTACAGGAGCCTCCGGACTAAGACCACCAGGTACCGGAACAGCTTCTTCCCCACAGCTGTCAGACTCCTGAACTCTGCCTCCTGACATCTGACCCATGTTAAACTCATGGACTGAACATACACACACCCACAATGGACAACTGTACCCTCAAACACTATAATAACATGGACTGAACCACCACAACCACTAGCACTTTATATAGCCTCTGTAGAATTATCCACATATCTCACTTATCTTAACTGCACTACTGTATAGCTCTGTGTAAATAATACATTCAATAATTTTTAATCCTACAACTGTTTACAACTTGCATAGTTCCCATTTCTGTATAGCTGTATATCTCAGATTTCTGTAAAGTTATTTATCTCATATTCTGTATAGTTTTTCATATTTATATCCTGTTCATATCCTGTACATAGCTTGTACTCACTACAGCCTGTACATACTTATAGTTATAGAATATTCACAACATACAGTACTTCATACCGTGTACATTATAACATACCATAATAGACCCATTTCTGTAATATACTTACATATCTATATTATTGCTATTATATATTGTAATATATCTATATCACTAAAGCACTTCTGGATGGATGCAAACTGCATTTCGTTGCCCTGTACCTGTGCATGTGCAATGACAATAAAGTTGAATTCTATTTTCTATTCTATTCTAAAAGGAAAAGGTTTGACATAGCTAACAGGATCATTAAGGTAATGTTAAAACCTAGTACAATTTGTACTAATACACCGTAAAATTAATAGTATTTTTTTAATATAGAATCTCCACAGCCTAAACTATTACATTATTTAAGTTAGTTGTTAGTAGCTGGTGTGTCACCTTTAAACAGAAGTTCACATTTACTACTAGGATGGCAATTTAATGGCAAAATGACATAGATGCTCCTCATCCTTGCTTTTATAGGAAACAACCAGCATACAAGCAGTCGACAATCTGCTTAGCCAGAGTTTCCTATTTCAAAGAGACACATCGTAGACAAGTTGCACTCACTGGTGCAGATGGGCTCAGATTAACTCCAACATGTTGCCAATCTGTCTGCATTTATAGCTTGGATGGAAATTATTGGCAAACCTTTCCAGATTTGACTGAGAGTGATTACAATGAGTCCATGTTGGACCACAGTTGTTTGGAGACAGGTTGCCTCCTGTCATCCCAGCATCTGTATGTGAGAGGCTGGAGGTAGAAATGAGTTTAGAATGAAGCAGCTTGGTAATAAAACATTCCTCAAATTAATAACAGATTTCTCATGGCATTTTTCCCACCTTGATTTCAGACTTGAACAGACTGTATCACTTATTTATTTCCTGTCAAAAAGAAAAACAAACCACCAACTTGCCGAATCAACTCCATGTTTCTTTTCATCTCCTTTTATCCACTCCCTCTTCTCGTGTCATTCATTCTCCTTCAACCAACATTTAGTCTATAAATACGAATTCCACTACATCTGTGTTGATCCCACAGTGAAGGCAATGTCAAGTTATCATTAAGTCACCCCTGTATCCCAACACGCACACACACACACACACACAAAACAACAACAACAACCACTCTACCATCACAGCCTGCTGTTACTGATACTGCTTGTTTTCAACTAAACGGAACACTAGGGGGTAGGTGGTGAGGCATCCATGTGGGTTCAGACAAACACTCACCTATGTCTGGGAGTAGATACACAAGCCGACACCTTGACACATACTTGAAAACAGAGGACACAAGTACATTTGCATAAACAGACACATGGACTAACCACTAGCTGCCAGAACAGAGCAAAACTACACATACAAGCTCATAGAATGCACACGAACACTGTGGGGAAATCACAGTGATCAAAGGAAGCATCCCATGGAGATTTCTTCAAAATGTGCATCAAGATGGCAGTCGGCTCCGCCTTCCTCTGATTGCAGTGAGCTCCTTAATGGCAGACCCGTTCTGCCATCCCCTTCAATGTTTTAAACCCCGGTCTACTTCACTCTATCATCCTCACCCTATTACTATGCTGTTAAAGATTTAAACTTGTGTTCAAAACCAGAGTGTGTGAGGGTAATGGTGAGGGATTTTAGGGGTCGGCATATGCAAGCAAATCTTCCAGGGTTATATTTGGAGACAGATGATTTGAATAATGCCAAGATGTGTCGGTGAGAAAGACATCCACACATTTTCAGCTAATGAAAAATCTAGAGGTATGTGACAGCGGGGAACATGCAAGAACTTATATGAGCATGGGCGGGACAGTGACTGGCGGCAACGCAAAGGGCTGTGTGTGACAGAACTATCTCACTGTTTGCTTGGGGGGCTTTTGATAATCAAATGATTTTTAAAAATGCATGAAGCGTGTAAATAAACATGTTTTCAGTTGCTTAAACTGCAGAGATTCTGTTAGAATTGCCATGACTACATCAGACCAGTGTTTCCCAAGATTATCTGGCTCCACCTGATTAGTACTCTTAGCGATCAGCGTGAGTAACGGGCAGAACAATTACATTCTCTTCCACTAGAGGGCAGTACAACTACCTGCTCTAATTTAATAGGTTGCCAACTGCCAGTAAAACGGAAGAAGATGAAGAAGGAATTACATAATAGTCATGCTGTTAGTGAGACAACGCAGTGCGTAATAGCAATAAATAAATATCTGAAAAGAAAAAGTAGTCAGTCTGACCTGGTTCCTGGAGAAAATTCCAACCCAGATAAAGGCCCAGCTTGAGTAGTGGTCAAAAGAATGCAAAAAAGGTATACTGGGGACAAACCGAGCCAAGTCCGCTATGCTTGGTGCGTGGAAAATCATCAGTCTGCTTTTTGTAACATTTTTGTTTGTTGGTGTGCCATGTGATTTTTCTAATGTCAAGTGTGTGCCGTGGAAAACACTGGATACGACTACCATGAATTTCAAAGTTCCACTATTCAGTATATCTATATAAACACTGACTACGCACAAAAGATTGATTTGTCCACATCTACTTAAGGAAAAAATGTCATGAAAATGCCCAAAAAAAATGTATGTCTTCTTAATTTACCATTTTGAGGTCTGCAGAAACATACTGGAATTTGGTAAATAGATTGGCAACAAAATTAGCAGGCTAATAAGGCCACAACAGCAAATTAATGCCACTATCTTATCTCAAACTTGATATACTAATCAAAAATGACTTTACTGATGGTAATCATTCCTTTCAAACATCCATAGGTACGAGTTAAAATACAAAAGTCAACAAACATTTGGTGCCTTGAATACATAGCTTGTAGTTGTTCTTAACAGATATTTTTTTATTTGTTTAAACACTGTGCAATCCAACAAAAACAAAAGTGTTAAACTCATAAAACATTAAACTGTGAACTTGAATTTGTCTTCCTGCAACAATAATTTACATTGAAATCCTTTCCCCTCAGGCATCAAGCAAAGACACCTACACTAGGCAACAACCTTTAATAAAATCAAAACTGATGTCAAGTTTTATATTTACTTCACAGCTATTTGGCTGTCACTTTCATATCAAGAGCAGTGAGTGTAGCAGTAGGTGACAGCTCTGTTACAGCGCTCCTGTAACAGATTGAGAATGTATTATATAACGGTGAAGGATAAATAAAGATCAAGTAGAAATAGAGAAAAAAAATCCTCATATTTCCATAAGCATTAAAGATTAGCTGTTAGCTTCTTCTGGTTGAAAAGATGCCCATGTGTATCGACAGGAGAAAAAAACAAACACACTATCTAAATGGATTTTTTAGAACTAAAATGAAACTCAATCTGAGAAGATTTTTTAAGCTTGCTGCTGTATATCTCTTTAGCCTGTTCACTAGTGGCTGGATCAACGTGATATACGATCATAAATATTTCTGTAAGAGATACAGATGATAAAAGAATGAAAATCTTTCAGTGTTTACTGCTTAGTTCAACTGACCCGCCAATCATTTATATGGGGATGTTTGCCTTCGGACACTGCTTACTCCATGTCTCCTAACCAAAGAGAAGATAAAATAACACTGTTCCATCAAGCTTAGCTAAAGCTATAAGGTGAGGAACTGAATCAGTTTGTAATTGCTCTTCCAAGTGGCAGGTACAATATACGTGATTTCTTCACCTAAAAAAAAAATGCATTAAAAACCACATTGTAACTCTGGTCTACTTCTTGTCCACACATATTGCAAACAAATTACAAAGGTGACAATCTCAAGTCATTTGTACTGACTCCTTTATTAGGCAGTTTTGTCGACTTTCACCATGACTCATGAGGCCAATATGCACATGGGAAATAAATCAAAGCACACTTATTCAAGTACCTGACTGTACCACTCTACAGCAGCATAATGCTCTTTAAAATATTGATTTTCATAGTTGAGATCATGTAATGAAATGAGTGCCTGCCAGCTGGAATTTCCTATTGAAGTCCCACTTTGTAAAAGGACTACAGACACGTCAGCAAACTCTTGGCAGAATGGCTACAAATCCATCACTGCTGACTGTTTACGTCAAGTTAAAATTCTTGTGAAAAGTCCATACTGTATCAGTGTTCCAGTTTCTGATGACACGATTAACTCAGTGTTAACTTAATTGGAAGAATGCATGAATTCTAACAGGTATAATGTGTTTTCCTGTTTAATGAGAAGTGTCATATTTGGCATAAGTATGTGACTGGTCTAGTTAATTACAGGAAAACAAAAATATAAAATATAGGTAAGGGGTAATGTCAGATAATGATAGAAGGCAAATATTTACCTATCATTAGTCATCTAGTCATCCTCAAACTTGTCAGGTGAAACAGATTGCAGTACTTCAGCATCATTGATTTACCCGTACAAGTTTATTCATCTTTCTTTGTAAACTTGCCCTGTGTGAACAATATTATTATAATTTTGAATACTTCTCCAGCCGCCTTCTTTTGGGAAGAAGAATACTTACTTTAATTACTTACTTTAATTAAGTATGTAACTTTTTCATTAGCTTAGAGATCAGACTGCACAAAACCCTTGGTGTTTCTCAGCAGTTCACGCACACAGTGCTCTGTAAGATCACAAATTAACTTTAACTTTTTTGGATATATGAGTTAGAATACTGAAATATCTTTCAAAATAATGCCAATAATCTAATTTACAGAGTGTTGAAGTAGGTCAGATAACCGTCCAAATTATTGTTACCCATCCCTTTGTTTTACATGCCTCATATGTCGAACAGAAAAAATATGTGTATGATATATGAATTATGCTTGTGGCACAATAATAGTAACCTCTCAGGGTCATATGCTAAAAAACATTTTTCTACTTAAACCTGCCACCCTATGAAACTAGGACTGGATCAACCATCAGAGCAATGCAGTTCTCCATTGTCCTTTTTAAAATATCATAAATTTGGCAGACTATATTTACTTAGTGAGCTGGCACAAGCTGTCATGACAGAAATACTTTAATAAAACATCATAATAAACTAGGCTTTCCCCAGATCAACACTACACCATAAATAAATGGTATTTACTGTTAATGACATTTTCAAATTCAGGCTCATCAACATATATACTAAAAGTTCCTGGTTGATGGATGTTGCTGAAAGTAAGCAGAGTACGTGTATCACATCCTGCATGCTTGAAACATCATGGATCACTTCATTTAAAGGGATTTGCAGAGATTAAGGCAACATCAGCGGAGAATAAGACGTTTATATATTTTACAGGCAGATGTGAACAAAATGACATGGTTTGTGTGCCGATATGCTAATTCAAATTATCCTCTGCTTGCCTGCTGTGAGGAGTACAATCATATTCGACACGCGTGTGAGTGAATCACAGGTTTGCAAACACACGCACACAAACACACCTCACCAGCTGCACTGATACACACAGAAACATGAACACAAATGCACAAACACGACTAAATTCATGTCATTTTTGCTGCACCTGTGTTGTTGTATCACAACAATAATTGAAATAACAAACAAAACCAGCACATTTTGACTTTTTGTTCTACAAAAGACGGCCACACAGCGGCAGATTGTAGCTCTATTTGCCTTGAGGAACTGGATAAGTTCTAACACATTCTGAATGCTGCTCAAAGGGTGGTGATGTCATAAAATCTAGGTTTATCTGCAAGATAACAATTGATTGCAAGACATATGGACATTATCTGCTTTTTCCTTCATGTTCAGTCCAGTCCTTGTACCTGTACATTTTCAGAGGAATGACTGATTTTGCGTTTTAAGTCACTTAACACTGATCTATGAATCATTCAAGCTTAAAAAGCAACCAAACTCAAACTAGGACAAATAACTATTCATCACATGGCAGATACCTTAATTTAAACTGCGTCTTTTGGCACTTCATAACTAGCAAATATATAATTTTTACCAATTTCTTTAGTGACAAATGTTCACAATAACATAGAGAAGCATATCATAGTATTTTTGCACCAACAAGTTGATTCACAAAGGTCTATATGGTGTATCTGGACATCGTATGCAGTCTCTCTTTATATTCCAAACATTTTTGGTTTGAATCATTATCAATATATAGAGAGGAGGTCAGGAAAGAGCGAGTGTCTCCAGTCATCTGTAAAACATAATGTGAGGTCTGTCAAGGTTTGGGGCTACATTTTGGCCAGTGCTAAATTGCTGCACTAAGTTTTTAACTTAAACCAAGACATTAGTGGAGTTTTTTATATATGTCTTTATGCACGTTAATCCATAATAATATGGTGCTGCTAAATTACCAGAACTAAGACAGGTCAGCCGTTCTGTAAGGCACTTTTATAACATACATTACTGCATAGCTACAGAATATACTCACTGCTTTATTGTTTTGTTTGTGTGATGCACATGAAAGGATCTAACATGGCATTCACTTTTGAATCTATAGAATTATGGGGGGGCCGGGCGGCGCTGCTGCACTGGGCCCGGTCTGGATGGGCCTGGGCCCCCTTTCCCTGGCGGGTCGCGGAGTATGGGGGTGCCTACTGGGGTCAGCGGGGGAGCTGGCCCCAGGAAGAGGTCACTTGCCCCTCCCTTCCTTCCCTCCCCATCTCCAGCTGCCTCCCTCTTCCCGCTCCACCACAACCACCCACACATGCAGGGCCTTGGAGTAGGGGTATGTCACCAGGGTGCAGAGGAGGCTACCCCCCCCTCTGTCCCCTTCTGGCTGCCTCTGCCTCAATTTTATCCCACAACTTAGACATTCACATTACTCACACTCTCATTACACATACATATAGGATCTTGGGGGTGGGCACGATACACGGAGTCCAAAGTACCATCAGGGTGTACACCCCACCCCTGGCATCGTTGCCCACCTCTCAATTTTAAATACACGTAGACATTGAGGGCTAGCAGGAGGGACCATGCGCTTACCTGCTGCTCTCTGGCAGGTAGCTCCATGCCCTCCTGGGTTTTAAATGCACCTTAGAACACACATGCATCAACATTACAATGAGCGGGTGGAGGGAGGTTTGGAGTCTTCTCTCACCCCCGTTCTCTGCGACCTGCTGGAGCAGGGGGGCTAGGAGGAGGAGTTGGCCGTCCGACTGCGGTCTGGAGTGTGGAGCCTTCCTGCTGCTGCGGAGTTGGGGCGGTCTGCCTCCCCCCACCGCATGGAAAAGGGAAACACCACCTGGGTCTGGGTGCAGTTCCCCCCTCCAGGGGCGGGGGCACCTAGACCCGGTTTGTAGAGTACGCTTGGGGAGTGTGATCGTGTGTACAACGTCTCTTTATGTCTGTCTCCACGTTGGTTGAGTGTGGAGTAAGTGCATATGAGAGCATGAGGGTGGGAATGGATGTTTGTATCTGTGTGTGCCTGTATGTCTGTGTCTATATGTCAGGTTGGGTGTCAGGCGCCACCTCTCTGGGGACATCTCAGGCCCTCCAAGGTTTGGAGGCCTATCTCCCCCTACCACCACTTCCCCTGCCAGTGGCGGACCCCCTCAGACATCGGTGCGTTGGTGGTTCTTTGCGTCCGGGGATGGGCGTCCAGGTACACACCGGCTCACTCCTTGGCGGCCGCTTATCGGGGCCTGGAGCCTGGGGCTCGCTCGGGCCACTTCGGAGGTGGGGTGCCCCCGGCCTCTCGGCCTGGGGCTCGGTCACTCAGGCGCAGCTGGCTGCCGGCGGAGCTCACGGGCGCGTCACTGCAACTCCCCCTGGCTTCTGCTCCGCGGCTGCTGAGTGAGCCCTCATCTGGGACTCTCCTCAGCTCTTTCCGGGACAGTGGCGCAGCTGCCCCTCTGTTGGTCTTCCTTGGTCTCTTGTGTTCTGGGGGCCTCTGGATGTCTGGAGTTTTGATCTCCTCCACACCTGCTTCAAGCCCTGGAGGACGGGGCTGTGGCCCCCCCACACCCTCTAGCAGATTATTACATGAAGGAACCTTTTAAAAAAACAAAAAACAAGCGCGTCCATGCTCACAGGTGTACACACGGGTGATCACACCCACAAACTACACCCTTTTTGGCTCCTACCTCAAAGCACACTGTGTTCTGTTGATCTTATGTGCTGCACAATAATGTTTAACATTTAGTATTTACTGTCATATTCCCATATATCATTGTGATGTTGTTTATTCTATTACTCTTGTTCTCTTCTGCTTGCTTTCTTTTTTCTTTCTCAGCAGGTGATCCAGGTGATTGATATATGCATTTTTTTTTCTCTGCAAAAAAAAAAAAAAAAAAAAAAAAAAAAACATGAGGTGCCAGGAAAACTAGATAGTAATAATAATAATAATAAAAAACAGGGATAAACAATCAAAATAAAATTCTGTGACTGAAAAAAAAAAAAAAAAAAAAAGAATCTATAGAATTAATTGGTGTAATTATTAATTCACTAAGTCTCTAATAAACTAACAGCTGCAGTGCCTTTACATTCCTTATATTTTTCCAGGGTGGTATTTTTTCCACATTCTTCTTTGCTCTGTGCCTCTTTTCTCCTCCAATATAATTGCCCTAATTCGCTGGTGCATCTTCAGTCCTGGTGTAAAATGTCAGCAATTGATTACTGTGGTAACAGGTCACAGCCATGGTGAGTGGCTGAGATTGGATGAAAGAAACAGACATCGATCGGGAGCTAAACAGCAGCACTGTCGAGAGCAAAAAGCTATTACAGTTAATCTGGTTTTACACACATGATGGTCTAGAAAAAAAACTTAAAAAGGAGGAGAAGTTATATTAGAGTTCATAACTATTAATTCTTTAAAAATGAGCCTGTTTTTAAGTAGGATTCATAAACAGTATTTGTAGCTCAACAGCTAAATTGGTTATTTGTCAACAAAAAATATTTTGTTAAACTTTATGGAAGTTAAAACAGTTGAACTGTACTCAAAATAAGTTGATAAGCTATTTGTAAGCCCGACCTTCCAACAGGGCCTCCAGGGTTAAGCTCTGATAGCCAGTTTAACTTTGTAGTCATTTCAATCAGACTTATGACTATTTGTCAGCCTGTAAAATTTAATGAGGCAAGCTCCAAAGAATGTTCTAACAGACTGGTGTGAAAAATAAAAATATCAGAAGGAAATAAAAAGCTTAAATCTAAAAAAAAAATGTAAATAAAATAAGAGAATTCTAAATATTCTGATAGCAGGCGTCTCAATTTTAATTAGCAAACCCAGAGATAATTTTGTTGATTGCAGATGCTGAAAGAATTTTGTTTGTTAAGTAACAAATAAAATGCTCCAGGCAGCAGCTTATTACAAATCTGGCTAATTAAAATTAATTATGTCATTTAGCTAATGGCAATGATGCCTAAAATACTCTTATGCCTGTGCTGAGTGGAGATCAAATGAAACACCACTTTAAAACTTGCCATTTCTACATCTTTAATATATGAGAGACATATTGTTGACAAGTGACTTTTAAATGATTTAGCTGATTATTTTATATTGGTTTTATTGGTTACTATTTATTGGCATTACATTTTTCAAAATCTCAAATTTTAGATTTAACTGCTTATTTTCAGTTAAATAACAAAAGACTTCAAGCTTTAAAGTATCTTTTATGTCATTATTTTTATCAGATGTTAGAGGGTATTGACAGAACGTCTAGTTCTCTAACAATGCTGTTTTTTGTTGCAATTTTAGTAGTACCATAAATCACACTGACCTACTGTGCTCCATGTTTCAGAGATTAGTCACCTGCCAATGCTAGGTCTGTTAGTCTCCTGCCCATTTTTAACACATTTAAATTTGTCTGTGACAAAGTGTCAAGGTTTTTAAACACACAATCTTTAGAATAATTCATCTTTGGGTCAAAAAAGAGAAAGAAAAGACTTGCATTTAGCTAGGAGAAGGTAGCAATTTAGAAGTGGAGCTGAGAGAATGATTTATCCTCCTTTAGTGGGAAAACTGTAACAAAACGCTACTTGCTGGTAGAAACAAACTGCCCCCTGGGTTAGTAAGGGAATAGCAAAAACCCCTTGGCTCAACAAGGCTTTAATATAACAACTCTCCCTTTCTGTTGTCTCTTTTGGAGTGCAGCAGAGTGTTCAAGGGCAATGATGGTTGATTCACCCTCCTGTTCTGCTCTAGTTGGGATGTGGTCAGAACAGATAGGCAACAGATAAAGGACGAAGCTTGAAGAGAAGGGAAACAGTGGTGGAGATTGTGGCTTTCTCCTTGACTGACCTGATCTATCTGTGTTAAAGCAAAGGACGCCAAACGGGCCCTCCCAGAATGTGGGCCAAACACTGTTCTGTATGAATACTGCTGAGGTTTTCTGTCATAACCTCCAGCAGACCAACAGAGCAAAAGGGAAAGGACACTGAGGATTTAGTGGATGTGCTTGTGAAGAAAGAAAAGTGAATGAAAATGGGCAGAATTGATATCTGTTAATAAACTACTGTCTTACTGTCAGCAACAGCTTGCTAACTTTGATATAACCTACCACCAACCATTAACACCACAGCTTCTCTATAATGATCAAGCATGGGTGCACATATCACATTACAATTTATTTTGGATTTTCTCTAATCGATATAGGGTCAAACTATACATACATCCCCACTAATATTTGGTTAAATGACCCTGAGCGAGTTGCACATTGAGCAGAAACTTTTGGTAGCTATCAACATGATTCTGGCATAATTCTGGCTATGGATTCTGGCTATGATGATGCTTGGAGAGGACCATTCCAGAAGTTTCATGTTAGCCTGCCTTATACATTCCAAAATCAGTTTTGATGGATCACTGTACTTTTGGAACACCCAATTGTGGCTAAGTTTCACATGTCTAGCTGCTGATTTTTAAGGTGAAGTTGAAGAATTTGGAGGTAGTCCTCCTTCTAAATCATTCCACTCAATTTGTGCAGTGTACTACTACCGCTGGCAGCAAAACATCCCCGCTTTAATCTCCATTGTCTGTGGTTCAGGAAAATGTGTGCGGTAGACAGGAGATGGGGGTTGGTGACTTTAGAGTGCCCTTTTGGTCTTACAGCAGGGAGCAAAATTTAAAAAAAAGCAAGACAGCAGTGGAGGATGGATGAGCAGTTGGACAGATAGATGGGGGGAGGGATGGAATGAAGGGCCGAACGAATGAAGGATTACCAGCTAAGCGTTCAAACACCTGCTGAGTATGTAATTGGTGGGGAGGAAAAAGCACAGCCTTTTGCCTCGTTCAAGTCTGCCTAGATCCACTCTGTTTCCACTGCTGTGTACTCTCATCAAACCTGTCCTCTGGGGGGTTTATAGGTTTCTCAGTTGGGGCCAGACACATGGACCTTAAACTGCTCTAAAATAACAGGTACTCCTTTAAACTTACCTTTACAGACTTTGAGTCTTTGTCTCCTGTATTTTTGTTGTTGTCGTTGTTGTTTTTTAGCCTTCAGTGAATACCAGAGTACATGATGAAATATCTGGTGTTGTTTGCAAGGTTTTCTTCCACAGAAAAATTGAATTAATGTTCATATACCATTTCCTTCCACAGAAATGGGCTGTCGTGACCGGCTGTGTCTTGCACTGTGGAAATAACATAACCTAAGCTGGAAGCATTCCCTTATTTCTGACATGAGTTTGAATTATCGTTTTACATTTTAGTGTTATTATTATCATTAATGGTAGTAATAGTAGTAGTAGAAGTAGTAGTCCCCATAGTACTGCTAAAGAGATTTCTTGCAATCTGTAATACAATCTCAGTAAATAGTATTTTGGTCCTGTGATTTATGAAACATGGATGTCATTAGCACTCTGTTTTGAGGCCTCTTTAGCTTTTTTATTCTCTCTCTTTTTTAAAACATGATAGTTTTGCTTTATGTTTGTGAAAGAGACATATTTGAGACAGCATGTTTTGTTGCTTGATCAACAGGAAGAAAGAAAGGAGAAAAAGTGGTACACAGTCTTTGGAGAGATCTTTAACTCTGACTCGTAACAGCTACTTTAAAAGGCTGTAATGGACCATTTCTAGGCCCACCAAGAAAGACTCGTCCATGACAGCTCTAAAAGGATAAATAGAATGGATGAAAGAGATATCCTTTATCTTCTTACTTTCCAAACAAATGTTAATTATGCTTCTGCGTCAGATCTATAACGTAACTTATGCCATAACTGGAACCCCATTTTAAACATAGGGGCCACCTTCTATGAAATGCAACTACATGTCGGGCTGGGCAGGCCTTGAATGATGGTACTTAGGCAGTTTGTAGGGTCAGTGGAAGCAAGATGGAATACATGTGTATGAATGACAGAGAGACAGATGGAAAGGGGGAGGAGTAGAGGAAGGGTGTGGGCAGATTTTACATAGGTAGAGTTTGAATACTTGGGGTCAACCATCCAAAGCGATGGACAGTGCACAAGCAAACGAAGAAGACAGTGCAAGGAGGGTGGGTTGGATGGAGTTGAGAATGAGGGGTGATTTATGCCAGAAGGATAGCAGCAAAAGTAAAAGGGAAGGTTTACAAGATGGCAGTGAGACCTGAGACAGAAGGCAGAGCTGGATGTGGTAGAAGAGAAGATATTCAGATTTTCATTGGAAGTGACCAGGAGAGGCAAGATTAGAAATGGTTTATCAAGAGGGGCAGATCAGCTTTGGAGACAAAGTTAAAAAAGCAAGGTTGAGGTGATGTGGACATGTGCAGAAGAGTGGATAAAGGATGTTGAAGATAGAGCTGACAGGCAGGAGGAAAAGAGAAAGACCACAGAGAAGATTCATAGATATAGTTCAGGACGATAGGCAGAGGTTTGTCTTGATGATTCTAGAGACAGGGTGACATGGAAGCAGATAATCTGCTATGGCAATACCAAATCGAAAAGAAGAAGAAGGAGAAGAAGCAGAAAGCTTTGTCAACTGTTGGAGCAGGTATTATGGATATGTCTGAAAAACCAGTATGTCTCTACACCTGGGATCAAATTCATAGATGTCCACTTATCATACAGGGCAACAAAGCCTAAAAGTAAAATAAAATTATGCACATGCACACTATCACACAGGTTTATTCCAACTAAACAAACAGCATTATTTGTTGTCCTGTGGTGAGCATTAGTATTCTCTGCAGCGCACACCGAGCAGGACACATCATCTGACAAATCCCCCTACACATTTCCGTCCCAGGAGGAGCTGGTGTCTAAATAAACATTACAACAGTCTCCATGGGGATTAGCCTAATGTGCAGCGATGTAGCACCAGTGATATGTCGCTTTAATTGTCCCCTAAATTAAACACGCAGCGGTTTATCTTCAAATCTCATAAATCTTATAATCCTTCCTCACTCTCCATTGCATTTTATCAATCAATGATGAAAAGCCCCCCTTAAATAATACTTCCTTCTTGTGAATTTTCAAAGAGCTCTCTTCTCCTGCTTGCACCTATGCTCTCAACTTGAGCTAGTTTGTAAGACAAAGTGTATCTGATCACAAGTTTGCACACATGCCATTTTTCATCAGTGGAGGTAATTTATTAGCCAATTAGGAATGATGAAAGCACACAGTTCTGGAGTCAGTGATTACTGCCTCAGTGTAATAATGAAATTTATCATTCTTACTGAAAAGCCGAGAGGAAATGTTTCCTCTCATAAGCTACAAAGAAAATGCTAGAGGCTGGTAGGGGGGAATTGAAGCGACAATTATAACCATTAATTCCTTTCCTCCTACCCTGTAGACAGTATAATATTCAGTCTACATCACCTCAAAGGCGTTTCCCTTGCTGGGGACATGTGGCCAGACACAGGACCAGGAAAACAAATGACTCACGATCAGGAAAACAAATGAGAATCCATTTGTGGGATTACTGATTAAAGGGCTCACCCTCATAGCTGGCAAAGATGTGAGGCCTCAGGGCCAGACTTTAGCCACTTCTTTACACTTTGTAACCAAGAAGATGTCCGGAAATTGGCAACAAAGGGCACCATAACCAGTGAACGATTGGGACAAGTTTCTGAAATATCAAGACAGGATGACACGATGAACACTGAAAAATTGCCTGTGTCATGGCCTTTTCCAGATAACTAAAATTGAGAGTCTACCTGGTGTTACTATGACCAGAATGGAATGGTTATGATCCAACACGCTCTCATCCCAAAATGTTACATACTGACGCTATGTGACAAATCTGTGCTATGTTACGCTTCCGGGCACCCAAACCATCTGTATATTACACGTTCCGAGGCATGAGAGTGGGTTGGAATGAATCTATAAATGTAAGGTTATGGTTAAGGTTAGGCGTGGATAAGCTTAGGGTTTAGGTTCGGGTTAGGGCTGCAATAGAAAGCCACGAAGCAAATAACAAGGGAAGCGCATAGAAAGCCACGCTTAAATTAAGAATCCGGAGCACTCCATAAGGACGTGGAGGGGTACCTTTCACGTTAATGTGCACCTCAGGCCGTTACATGTTGTGAACTACAATACTCAGATCAGAACAACAGTTTCTTCAATGTGTTTTCTTTTATAAGATAAAGATTCTACAATAATACATAGAATATCCCAACAATCAGATGTCCCGCTATGAGGAAGCATTTGGCGACAGTGGGAAAATAAAAAGCAAAAATGAACTTCCTTTGAACAGGAAGAAATCTCGGACAGAACAAAGCTCCAAGGGCCATCTGCCATGGCCAGCTGAAGGAAGGGAGTCAGGACAAAAGATAGACGATAAATAGAAGAGAGCTTAAAAGTTAATTTATTCTTACACCTTTGCCGCTATTACAAATTGGGGATATGGGGGTACCTCCGTTGAGAATAGGGATGGGTATCGTTTAGGTTTTATCCGATACCGGTGCAAAACCGGTACTTTGGAAACGGTGCCGGTGCTTAAACGGTGCTCAAACCGGTGCTTAAAGAATGGAGAACACAAAATTGGTCCAAAAACCTCTCATGTTCAGCTGTTTTTTTGTAAAAAGATAACAATGTTAGCCTTTTCTGCAGCTATGGGGCATATATGGTATCACTCTTGGCTGGAAGCAGTGCTTAAACAATGGAAAAAACACAAACTTTGTCCAAAAACCTCTCATGTTTAACTGTTTTCCACTTTTTCTTTGGTCATTTTTTTGGCCAAGGTGAAGGGACTATCTGCCATCAAACAAGAAGACAGCTGCATGTAACTACGACGGTGTTTGCTAGTTCACCTTACATGCATTAATTTAATAACATGGTTAGCCTACTCAATGTAAATTACACACGAACAACATTAAGCTACTCACGCAGAGAAGAACGGCTGCTGCTGCATCATCATCCTCATCATTTCTGCTACACTGGCAGGGCTAGGGGCCAGGACTCTCCTCTTCGTGTTTTTGGGGATGTTGCTAAATCCGGGTCCGATAACAGGCACCACACCCGCAGTAGATGTGCTCGGTGTGAGGTCTCGCAGCAAGCTATCAAATACGGCGCATTTTTCGGCTTTTAAAAAAAACGCTATGCGTCGCCAGGTGTTTCATCGGATTTGAGGTGTTACCTCCTTTGCACAGTATCACCTTAAAGCACTTGTTGCAGGCTGCTGAGTTTGCATCTTTTGCTGTGAAGTACAGCCAGACTTTTGACCGCTTCGGCTTGGGCATTTTTAATCTGTAGCTCTGCTCTAAAAGAACGTACGTACCTGGACCCGCCTACTATCCTCGGAAACGTAAAATGATTGGCTAGAATTCAAAGTGTATCACAGCTCAGGAAAAAAAAGCACCGAAATAAAGCACCGAAATGTGCGCTGCTTTTCGGTCTGGTTACTACCGTTTTGTCAGAACCGGTGCCATGATGGCACCGGACACCAGTACCCATCCCTAGTTGAGAATTCTGAAAAATGAAGTACGATAAAGGTAGCAACATAGTATTTTTATACTGTACATCATTAATTGCATTTGCCACACAAATATCCACATTATTAGTTACGCAATATAATGTCATTGACATAACTGCGGTATCTGTAACTCTGTAACAGGCCCCAGGGCAGAGATTTTTTGGAGCCCTTGTACAGCATCTCTCTCTCTCTGTCACACACACACACACACACACACGCTTGCAAAAATAATAGCATATAGTAATAATTGACAGTATCAATAGCACCATGGACAATAACCACAGTCAGATGTAAGAGAAATGGATACATTTATCCAAGCGTGCGATATAGACTCACATTGTATTCTCCAATGAGGTTACAACAAGCTATTATGTTAAAGTAACATAAGACAAATGAAATGTCTATGTATGAAACCAAATACAGAAGCATTAACAACAGGTCCTCACAAACTGCCTGTGGTCACTATACCAAAAAGACACACTCGTTTATAAAATTCAACATTCAAGCAGCTTCTAGGTCAATTACACACGAAGATATTGCAGTATAGATACATATTTTCAACATATAATTGCCAACAATCTTTCAGTCCTTTGCATAAATACATCTTTATTTTTAGGTCTTCTGCTCAGCAAAGTCATTCACAAGACTGCTCAGATACTCACTCAGCTCTCTTCTCTCCTTCCTCATTTGAGCACCACTTTGCTGCTTTGGATTACTGAAAATAATTTAACATGCGGTGCAACAACTAAATACACTAAGAGAGATTTTCAGAAAAAAAAAGTTGCATGGTTTATGAACAAAAGGTTTGCAGCATTTTGCACAAATGACAAATGAGAGCAAGGTCAGGAAGTACAAGCAAAATATTTCCCAGCCTTGATCTTGATCTGCCATCAAGTCTTTTTTAAACAGTGGAGTATAAAATGATTGAGTGAATGTTTCCATAAAGAAAGTGTATAATGCATTAAAACAGTTAGGCTTTGGTTCACAAGATACGTAGAACCATGAATTAAAAATGTAGTGCAGGTCTTATTATCTGAAGTCAAACTTCTGGTGTATAAAAACTGTATATTCAGTATAAAGCTTTTTATGCATGCATTTCATATGCTTATTTTAGATACTCCAAATTTTCCATTTCTGCGTTTCAGATGCCATCTAGCTTACTTTGTTGTAATCATATTAATTTAAACATGTCAAAAGGAAAAAGCTCAGTTCAGTAGTACTACTGACCCACAACTGCAGGCCCAAACCCTGCCAGAACCTTTATCAAACTCTGGCATCTGCCATATTTATTTTTGACATCCAGGAATTTCCTATTTTTTCATGTTGCAGCATGAAATCAAACGCATATCAGCAGCTAAAAACATAAAGCAAAAAGATTTCCTTGAAACTCTTACCTGAGGAGAGTTGCAGAAGGTCAGGGACAGGGCAGACATGCAAGAAAGCAGAGAGAAGGGAAAGAAAATCATTAGTCAAAGGTCAAACTGTGTATGAAATCACCACAGGAGATGAAATCTTCCATTTAGAAGCCTCCCTGTGACTTTAACACAGCACCTGTCACCCCGGTAGGAATGAATAGTATTTAGTAGGCAGACACGCAGATGCTGAAGGGCCTCACTTGAGCCCAATGAGCCTTGCATCACGAGTCAGCCCGCCTCAGTCATTAGCCACTACTCCCATTTGTGAAAGGTCAATGAAGCAGCAATCCGTCCATCACGCATGATATTTTGCCACACGTCCTTCACAGGCAGCCAACTTGATAGAACCCAAGATTTCACTGTGTATTTAAGCTAATGTCTTAAGTGGTGAGAGTGTAGAAGCATTGAGACTTGAACAAGCATTTCCTCTGCATTTTTTCTGAACTCTCATATTCATACGGCCCCTGGGTAGAAGCAGCTATAAGCCAAAGAGAGGAGCATAACGCTATTCATCAGTGTAAGTGCTGAACACTCATTAGATGAAATGAGATGAGATACAAAGTGTATGAATGACTGGTGTGTATGCGTGTCTCGCTGTGAATCACTCTTCTTTTTTCTCTGCAGTCAAGCTGTTTCTATTTAGATTCCTCTGTTTTTTTCCTGACAGCTTCTTTGCCACAGAGGGATGATATGACAAGGCAGGATTGAGAGGATAGACTCCTAAAGAGGTATGTGTCAAACAAAGAGATATGGGAAAGGAAGATTTGCCAACAGAGGGATATTATTTAATAAAAAAGAAAGAAAGAAAGAAAGAAATGGGTTGGATATCTAGGCAAAAAGAGAATTGCCAGTGCTCACTCAGACTGACAAGTCTTCCACATGGAAAATGAAGTGGAAATGTCGTGACTCATACTCAGAATAGCTCGGAGTCAAATCTCTATCTGTTCAGTTTGGTAACAAAACCTATCAGGAACATTGTTGGAAAACAGATCTTTTTAGTTCCACCAAATTTGAATGTAGAATACTTTGAAATATTATTTAAGGACTTAGAGGTTCAATAATACAATTACAATCTAAACAAAGCTAAATTCCAGCACTCTAGAGAAGACATTTGTATTCATATTTATTTCCATTATATTTGAGAAAGGGATAGAATATGGGGAAAATACTCACATATGGCATAACCTTTTGAGTCACAACCCTGGATTTGTACATACTTTCTCATTGCCACAATACATGTTCACCCCTCCTTTGAACTGGAAGGTTTTTTCCCTATTATTTAATCAGACATGCCTAATACAGTTAGTATGAGGTTTACATTTACTCAGTTTTGTGTTCAAGCACTGTATAGAGAAATATAAAGCACATTGTAAAACCAGTTCATTAAATACAATATTGTTTACATGTATTCATCTATACAGGAACCACATTTGTTTTCTACTACCACACTTTTAAAAAGTTACATATTGAGTACTGGACTTAAATGTACAGCCGAGTGTGAAGTTGATGGGATGAGACTTAGTACCTCAAACTCAGGGGCCGTGGGTGTTGGTTAGAAATGGGTTGGGAATGAGTTACTTTTTCAAAATGCAAAGTTTAAATATTTCTGGATCTTGCTCATGAGTAGAGGAAACATGGAATGGGAGACTAACACATGGACTGGTGAAGCAGCTTCATCTATTATTCAAAAATGGCTCCGGTAGGCATTTTTGTTATCATTCTTTTGGTGTATTTGTTGACATAACAGCGGCATGGCAACAAACCCAAAAATGTGTATATAAAAAGAAGGAGGAAGCACTAAAAGTCCAATTGTTACTGGAACATTTTGATCCTACACATGGTCAAAGAATACATTTGTAAACAAGTTTTGATCCACATATTTGCTTTCTGCCACTGCATCACTGCTTCTAAATGCCAAAACATGCTGAAACATGATCTATCAGTAGTGCTCAGACTACCAGAGGATTCTAATGGCTAAAGCTTGATATTTAAACGAAGGACTTTGTTAGAGATTAAGCAACTTCATGGATATTTATTTTTAGCAATGTGTTTTGACTCCCAAACCCTTTCTCATCATTAAAGGAGTAATCCCCTTTGGTGTGTTTTGTTGATGTTAGGAAGTAGGCGGGGGGTCAAATGTAACAATCAAATGGCCTCCTAAATAAAAGAACTTCCAGCTCTTCTTTGAAACAACGTTTGTCTTAATATGTTTAATATTAAATAATAATATATTTTATTATTTGTTGTTTTTGGAAATTCTGTTACTGGTTGGTTTGAATACCAAACAAGTATTCCTAATATTCCTGACCAAGCATTAGTATGTCATGATGTGGGAGTAATACGAAAAACAAAGATACTGATCGAAGGGACATTAGTGAGTAGTAACAGTTTCATTTTACTGTAAGTTGTCATCCACACAATATTTAAAAGACTCAGTCAGATGTCATATGACAGTTATATAAATGGACATTTTTATGAAGCTAAAAAAATCGCTGGTGAAGGCAATAAGCCCCTGTTATTCACCCAGACTAAGTTCACTAGAAGTTCACCATCAGTAGTCGTCACCTCCCTCCATCATTCCTGCTACTGCTCCATTTCCCCTGGTCACATAACCTCTCACTAACAGCCTCATCCGTTCTGAAATATTTAACAAAACACAGCCACCACTTGCCCTCAAAAAGCCAAATGAAAAAAATATGGTCGTCTTTAGACGCATTTTATATCACAGTCACACGACAAAGTTTATATTCAAAGGCTTAAAATGACAATAAAAATATAGCATGTCCTTCTAAGGTTATGCATTGTTAAATAGCTCTCTCAGTTTAAATAACTGAATCAACACGCCAAGTGCTTCCTCATAGGGATCATTTAATTTTTTTATTATTTGTATTACTCTGTATTATTGTAGGGTCTTTACATTACAATATAAAGCACCATGAGGCAACTGCTGTTGTGATTTGGCGCTATATACACTCAATTCAATTGAATTGACTCAACAACCAAAGCTAAAGCTTCTCAGACCTTGATATTGTCTGGTTTATGCTAAATGTGGACTGGGAAGATTAATTCAACGTGCAACATAAACATATTCTCTTCAAGATGAAGCAGCAGAAAACTGAGAACATGAATATTTCACCTGATCACTTCTCCCACATTCTGTCTTTGTGCTAAGTGAGAAAACCCAATAACACTGCTTGGAAACATGTGCTTGGGGAGTACACAGGCGTGGAGAATGTGTGTACCCAACAAACAGCTCATTAATCTCTGGCCTGCCAGCCACGAGGGCAAATAAATTTCCCTCATATGAGGTATCCTCAAGCGTTGCCTGTCAACACAAAAACACAACACGTATGAGGCATCTGTCCCTGCATCTTCATTGAATATACATCTGAGTCCCAAAGCTTCTGCTGATTCAAATAGAAACCACATTGATAGAAAATGACTCAAACCAGGCTTAGCTACCTACACCTCAGAAAAAAGAAACAGACAATGTAAAAAGTGATGCCGAACATACACATATTTATTTCATGACGCAATCATAATTTACTTAACATTTGCAGAATACTGAAAGGTAAGCAGGACCAGAGTCTGAGTTTGTAGGAGGGCTTAAGAGAGAAAGAGACGCACTGAAAATTCTTCATTCAGTTCAATCAATATTATAAATTTTTTGCAAGGTATAGATGCTCCTCCTTTTAGATGAGGTCAAAATAATGAGCTAAAGACTAACTACCTGAATTAAGAATGGATTACAATATGAAATAAGTATTTATAAATCCTCTATTAACACACTAACTTACAACTAGCTCATTTCATAATGTATGTGTATAAATGTAGTTCTAAAAACATTATTAAAAATACCACAAACCATTAACAGCTCCTAAATATCTTGTTTGTACTTGATGTAATTCTTTATTTCGAAATAGTTTTGTTTTTTTTGTTTTTTTCCGAAATAGTTAATCCAGCATTTATAAAGAAGAAAAATGCTGCCATTAAACATGTTATATATGAGCTTATTAAGGAAGACTAAACCATATATTTCTAAATGCCATGCTAAGGAGTTAGTAGCTTAGCTGATCCAGCGTGTGATGCAGAACAGCCCGGTGGCTTCTAGGCAGTTCTACTTTAAGCTTCATCTACCCAAATCCATCTTAAAGTATGTGACTCTGTCCAGCAGAGCAAAAGATTCAAATGGTTTGAGAATGAAAATTTAGTTTGTTCTTTGTGCTTTATTTCACCAGAAAGAAAAAAAAAGCTTTCTCAGGCCAGCATTAAAAGTCAATACAGAAGATCACTCTACCCTGGAGTAAGACAATGGCTATAAATTGGTTAGAAACCACCTCTAATGTTTCCAGTGGGCCCTGTGAAACCACAGCTAATGAATTCATGTTGATTTAATGAGCTATGGCCCAAGAGCTGAGCTGACTTTGCTAGATTAATGGGCACCTCAGCTAGCGCTAATGGCTAATAATTCTGCACACGGTAGTTGGCTTCTTTCTCTCAACAACTACCTGCTTCTTAGCCCATTCATCACAGCAGGGATCTCCATATGTGGAAACATATATGTAGCAGTTCATATAAACTAAATTATTAAATTAAATTTTTAATTTTCTTATCCAAAAAACAAAATAAAAAATAATTTCTTTGTGTTTTCCTCAAACTGCCTCATTGTCTATCTGACTTTAATGGCTAAGACTGGATTCCAAAGCAGGCAACTCTGTGGGAGGCCTAAAAGGCCTCAGAATTGCAGAGTTGGTTGTACATAGTTTTTGTAAATTAAAATGTGTTAGATACTTTCCACTACTTAAGTAAATTATTAACTCAGACTTTATTATTACTTAATGCTGTGGCTCATCTTTGCAGAAGAGCACTTAAGACCTTAAAGCTAAAGTGTCTTTTATTTCAACAGATTTCTCACTGTCAACAAATTCCATTAAAAGACAAGACACTGTAACATCTTAGCTGGTCTCTGCATAGTTTCCTTTTTATCCTACCATTTGTGGCACTTAAGGTACCAGTATACTTCATCATAAACGCAGTCTAACAGATACAATCCAATTTTTCTAAATCATTACATCGCAACCAAGGGACAATCTGCTTTGTCACTTCATAGTTATTGGCCAGGCCTGTGGAGGTCAGCACACAAGGAACAGGTAAAGTACAGGCAATAATACGAATAGCTTATGCCGAGACTCTGTGAAAATGTGTGCTTTCATCAGCTCAATCAGCTCAGAGGGAGCTGTTTGGTATAGGCAGAGCAAGCATCATTTTCTCAAACTTATCCAACTGAGGCTCACGGAGGAGGGCTGGAGTCTATCCCAGATGTCAAAGGGTGAGAGGTAAGGTGCACTCTGAATAGGTCATCAGCTAACACAGAGAGACAGACAACCATTCACACGCACATTCACACCTACTGCCAATTTAGAATCCTTAATTAACCTCGTGTGGATGTCTTCGGACTGTGTGAGGAAGCCAGAATACCTGGAATGAGCCCATGCAGGCACAGGGAGAACGTGCAAACTTCACACAGAAGGGCCTTAACAAGCTGGTGGATTAACACTCAGAACTCCTTGCTATGAGGTAACAGTGCTAACCACCACACTGCCATTCCTGAAATTCCTTTTTTTTCACATAAAACAGCAAATGAGCTATCTCAGGCTTTAGATACATAATGCTTGACAGTAGGATTAATAAATAGTTGGCTTGTATTTATTGGATATTCCTGCAAAAAGTAACATAGGTTTTTTTTTTTAGATAATCTGCATTACCTTATAGATAAAGTTAATCAGCAAAAATGTTATAACAGTAACACTTTGCTTAAGCTTAGGGTTAGGATTGTAAATGATTAATGCGTCATTCTCAAATGGTGGTGGGCTCCCTCTAGTGGTACGTGGGAAGTCTCCCAAAAACATTTTATGTTTAAATAACATACCATATTCTGATTGAGGGATTGAAACGTACAGCCCTGTTATCACTTCCGACATAAATGAAGACAGAAAACTAAACAGCAGTGACGTTTGTAGGGTTACTGAAGTTGGGCTAGCTGGTATATAATGATGTGCTACATGGTGGCTAGCTACACAGCTATGGTTAGCATAACATAAACACAGGGTAGAGGGAGGGTGAACGCTAACTTGTTTCCATTTGATAAAAGCTAACGTGAGGGTTCCCGATGGTTAGGGACAAATGCAATCGCATGGCAGGATGCTGTAAACGGACCAAACTTCGGTCAGGAGAACAACTGCAATATAAGGTTAGTCATTAATACACTGCTGCATGGGCTGGGCTGTAGTTACATTGTAAGGTTTTAAAAACTGAGCTTTGAAATGAATAGTGGTAATAGAAAGTGAGAGAGGCCGACAGTGATCACTGACTGTTTTATGAGGTGGTACTCCTTGTGAAAAGTTTGAGAACCACTGGACATGCTACAGTGCCCATTCATTAACCTGCCTCCTTGTCTCTTCTAACTTGGAACTGTATGCGTCACATTGGATTTTGCATCAACACTGAACACTGAACTAATTTCTGTGTGTGGGATCACCCACTCAAGATATAGCTTCAAGAAATCCTATGTTGGAGTTTTAGTGCATATGTACTGTGTGAACTGGTCAACTGGTATGTGCACAGTGTTGTGAAGATGGGGCTTATGGAAGCCTCTTAACAAGTTGGTCTCAAAACCCACAGATGGAGCTGAAATATCATTACAGCAAGCTGCAGGTATAATTCAGCTGGAGCTCTGCGATCAAAAAACAAAGGAAAAAAAGTGTGCTCTGTGTTAGCACAGGTTGCATTGACAGAAATGTATCCCTCTCTTTGGTGAAATACAGCAACAAACAACAACAGTGAGCACAGAGGGAGAGAAATGTGAAATTGATAAAACAAACACTATTATCGCCTGCTTAGACGCAGCTATTCATTTTTCTTTCTATCGTCTGGCACCCACATTGAAACAAGGTTATTTGCAGCTTTAAAAAAGAACTAACAAAGGCAAAGCCTGCCATCAGCTAAAGGCAGGTGTGTTTCCTCTGATGATATGGCAACATCAAACTGATAGAGTCGGTAGCCTTTGTTTTAAAAGTAACTGGCAGAAACAGTGGCATGCACAATGGAAATTATGCCCACTATCTCCCTATTTCAAAAGAACGTTACATAAATGGGTAAAAAACAAGGTCAAAAAGAGGAGGAAGGCAGTAACCTGCCACTTCTACATCCTGCTAGAGTCCTACTTTGCGACGTTCACAAATAAAAACTTCAAAGCGATATCCCTTCACCTGTCTTTAAACATATCATCAAGTCCAGGTTGGCTTCAAACAATATGCAAAAAGAGGGCTCATATAATGAAGATACTGCTCTTAAACCAAATCCAATTCACCTTGCGCAAAGTTTATCTGAAGGAAAGGCAGATAATAAATTAGCTACAGAAGTGACATGACAGCTTCATCAGTTTGTGATGAGATCACATTTTTAATCATGTCCACTAATAAAACACCTTGAAAAGTGTGTTTCATTGCAAGAGTCAGAATGTGCAAATGAGGTGGAGGGTGTTATGATGAGTGTAATCAGCATTACAGAGCAATAAAGACTGTTGTATCAGATACTGGGTAATACAAAACAGCATCTATATTCATTCGCTAAATGCAGCATGAATTGAGGATAGAGCAGTAAAAACCTATTTGTGCTGCTTGTTTATAGCTTAGTATTAGTTTGACCTGTTTCACATGAAGGACATCAAAGCATTTACTATCATCTCTGTGTTCATTAAGACACTGATGCTGGGTTGGAAAACATTGCCAGTGCTGTTGATGACTTACTCGCCAAGCTGGGAGTTGTAGTGAGCTCATGCTAATGAAGACTTTGGAGGGTTTGATTAGTGCTGAATAATATTTAAAACCATTTTGTGCTGGTCTCTAATATGGGTTTGAAATGTTCGCACACCACAGCAGGTAATTTTGTTTTTATTCATTAAAACATGTACTGTGACGTCGCAGGTTGGAATGTGGCTAAATGTGTAACAAGTTTCAGAGAGGTCAGAGCAGCTTTACTCAAACCGTTTAGTAATTATCTTGTAAGATGAAAATGGATGACTAAATAATGTGTTGGTAATTGTGGTCACAATTTGACAGGATTGTGCTGTCTGGAATCGGACAGAGAAAGTGTTCACAAATAACTACTGTGGAATTTCACTGTTAGCTAGTGTACATATATATATATATATATATATATATACACATGTATGTATGTATGTATGTGTGTGTGTGTGTAAATTCCCCTCTTGCCCCTGCGGGCAGCCTACACTTCAAGTTAGTCCACTCTTCAAGTCCTACCAGAGTCTTACCAGAGGCCTGGGAGCTTAAGGGTCCTGCACACACTTGAAACATGACAGAGTTAATAAACCCATCAGAAAGTGTTTACAGAGGTCATTTTCCTAGAGACTTAAAACGGAAAGTCTTTTTGCAAACACAAGGGTTGGCCAGAATGAAAGTTTAAGGTACTTGTGCACTGGCTTTACATTTCAAAGCCAAAGCTAGTACCGTCTGTGATAATGTCTACAGTTCCACACGCAGTGTTTTGAAGATTGTGACTCGGCTACATCATCCTGTCATTTGTAGCATGTAGTCAAAACTGAAAATAGCTTGAAATAAAATAAATGAATTAAATATTTGTGGAATTGTTTGATTCCTATTATGTTTATAATAAAATATTTGAGACAAAGCTAATGTGCAATGAGAAATTAGCTAGTAATTAGCTTTGCAAAGGTTTTTAGCCTTTAGCTTTTTAGTTACTTGTTTTTTTAGCAACTCAGGTACTATTAAAATCATCATCATCATCATCATCATCATTATCACTATTAACATTTTTTTTTTTTTTTTTTTTTTTTTTACATAGGTTGAGACCAAAAAGAGCTAGGACAAGAGTGACTATTCATACTTATGAAGAAGTTCAAATGACTGGTTATGGTGTTCTCATACAGCCAACCAGCTTTCATATGTTTTCTACTACCTGTAACAAAATAAAATAGTTGAATAGTAGGTTTAGTAAAATAAACCTGTCTGACGTGGATCAGGTTCATCTACAAAATATACAGATCCAAAGTAAATCTGAAGTCACATGTCTTTGAGTGGCATGATATGTCACGGCTGGCGGAGGGAGCCGTGTGGTGTGGAGGAAAAGGAGGACCCAAGATGCAGCAAACTGATGATACGAGTGATGTTTTATTTACAAAGGTGGTGGTGACAAAAACAGGCAACGAGGTATGAGTACTTTACAAACGGAAACCTAAACTGGGAGAAACTAAGTGACAAACCTGAGACCATACAAAAGGGGTGCGGGGCAGAGAGACGCAGAGACAGGAACACCATAGAACGCAGAGGTAGACGGATGAATGCAGACGAGCCGACAACGAACACAGACCGACACCCACTAAATATACACACACAAGGTAATCGGGTAATCGCACACAGGAGGGAAGAACAGCTGATCTGAATACACATGATGACCGGAGGAGACAAGCTGAACACAATGACAACAGAAACAGACTTTCAGAACAAAACAGGAAATCTAGAACACGAGCCTTCAAAGTAAAGCAGGAAACACACTGATTTGCAACACAACACGGGGACATGAACAGAGCACCAAGGACAGACACAGGTAGGGCTGAATATACATCAACTTCAGGTTCAACCCTAAACTAATACAAATCAGAATAAACACAAAACGCTGGGTCAACGACCCAGGACCATGACAGTACCCCCCCTCCAAGGGCTGGCTCCAGACAGCCCACAACAAAAACAGACGACCAACCCAGGGCGGGCGGCGGGGGCCCAGGACGGAGGGACCAACACCGAACAAAACAAGCCCCAGCGAATCGAGGGAATCGTCCAAAACAAAAAACGCACATGCTGGAGTACGAGAACAAAACACAGTTCAGGAGGCCGGCCCGGAGGCTGACAACTCAGAAGTCCAGGACAGTTCATCTTCTGAGGCCGGCCACGTCGGTGACGCAGATCCATAAGCTGACCGAGCGGAAGGCAGCGGTGGCGACGGGCAAACAGTTCTGGGGGCCGACCGTGCACACGGCAACGGCGGCGACGGGCAAACAGTTCTGGGGGCCGACCGTGCACACGGCAACGGCGGCGACGGGCAAACGGTTCTGGAGGCCGACCAGTCGGAAGGTAGTGGCGGCCACCGAGCAGATCCGGAGGACGGCCGCGATGCCAGCGGCGGCGACGAACTCTTTCCGGAGGCCGTCCCCGAAGGCCATGATGACATCTTAGAGGCCCGGAAAACGGCCGGCAGAGGCGAGGCAGAACGGGTCGAGCTGGCTCCGATGGCGGTGAGGCAACCGCAGGATCAGACGAGGCGGGACCAGACGAAGGCGGAGCCAAGGCTGGACCAGACGAGGCTGAAGCGGAGGCTGGACCAGACGAGGCTGAGGTAGAAGCGGAGGCCGGACCAGGCGAAGCTGAAGCTGAAGCGGAGGCCGGACCAGGCGAAGCTGAAGCTGAAGACACGGAGGCAGGACCAGGCGTGGATGAAGACACGGAGGCAGGACCAGGCGTGGATGAAGACACGGAGGCAGGACCAGGCGTGGATGACAGCAGCGGGACGGCTGCGAAACCTGACGGCAGCGATGCTGCAGGAGGTGATGTGGAGATGTGCTGGCTGGGTCCTCCAGGACCGTCAGCAGGTGTGAGGATGTGCTGGCTGGGTCCTCCAGGACCCTCAGCTAACGAGGCGTGGTGCTGGGTGGGCTCCTCGGGCCCTCCAGCAGACGACACTTGAGGCTGGCTGGGTTCTCCTAAACCCCCAGCAGTAGACACTTGAGGCTGGCTGGGTTCTCCTGAACCCCCAGCAGACGACACTTGAGGCTGGCTGGGTTCTCCTGAACCCCCAGCAGACGACACTTGAGGCTGGACGGGCTCCTCGGGCCCTCCAGCAGACGAAGCAGGAGGCTGGACGTGCTCCTCGGGCCCCCCAGCGAAAACAGTCTCTGGACCAGTGGGCACCGGGGCCCCTGGAACACACAGGTCAGAACCAGCAGGCGCACGGGCCTCTGGCAGGGACAGATCAGAACCAGCAGGCGCACGGGCCTCTGGCAGGGACAGATCAGAACCAGTAGGCGCACGGGCCTCTGGCAAACACAAAGCGGACTGCGGCTGCACAGAGCAGTGACTCAGCTCAGGCAGCGACAGCCGGGTGCAGTCCTCAGCCGGCTTCTTAACCTCCAGGGGTCCAGAGTCGGCTGGGGGCTGGAACCCAGCCTCTGGGGAGGCCCTGGAGTGCGTGACAGTCTCTGTACTGGCCAGCTGTTGGGGACTGATTACTGTGTTATGTGGTGTGTCTCTCTGCTTGACATGAACAGGTGAAAAATAATTCTTTTCAGGTTGGATGGACTTAACTTGAAGTATCGGAGGAGTAGGTGAAGATGACGGCTGAGCTGATAATAAGGCTGATGAGTCTTCTACCAACTGAGCTATTGACTGGGCTATGGACTGTAACATAGTGTCTAATAGGTCTGGCTGTGACTGTAATGGAGGTGACGAGTGAGCGGCTAACTGAGTTAGCGACTGCTGGGCAGCTGACTCAACAAACACAGCCCCGGAATAAACAGTCATACGAGCTGGCGAAACAGATGGAGCGTCTTTCCCACTCACCACAGCCGGCAGTACCGAAGTCCTATTCCCCGGCTGTGTGGAGACGCGCCGACGGCGCGATCGTCGCTTCCTCCCGGGCAAAACCTCCGGTGGGCCGGGCAAAACCTCCGGCGGGCCGGGCAAAACCTCCGGCGGGCCGGGCAAAACCTCCGGCGGGCCGGGTTGGGAAGCGGTAGCAGCTGGAGGGTGAAGGTGCAGTTCATGAAGAATGAAGTCCTGTGCGAGCGGGTGAAGAGAGCCGAGCAGCCAGGAGTGAGCAGAGATGAGCTGCTGTAGCCTGGCTTCTACAGCGCGGAGACACTCTTCCCCCTCATGCTCGAGCCATAGGTTGACCAACCTTGAAACGGAGTCAATTAATTCCTCCCGAAACTCCTGGGAAGGTGCGGATGCTGCTGGGTCCATGTTTGGTCGGCTCGTACTGTCACGGCTGGCGGAGGGAGCCGTGTGGTGTGGAGGAAAAGGAGGACCCAAGATGCAGCAAACTGATGATACGAGTGATGTTTTATTTACAAAGGTGGTGGTGACAAAAACAGGCAACGAGGTATGAGTACTTTACAAACGGAAACCTAAACTGGGAGAAACTAAGTGACAAACCTGAGACCATACAAAAGGGGTGCGGAGCAGAGAGACGCAGAGACAGGAACACCATAGAACGCAGAGGTAGACGGATGAATGCAGACGAGCCGACAACGAACACAGACCGACACCCACTAAATATACACACACAAGGTAATCGGGTAATCGCACACAGGAGGGAAGAACAGCTGATCTGAATACACATGATGACCGGAGGAGACAAGCTGAACACAATGACAACAGAAACAGACTTTCAGAACAAAACAGGAAATCTAGAACACGAGCCTTCAAAGTAAAGCAGGAAACACACTGATTTGCAACACAACACGGGGATATGAACAGAGCACCAAGGACAGACACAGGTAGGGCTGAATATACATCAACTTCAGGTTCAACCCTAAACTAATACAAATCAGAATAAACACAAAACGCTGGGTCAACGACCCAGGACCATGACATGATATGCTTTTTAATTCCAACTGAACCCGCACAATTTTGAAAAGCCTGTTGCCATTAGCAGCCCCTCTGCCAATCATCTTTAAGCATACCGTCAAATCCAATTAGCTTAAGAGTGTCCACCTGTCAATCAGTGCTGGCATGAAGGCTAACTGATGCGCTCCCAGCAGGGCAATGTTGTTAAATAGCTTCATCACATAGCACTGGATTATGAACTAAAGCTAAGGCTCAAAGGTTATTTCAATATTGAGGAGGTGCTCTTTCAAAATAGAGCCAAATAATATACAATGAAAAAGAGGATGACTGATGTTATAATCCTTCATGTTTGGAGAGTGATACACAGGGTGTTGATCTGACTGGAAAATTCAAACACAGGCAACCTGTTCAGCTTCACCCTTCACTTTCAGAGTGGCTTTTATAGATGTGTGTGCATCTGCCCATATGATCTCCCACACTGATATTCAGGCACCTTTAAACATATTTCAAATCATCTATGGATCTGTCATTTATTCTGAAATGGTGATAAGATACTGAGCTCTATGATAATCCCAGTAAATACATGCTGCAGTCTGTCCACCAGACAGACGCTTGACCACAGTCTGCACACATACACTCATCAAACATAATGGTTTCCCTGTCCCCTCTCTGTCTCCCTGTGTGGGACAGCGAAAGACAGCTTATCACACCCCCTTGCACTGTTGCATTTCTAAATACACATCCCGACAGTTTGACTTACATCTGCAAAGGGAGTTTCAGTTTTATGTGTGTGCGTCTGTGTGTCACATTACTCTCTCTCAGACACAAACGCACTGAAGTGCCACACTTGCGCACACTGTAGGATCATGCGCTCTCCTTTCAAGTAGCTTTGCCTCATCGCTTGCATGTTGAACAGAAGCTGCCACTGTTCTGTCATCTGTCAGGAGAAATCTACAGTCTTTTGATATATGAGAGAACCATCAATCTGCATACGGAGAAGCTTTGCAATGTAATATGCACAAGCAATGCTCTGGTTTAACTTGCTATTGAACCACACATGGAAAATATTACATGGTGCATTGCAGCTGATAAACATTTCCACATTACCAGTCATCACGAAGAAGCTTTATTAATACTATACCACCCTAAAGATATTATTTCATTATGAGGAATCACATGTGATGCAGTCAGCTATGGTCATCATTATAGCGATGATCTTTAAACTGCCTTTTAACTCCTTTTAGTGTACATATATTGATTTACTGTACATGGCCATGCTCTGTCACCGCTGGTTTTCCCTCTTAGGATTTGGCAGTATTTGTTAGGAGTTTATTATATTCCTTTCCTATGAAATTCACTTTGCATAGCTGTGTGGTACGTTTATGTCCAGTGTGTAGCAGATGGTTCACAGGTGGGATAAAAAGTGCATGCATGTGGGAGGTTCATGCAAATGAGGCAGCACAAAGTGAGAAGTTGTTTGGTGCAAACTAGGTCATGTTGAGCCAAGACAATCTGCTGCCACTTTGTTGATTTTATCACTAAGAGAAAACTAAATGTTCCAAGCCACTGTGCAGCACTAACTGAATAATGTTTTATGTATGCAAATGGATTTAAATTGGCATAAAATTATGACTCAGGTAATTGAGTACATTGATCTGACTTTAGAAGTGCCACATTAAAGTTTGATGTTCTGTGCCGTTACCTTCATTACATGCTTCAAGATAACCACCCACCTCTACTCTGGTCACAGTGGTCTTAAACTTGGCATTCTATCATTTACTAGGATGGTAATTTCAGCCAAGTGGCGGAGGGCTTTCGCTTTGGTGGCCTCAGAATCTCATCTCTGATTTTTGTGGATGATGTGGTTCTGTTGGCTTCATTGGGTGAGGGCCTCCAGCTCGCACTGGAATGGTTCGCAGCCGAGTGTGAAGCAGCGGGAATGAGGATCAGCACCTCCAAATCTGAGGCCATGGTTCTCAGCCGGAAAAGGGTGGAGTGCCCACTCCGGGTCGGGGATGAGTTCCTGCCCCAAGTGGAGGAGTTCAAGTATCTCGGGGTCTTGTTCGCGAGTGATGGGAGAAGGGAGCCGGAGATCGACAGACGGATTGGGGCTGCAGCTGCAGTAATGCGGACGCTGCACCGGTCCGTCGTGGTGAAGAGGGAACTGAGTGTAAAAGCGAAGCTCTCAATTTACCGATCGATCTACGTCCCTACCCTCACCTATGGCCACGAGCTGTGGGTAGTGACTGAAAGAACGAGATCGCGGATACAAGCAGCAGAAATGAGCTTCCTCCGAAGGGTGGCTGGCCTCTCCCTTAGAGATAGGGTGAGAAGTTCGGCCATCCGGGAGGGGCTCAGAGTAGAGCAGCTGCTGCTCCACATCGAAAGGAGCCAGCTGAGGTGGTTCGGGCATCTGACAAGGATGCCCCCTGGGCGCCTCCTGGGTGAGGTGTTCCAGGCATGTCCCACCGGGAGGAGGCCCCGGGACAGACCCAGGACACGCTGGAGAGATTATATCTCTCGGCTGGCCTGGGAACGCCTTGGTGTTCCCCCGGATAAGCTGGAGGAGGTGGCTGGGGAGAGGGAGGTCTGGGCCTCTTTGCTTAGGCTGCTGCCCCCACGACCCGGTCTCGGATAAGGCGGATGAAGATGGATGGATGGATGGATGGATGGATGGTAATTTCTTGATAATACATTTATTAATTGTGCATCACTGAAAATCCAGTCTGTCACATTTTGATGACAAAGGACATTTTAAACTTATGCTTCAGCAGGAAAACCCATCAGCTGATCAGAAACATTCAGTAATTAATGATCAATGATTGAAGTATATGATTAAACTAATATGACCTGGATGACTGAGAACCTTCACAGATATATGATTGGACATTGCTTTAGTCCAGAGGCAGAACAAAAAAGAAGAGAGTTTGGAGAACAGTAAGCACAATCAGAGTATATGATTATTTCCCTCTTCTCAGCCAGAGATCTGCCACCAGTTCCTTTTAAACGTGGTAATGGTAGGCAGTGTCTGCTCCTTGGGTTCAATTTGTGATTAAAAATGCCACTTTTAGATTAGGCCACTATGGCAACATGATGCTATACATTTACAAAGTTGTCAAAACTTTGGAAAATGTTCTACTTGATGCCACTTCACCAGTCCTTTAGAAAGGTTAATGGCTAAGTGCTGCACATGGGAGCAAAGAGACAGTTGCTTAAAGAGCTGTAAGAGCATTGCATAGTTTATTTATACATTTTTGCAGAAGAGCTTTCCTCATTTTATATTAAATTGTACAGCAACTATTTTAACTCAAATTCAAGCATATTTTCACTTTTCTATCCCTTCAGTTTCTCAGAAACTGTGAGACTGTACCCCTGTACCTCCGGGTGGCTTAGAAAACAAGAGCATAGGGAGGTGGGACTGTGTGAAGCAATTGGAGGGTCACACTGAGTTTTTCAGGACAGTGACATGTTTAGCTCTGAATCTGAACTCTCCTGGACAAAAACACGCACAACAATCAATAATTTAGAAGTGGCTTTTATGTCAGGCCTTCACTCTTCACTTCAGAGGATGTTGGGGATGGAGTAAGACTGATTTTAGAGGACAAAGCAAAGGATGAAAAAGACATTGTTGTGTCCAAACCGAAAAGACCTATAATAATATCAAAATATGCCATCCTCCATTGCTAATGTGGTTATAGTTAAATGCAATCAAAATACCAATACGCATGTAAGTGGGATCTTGCTGGTGTGGTAGACCGCTGCCTCTGTGAATCTTGTACCTGTGCTGCCATAATTAGTGCCTCTGTGCTGTCTTTCAGTACATCCTGGTAGGATTTCTGGATGTCAGCCACTTCCTCTATCTGCTGGTGAAATATATCATGCAGGCAGCTGTCTGTCCATGATGGTTCTTCTCCTCGCTCCTCTTCTTTCTCAGGTTTCTGCTGCCTGAGGTACTCACTGAGCACACGGTCAGTTGTGGCCATCTTCCTGTTGTACTCATGTATGTTTGTTGTCTTGTCTTGAACAGTGGAGCTGACACTCACCAGCCCTCAGCCCCCTTCTTTCTTTTTAGCGTACAGTCTCAGGGTGCTGGATTTAGAGTGAAACCCTCCCCATGCAAATCTCCTGCTTTGGCCAGATTATTATCCCATCTGAATACCCACACCAGCAGGGTATGGGTATTCAAAGCCTGCAATATATTTATGTATCTTGATAGGGTCAAAATATAGTGTGCAATCATGCGAATATGGCAACAGACGTTTTCTTCCAAGAAATTAGATTTTTTTAGTTGCCAATCAACCTTCCTACCCAAAATATCACGTACTGACTGGCGACAAAGAAAGCTTAAAAAAAATAGCAAATTGAGTTATGTTGTTAGGGAAATGGACTGGAGACATGATGGATATTGCAGGCTTATGGGCTATCTATCCAGAGGGTCATGCTGGGAGCTGTGATCAGTGATCAGAACATCATATAAACAAAACTAGTGCATAGCTCTACACAAGTACTGAACTAAAACAAGAAATGAGACAATTGATCACTCTGGAAGAAACTCGGGAACTGTAGCAGCAAGTAAGAATACAGAAAAGTGATAGTGGTGAGCATACAATTTTACAATCTGATCTCTGTAGCGGAGTCTAAACAGCAGCAGGAACAAAGGGCCTTCCCCAGTACTTCCTAATACATAGATATAGCAGCCTGCGGCTGAAGGTGCTGCACAGAACACACAAGTTGTCTTGCAGAGGTGGGAGGTGTTGCCCTTAATGGCCAGCAGTTTGGCAATCATCCCCCTCTCTCTCACCACCTCCACTGGTTACTGAAAACACCTCCTCCAGATAGAGCTGTCTCTTCCTGTCTGCTGCTGTGATAACACTGCCCCAGCAGACCACTTCAAAGTCGCTGACTGATGCCACCAGAGACTCACGAAACACTCCCCTCAGAAAATACCAGAGTGTGCTCTCTGTACTCTGTGCTTTTGAGGTGGGCACCACATCTCAGCCCACTCTGTTCTCTCCCTGAATAATTAGTGGTCCGGTTAGGGAATACCTTTCCATAATAATTGGACTTGAACTTTAGTTGGTTATGAAACGGAGGATGTCAATATGATACTGATACAATACAGATTATATAATATTATATAATTACCTCTATGGAGGTTATGCTTTTGGTACTTTTTACATTCATGTCATTCTGTCTGTAAACACAACAACTTCAAGAGTTTTGATTGAATTCTGACGAATGGGCCATGTAAACACTCAAATCTGCCTTTCATCCACCAAGGTCTGCAAGGTAAACTCAATGGTTTATTGGTCGAAACTATGATTCTTAAAAGTGTGGTGTGTACATATAGAAAGTGCTTGTTACATTTGACCTCTGACCTCTAAATTGACCAAACTCAAATAAGGTCAACTTTCATAAAATGCTTTTTTACTTTAAAACTATGCTTAAAATCCATTTCCTTTGTTT
The DNA here is from genome assembly GCF_965226115.1 of Aulonocara stuartgranti. Lineage (NCBI taxonomy): Eukaryota > Metazoa > Chordata > Actinopteri > Cichliformes > Cichlidae > Aulonocara > Aulonocara stuartgranti. The sequence continues at coordinate 25,198,834 of NC_138941.1, forward strand.
GTATTGGCAGCATTTAGGAAATTATACAGGCATGCAGTGACTCTAAATATCACCTTATAGTTTGCATCCAAATATCAGGCCACACTTAACCTCTGATCCCAGTTTTACATTTGGCAAATCTGCAACAAATCTGCAAACTTTTTAAAGTGCATTTAAAAAGAACAAGGAATACAAAAATGAATTTATACAAAATACAGTCAAATGTAATTAGTGCCAAGAGCTGCCTTGGTGGAGGCTTGGGTTGCTGTAGCTCAGAAAGTTGGTGGTTCAGTCCCTGGCTGCTCCAGTATCCTGGGGCAAGAACGCGAACCCCAAATTGTTATCCATCAGAGTGGGGTGGCTGTAGCTCAGGAGGTAGAGCAGGTCACTTACTGATCAGAAGGTTGGTGGTTTGATCCTTGGCTCCTCTAGTCTGCATGTCAAGTATCCTTGGGCAAGATACTAACCCCAAGTTGCTCTCTGATGCATCCATCGGAGTGTGAATGTAGTTAGAAAGCACTAAGTACAGAGAGAGTGCTTGTGAGAATGGGTGTGATTGGGTGAACGTGGCATGTTGTATGGAGCGCTTTGAGTACTCCGGGAGAGTAGAAAAGCGCTATATAAGAATCAGTCCATTTACCATGAATATTAGATAAAAAGCACTTAAACATAGGGGGAAATGAGGCAAGTTGTATAAAGTGCTTTATGATATGTCTTGTTTACCAGACGTATCATAAGTGTACGTAATTATTAGGTCGGGTAAAAATATTAATTTACCTTAGCTTTGAATTACAGTTTGAATATAGTGATTAATGAGTAAAGGAGTGATCTCATTGTTATTATTAAACGAAATGATATGAGCACCTGCCAATTCTACAGTTCTCATTCACATCACTGAAATGATTTCTCACCTTGTGTTTTTGTTGGCACAAGCTTCCGTTAGATTATTATAGACTGACAGGAATTCCCAAGAACAAAAAGGAACAGTGACGCCACCTCAGTTCCAGAGTACTCAGAAGCGGTTACGTGCCTTAAGGCGTACGGCTGTGCGTCTGTAGATTGGGTTTAATTGGGAAGCAGTGACCTTTTCTACTAGAGAAAACACACACAAACACGTTCGCACAAGCTGTATAAATTCACATTATTAGTTGGAGCAAGGCCCTATTGAGCTGGGAAAGGCACTGAGTCACAGCCTCATGATTCAACGACAAAATTAATTAAGAGGACAGATACTGCTGTGTGGCTAATTCATGATTCATGTTAATAAGCATATAGGGCAAATCCCCCCAATATGTCTCTTTTACTGACACGTTATAAGATGCAAGATCTCTACGAAATTATATTTAAATAAAAGTAAAATATTTGAATAAATAATTTAGGGTAGTTGTCATGGCTGCTTGTTATATCACCACATTATGATTACTTTCAATTTGAGACTAGATGAAAGAAGACCTTTCTGGGACAGTTAGTGACTGATGGTGGATTACTTCTTTGTCTGACAAATGCTGTGTTACATTTTTTCTAAAATCATGGCTCTAAAGCTGTTCTAAAGTTAAATAGCAACATTCAATTATAAACACTCTTATGAATGCAAATTAAAACTTTTACTCACTGTGAGTCACATGCTTCTACTACAGTGATTTATTTCCATTGCACTTTGATAGACTTTGTTATCGATATTATTACAAAAACTTTTCTACCTCAGCGAAGTGTGTTAACGTTTTTTTAAAGACATTTAAATGTTAATGGAAATTCACATAAAAACAGAAGGCAGGAAACAAACAGCACTGGAATGTTAACACAGCAAAATTACAGGGTAGGCACTAATGATCCCTCCATATGGTTAAGGGACCGAATAGATTCCTATAAGGAAACTATAATGCTACTTATGTAAATAATATCAACATAAATTGATCAATTTCATTTAAATGTACCATGTTTGATATTTTTTAATGTATCTAAAATAATAACTAGCAAAGTATAATATGAAGAGCAGTCTCTTCAAGCCAGATATACAGTCACATAAAAAACAAACAAACATTAGAATATTCTGAATTGAACTCCGGACTTTCTTGCTGTGAGGCCACAGTGCTAAACACCGTGCCACTGTGCTGCTTTTCTTCTTCTTCTTTTTTTCTTTTTAACTGTAATTGCTCATATCACAAAAGGTTTGAGTAGCGTTTTAAAAACATGAGGTTTAAGCAAGCAGAATACTGCTTCAGTTTTATGACAAGTCCCTTTTGTTTATTTGAATAGCTCTTTGTATTTGAAGTTAGAGTCATGTAAATGTTAAAATATTTTTGATTTATATTACTTTTTTTTTTAAAAATGCAAAGAATTTTTCTCAGATAAACTCAATGACTGCAAGACCAACTCATAATGAGTTAAGAGTTGACATAGAATGAATTGTTCTTGAGTTTTGAATTTTTAATGGGATATTAAAGATGGGCAGAAAATCCCATCCAGCATCTTTATGATATAGAAAGAAGAAATGACACCCGCCTGGAACACAGTTGTGATTGTTTATAATGAGGATACAAAGTTATCCTAATTAACTTGATAGTTATATGTGCATTATATATGCTATACAGCCATTACAGTGAACATAGCCTCTCCCCCATTTGTCTTCCACTTTTTGTCATAGTCATTACCGACAGTAAGTACTGGAAATTCATTTACACACACACACGCACGCACGCACGCACGCACACACACACACACACACACACACACACAAACAGCCACATTCATAACATTTACATATTCATAATATGAAAGCAAAGCTTTGTAATCATGCATTGCTTGCCAATGATGTTTACAACAGTGCAGACAGTCAGACATCATTACAGTCTAAATACTGTGAATTAAATTAAGCAAATGTGGTCGCCCAGCAAAATGGATTTTCAAATGAATGGTGGCTAACGAGCTGCAGTTCTGTTTAGTTAGTGGAGCGCTGAGCTGCTGTACCAACAGCAAATGTCTGCTTATGCACAAGCTGCTGATTCACTTGTTTATTCAGCAAGAAGGGTCATTTTATTTGATTTTTTAAGAAACACAGTGAAAAGTTAAGTTGTAAGAGCTACACAGCTAAAATAATTAACAGCAATATCTAACATCAACACTTGATTACCGGCCATACAGACCAAATGAGCCTCAAACAGCAAGACGATACTGAATTGATTTAGGGTCTGTTGTGTCATGATTTAAGAGAATGAATATGCTACTTCATATTTCAAACATACAAAGTACTGCTTTGATTTCAGGGCTCTAGACTAACTTTCTGCCACGGTTGCACCCTGAATTTACGCTTAACACCGCAGTTTTATATGTGCACCTTTTTTTTTCTTTTGGGGGGGGGGGGATTGCTGTCTATACAGACAATATTGATTTGTAAATGATTAACTAACAGTCTTGTCAACAGAAAGTTCTTTATTTGGAGCACATTTTTACAAGAAAGATAAGTTACTGAAAAAGTGCTTGTGCTTAAAGTGCGTTGGCACTCTTTGGCAACATTGTAGACAATGTTAAACTTCATCATCACATTGGCCTCCTCTGACGACCTGTTTGCTGCTGCCTGCTGCTGAAAGGCAGTGGGGAGAGGGGACACTTGGGCAGTGCAATTATTGCAGCATATAATGTGTTTTCTGGATACACTGTGCTTTTTCAGCGTTCAGAGATTGATGGCTCCATGTCAGACCACTGGCTATGAATTTGAGACGGATCAGGCCTTAACTTAACAAAATATTTATCAATAGTTCATCTTTTCTAATTACCCAGAGCTACATCCACTTCTGTCAGGCCTAGGCTACTCACCAGCATTGTCCGAGCACATTTAAGTTAAAAAAAAAAAGACAGCGGCCGACAGCGCTGTAAACAACGGTAGACTGGTGGGTAATAAGCGAATGAATAATGCCGAAAACAGATTTGAGATGGGAAACTGTTCTTGAAGTAGACACAGAGAGAGAGAGAGCTGTGCATGAAGTGTGATTTTATCGTGGTGGAAGCAAAACAGCTAAAGTAAGACGGAATAAATGACGACATTGATCAAATATGAAGCGTAGTTTGGATCTTCTTTTGCTGCTGGTTCAGTGAATTTTGGTTGGAGAGACAAAACCTGAAAATCAGATTCTAGCGCAAAAAAGACGTAAACACAAAGTGCGGACCAGCCGACGCATCAGAATCTGCGAGCTCTCGGCTTTCAGCCCCAAGGGCGTGTCTGTGTATGTGCCGTCGGGAGAAAGCTTATTCTGATGCGTCGGCGGGACCGCACTCTGTGTTTACGTCTTTGTGGAATCCGTTTACCTGCTCTCATTTACTGTTTGGTGGTTGTTGAAATAGTTTTGTGAGCTTTAACCTGAGATTCTGGTGTTTCTGACAAAATACATTTATATTTAAAAGTCGATTCAGGAGTTAATGAATCGATATAGCTTTATTCAAGCTACTCACGTCTCTCTTCCACCTGCACTTTCAAACGTATATACAAAGGACTAAGGGACAACTACAGGACCACAGGCAATCATAGAGGTCCCGCCCATGACTATCTCTGATTGGGACACACCATAGGGGCATGATGTGTGTCAGTTGTTGACCATACAGAGACTTTCAGAGTTGCCGAGACTTTTTTTTTTTCTTCTAGTGGAACAGTTGGTCGCACCGGTGCAACCAAGGAATTTTTTTAGTCGCACCATCAAAAAATTTGGTTGCACTCTAGAGCCCTGGACTTTATATACACTACCGGTCAAAAGTTTTAGAACACCCCAATTTTTCAAGTTCTTTATTGAAAATGATGCAGTTTATTGTCTCATTGCACTCTGAAATGAAAGCATAGTACAAATAAGCAATTGGAGTTAAAAAAGAAATCATGGAATCAATCAATGCCTTTGTACCATTTCAAGCTATTCACTGGACTTGAATGACTTGAATTGCAATAAATAACTGGAAAAATTGGGGTGTTCTAAAACTTTTGACCGATAGTGTATATGTATACCAACAGAGGGTCAATGAAAACCAATTTCTGAATGCAAAAGTAGAGGATTCAAAAATTTTCTTGAAGGAAAGTAATGTTTCTTAAGATTTACATAGGTTATTCAACATTTTGTTTGCTACAGCACAGAGAACAAGAAGATAAGTTAATTTCACGTTGGATGTTTCTGTGGCTCAGCAACTCATTTATCAATCCCCCAAACAATCTACCAAACCATTCAGCTCTGCTTATTTGTCCTCCAGCCTGAATAACAGACACCCCAAATTGAAGCCAGAATCTTCAGTTGCTTTTGATAAAGAGTTTGCCACACATGGGAGCACAAAGGCCGGCTGTCATTATGATGTAAACCCAAAACCTCGCAACATTCTCCACTCTCCCCCTCTTTCTGCCTTCTTTCACCTGCTTCTCTTTCCTTCTCATTTCCTTTCTCTCTAGCTCACCTCTGATCACCTTTCCCTAAATTTTGACACTGACTCAGAGGAATTAAGCTGGTTTAACGTGTGTCTGTCAAACTGACAGGGAATAAATAGGGTTTTTTTTAAGTGTCAGTGAAGAAGGCAAGGTCAAGATGTACGTCAGAGGACAGAACATCTGCTTTGCCCTGATTCCCATGAGTCTTCCTGCTGGCAAAGAGAAGCATCATGACAGCCGCAGCCAGAGGTTAAAGCACCAATTAGCTACAGTTAATGAAGCCTCATTAGCCTCTGATAAGTTACTCCCCCTCTTTTTCTCTCTCTCTTTCGCACCTCTCCATTAGTGCTCAGATATAAACTCTGACTGACCTCGCACAAGAAAAAGAAAGTGATATACAGGCATATAGAGAGACTGATCGACATTATTATTCCACAGGTTCACAATGCTGGGTGCACAGCTCATTTAAAACTTTAATCCGGAAAGATGTAATCTAAAAAATTGCAGTGAAACACTTATTTTCAACCTGGTAATAAGTTGCTCTTTCTGAAGGTGAAGCTCCTTGATTAGCAAAGACTTGTGAAGCCTTAAGCTTAATCTTAAGCATTGTCGCTGCCAGTATTTGGTTGTTTTGAACTCAAACGTTATGCCTACGACAGTGGACCATGTGTCATGGACACTGCCCCTCAAAAGTTGACAACTTGTCAGCAGAGTTTATGTTTAATTCCCCTTCTGGACAAAAAGTGGTGATTAATTTACAACATAAACTCAAATGAGCTAATTCCTATCAAGAAATATCATAAAAAGGTAAAACATCAAGTGAGTCAAGTGCTGTTTTACAATGGACTTACATACAACTGTATTTCTATTTGCATCTAGATGAGTTACCCCTCAGAGGCCATTAGAAAGAATGTAGGCATAAGCAAACTGCACACTGGCTTCAGTCTTCAGACTCAACGTCCATCTTTTATATATAGTCTATGCCAGGGCTGCCCAATCCCAGTCCTCAAGAGCTACTATCCTGCAGCTTTTAGATGCATCCCTACTCCAACACAGCTGAATCAAATGGTTTGATTACCTCTTCAGAATGCCATCATGTTTGGCAAAGGCCTGATAACAAGCCATTCATTTGATTCGGGTGTGTGGGAACAAGGATGCATCTAAAAGCTGCAGGATGGTAGTTCTCGAGGACCAGGATTGGGCACCCCTGGTCTATGCTCTATCCCATTAAACCTGAATAGAGGACTAACTAGACAGACTGAAAACAGCTGTATCAGAGGTCAGGTGCTTTCAGTGTGTCTTACATAAATATGTTCTTTATGGTTAAATTCTTATATTGAGACAGATCTTATGTCAACAGCAGTCGCATATATTACAGCCATTAACAATGTGTTTATGTGAAAGGACACCAACTTTAAGAAATAGGATACTCTGACCGTATTCTAATAGCCATGATGTTTTTCCTATTGCATTCTTCCTTTGGGAGTGTATGAAATTACAGCGATGAGTTATTGAAGCACCCACAAATTTTAGGTAAAAAGAAAATGCAGCCTTGATAGAAAACAGGTAACGTTGGTCAGCAGAATATTGTATCATAAAGTGCTAACATTATACTGCAGGGACTTTGTGGGTTACACTGATTGGAAAGTCAAGTACATTATCTATAATATGAGCTTGTTCATGACAACATGTGCTTAACTCAGGTTGTAGAAACAACCCCACCCCACTGCCTAGTGGATACAGAGCAGAGGGCAAGCAGAGACTAAGGGAGAGGTGGGAGCAGAAAAATAAAGCTTGTGTCTAAGCTTGTCCTTCTGCAAAGTACAGACACCACACACACACGTGCACACAGCCATGCATACACATAAGTCAGCATCATTAAATCGACCCCCTGCTAGTTTTTCCCAAACAGGGGAAAGCCCAGAGCAGTGAGAGGTAAAGAAGCTCACATCAATTAACATGGAGGCAGGCATGTAGGATGAACTGAGGGACAGAAACGTATTACTCGCATCAAAGGGCGAAAGAGTCATGACCGGTTACGTGTGCGATTCAAAGCACCCCTGCTGGAAGACATATTTTATGTGTGTACGGTACATCACTGCAGAATCTCTAATGATAAATGTTCTACATGCTTTAAAGTGCACTATATATTATTGCTTGTTATGAGTCAATACAGCAAACAGGCAGGAAATGTAGTGGTTTACAGTGTGGCAAGCTTCTTTATTTGTGCAGTTTAGGTGAAGGAATTCCTGGGTGTAGGAGGGAGATAATAAGACAAATAACACAACACATATATATATATATATATATATATATATATATACATATATATAAAACCATATAAAGATGCAGTCTTTATATGGTTTAGATTTTTCCATGGTTCTTCTATGACTGTCAGCCGTTGTCTTGTGTGCAAAGGAAGCAGACAGTATGTTAGCTATTTTTACTTTAGATATTTGTTAATTAGTATTTTGGCTACAGCTATCAGTGTTGGGCAAGTTACTTAGTTAGTAACTGAGTTACAAGACTCTAAAAGTAATTAATTACTTGAAAAGTAACTATTCCGTTACTTAAAAAAAATGTTTAACCATGGGGTCCAGGGTATAATTAGCCATTTTTAACTACTTTTGATTTGACTTCTACATTTCACCTTTAAAAACTATTTACTTTGCCTTGTTTAGTATCATTCTTTTCAGCACAACCTCACGTGTCTGAATTTACAGTTATGTTTTCATTTTGACATATTGTATTAACACAATTGATCTAAAATCAGTCAAAAAAATATAAACTGCGAGTAGAAAAAGTTATATTTTTTACTGCAACAACCACAAACATGTTTATTGAATCATATTTCATAACTTTAAATGCAAATATAAATTGTCAATTTTAAAAATCATGTGCACAAGTTTTGCAAACAACAAAGTTATTTGCACCCATTTACCTTTTACCCTTCTTTTATAACCATTTCAAACTATTTACATAACAATCAGGTGTTCTACATTCAGTACGATGCCACAAAAATGATTTGTGCCACTCCAAAGAAATAATTTCTGTCCACTATATATGACGAAATTATTCAGGGAAAAACACGCGTATATATTGTTTATCATGACTCTGGTTTTTACGTGGCCTATCAACACAATTTAAAAACTGGTGTATATCACCTTGTTGCTTTGCCATCTTGAAGTGGTCATGTGATTGGCTTACCACAACTACTTTAGTGTTCCTCAGTCAAACAGCAGCAGTCATGCGATTGTTTTGCCCCATAGCTCCAGGTGTTATGCCAAAAAGTGATCATCGGGGAGAAAGTGATTGTCGTCCGCGGGAGCGCGCGCAGCTGCTAAACGCTGTAGTGCCCAGATTACTTACGTAGTCAGCTACTTCCATGCAACTGATATAATATGCAAGTAAGCTGAACACAGCTTCAGCCGTCTGTTTGTTGAAAAATAGTGACGTGACCGTACCGCATTTTCTTGTTAGTAATGGTAATGGTGTTGTAACGATGGAAATAGTAATTAGTTAGATTACTCGTTACTGAAAAAAGTAACGCCGTTAGTAACACACACATTCACGTGTGTGGATGACTGAACGTGTAAAGCGCTTTGGGGTCCTTAGGGACTAAATAAAGCGCTATACAAATACAGGCCATTTACCACTTGTAACGCTGTTATTCCCGTCACTGACTGCTATGTTGTGTTTTCTGGCCAAAACTTCAATATTTACACAAAATAAGGAGTGCTTATTTCTCAGCTAGTGCTGGCAACTTGGTTAGCAAGATACATGCACTAACCAGCAAGGGTTAATGGATGTTAATGGATATCTATTGAAAAGTACTAAGTACGAGATTTCATTCACCAAAACTGAAACACAAACTTCTTTGCCAGCCTGTAACCACCATATTATTGATCCATTCTACTAAAATGCTAGCTACTGGCTACAAGCCGGTAAATCAGACAACTGTTTGCACCAGATTGTAGACAAATGTTTTAATGTTGTTTAGCCTTTTAACATGGTAGGGTAGATGGAGGCCTCAAGTGACCTCTGGAGGAACTACTGTTATTAACACGTCCAAATAGGTATGATTGGGTCTGGTGAAATAATATTTGTGTTGATGTGATACCTTGCATTTCTAAACCAAACTTCAATATGCTAGTGATCACACGTTCCTGCATTTAGGATGCCCCAGGGACCCAATGTGACCTTTGAATCTCTTGCAACCTCATGCAAATTGCTTTTGCCGAATCACTTTTGTTTTGCATTTTATGTTTATGATCTTGGATTTTTACCAGGCGCTTGCCTGAATTGCTTGGCTGTATAGAACTCATTATTAAAACTACAATTGTCGTACAGTGTTTTATGTGTAAACCAGTATGAAGGCATAAAAACGTATGTGTGGACACTGAATCAGAGGTCTGTAATAAAAGTGGTCTATTAGGGAGACAGCTCACTGGTGTCTTAATTGAAGGGGCATCGGGGATCTCTTGTAGTTGTTCATGTGTCGTTAAACTCAGATTACACGCTGCACCGTTGGGTTTTCTCACTTTACTGCCTTTGGTGATCAGACAACAAAAGCAGTTACTAAATGAACAAACATTAACACTATGTGTTGTTTGCAAAGCCTCGCCGACCACGAGATGAGCCCTAGAGAAGCTATCAGTGCTTCAGGCATTTAAAAAATGCCCTTAGAGGCATTTGGTGTTTCTGATAAAAAAAGCTGATTGATTTGATAGAGCCAGAATTGAGAATGAGTCTTTGGGGTGTACCAGTGATATTATGTAGAAAGGGAATGATGTGCCACACACATAAATACTCTGTTGCTTACCTAAGTAAGATTTATATGGTGCTATGCACAGTGGAATAAACAAAGCAAAAACATGCACAGTGCACCGGTGGGTATCTCTGCCTGAGAGAACTTGTTTTCCAGCAAAGAAAATAAAGTCCTGGAAGAATATCAAAGTGGAACTTTGTGCTGCTGAGCTGTGTGCTGGTGGAAGTTGTTTCAATGCTGCAAACCAGCAGGGACTGAAGTCTGGACAAAGACAGCAGCACATTGTTTATTTGCAGCAAGGCAGGTTGATAGCCCTAACACTAGCATCCCCAGGCTTCTACCTTTCTACCTATAAAACCCGAGAGCAGTCAAATGGTGGAAGTGGAAGCTAAATTGGCTAAATTGACCGCGGAGTCATCATTTTGCGTGTCTACATTTAAAAGCCGGAGAGCAGTCAGTCAAATGCTGGAGTCGTTCATATGTATATTAGGTCGTTACCTAGGAATTCTGGAGGGAGGGGAGTGGGGGTGAGTGATTGAGGGGGTGGGGGAGTGGAGTGTTTCAGTTTGCCATCTTAGGGAGAAATCAACACATGTCCTTTGTATGTCCTTTGTTGCTGACATTTATTGATGAAAACAGTACAAAAAACCAACCATTTGTACACATATTTACAAATAATGATAAAAAGTGAGTGAGTACATTTCAACATTTTCAGCAATCACTCACAATCCTGGCACTGCCACGGTATCTGTCGTCTGCATTTACCACATGTGTACCTGTAGCAGTGAACACATCGCACAGTGGCCTGATTTTTTTTGCATCTGTGTACTTGGATTTTAGGTCGCAAGCCACCCAAAACTTGCTCCATGCACCACTCAGCAGGCCATTTGTAAATATGTGTACAAATGGTTGGTTTTTTGTACTGTTTTTATCAATAAATGTCAGCAACAAAGGACATACACCCATGTGTGTTGATTTCTCCCTAAGATGGCAAACTGAAACACTCCAAGTTGGTGACTTTTGGAGATTTGTTTCCCTGGATGATTGAGAATGCATCAAGATGAAACACAAAAGGAAGCTCACCGCTTTTAGCAGCTCCCCCACCCCCTCAATCACTCACTGAGTGATTGAGGGGGTGGGGGAGTGGAGTGTTTCAGTGTTTCAGTTTGCCATCTTAGGGAGAAATCAACACATGTCCTTTGTATGTCCTTTGTTGCTGACATTTATTGATAAAAACAGTACAAAAAACCAACCATTTGTACACATATTTACAAATGGCCTGCTGAGTGGTGCATGGAGCATGTTCATTGGTTCATGGACCTCCCTGAACTAATGGCATTTATGGCAGCAACAAAAGCGGTGAGCTTCCTTTTGTGTTTCATCTTGATGCATTCTCAATCATCCAGGGAAACAAATCTCCAAAAGTCACCAACTTGGAGTGTTTCAGTTTGCCATCTTAGGGAGAAATCAACACACATGGGTGTATGTCCTTTGTTGCTGACATTTATTGATGAAAACAGTACAAAAAACCAACCATTTGTACACATATTTACAAATGGCCTGCTGAGTGGTGCATGGAGCATGTTCATTGGTTCATGGACCTCCCTGAACTAATGGCATTTATTGCAATTGTCATCTTGCGGGGGGTTTACAGGGTTCCATCGGTAAATGACTGCTGGTCAGCAAACCTGGGAAACCCACAGATAATTGGAACTATGGCACGAAACCGCTTCCAAGACATCATGCAACACTCCACTCCCCCACCCCCTCAATCACTCACCCCCACTCCCCTCCCTCCAGAATTCCTAGGTAACGACCTAATATACATATGAACGACTCCAGCATTTGACTGACTGCTCTCCGGCTTTTAAAGGTAGAAACGCAAAATGATGACTCCGCAGGGGTCTAAGGTAGAAAACCAAAATGACTGCTCTCCGGGGGTCTAAGTGCTAATCAACGGTCTCCTCTTTTTACGTGACACTTGTTGTTTTTCAGACATTGTAAAGTCACATGAACCTCAAGTGACCCAACACTTCCACTAGAGACAGCCAAAGAACAATAAGAAAGCCAGAAAGAAACCACAGAGAGTGCTTGTTATCAGTGTAAGCCAACCATCTGAGTTTACTTTAAACACAATTTTTTTTAAAATTCTGTAGAAATTTACATCAAAATAGAACAAAGCAGGAGCGCTATATTTGGTAGAGAAGTCTGTATAAAGATACACACCTTTAGTAATCAGGCATTCTGTTTAAATCAAGACGTTTATTTAATCCAACAGACTTTCTGAAGAGAAATAGCTGGATTAAAGCTTCTCTGTGCAAGGGCCATTACATGCCAAGCGAACCCACGAATCTGAACTTGTCGTGTGTAAGTGTTGCATTTTTTTGCCCTCAAAAAACATTGAAAAGAATGAAGCAGACAAGTTGACAAGCAATGACGAGTGGGTCCTGATGTTTTTTGGCAAGAAAAGGGAGAAATGGTAAAGCAGAAATATGTTACTATTTGGATATTTAATACCAGTGCACATTTTGAGCTATGAGCATGATTGTTGCCAGTCATCTGATTGGCTAAATCTATTTAATCCAAAAAATGATCTGACAAATTTGGAAAAAAAAATCGAGCTTGATGTGAAAAATAAATGCAGCAAATCGGTGTGAACTGCAGCATAGGTAAGTCCAAAAGATATTTTAACAAGAGTGGCTGCACATGTTAAAAAGTTTCAAATAATTTCCAGAATCCTTTTTACAAGGGTTTTCCTTCTCTCTGTGATAATAGTTAGAGACAGACAATATTTTCAATATGGTTATCTGAGGTACATACAGTATATCTGGCACTGAGTGCACAGCAACACCAACTCTTGTTCAAACTTATAGTAAAAAGCATTTAGCATGTAGAAACTGATTCATATTCCTGATCACAGTGCCTTTAAGTTAATACATGTTCTGGAGGCCAATGCACTGTGCAGCCTGTACTGCAGAGTGTAAGTCAGCAAAATGTTCAGTTGCTGAATTTACTCGTTAAGTCAACAAATGCGTTCACCAATGCAAAACAGGCAGTCTCTCTGAAGACAGCCAAGCATTACTCTGACATGACCACATCTACACTGAAAGTAAGCTAATCAATCATCAAGTCACTTGCCTCGTGTTGCTACTGAGCAGACCAGCTCCCAAAGCCTTAAAATACGTGATTCCATAATCAAGGGAGCATTCTGATTAAACACATGAAACATTTTCTACTGGTACCCCTGTGTATCTTGTGGGGGTTTAAAATTTTCATAATTTTAGTTCATTCCCCAGAAACTGTCTTCAGTTATGAAAACTATTATATATATATTACAACTATTATAAAGCTATTTTTCAATTTGCCAAGCTGCGACATGTTCACTGAACAGAATTCCCAGTAATACCATGATTAAAATGGGTGTAGCATTTGTTGTGCTTCATTTAATGAGAATTTTCAGAACAGGTTCAATAGCATAACATCAGTGTCACTGACTCATTGTTACAGTGCAAAGCTATCATTTACTCTTTATTTTACAGCTGAGTAAAAATATCCAGTTTCCCTAAAGGTTATCAAATAGATTGGTGATGAGGATAATTATATTCTGTTTCAGTATTTCTTATCATTTCCAGGACTGTTCCTTTTAGCCTCACAGTTTTTCAGCTGTTATTGACTAAATTTTCAAATAATAGCCTAGGGGCTTTAGAGGTTAAGCCACTGCACTTTTTGTAGTCAGGCAGATAACTTCTCCTAAACAACAGATAAACCAGATCATAAAAAACTGTTATAGCTAAAGTAATGAACATTTAATGATACTTTTTTTAAAACAGTTTTAATAGGTATTCCATCCCTCTTCTCAGATATTATCAGAAGCTTACGCCTGTTATTTAACTGATGGACTCACTCATCTATTTAAGCTTCTTCATTATATCACTATAAAGTTGGGGTGCTCCTGGTGACAAATTTCCTACATGATTAAAGGCAGGTGGAAAAAGCAGACTAGTTAGCTAATCTGTGTCATGATTGGCTGTTTTGTGTTTGTTCTCCCTCCGTCCAAAGCCCCCGTCTCTGCCTCTTCTTGTGTGTGTGTGTGTGTGTGTGTGTGTGTGTGTGTGTGCATGGACATGTATTCTCATCTTTATGCCTATGCTGGGATCCCAGGAGAGTTCCCACACACACTTGCAGTTAATCACCTGCGGCTGAGCTTCAGTTGACCCTGGATTGTTGAGTGACTTGAGTTAGTGACAACCCCGCCTATCTGTGGGGACTTGACTTTACAGGCAAACAATGGACCCTGTTCAGCACGTGGTGTCACTTCAAGGAGAGCAACTGGATCGGAATGCGAAAATGCTTCAGCACATGTCAAAGGAACAGGCGTCAGTGGTACAACATGTTGACAAAATCAAAGATATGCTTATTTTTCATAATCCTTATGTCACCCATGCTGTCTGCCCACTTCCTCTTTCGCCGTCGCTAGGACCCAGTATGAGAGTGTAAAAGCGGAGGTTTTTTCACTCAATGTGCTCTCAATGTGCTCTTGTTTTCCACCGACAAAGTCCGAGCTATTCAACTAACTGTGCTAAAAACTCCTTTATGACTGGGTTATTGAGAGAGGGATCTCTAGTGGGGCTAAGCGGTTGGACCCTGAGCTATCTTATGAGGAGTTTTTGGCAAAGTTCCACTGTGTGTTTGATAAAGGATCAAACCCCCCAAGCCTAAAGGAGAGGCTGTGGAGGAGTGCATTACGGATTCCCCTAGTCACTTCTACCAATGCTAATTTGTCCCTCCACGTTGCCTTTTGGAGCTGGATTTTCTTTGTTTAAAAGAAAAAGAAAGTCACTTCATCCCTAAATCAATTCTCAACAATATTACCATAAAAATATACTCTTCCCCTTCTACTCTCTGAATTTGAGCTATTACAGCTCCAAACCTTCCTGGGGTTCGGAGACTTCTACGAACAGCTTATTCGGGATTTCAGCTGAGTGGCTTTACCTTTGACCCAACTGACCTCTCCCAAGGTTCCTTTTCAGTGGTGTCCCTCAGCTCAACAAGCTTTTGAGGCGCTGAATCAACGCTTTGCCTTGATATTGCAAAGATGTCCAGGAGTACGTGTCTGCTTGTTCTACCTGCACAAAACAAGGCTTCCAGTTAACCACCAACCAGCTTACTAAGACTTCTCCCCACACCCAGTCAAGTGTCGTTGGTCTGGGTTCCCTAAACAGACCAACAGCCAAGCGGAGAGGGCCAATCAGGAGCTACAGGCCACTCTCTGCTGTGTTCCTTCTTCTAATCAGTCTTTGTGGAGTTCACAGCTTGCCTGGTTGGATTATGCTCATAATTTACTGACCAGTGCGGCAACTGAAGCTTTAAGTGGGATTAATAATCTTGCGAATATGTTTTTCTGTGTACACTTTTTGGTCGGACAGAGGGGGAGGAGGTGTTTTCACCCATGTGAGATGCACTGCTGTGCAAGTCCTCTAAGATCCTGACTGCACGTTACTGGAAGCAGATGATGTATATGACTGCCTAATGTTGATTGGTTGATAAGTGGGTTGGAAAAGAGCAGGAAGTGACAGTGGAATTCACCAAACAGGCGAACAGCAAAAAAAACTTAAAAGACAAAAAAAATACAGCATTAAAAGGACAGACAGTGAATGCATTCACACTTTTCATTGTTTGTAACACTTGTTTCACTTCAGCTCTTTGTATGTTCTAACTTCACCCTCCTTCTTCCTCCTGGCTCACAGACCAACAACAACACAAGCAAGAGCAGCCCGTAGACCAACCCAACACATTGTACACTGCCTCCATCTGACAACAGAGCTCACTGCAGGCAGAGTGACAGTCCTTAGAGCAAACGCACTCGCTCTGCTCGATCATAAATGTACATTAATAAAATTTGAATAATTATTTTATCCCACTCATATTTCTAATCACAAGTAACAAGTGCAACTTCTACTAATCTAAACTTGAGTTGATAGACTTTAAAAGTGTGTTTTCATAATAGATGATACCATATAATATAAGTATTCTATGTATCTATCCTATGCACAGGACATGAGTTACACTGAAGACAGCATTAAATTGCCAAATCTTAAACACTTTACAATACAATACAATAAGCAGTACATGACTAAGCCAATTCTGATATTGTTCTGACTAAATATCAGTAAAGAGTTCCCAAATAACTTTATCCACAGATTGGGAAATATTTGAATTTCTTCAATGAACCTTTTTTGGTCTATTTAAAATCAACAATAGGAGGCAATTAAAAGGAATATGAAATGTGTGGGAGCTGATTGCTTTGAATTATTGATTTGTGTGGCTGTCAGGGAGCAGCTTGTGTTTGAGCTATGAGGTGCAGAGGATCAGAGAGCTGTCTCGCTTTGCTCTGTTGTTAGCACTGCCAGTCATCCTCATAGCATACATTCATCTCCATTCAATATGCTGTCATCGTTCTATTCTTGTTCACACAGCATATCCCATTACCCCTCCAACATACACGTTCACACAAGAAGCACGAGGCCTCAGTGCACCGATGCATTAAAAAAAAAGAAGCATACTTTTGTTTCATTATTAATTTGCTTATTTATTCCTATCATCAATAAAACATGGCGATGGGGCTAGAGACCGACGGAGCGATACAGAATTAAATGAGCGTAAACAAACAGGGTTTGAAGGAGATCACATCTCACACAAATTGCCTGCTGCTTTGTTCATGCCAGCTGCACTCACATAGCAGGTGATCATGTTGGGCAAAGTGAATCAGAGTATTTTTCAAATTATGATTTTTTTTTCTTATTTGCAGCAGAAACTCCTGCAAAATGGTAAGGCCATGGAAAGTGATAATTCAGCCTTTCACAACAAAATCTGGACATGTGTGAGGATAACTAAATTCAACTTAATTTAGCTAGAAAAGTGTTCAAAAGTGAAAGTGTAGCAGGCTGAATCAGATCCACAGGGTGGGCCATTTATATGGATACACCGTAATAACATGGGAATGGTTGGTGATATTAAAGTCTTGTTTGTGGCACATTAGTATATGTGAGGGGGCAAACTCCTCAAGGTGGGTGGTGACCATGGTGGCCATTTAGAAGTCGGCCATCTTGGATACAACTTTTGTTTTTTCAATAGGAAGACGGCCATGTGACACATCAAACTTATTGGTAATGTCACAAGAAAAACAATGGTGTGCTTGGTTTCAACGTAACTTTATTCTTTCATGAGTTATTTACAAGTTTCTGACCACTTTCTGACTAAAATGTGTTCAATGTGCTAGATTGTGTTAGATTGTCAATGCAACCCTCTTCTCCCACTCTTCACAGTCTTTATTCTTTCATGAGTTATGTACAAGTTTCTCTTTATTCACAGTCATTGACATGTTGAAGAGGTTAACACGTGAGGAGCAGATCGAAATTGTGTTGATATCTGGTGGACGCAGTAACCGGGTCATTGCAGCAGATTTCAGTGCAAGACACCCTACGAGACCACCCGTCTCCCATGCTACAGTTAGCAAACTGCTGATTTTTGCCAAAATGTGGACGCAAGCAAACTGTCACTAATGAAGAAACATCCGTGGCTGTCCTAGCTTCATTCAGCAAGAGCCCACAGCGTAGCACTCGCTGCATGTCACTGGAGAGTGGCATTAGTCGAACATCCCTTCGGCGGATATTAGCTACTCACAAATGGCACCCTTACAAACTCCAGCTACTTCAGCATCTTAACGAGGATGACCCAGATCGGCGCACAGAATTTGCAGAATGGGCAAAACAAAAATTGGAACAGGACCCTCAGTTCACGCAGAAGATTTTGTTCAGAGATGAGGCAAACTTTTATGTGAATGGTGAAGTTAACAAACAAAACCACCCCTATTGGTCCGACACTAACACACATTGCATGGATCCCTCCAAGACTGTTGGAACAACAAAAGTGATGGTTTGGTGTGTTATATGGGGTACAATGATAGTGGGTCCATTCTTCATCAATGGAAACCTCAAGGCCACTGGATATTTGAAATTGCTTCATGATGATGTGTTTCCCTCTTTGTGCACTGAAGCTGGCACGTTCCCTGAGTTTTTCCAGCAAGATGGTGCACCACCACATTATGGGTGCCAGGTCTGAGCATTCCTAGATGAACAATTTCCTGGAAAGTAGATTGGTCGTCGTGGGCCAGTTGAATGGCCCCCAAGGTCTCCCGATCTGACCGCCTTAGACTTTTCTTTTTCTTTCCCTCCCCATCTCCAGCTGCCTCCCCCTTCCCACTCCACTACAACCACCCACACATGCAGGGCCTTGGAGTAGGTGTATGTCACCAGCGTGCAGAGGAGGCTACACCCCCCCCCCCCCCCCTCTGTCCCCTTCTGGCTGCCTCTGCCTCAATTTTATCCCACAACTTAGAGATTCACATTACTCACACTTTCATTACACATATATATAGGATCTTGGGGGTGGGCACGATACACGGAGTCCAAATTACCATCAGGGTGTACACCTCACCCCCGGCGTCGTTGCCCACCTCTCAATTTTGAATACACGTAGACATTGAGGGCTAGCAGGAGGGACTATGCGCTTACCTGCTGCTCTCTGGCAGGTAGCTCCATGCCCTCCTGGGTTTTAATTGCACCTTAGAACACACATGCATCAACACTACAATGAGCGGGTGGAGGGAGGTTTGGAGTCTTCTCTCACCCCCGTTCTCTGCGGCCTGCTGGAGCGGGGGGGCTAGGAGGAGTTGGCCGTCCGACTGCGGTCTGGAGTGTGGGGCCTCCCTGCTGCTGCGGAGTCGGGGCGGTCTGCCTCTCCCCACCGCAGGGAAAAGGGTAACACCACCTGGGTCTGGGTGCAGTTCCCCCCTCCAGGGGCAAGGGTACCTAGACCCGGTTCGTAGAGTACGCTTGGGGAGTGTGATCGTGTGTACAGCGTCAGCGTCTCTTTATGTCTGTCTCCACGTTGGTTGAGTGTGGAGTAAGTGCATATGAGAGCATGAGGGAGGAAATGGATGTTTGCGTCTGTGTGTGCCTGTATGTCTGTGTCTATATGTCAGGTTGGGTATCAGACGCCACCTCTCTGGGGACATCTCAGGCCCTCCAAGGTTTGGAGGCCTATCTCCACCCACCACCACTTCCCCTGCCAGTGGCGGACTCCCTCAGGTATCGGTGCGTTGGTGGTTCTTTGTGTGTGGGGGTGGGCATCCGGGTACACACCGGCTCACTCCTTGACGGCCGCTTATCGGGGCCTGGAGCCTGGGGCTCGCTCGGGCCACTTCGGAGGTGGGGTGCCCCCGGCCTCTTGGCCTGGGGCTCGGTCACTCAGGCACAGCTGGCTGCCGGCGGAGCTCACGGGCGCGTCACTGCAACTCCCCCTGGCTTCTGCTCCGCGGCTGCTGAGTGAGCCCTCATCTGGGACTCTCCTCAGCTCTTACTGGGACAGTGGTGCGGCTGCCCCTCTGTTGGTCTTCCTTGGTCTCTTGTGTTCTGGGGGCCTCTGGATGTCTGGAGTTTTGATCTCCTCCATACCTGCTTCATAACCTGGAGGACGGGGCTGTGGCTCCCCACACTCCCTAGCAGATCGTTACATGGAGAAACCTTTGGAATGCAAGCATGCTGATCCACACAGGTATGCACACAGGTGTACACACGGGTATTCACAGACGCGGACTACAGCTTTCTTGGCTGCTGCCTCAAAGCACATTGTGCGCTGTCTATCTTGCGTGCTGCACAATATCGTTTATTATTTAGTATCTACTGATATCTACTGCTAGCTAGTTTATTGTGATGGTGCCGTTTTTTTTTTTACTATGTTGCTCTTTGTTGTTTGCTTTCTGTTCTGTTTTTTTTTCTCCAAACAGGTGACCCAGGTTTTTTTTTTTTTTCCTTTCTTCCCCCCTTCTCACCGTCTCTTCTCCCCTTTGGTTTTCTTTCTCTCCCTCTCTTTCTTTCATTCTTTCTCCCTGTCCTGTCCCCTTTGTAGCAACTGAAAATAAAATAAATTCATAATTATAATAAAGGTCAATCAAATGGACCAATATGGCAAGGCCATGATGATCCACTTGGTAAAATAAATCCGCTTGGCATCTTTCTTGGCCTTAAGACAACAATTCTGATGGCTAAAGATCCAAACGGGACAACAACAAAAAAAAAAAAGACTTTTCTTTGGGGTCATCTGAAGGCAATTGTCTATGGTGTGAAGATACGAGATGTGCAGCACCTAAAACTACGGATACTGGATGCCTGTGCTGGCATTTCTCCTGCGGTGTTGCTATCAGTGTGTGAAGGGTGGGAGAAGAGGGTTGCATTGACAGTCTAACACAATGGCAAGCACATTGAACACATTTTAGTCAGAAAGTGGTCAGAAACTTGTAAATAACTCATGAAAGAATAAAGTTACGTTGAAACCAAGCACACCATTGTTTTTCTTGTGACATTACCAATAAGTTTGATGTGTCACATGGCCGTCTTCCTATTGAAAAAACAAAAGTTGTATCCAAGATGGCCGACTTCTAAATGGCCACCATGGTCACCACCCACCTTGAGGAGTTTGCCCCCTCACTTATACTAATGTGCCACAAACAGGACTTTAGTATCACCAACCATTCCCATTTTATTACGGTGTATCCATATAAATGGCCCACCCTGTATATTTACCTACAGCCCTTCTCTATTGCAGGACATAACACAAGAGAACAAGGGGTCAAACTGACCCTTTAATCTGTTACAATAAAGGGACAAGGATTATCTAACTTACTACAATTAAACATTTGTTTTATAAAAGTAGGTATTCAGTTTTACACCTGGGGCGCTTGAAACTTCAAGGCACAGTAAAATTTGCAAAAGACATCTTCTTGACAAGTGTCTCCAGCGGTGTGATGTGCATGTCAGAATGACATTTCTCCTCCTCGCCAGAAGGCATATGTGACACAACCCTGAGCGGTTGGCAGTGTTCCTGATTTGCAATGTGTTTGCTATTTCTACTGACACTTAATAGTATTACAAATGTGATTTACACACTCCGTTTTGAATAACTGATTTATAGCAAAGAGGGTTTAGTTATGCTTTGTCATCGTTTCCATCCCGCTGTACTTAGTGGCATCCACATAAAATCCTACTAAACTAAACTAAACTCCTAAACTAGATACATTTCAAAATACTTCTGTTAGTAAAAAGAACAACACATTCATGTTTGAGGCAGAAACTGACAAATAACTGTTTGCAAGTTATCCAGTTACAGTCACTGTGATATTATTCTTTCGTTTTAAATTCCACTTTTTAAAGCTTCAGTGTTTGGTTTTCTTCCAGGGTAGTTTCTTGTGGCCAGAGGTTCCCAAAAATCCAATTTACTCACAAGGACACCAGTTTAAAACATGTCACACATAATATTTATTGATATTGAAGAATTAATAATAATGTAGCAGTAAATGGAGACCAAAAATGAAAGCTAGGCAAGAGATGAGTATAGCAGGTAGGCTATGGACATGAGTCAATATGTGTGTGTGTCTTGAGAAAAGAATGAGACAACATCCTTCTACCAAAATTCCAGCAACTGGTCTTAAAGGTTAAACTGTGATGGTTAAACTGAGAAGCAAGATGCTTGGTGGTGCATTAATGTCCTCACAAAGCCAAAGATGACTGCATTTCTCCTCCTGCATGGAGAGCTGAACAAGCAGCAACCTAGAAACACTGGTAACATGAACCTTTAGCCAAAATATTAAAAACCAGTCATCCAAACAACTGTCAAACTTGGGACTCGGCACCCAGCAATACACCGGCTGAGATGATAATGGATCAAGAGAGACGGAGAACAAATGGACAGACAAACAGATAAGGATTAACCAAATTAGTAGTAAGATGAACAAGTTTTCTTAAGGTTCATAAGTGAGTAAATAAACCATCAAAAGAAAATAATGGGTGGAATGTTCTCACACTCTAATAAATTACATGCAAATGTTAATGCAACAGTTACATTTACTGGTTATCACTTGTTTTTCTTCTTTTTTCCATTTGCATATTAAATAAACCAATTTGTGACTGAGCTGCAGACTTTCAGCTATAGTTCAGGGCTTTAACAAAAGCTTTCCATTAACTGTTTTGGAATTACAGCCTTTTTATACATAGTTAGTTTAAAGTAATTGGACTAACTAATTGGATGGAATGGACATTACCAAATGCTATATTTCCTCCCTTCAGGTTATATGTTTGGCCTTAATGCAGCCACCTTCAGTTACTGCTTATCTGAGGGTCTCTCAGTTTTGTCTCCAGTACAAAAAGATGCCAGTGGCAGCCATACACATCCATGCCATTACACAGCCTCCACCATGTCTGATAGATGATACTGCCATGCTACAACTCATGAGCGGTTCTGTCCTTCTCCATGTGGACTGGTTCGCACAGAGCACTTTTCTACTTTTCTAGAGCTGGGCGATAGAACAATAACGATATGTATCGCGATATAACATTTTCTCGATAGAAAAATTAAACTATTGCGATAGACCTCGCCGCTCTTGTCCTCTTAAAAAGAAAAAAAGAAAAAAAAAGAACAGCCAATCCAAATTAAGTAGCGCAGAGCCGAACCAATCACAGCCGCAGCGTCACGTCACGTGACTTGTTACGTACAGCACAAGCGCCAAGCCGCACATGTGTATTTGTTTGGGAAGCAGCCAGCCACCGTACCACCCGGGTAATGGAGGAAATGAGTGTGCCGACTAGAAAAATCAACCGAGCGTGACCGAAGGTTACCGAAGAGAAAACAGATGATGGTTCCAATGCCGGAGAGATTGTCGAACGGAAGAGCCATAGAAGTTCCGTAGTGTGAAGGTATTTCGGCTATTTCAACTCTGACAAAAAACAGAGCAGCGCGCACTGTAAATTGTGCCGAAAGCAAGTCTGGAAATACAATAAACTGGTGCATGCTCAGGCTACGTCCACACGTACCCGGGTATTTTTGAAAACGCAGATTTTTCTATGCGTTTGCACCTTTCGTCCACACGTAAACGGCGTTTTTGGTCACTGAAAACTCAGTTTTTGCATTTACGTGTGGACTAGAAAAACGGAGAAAACGCAGCGTCAAAGGTGTGCGCATTTTTTGACGTCACACTGTGCGCCACGTTATTGTTTCGGTGAAATGAATTTCTACAATACTGTTACTGTTAATTCTACTCTCTGCAGTGTTTAAATGCTTACATATACACACAGTTACTGTCCCTCCACACATACGACTCAGTTCTGCTTCTATGCCCCAGCTTTGTTTACTTTTTCCCACCGAGGCTTCTAGACTTCTGATTGGCCAACATTTCTGCACGGTTAGGAATCTAGCGCCACCTGCTGCTTTGGCATGTTCATAGCAGCGTTTTCCTTCATTTCTGCCTTTATGTGTGGACGGGATTATTTTTTAAAACGAAAACGGAAAATCTCCGTTTTCAAAAACACCCGTGTACGTGTGGACGTAGCCTCAGTCTCTGACTGGAAGCGCTAATTCGTCATTCAGCTTTTGTCAGACTAAAGTAACTGTTAAAACTGTTTGAAAAGCTAAGCTATACAACAAGGAGAGATTGAGAATTTCCTTTTAGTTCTCAGTTTATTTGATATTGACAAAAGTTAGTCAATTTTGTCTGTTCTTCTGTAAAACAAACTAAGATTTATTTTTCTGAAAAAGTCTCATGTTCCTTAAGTACATCTACCCTGTTGAACTTATTATGGGAAATAAATATTTAAATAAAAACAAGCTGCTGATTATTTCACATTTTACTTGTGAGCAACGGCACATTTAAATCTTTTCCACTTTTCCCAGAATATGCGCTTCTTTAGTGGTTTGGACTCCTTCTGACATTTCTTTGGAGGTGGAGGAACACCAAAGTAACTGCTTAAAGGAACTGAAGAAGCTTCTCGGATGAGAGGTGAAACGTCTTCAAGCAACTTAAAGAAGTCCAGACGCTTTTCTTTGCAAGCTCCTTTGACTACGATGACCTGGATGACTGAGAACCTTCACAGACTTAAAGGAGCTTGCTTTTTCAACATCTTTAAGAGCTCTAAACAAATGTCTGTCCTCCTCCAGAAAATCTTATGTACGCAAACAAGCATTGCAGCTTCTTATCTGGTGCGCATTTTTTATTTTGACAGCGCATGCGCATCTGCGGATCACTTATGTGCACCCCTGCTTATAGACCTCACTGCATTGGCACACTGTATCACCAGCCAGTGAGACTGGCAGTGGGGTGTATTAAGACACACGCTTTGCACCCAAACACAAAAGAGACACGAGCACACTTACAGACAGATTCAGTACATCATCTTTATCTTTCCCTGCCAACAACCCCCACACACACTCACACTTGCAAATTAACACTCTTCTGCTGTTTATCATCTGATTCAATTAAAGCAGCAGAGGCGAAGGGATCAGAGCCCCTGGGACAGCATTTTAAATGGGCACAAAACAAATGAGCTGAGGTTCAGCCACTGACATTTAAATGAGAGTAATGAGGCTGCTTGTCATCAACACTCCTCTGCCAGCCAGAGTATCAGCTGCTGCTCTGTTGTCTTTTCTGTCTGATGCTCAACTTCATCTCTACAACTTTATATTTTATCTTTATTTCATCCTCCAATAACATATTCAGAGCAGTGTCATGATGATCTGGGTAACTGATAAAACGCTCACCTTCACTCCCCTGCTATGATATTTGTTCTTCTTTCACAGCACTGTTTATTATCTCTGAATCCTGGCCCTGTAAATGCAACACATTCAGTCTGGTTTGCAGTTATCATCTGAAGCCTTTGAGCCCAGAGTTTAGCATCGCTCCCTAAAAACATGAATCACTGGCTCTTATTTATTCCACAGTTGGAAAGCAAAGACTGTAGTGATGGTTCATTTTTAGAATATAGCACAGATGGGGCCAGATGATGCACTTAAAAGTCAGTTATACATTTTTGTGAGATTCGATCATAAAGCTCTTGACTGATAAGAGTTTGCTAAGGTATTATAAACAAGTTCACCCCCCTGAAACCAAACATAAAACTTAAGCTGACAGAATTTTTCTCACCCGTTCTGTTAAATAAAACATTCCAATGATTCCTAATTTCTTCCCAGGGACAGAAATGAGGGTATCAGTATACAGTAATAGTCTCTTTCCCTAATGGTCACTGTTTTGTCTTGATTTGATTCACATTACTTTGCAGACTGCAGCAAGCCACCAAGAAGGGTGGAGAAGGTCAAGCGTATGTTTTTTTCAGCAGCCAATCAGTTCTCGCCTAAGCCTGAATTTAAAGAGAAAAAAAAACTGTATGGCAAAATATCATGGGAGCTCATTACCAGTGTTGGGGGCGGTCACAGCAGTCGCTTGAGAGGTGACATGTTGTAAAATCATTTTAATGAAATGCTGAATCCAGGGGCGAACAAGACGTACATTCAGTTACTAGCTGGTGAAAGTCACTCAGACGTACACACAGGCCCAAAAAACTGTGATGAAGAGGAGATGCAGTTAAGCAAATGGTGACTCTCGAAGATGCACAAGGAAAGCTTGATTCTGACTAATTGGAGTGTCTGGCTCTAACCTCATTTCACTTCAGCAGCTTGTTTATCTTGCAAAAAGGTTGGAAATTCCATGTTGTGGACCTTCAGTATTTAAATCATTGATAGTCTGTGTTGGTGGAGCAAAATTAACCAACTAGTTACTGCATTTAGTTTATTACTTGTTTTACCTAATAGTTTAACCTCGATTTTTCAAAAGTATAGAAACGAAGACATTATACTGCTACTGTTCTATCGAAATTTTAAACAAATATCCTCATATGTGGCTCTAATTTTTCTAAGAAACAAAAATTAGGTAAAAAAAAAAAAAATCTGGTAATTCTTTGTTTTTACATTCATCAGGTCCCAATCAGCCCAAATATCAAAGAGAAATTAAAAATGCATGCCGTGGAAGAGTTCAGGTCTTAGGAGGATAAAGTTAGCACACTACTGGAGAGCTAGAAGGATCGGATTGGCTGGAAGCCAAATCTTCTTTACATTTTAGATCTATTCTCTGTGATTTTTGTGCCTGGGTTATTTTTTATATCACCTTGCCGCATGTGACTTTCATCAGGGTGATCCTTGCTACAGCCTTTTTTTTCCTTGGAAGTTGAAAGTCTAGTTAACAGGCTTAATGTCTAGAAGCCTGTTGCTGAGCCTGTTGATGGAAAAAATACAAAAGAATGATCGAAGAAATTAAATATTACAATGCACCAAAATGATTGGATATGATGTTTCAGCATCCGCTTTTCATCTGCTGTCATGAACAATAAAATAATAATTCAGAGGTAACATTTTTAATCCCTGAGAGTAATATTTTCAAGAAGAAATGATGGAACAAATTTTCAGCTGAGACTGAAGGTGGGAATGATTCAGAAGCATCCAGCAGATTCCAGATTTCCTGCAGCTGACAAGTACAGCATATACAGGTTACCATGGGCACCATGGCTTACTTCCACAGTACAAAGACATGCAGGTTGATTGGTGATTTGAGACTGGCTGTAGGTGTTTACGTGAAATCATGTGGTTATGTGTCTCTCTGTTTTAGCCACGTATAGGTCAAACAATAGATTAGGCATACAGACAAAAAGCAAGACCCAGCACATAAAATGGAGCTGGGATGATGTTGGGTTGCAAAGTGGCAACTGTGGTTGAACAGTTGGAACACATCATCTACAGTGCTTCATTAATGGCAATCCACCACTCATTGCTTTGGATTCCTGCTGTTTTGTGTATTCAGGTCGAATGCAAAAAGATTAATTTCTTAGCTTCTCAGTTATCTTGTCGAAAATCTGTACATTGTAAGAAGAAGGCCTTGTTTTGATTTTATAAAACTGACATCAAAGGGTGTTGTTTCTAGCTTAAAAGATCTGTTGTATAACAGTGCTGTAAATATGCCTGTTTTATGAGCACATTCATGAATAGGAATGATTCCTAATACATTCTCCCTTTTCAGATATGGTTTACTTGATATCAGACATCATATTATAAATCCTATAACAACAATAATGTGATAAAACAGGTGAATGTAAAAACTTTTTTTTTTTTTTTAAAAAGGAAGGTTAAATCAAACAGAAAAAGGCCAGTGTACAGAATTTTAGCAGGAAAGGCTATTTAGCAGAGATCCTGCAAAAACACACTGAGAATGACAGGGAAGTATAGAGCTAAAGAGTAGACAAAAGGCAGCAACTATGGGAGAAGAGCTGTTGCAGCAGCAGAGCACAGTACCTCAGCTTCTCCCATTGATTTCAGCTCTACAACAAATTGGACCATTTTTCACATCATCCTGCAGCGGCACCACTTGCCTTTTTATTTATTCCCCCATTCAGCAGAGCCCCCAGCTCTACATGAAACCAGCAGCGCACATACACACACACTGTCTGGGGAATGCATGTGTACTGTAAAACATGACACAAATACATTTCTGTCACCGTTAACAGGATGTTAGTCTAATAACAAATAAGGGTGGAGTGTAGAAGAATTATGTTATAGATAAAGTATGTTGCATATGTTATGAACTAATCCCCTGTAGGAGTTTAAATGTGCATTTTCAAACTTACTGTTTTCCTTGTGACTGCAAATCATAAATTAGCAACCAAAGTTTTAGAAAACCTGTTGGTGTTAAACTGGTCCCTCATTCAATAATGAACCTGTAAGTTGTCCTTGGCATTTAATAGGATTTAATTGGATATTGCCCTCCTTCAAAGCTCCACAGTTTGTTTGAAAATGCAAGAGAGAAATGTTCTGCTAACAAAAACTTCAGCCTTCATATTGCTAAAGGGAATATGTGCTCTTAGGCCATTTAGAGAAGAGAATTCTCTCCCTTTTATTTAAATGTTTAGTACAGTACAATGCAGTAGAGGGGTGAAAGCTTGGAATGAGATTTCTTGATAAAAGCACATCTGGAGCTTCGAGTGCAGCTTTAAGATCCAGCCAATATATCCCTAGATTTTTATTTCACACATTTAATTTAATTATCCCAAGTCATAGCTGCACTACTCAGTGTTTTCTTATTACCTATGGATTTATTACTGCTCTTCAGCTTTTTCATAATCTTTCAGCTCATCATTTTGGTTTAATGGTCTAAACTTTGTGTTGCTAAATTTGTTTCTTGTCACAGGATGCAGCTGTATGCTCTGCTAAACCCACTAAACCTGTTCCACAATAAACGAGCAAATGAAATTTACTGACTAGCTTCTGAGCAGCACTGTAAGCTACTCCCATTTACCTGCCACTTTGGCTGCTTCATCCCACAGTCACTTCTATTTATGCTTGCTGTTATGCCTGCTTAGACGTAGAGAAGAAGTCAAAACTGGAAGCAAAGACATTGCAGAGGAGTTTTTTTTCCACAAAAATCTCATCTTTTGATACTGTTGCAATATCGCCAGCTGTATAAGTTTCTGTACAGATATATTATTAAAATGCAGGTAAGAACCGACACAATCATACACTTGTGTCTTCGACACGACTGCAAAATTAAGAGGTGGGCAGCTAACAAAAGTGGATGTAATGTTAATTTGATCAAATTTGGTGCCCAGTGCCGTTCACAAGGAAGAGCAAGTTCCTTGTGAAAAACTTAAATCTTTCCTTTTGGAGTTTTTCATGATCAAAAAAAGAGCTTAAAGTACAGTGAAAAAAAGTTTAGTGTAATGCTACTTTGCCCACTCATCAGGACTTGGTTGTTTCCATTGTCATTAAAAGATTCATAATTTATAATAAGCAATCTATCTGCTGTCCTTCTTCTGATTCATTACAGGCTGTATTTGTAGCAATGAAATTCTAGACTGCAGTCAGTTGATTTCAGTAGACACAACCAATGATACGTGCTGGTTCGCCACAAGCAATCACTATATCAGCAAGGTTCAGGTAGAGTAAGCTAATACTCACTTTATTTTTTTTATGCTTGTGCTTTCACATGTGGCAAAACTGCTGCTCCATATGTGGAGTCTATGTGTTTAGTTCAGAACTCCCATTCATACAAATCTAAGCATTTTTAGGGCTTTAGGTTACTGAACTGAAATATAGCAAGTGGCAGATAAGTTCCAACTTTATCTTCCACTTCTGCACATCTTGATTCTGTTGAACACAACAATCCAAAAAAGAACTTCTCCAGTCTCTTTTTCACCTTTCTCCTCAATTCAAAGTCACCGTTGCTCCCGTTCTCTCTTTCTGCCTACTTCTACCTGCCATCTGTATCAATCTCTCTCTGCACTCAGACTGACAGGTCGCCTCCTCAATGCTTTGTACCCCTGGCTCTGCCTGGGGAGGTGTCTTCACCACATCACCTTGGCATCACTCTACTTCCCAACTCCCACTCTTCATCTCTCTGCCTCCTCCTCCTCCTCCTCCTCACAACATCCTATTGTTCTGACTTTAAAAGCCAAAGAGTGATAGAAGACTTAATAGGAGCTAAAGCTGAAGTGACAGTTTGGTGTCATCGCTGGGCGTTTAGTCCGTTTGAGAAATGTCAAACTGTTGTATGTGAAGGTGGTTACTGAGTGTGAACATAATGGATGACTGGCTTCAGGCGCAGTCTGCGAGCTGTCGAGCTGTCCGGCTCAAGCGCTGCCCTGTGCATTGGCCTGCACTACATTGAAAAGTTGAGGCATCTCTGGATGTCTAAGAACTGTTATTTCAAGTTTCTGTTCTCATTTGATTGACCTGCACCTCTGAACTTAGCGTGAACCAGTATAAAGTACTGGCATAAAGATAAGGATGAAGACGATGATGGAAAGACACCTCTGCTCAGACATCTGGCAGAATAAGAAATTTAAATCTTAGAACAGATTTAGTAGAAGAATGGTCTTTTGTGAAAGTTGCAACTTTAAACAATAATGTACAACTTTCAAGTTGCCTTAACACCAAGACAGAACACACTAGGATAGGGATACAACAATACCAGAAATAAAGCAGCCATTATTAAGAATACTTGTAGGATCACACAGTTCTTGATACCAAGTTTGATACCAACTCCGACTCTGCTCCTCTTATCAATTAGCTGGAGCAGAGCAATTTCAGTATCTGCACTCGTCACCATCTTCCACATGCAGTTTTTCCAGTGGCTGTGGGCTTCTTTCTTTTTCTTCACCATGTAAAAACAAACTAGCACACCTCAGCTATAGAAGAATTGCTGCCTCTGTACATATGCTGTCTACGGTAACAAAGAAAAGCAAGTACTATTATTGAGACTTTTGTTATTAAATGGTACTATTGTTTCCACTCATCCCGATCAGCTATCAGGCTATCGCTTCTATCATATATCCCCTCCCAGCTAGAAGGTCCTGGGCTTGATTCCATGGCCTGCTGATGCCTTTAATACTTTAAAAAACTGCATTAGCAAGAATTCATGCCAAAAAGAAGAAGCTATTGATTAGCTCTGGTCAGGGAGGAATAAACCAGTGAGTAGGTGGTTTATTTTTAATAAAAGGCAAATATTGGCTTCATCTGTTGCAAGGCAATATATTGAATTGGCCTCCGCCTACGTCAGCGCAGGACAAATATTTGCCTTCACAACTGTAAAGATGCTGAAAAGACTGATATATGAGCAGAGGTGTCTTTACTTTTTTTGTGCCATCACCATGGTGACCACATCACTCTATCGCAGGTGTATGCTCACAGTGATTAAACTCTAAGTTGGTTTAACATTCACAGTCAACATCAGCTTACAGGTAACACTGTGTATATCATTAGACACAGACCCCATGGAGATGAACAGGGCCCTTTGGATGTTGGCCACTGAGCTGAGATAAGTTGTATTGTATTATATGGAGACAGTTTTATTCATTTCTGAGATCAAATTCTCTCCATACTGTACAAATCAATTTCTCTAAAACCACTCCTCCTGTTTTTGCATGTCTGATCATAATTATACCAAATTATATCTAATATTTGTGTGCCTCCTAAACAGATTTTTCCAACCACAAACACACAGACACACACATATAGTCACCCATAATGTGATAATAAGTGTTTCTTTCCCCACATGGTAGACAGATAACTGGAAGCTAACAAGGGGCATGTGGGGAGCTGACAAACACACATGGACACACACACACATAGACAGGAAAACGGGGGAATAAAGAAGCATATGATAGAAAGAAGTAACAGGGAGTGAAACGAAGGAGAAAGTGGTAAATTTGGAGCTTAAAAATTAAGAATGAGTGAGAAAAAGAAGGAAAGAGAGGGCAGTAGAGGGAGCAAAGAAAGAAAGTGAAGGAAGTTAGGAGCGAGAAGAGATGGAGAGGAATTCAGCCTGGAGCATTAATGCAAACGTCCCCGCATTTATCCTTAATGAACCACACTGCAGCTCTTTCAGTTGAACCCTATCGCTGTGGTTGTATGGCACTGTCCAAGTTGAAAATGTATTGTGCATTCGTAAGGGCCCCACTGAAACTTAATCTCCTATTGGATTCTCATCCACTACAAACCTACTGCTGGTGCTAAAACACAAGCATGCCTCCCACCAAGAGCTGGAATATTCAAAGGGGGAAAAATAAGATAATAAATAAGAAGTTTTAAAGTTCCAGGTGTGGATTTTTCTAAGGTGAACACACCAAAAGTTTGTAGATATAGACTGTTGTTTGCTCCAGGAAGAGAAACCCCTGTCTGGTACACACACACAAACACACACACTCATATGTAGTAGCAGGAGTCTTAGCAAAACAAAACAAAAAAGTATTGATGTTAGACATGTGCATTACTGATGGGCATGCCTTTCTATTACTACCAAACTTTTATCTGTCGTAGAAAAGATGTGAAATGTGTGCTTCAATAAAAAGTGGCAGTCCCACTTGAGTTTAAGATGTATGAAATTTAAACAAATTAAAATCCAGAAGTGAAATATTTAAAGAACCTTATTTTGCTCAGAATCACTGTAGCAAATGATCAAATAACTAAAGATCAAAGCTGATGACCCAGCAATTTTTAGTGTTCACAACTTTCAACAACTACCTCAAAAACTTTTCAACAGATGATCGAAACTTTGAAGTAAAAATTTATCATTCATAAAGTAGTGGACTTATATACAGTGGGGCAAAAAAGTATTTAGTCAGCCACCGATTGTGCAAGTTCCCCCACTTAAAATGATGACAGAGGTCAGTAATTTGCACCAGAGGTACACTTCAACTGTGAGAGACAGAATGTAAAAAAAAAAATCCATGAATTCACATGGTAGGATTTGTAAAGAATTTATTCGTAAATTAGGGTGGAAAATAAGTATTTGGTCACCTCAAACAAGGAAAATCTCTGGCTCTCACAGACCTGTAACGTCTTCTGTAAGAAGCTTTTCTGTCCCCCACTCGTTACCTGTATGAATGGCACCTGTTTGAACCCATCATCTGTATAAAAGACACCTGTCCACAGCCTCAAACAGTCAGACTCCAAACTCCGCCATGGCCAAGACCAAAGAGCTTTCGAAGGACACCAGGAAAAGTATTGTAGACCTGCACCAGACTGGGAAGAGTGAATCTACAATAGGCAAGCAGCTTGGTGTGAAAAAATCAACTGTGGGAGCAATCATCAGAAAATGGAAGACATACAAGACCACTGATAATCTCCCTCGATCTGGGGCTCCACGCAAGATCTCATCCCGTGGGGTCAAAATGATCATGAGAACGGTGAGCAAAGATCCCAGAACCACACGGGGGGACCTGGTGAATGACCTGCAGAGAGCTGGGACCAAAGTAACAAAGGTCACCATCAGTAACACACTACAACGGCAGGGAATCAAATCCCGCAGTGCCAGACGTGTTCCGCTGCTGAAGCCAGTGCATGTCCAGGCCCGTCTGAAGTTTGCCAGAGAGCACATGGATGATACAGCAGAGGATTGGGAGAATGTCATGTGGTCAGATGAAACCAAAGTAGAACTTTTTGGTATAAACTCAACTCGTCGTGTTTGGAGGAAGAAGAATACTGAGTTGCATCCCAAGAACACCATACCTACTGTGAAGCATGGGGGTGGAAACATCATGCTATGGGGCTGTTTTTCTGCCAAGGGGACAGGACGACTGATCCGTGTTAAGGACAGAATGAATGGGGCCACGTATCGTGAGATTTTGAGCCAAAACCTCCTTCCATCAGTGAGAACTTTGAAGATGAAACGAGGCTGGGTCTTCCAACATGACAATGATCCAAAACACACCGCCCGGGCAACAAAGGAGTGGCTCCGTAAGAAGCATTTGAAAGTCCTGGAGTGGCCTAGCCAGTCTCCAGACCTCAACCCCATAGAAAATCTGTGGCGGGAGTTGAAAGCCCCAAAACATCACTGCTCTCGAGAAGATCTGCATGGAGGAATGGGCCAAAATACCAGCTACTGTGTGTGCAAACCTGGTAAAGACCTATAGTAAACGTTTGACCTCTGTTATTGCCAACAAAGGTTATGTTACAAAGTATTGAGTTGTATTTTTGTTATTGACCAAATACTTATTTTCCACCCTAATTTCCGAATAAATTCTTTACAAATCCTACCATGTGGATTCATGGATTTTTTTTTTTTCACATTCTGTCTCTCACAGTTGAAGTGTACCTCTGGTGCAAATTACTGACCTCTGTCATCATTTTAAGTGGGGGAACTTGCACAATCGGTGGCTGACTAAATACTTTTTTGCCCCACTGTATTTTAACCAGTTTCTACACTGAACACATAAATGCTGGTTTGCCTTGTATACAGTGTAGCCAGCAGTTTAGCATCTCTCAGATACAACAGTAGTCATTGCTATCTCTTCATCAGCACAGATTTCTTTTTCTGAATGGAAAACCCTTCCTGCTCAGCACCTTGCTGTTCTTTCTCCCATTATTTCCAAAAACAGGCAGCAATCTTTACTGGAATATAAACCAAACACTCCAACAATTTTTATATGGATCCAAATAAAACCAAAGATGTACATAACAAAAAAGCAAAGCAAGTTCAGTGCATTAAATATCCTATATATTTCTTAACGATTGGCGGCAGCCAGTAGTATTCGTATATTAAAATCCTGAAATAAACAATTCCTCTCATTCCTAAACACATCTTGCATGTTATGGCCCCTGCTAAGTGAAACTGAAAAGAACATACACATACAAGTCCTCTATATCAGGTACTGTATTTGAACCAAAACACCCTTTGTCACGCCCCATACCCTTACCCTCACCTTTATGAGAGCATCTGAGCTGGAACCACACAAGGACAAAATGACAAAGCTGAGGAGAATATGAAGTACCACTATGTGTGAAAATTGTCCATTTTCAAAGCTCCAATTCTGAAGACAAAGTGATACATGTGGGTAGGGAATGCATTTTTTTCTAATACTGATCAAGACAGACAGGAGGAAATAAGCTGGGAAATCCTTTCCAATAGATGGAGAGTTCAGCAGAGCAGGTCTCAGTAATGTCTTTTGTTATCTAAGCCTGATACGAAAGACTTTTTACTTCCACGAGGCTGCCACATTCACATGTTATCAAAGTAAAATAATCTGTTTTGTATTCCTGTTCATCTTTTTTCACTATTATTTATTTTGTTTTTCAATAGCCACCACCAGTTTACCTGAAAACAGCTTGACAGCTTGCTTGTCAGATGACAGAATGATCATGTTTTTTTGCTGTCAGTGTAGCATTTTCATCTAATGTGTTACTGATATTTGGAGGTAAACCAACTGGGACTGATGTTTGTTCCCCTCAGAGAAAGAAAAATAGGCTGCAAAAGTACAGGGAGGAATGGGAAAAGGAAAACACCTGGCTGGAAAAGTGCACGATAACATCTATAAAGCGCACTGCACTGTGTGCCGGCGCACTTTTTCCATAGGCATGCTTCTAGTGGTGGGCACATGAAGAACATGAGGGGCGTGAAAGCTCGGGCAACCCTTAACCAATTTTTTGTCCACCAGGCCACGGGAAAAGCAGATATGGTATGTAAACACTGGTTTGTTTGTTTTTAACCCTCTGGTTAAGGTTAATATGGGCATGTGCAGTGAATATCAGCGCTATGTGGCCAGAAGTGTGATAATATAATTTATTTTGTGTAATAAACAACTGCAAGGATAGATGATTACAACAAATAGATGACTAATACATAAAAGTAATACATAGATGAATAATGATGATGAGTTAAGATGCGTAATCATGGGAACAAGTGGGTTTACAAACAGGAGCAGCTGATTAGCATTAGAAAAGCTGAAATAATACCTCAACTGAAGCCAATTGTACTAAATGCACTATATGTGCACTGTTACAAGAATGATTTTGTTCTATTGTTTTCTATTAATTTATATAATTTTAAGTTAAGCAGGACAGAGTTCTTTTAAAGAAAGATTTACTTATATTCTCAAAGGTTAAGCATGACAGGCTTCTGTTTAAGAAAGAGACCTGTTTTACTGTGTTAATGTTGTCATTTTGAGCTAAAAATAAATGGCTAAATGATCATTTGTTTCCCATATGGTCATATCACAAAGAATATGCATCTGCTTAAATCAAATTCAAGTCAAATGGTTAAAAAATAATTTCACACACAAAAAAAAGAGCTACCACACTGGGAAGGGTGAAGACAACTGGGTTGCCCGGCCCTGGCCACAAGGTGTTCCTTATTTATTTTTCAGGGAGTTGGCAACCCTAGTGAGAATGGATGAATGAAGTTTAATGAAGATGCGGAGTGTGTATCTATCTATCTATCTCATAAATATATATATATATATATATATATATATATATATATATATATATATATATATATATCTTAAGTGGGAAATACTAAAGGCTTTAGGAAATCCATATTCAAGGGCTGAATGCATTCCACACTGATTCGTTGATGCTTTCAAAAAGTTATGTTTTTTGACAAAGTAAACATAAACACATTTTGTATTTTAATTATATATATATATATATATATATATATATATATATATATATATATATATATATATATATATCTTAAGTGGGAAATACTAAAGGCTTTAGGAAATCCATATTCAAGGGCTGAATGCATTCCACATTGATTCGTTGATGCTTTCAAAAAGTTATGTTTTTTGACAAAGTAAACATAAACACATTTTGTATTTTAATTATTTTAATTTAAGTTTGATTTTTATGACAAGCCCAAAGACTCCCCAGCCCTCTTTATAAATCCCGTATGAAAATAGATCTGATCCCAAGTGTTCAGCGCTGACATTGAGCTCTCCTATATCTTTGACATGGAGCCATATCTTACTCCTCACTTGCTGAGGGTGTCATGGCAAGTAAAGCCTGGCAAATTTATCAATTTATATTCAGTGCCACTTCAAATCCGAAGAAGAGTAGTCCCAGAGAAAAAGATCCGTTTTCCAGTTCTAGACCTTGGCTTTCATCACGTCTCTCCACCCCTCTCTGTCTCGCTCCCTTTCTCTTTCACTGTGGGTTGCTTTTCTATCCCTCTTTGCACAGACCTGAGAGAAGGTATGCGGAAAAAAAAACTGTGAAAGAGAAGCTGGAAGATAGCAAAAGTGTGCAGAGATGAGAGGTTGTGAATGAAGCGATGAGAGAATGTAAACATGGATATGTCTGAGAGAGGGTAAAACCAGAGGCATAATAAGATATTTTGGATGTATATAAATAGAAATCACTGTAAAAGCACAGCAAGAGATCTACCAAGAGAAGACGGTAGATGCAGTATACAGTTCCTGATTTTACACTCAAAGCCAAAACAAAACTCATGGATTATTTACATGGTAGATGCTACTAGTTGGTATTGCTTATATAAAATATTCCTTGCAAATCAAGTTTTACTCTGGATACTGTTGCACATGTCCTGTGCGGAGTAGTTATTAATTTAGTTATTTTAGGTTGCTATTATTTTAGTTTTCATTCACTGTACATAATAAAATGCTAAATTGCTTCAATATGCTGTGACTAATCCTGTCCTGGTCTCCTGTAGAGTCAGGGCCCACTAGTCTAGTCAGACTTCTCCATGCTTTGAAAAATGATGCTAAATAAGTAGCTAGCACAGCATTTTAGGTCACATACACTCCATTTTGAGCGCAAGAGAACGAAATTACTAAATTCTTAAACTTGAAAAGAAAGAAAGAAAAAACATTTTTAAATAAGGGGAAAATATATTCTCTAAACATTTAATGAACTGATCTGATTTGCACCAATCATTAGTCTTAGCTATTTGATTAAGGTTAAGGAACTGCTATTGCCATGCTTACAAAAAGAAGGAAGACGTGCTAGCTAATCACAAAATTGTGTCATCCATACTAGAGATGGACCGATCCGATATTACGTATCGGTATCGGTCCGATACTGACCTAAATTACTGGATCGGATATCGGAGAAAAATAAAAAATGTAATCCGATCCATTAAATATCACGAAAGCACCTCACAAAACTTGCAACACGCCGTAACTCACCTCAGAACGTTAGCACGTCGGAGCGGTATGCATCACGTGATAGAGCGGCTGTGGCATGCGGGACCTGTCGGTGGTCTGGATAGCATGTGGAGCTTCGCTAGCAACCTGGCATTTCATCTCCGACAAAGTTATCCCCGAGAGAAGTAAAGCAAGTGTGTAAGTCCATCTCTGAATGTTTGTAAAGCATTCCTGCGTTAAGCTTAACAAGCGACTGCCTCTCGCTCTCCGGCTGCTACTTCAATCGTGAAACTGCTTAATGATCAGCTGATCGGCTTTTCTGTCGGGAGTACGTCTCTCTTGTTTGTTTTTGCCCCACTTTGCACCAGAAAGAGGAAACCAGCGGCTGAACAACAGCAGCACGTTTAAGCTTGATAAGCTGTTGTTAGAATTTATTTAATATTACTTTCTACTCGAGGATCTTTTTCTATGTAGCTGACGTAACTGTGCAGGGGCGGATCTAGCAAAGTTTAGCCAGGGGGGCCGATAGGGCATGAACAGGGAAAAGGGGGCACAAAGACATACTTTTCTTTCTTATTCTCATTTAAAATGTCTAGCTTTTAATAAATAATTATCTGACACCCAAAGTTTTAATTTGATGTAAAATGAATAGAAGTCAATTACTGTATATAGTGACTATTAAGTCTAATATATATACCCTAGTAAGCTATAGTACTTTTTACTTTGGGAAGGTACCATCTGTGCTGTCTGCAATTTTGTTGAAGAAAGCTGTTGAATCTATTTAATATTTCTTGAAAAATAATTGATTTCTGTGCATTTTTTTCACACTTCATCAAATTAAGGTTGATTACGTCGATTAAGCATCATGAGGTGGAGTGTGAGGGGTGGTTCCCTATTTTTTATTTATTTATTTTTGTTGTTGCTGGGAGTTGGAACCCTATTAGTTAGGTTGCTTAATATTTACGCTAAGTACTCTTTAAAATACCAGAATAGGGAGGATGGTGTAGGTTTAAGTTTATTAGATTGATCAGTATTGCTGAACTATGAAATATTTTTTTTGTATACAGGTATAACAGAATAGCTTTAGTGTAGTTGTTGTTTTAAACTTGAGTATGAACTTGCAGACTTGCAAAATGCAGCAAGATATTTTAAAAAAACAGTTTTGTTGATTAAAAAACACTATATCGGATTCATATCGGTATCGGCAGATATCCAAATTTATGATATCGGTATCGGTATCGGACATAAAAAAGTGGTATCGTGCCATCTCTAATCCATACACACTCTGTTTCTGCCTTAGAACCTGTCATTATTCCTCCAGCCTGTCAAAGGTTCTGTCACTTGAACATAAACAGATGTCACTGTGGGGCATTTGATAAAATGATTGATGCTATTGTTCTCCTTCCAAGGGTAAAGCTTATGCAAGGTTGAGGTGTGAGGGCTCGGGTGATGGATGGATGTGTACTGTCTATGTATTGTGCTTTTGTGTCTTAGCGTTTGCAGGAGCAAGTAATGGACTTTCTTGTTTTTATATTTGTCTCGCATGTGTGCCTTAGACAAATGAACACAAATCGATAAAAGGTCAGTTTCAGGGATGTAGGGATGTTGCGTTAAATGCAAATAAAAACAAAATGCAAATATACAAAGAATCAGTGTATCAAAAACTAAAGGAGAAATTGCATCAATTTCCTCTTTTTTAAAAAAATGTGCGCTCAACTTGAAATTGACAACAGTAACATGGTGCTGTTGCAGAATCAATACATGCCTGTGGTGTAAATTGCTGTAGTGCAATGGCCCATTAACTCAGCAGGATAGGATGTGGTGCTGGTAATGTTAGAGGTGTGAGTAAGTTCACTGTTTCTCTTATGCTTTTCCTTTCTAGTCTGCATTGAAAAAATCTCCAGGTGATGACTAACTTATGTTCCTGATATGTGTTAACAGACCTTTCTGCATTTAATCATACTTGTTATTAATCTCTGGCTCTCTTCCACAGCATGTCTTTTGTCCTGTCTCCTTCTCTTTCCCCAACCGGTCGTAGCAGATAACCGCCCCTTCCTGAGCCTGGTTTTGCTGGAGGTTTCTTCCTGTTAAAAGGGAGTTTTTCATTCCCACTGTCGCTAAAGGGCTCGCTCATAGGGGGTCATATGATTGTTGGGTTTTTCTCTCTATGTACTATTGTAGGGTCTAGAGGCAACTATTGTTGTCATTTGGTGCTATACAAATAAAACTGAATTGAATTGAATACTGGCACAACGTTTAC
Source organism: Aulonocara stuartgranti (assembly GCF_965226115.1). NCBI lineage: Eukaryota > Metazoa > Chordata > Actinopteri > Cichliformes > Cichlidae > Aulonocara > Aulonocara stuartgranti. The sequence continues at coordinate 25,238,544 of NC_138941.1, forward strand.
TTTGAAACGGCTTTATTTGAACCATGACAGAATGTCTCAATGGGACATTAAACCAACAGCCATTCAAAATCTTAATGCCTGATGGGAGAAATCCCAGTTTTTTCAGACGAGGACTTTTAAGAGCACTATCTAAAAGAATGCATTGCTTTTCAATATGAGACAGATCTGGATTACATTTTGGACAGTTTAGCAAATTGGCTTTTTTTTTTTTTTAATCCAGAGCTTTGCCACTGTAATACCTGGAGAAGGTGGTTAGATAAGACATGGTGACGTGATAATAGAATGACGTCCCTCTTTATGTCATTTAGGATTAATGGTAGCTTTACAAATACAAAGTCATCAATTCCATATTCAATAATGCCTCTATTATTGAACATGGAAGCTAGAGTTTGAATTGTGGCTAGGCTGTTTTTCACTTCACACTAGCCCATCTTAAATCAGCAACTATGCTGCTGAATCTTGTTTATGGGGGATTTTTTTCTTTTTTGTTTGTATTTTAGATTTTTAACTTATACTGTATTTACTCATAACAAAGTTTACTTTTTTCCACCAGCATCCAAAACAGTAATATTGTCTAAAACCAATATTCTGGGTGGTAACAGATTTACTGGGTTTTGAAAACTGGTCCTGAAAACCACCAAACCTGAATATCTTCCATGCATAAAAGCTTATTTGCATGTTTCAGTTAAAGTCATACTTTAGTTTTAACACAAGTCCTTCTAAATGAATCCACTGTGACATGCATTGGTGTGCAAAATGGGAAAGCAAGGATGCAAAGTCAAAATACATGTCAGCTTCTTGACACAAAAAATGTGAAAAACATGCCAGTCCCAGTCTGAAATATAAAAATCCCACCAAAAATGTGACGGATATAGTTAATGAATAATGTACACGCCAGAGGACAAGGGATTAAAATTAGCTGCAGATGAGTTTCTGCACGTTACTTCAACACTTGCATTTCCCTTTGAAGTTCATGGATTTATTCTACATGTTCTGTAAGAAGTGTGGTTTGAACTGAAGTGCCGAGAATAATCTTCAAAAAGACTATGAGACACAACAAACACTTGCACGCAAACACACAATTTTACAGCAGAGACAAGATATTTGTTGATGCGGGTAAGTTTTCCTTTTATTGTGTACGTATCACCCTGTGCCACTGTCTTATTATTCCACAGTAAATCTCAGCATTACATCATAAGCATGTACATCCACACGCATGCAAGAAAGGGACAATGGGATGTAACACCTGCCCCTCCTCCACCTCCTGCATAAATCAACCATTTCTGCCTCCTCTTGCTTATCATTCTTCACACATGCACATACGAGTGCATTCATTGCTCGTGGTCAATCAATCTGGAGCTTCTACTTCATGCTGTCATCTGCAGTTAGCGAGGAAGAGTAGGAAAGGAGGGGGAGGAACGTCAGGAATGGATATCAAAGGAAATATAGTGGAAGAAGAAAATAGGAAGACGGCAACTCTGCTATATTGTATCATTGTGGTGTTAATATTCGGGATAGTGCTGGTGTATGTCTATCTATCCATCTATCCATCCATCCATCCATCCATCCATCCAGACAGACAGACAGACAGACAGACAGACAGACAGACAGACAGACAGACAGACAGACAGACAGACAGACAGACAGACAGATAGATAGATAGATAGATAGATAGATAGATAGATAGATAGATAGATAGATAGATAGATAGATAGATAGAGGAAGAATAACATCATATAGCAGTGGTGAAAAGGTGAAAAGTGATAAAGTATTTAAAAGTAATTGATATAATTAAATTAAAGATAGAAATAGCTATTACATTTGAGAATTGCTAAATGTAGGAAACTATTCTCTGATGGAGAATACATGAATTTTAATTCTTGGTGTAAATGAGGTCTTAAAGCCCCTTTGGCACATTTTGCTTTTCACTGCCTTGAAAAACTTGAAAAAAAAATCTGCTAAAGGTTTTCAAAGCTGCTCAGTTTGTAAGTTAATTACTATTTATTACTGAAAAGTTCCAAAAATGCGAGAAAGTCAAGTTAGTTCATTTGAACAGCAAATATGTTGGCCAAAGTCGTACAGAGGAAGTATCTGAAACATATTTAAAAATAATAGTAATACATTTTATTTAAAAAAAAAACCCCAATGCAAATATAAGTTAAAACCAATGCATGCACTTTGTGAAAGTGAGTAGCTACAGGAAACAAACTCCACACAGACCCCAGCAGGCCAGTGGATTTCTTTTGTGAGGTGACAGAGCTGCAGTCATTCTTAAATTATTTATAAAAGCTAAAAACAAGAATATTAAAAGCAAATAAAAAATAAAAGAAACAGTTAAAATAACACAGATGGTTATAAAACTAGCAATAAATTGGATAAGTGGAAGAAAAATGTATGTATGTATAGATGGATAGTAGTTATAAATTGACGGATGGCAGAGTTTGAATGATGTCTCAAGATTCAGACAGGCATGATGCCAAAAAACAGCCAAATTATTTTCTCTTCTAGTTTAACTAGAAACAGCAGACTTACAGGGTGATGCAACGAAGATAAAAAGGAGAGGAAAAATTTACTTCCAAGTACAAACAATCAAAAAAGAGAAAAATAAAAAAATAAGTAAAAAAAAAAAAATACTGTGGAAAAGGTCAAAAATGTAATTCGGGAGGGGACATTATAAAAGGATTGGTGGCAAGCACATTTATTTTTAGATACCTCGTTGAAACAACTAGGCCAGTTGAAATACTATGTCAGAGCTGATAAGCTTTCTTTTTGGCAGCAATTGTCATAGTGCTGATTCATAAAATACTTCTCAAATGAAAAATGGCTGTATCAATAATACAGCGACTAACAAACGGCAAAAAAAATGCTGATTTTTGAATGTCTTCCTCTTGTTTTGTCTTCCCTTCAGTGCGCTTATATTCTGTGTTCTCTGCTCTTACGGTCTCTTCAGTCTACTTCAGCTGCATTGAAATATTAAGCGAGCCCCATTAAACTCCAGAGTACAGCAGAAACACACCACTCTAAAATTCAGAGACAAGCAGAGCATACAAGCCTGCAAAAGCAGCATAACAGAAAGCTCAGAGCCCAGACTCCCTCCAGGGTGAGCCAGCAGATAGCAGTATGAGTCAATGGATCTGGCTCACTGCCTATTGATCCAAATTGGTGGATCGAGGTCAGGTCAATCCATTTAGGCCCAGCAACTGAGGGGCTGACAGCAGCAGTGCTGATCCTCTTGGGCCTCTGCTGCACAGGAGAGCAAACACAAGAGACCAGCTGGACAGAGCATGCGGGTCAATAGCTACGATCAATGCTAGGTTAAAGATGATCACAGCTAATGTTATGCTATAATCTGAATAGACTGTGGAAATGTGATTCATCATGCTCTGCAGGGACCTGTAGCAGTAACACTTTGGATGAAATGTGAGACTGAACAACCAGACTGAATAGCAGCGCAAAACCAAAGAGGGGCTCATCAATCAAGGTCAGTGTAGAGACAGCGGCTGGATTAAGTTGCTGTGTGTTTAACAGATGCTGAATTTTAAATATATTTCAGAAAAAAGGGAGGAAGCAATAGAATGTAATCTTCATGGTCTTTTATTAGTTTATCTTCTACTTACTTCATGTTTCTTCATATTTAATTCCACTCAGAAAGAAAGTCTTACTTTGTATCCTGAGATATATGCAGGCTGAAAATAAAACAGAACACAGCACCTGGTGGGTTATAAGAGTCCGCTTAGCCTCAAATGCTGCCTGTTTCTCACACGTGTTTGATACTGGGTTTTACTTCAAAACGCCTACATGAACTGTGGCATTCTTCCATGTGCATACTTTCAAGTATAATCCAATACTCTATCTTTCTCTGTGGCACCAGATGATGTAAAGTATTCTTTCTCATTCAAAGTGACGTGCTACTCGCCTCTTTGACTGAGTTTCAGACCCTAGCCTTTTCTAAGGACTGAAAGGAATCGTGTAGAATATGAAATTGAACACTGCTGCGATACGATGGTGTGGGTGGACCAAAGGTCTGTAGTGGAATTTAGAGTCGATAACCCTCCAACAAGCATTAGCATTAGCTTCTGCGCATTGGCTAACCTTGCCTCCGACTGTCCTCGGTTCACATCATGCACTTCAGGCTGCTTATCAGCTTGTGCGCAGGTCTCAGATCTGCGTCTGGGCAGAGGATAAAGGAAAAACTGCTCTATGTTACACCTAACATGGCTGTTGGGAAAGAGGGGAGACGTGGGAAGAGGAAATAACAAGGTAAGGTCTGGTTATCACGGAGCTATGCTGTGGTTTGGCCAGGATAGCGTTCTGCAGAGTAACACACACATTTTTGGTTAAATAGTGTCAGCGGTTCACTTTGCACATCTTATTTTTGTGTTAAGAAACAGCAGAACCTTCAGTTTTTGCCACTTTGTCACAGCTCCGCTCTGCTGACAGCAACATTAGTATGGGAGCCATTTGCACAAGAGACTAGCTTAACTTTCTATTTCCAAGTCTTTTCACGTTGCCACTTTCTCAGAGAGAGGATGGACAAACAGTTGGTTAAAACCCCAGAGGCTGAGAGCAAAGTGCACCATCAAAGTATGTCTGTAAACCTACTGCATTATTGATGATTAATTACACAGAACGCAGACAGGGTGGGCACGTCATGGCTGTCATAACTGAAGTGTCAGCAGTTCTTAACCCTCTCGAGGCAGGCGTTGCCTATTTGCAACAGTTAAAAACTAACAACCTGATTACCCCACATGCATATTTTATGAGTTTTTTTTACTCAGAAGTACCACTGCAGGACTTGGTTGTGCATTAGCAACAAAAAGTTTAATTTGAGCCTGAGAGGGTTAAATTGTGCTGAAATAGGGAAAGTAACATGAATGACAAAAGGCTTTTAAAATAGAAGAGGGCTTTAAAAAAAAATCTGTGGATAAACATTCTGGTCACTGGACTTGGATTTATTGTAGGGGTTGTCTGACTGTCAAACTATTGCTTATATGAACTTACTTGTCAGTTTTTGCTCTGTCATTTGTTATAATCTACATGGCAGTGAGACCAAAAACTCAATAAGAAATTGTTTACTGAGTAACTTTTGCACAGTCGGCACAATCCAACTTGTTTTTGCACTGAGAGGGAACAGACATTACCCTTTTCTAATCCCGCTGAACATTCAATGGCATAAACATTGGACTAATGTATCTAATATCTAAGCTATTAATATGCATTGGGCTGAGTTGAATCCCCTTACAAGGTTTTTGTCCAGATATAATCAACCTTTTAACTTCTCAAATAGATTTGAGGCACACAAAAACTCCTCTCACGCTTCCACATCCACAGCTTTAGGGCATTTTACATTACATTGCTGTTCAACAGCTTTTACCAGCATTTTGTTCATAATTTCTATGAAGTCCACTCCTCTTTAATAACACTCTACAAAGAAGCCAGTGATCCAGTTACTAAGATTTCTTTTTTTCTTATGAAAAGCAGAGTTGACACCCAGCAATATACTGTAGACAGACAACCAGACAGCTATTTCATGTTCAGTAAGAGCAAAGGAAGGCATGGTCTATCTGAAATTACAAATTGTTCCTCATCACAGATGTATCATCTGAACATAATGCGTCCACATCTGAATATCTTGATATTCTCTTTGAAGCTCTTTGAACTGCCAATCAGTGAAGTGCTCGCAGTAGTTCTGCAATATCATTTTCTTTTTTCCCTTTTTTTAAACTTATATCTGTGTTTACTCATCTTGATGTCTTTTTCTTCCTTACTTTGTTCTTTCTTAGTCTTTGTTCTTTTCTAGTCTTCTGCTTTCCTCAGTAGGTGACTAAAAGTATTTTCCAAGACTATTGTCAATTTGTTCTTTGTGTCAGACTAAGAAATTGTCTTGGTTTCTTTTTTTTCTTTTTCTTTTTTTTTTTGGGGGGGGGGGGGGGGGGTGTCTATCCAATACTCCGTGTTGCATTTAAAACAACAAATGCAGTTTATCAATGAATGACTGCTTTGGGTTAGCTATTCCAGTAGAAAACATCCCACTGTGGCAATATCTGTACCACAGTGTGTTTAAACTATAAAGTTCAGGCCTTTGGTGACAGACCAGGAATTATTTCTTTCAACAGGGTCAATTTTGGTCAGATTTTCAAATAGTCGTGGTGGGAAATTGCTCTAGGGTGAACACTCCATATCAACTACTGTGGGTTAGAAAACGGCCCAAGAAACATCACTCACACATAAAAGGGGTGATGGAACCAAACAGGGTTTCTGACAAGACTACAGGATGAATCCTCTCTTTGCTGTGGATGGCCTAATGAAGCAATTAAAAGCACAACTCTATAAGTGCATGAAAAAAGTCTACATCAATCATTATATCATATCCCGAACCCCCATGCTGATCTTATAACTTCCTAAAACTTCAAAGACTGATAAAGATTTGCAGCGCTTGCATAAGGGCACCAAAAGGGCCAGTTAAAGCAAAGGAAGATGCCTTAAGCTGGTTTGCTAAGTCCTTATCTCTTCTTTTGACTTATCTCCTCTCTATATAAAGAAATGTTTAAATTCTTTGACCTCCAGACAGATTCTATCACCTGAAGCAATAGTTTTTGCTTCCAGCAGAAGTTCTGTCACTTATTAAGTGAATAATGGTTTATTTCACTTATTTAAATTTGCGAAAGTTTTTGTCTGGGGAGTGAACTCCACTGGAACCTTGCTTATTTCCAACTCACGCTCTGTATTCATCCATTAGGGTCAAATCAAGGTTCAGTATCTTGCCCAAGGATATGTTGGAGGAGGGCACAGAGCTCAAACCTCCAACCTTCAGATTAGTAGACACCCCACACTTCCTCCTGAGCATCATCGTTTAGTGGATGATTTTAACGTGGAATGGTATGATGCAAAGGAGGAAATTTTAATATTATTGTTTCAACGTCACTTTGGACTACTGACTTAATGTTGCTCACATTTTATTATTTACTTAAATGCATCCTCAATTTTAGCAGAACAAATAGTTCAGCAAATAATCAGCTGCAGGCATGACCAGTCCAGCCACTAGAGTACCTTTCTCACTCTTTCAAATACTGTCAAAATAAAACAGCCCACTCTTATGGAGTAGAATACACTTTGCTGTTCATCATCATTGATGCTTGAGGTCAGAACAGAAAATTCTGAGGAGATTCCACACAGACTTTTGGATAACGACATTATTGAGGACACTGGCTCAGGAGGTCGTTTGTCTTAAATACCCTCTGAGCTTGAAGGGATTCTTCCAGGTGATGCCTTGCTTCTCTGAGATTTATTGAGGTGGCAGTTTTATAATCCGCAAACGAATGGTGTTGCAATGATGGTGTGTTTGAAAGCTGCTGTTTTCTGAGTGTAGGTTTTTAAAAAATATTCTTTGTCATCAGGAGGCACGCCATCTCAGCAGGGATCAGATTTAGCTAAGCCATTAATGGACCAGCAAATCACCTTCAGAATACACTGCGGTCTACAGGATTGTATTAATTTGTTCTCCCACCTTGCATGTCGTGTACCTCTCCTGCTCATTATTTGCTAGTTCCTTCATTCTGATTTTCTATATACAAATATGAACTACTTTAGTAGCCCAATTAATTTTTATGTATTTCTATAATTATGGACAAGAAGTTTGACAATTTGAGTCTGTTCAGTTATAAAATGCATAGTCAGTGAAGCAAGAGGGATGGTGACTTTTTAACTCTTTATTGGTTGTATTTCCTTTTTTCTTTATTTTTTCCCAAAATATAAATAAAATTTCTACATAATACTTCAGACTATTGCAGGATTAAATTGGCACCTGTGATTTTACTGGTCCCTACTAAACTATTCATATGCACTTAAACAGATAGGGCACCTAAACAAAACATAAATAAATTGTTCTGTGTGTTCTGTGCCTTTAAATGTCTTCCTTCCTGATTAGGGAGCTGGCAGCTGCTGATTGGTTCCCATGGTCAAGTGGCTGTTTTAAAAACCCTTTCCAGTAGTTGTCCCTCTGCAGCGACTGACAGCAGCAGCAGACCTGTCCTTGGCCTCCAAACCCTCTGTGACATTCGCCCTTTGTGTTTCCCACGAATTGCTACATTTTGTCTATAGTTTGCAGATACGTTTCACTTGTAGAATAGCATCTCCCTTTTTGGAATAAGCTGGTTTTGTTTGTTATGTTGGCCTGTGTTCACCCCGGAGTTAAACCTTTCAGTTTGGTAACAATAAAATCACCCTTAACTTGTAAATTGGGTTCTGGGTATGGCTTTGGGGACCAGGGCGGGCTCACCTTCCTTTTAACCCTTATGTTGCGCTCCTATACCCCAAGACCGGGACGTAACACTTAGTGTGACTTGTCCTGACAATCAGAGATAACTACAAATATTACTATATTTGTCTCTCTATGCACCTCTTTTCTGTCTTCTCTTTCCTCTCACCTTTAACTGCTCACAGCTGTTAGCTACCTGCCCCTGAGCCTTGTTCTGGCAAGGCCTATTCCTGCTAGAAGGGGATTTTTCCTCCCCACTATCAGTAAATCGCTGCTTGTAGAAGATTATCTAACTGTTGAGGGTTTTTCAACTCTAATCGAGCACTCTACAAGCCTCACTTGCCCAACCACACACACATTCATACACATGTTTTTTTTTTGTAATCTGCACAGTGCAGGGGTGTGTGACTAATTTTTCAAAGGGGCCACTTGAGAAACTGGAACTTTTGTGTAGGGCCACACCAGTAAGCTAAATTCAGTTCTGCTCAATATTTTATCCCCCTATAAACTGCTACTGGTAAGAGCAGATTAGTAGTTATAATTAAGCAATGGAAATGTGAGATAGACTTGCTAAAAGCACCAACATTTTATCGCCATTTAATCAGTATTCCTAAAAACACAAGTGAACAAAATGTTAATGTGAACCTGACTTTAACGCACTTGTTCAAGCTCAAAACAGACTAAAATAGCAAAATATGTCTAATGTACACAGTCATATTAAAAACAAGTTGCCAGAGATGATTTTGAAGTCTGCAAGTAACATCCTTCTGCAATGTAAAGATGTGCTGGCAGGAATCCAGTTGATAAGTACCTCTAGAAAGAAGCTTTTGGGTTTAAATTTAGTGTTAGCTTATACTTGTAAGTGTAAGCTAATAGTCAACAACAAGGAAATGAACTTCTGCAAACACTTGAGTAGCTGACAGCCCCCTGGAGACGGCAGAAAATTGCTAAGGGATAGTGAGTTGAGCTTCTAGTCTCAAAGTTTATTTACAACTCTAGTGGTGTTGAAACGTGTCAGGGGTCTTTGGGAGCCCTCTTGTACAAAGGGCCTTGAGCGGATATTTAATGGAGCTCTCAATGAAGAGAGGGAAAGAGAGAAAGACAGGATGACATTGTCTCCGTCTGAAGACTCACCTCTTTCTAATTGCCTCAAGTCGTATTGATTACCCAAGACCCCTCACACACCTCTTCTATGTGATCCCTTCACTCTGTGAGAAGGGATCACAGAGCTTACAGACCAGGTTGTTTGCTGTTTTCTGATGTGATTAGCAGTATTGATCAAAGTGTGTGTGTGTGTTTATTTGTGTTTGGGGGCACCTTGCGTGTTTGATCACTCAGTAATTGGATGCTAAAAAGATGGAAGGAAAGAAATCTGCTTAATAATATTCATCTGATGATCATGCATCAAACATCAAACTTTCTCTTGCAACAACACCACATATATACCCACACACACCGTTTCCAGAAACCAGCACTTAAGCTGGGCTTCTATCACCCCCTCGTCAGGCCTGGAGGTGTGTTTAAGCGGCAGTTTGAGCCCCTGCACATTACCAGACATCTTACTGTGACACCACACACTCTTACTGCCAGTCATTCTTATTCCCTCGTCTGTCTTTCTGTCCCTAAGGGAAATGAAGATGACTTCATCCCTGTGCAATTAAATGCTCTCATTCTGTCTGGCCCTCTTCTATTTTGTGTATGTGTGTATGTCTGTGTGTGTGTGTTAGTGAAATGGATGAGATGTCAGATCCTGTGCAGACAGTTGGAGTAAGGACTAGACCAGAAAGTGAGCTAATCTCCTTCCATCCCTTCACTGATTGGAAGAACCCTGGACCCCAGCAATAACGCCCACCAATTAGACAGGCCTCCACAGTTGGCAGTTGTATCTGAGTGTAAGTCACCTACTGGACCTTTTGGCTCTCACTTGAGCTTATTGGAGGTTTGGAAATTCACTTTCTAAGTTCTAAGCTGCCCGTGGACTGAAAAACTGTGTATTGAATACCAAAACAAGATTGGTCTCCATGCAATTTAAACTCATGTACTACATACATAACAGTATGTAGTAAATAAAGTTAGTCATGATTATAATGTGTGTATCATTATATCTCTCAAGTTTTTTGTCTGCTGGGTTTTATTTTATCTATTGAACACAATAATTCTCAGCATCCTAGGTGGATTTCTTCTGTATTTTGAATCATTTTTAAATTTTCTTAATGTATCTGCACTGTACAATGTATCCCAAAGTCTGATGCTAAACAGTGCATCACATATTGTATAACCAATTCTAAAAATAGACCACCTCGGTCTGAATGGTATATTGGTGTGAAGCAGGTACAGCTTCCATGCAATAAAATGAAATCATAATCACAATCCCTAAAGAATCGCACCACTTTCAGACACAAGGCTCAGTTTACTTCACATGAGAATCACTATGTAGTCTTCTGACGGTCTGAAGGAACAATAAAAATAACTCTAATGATGTCATCAGGGATTCAGCCTGAAAGTACAAACTTACGATTGGAAAGCTTCTGTTTTTGAACTGGGAATATGGAGCTTTATAAGAAAAGAAAGAAGAAAGATCAAATAATAAACAAGGTTTCAACATGGGCTCAAAATGCCATCCATACCACAAGTTGAGTGCTTGGCTTCAGATGGATACCTAGCTCCGGATAGTTTGAGAACATCAGGAAAATGTTTCCCAGTTTCAATGTGTATTTGTGACAATATGATGCACATCCAATTTAACTAATTATGTAGCCTCCAGATGAAAACAATCAATCCAATGCACACGTATCAAACACACTGATTGAGAGTTATGCTGACAAAGGCAAAATCAATCAAAGTTTCCAGGCTAACCTCACTGATTCAAGGCACATAACTGGACACCACCATGTTTGCTATGCTTGTGCTGTTAGTGCTTCTTGGAGCATTATAACAGACTTATCTGACAAATATCAAAGCCCGCTGTATGATATACACTGTACAAGAAGTTTGTGTTTAAGTCTTGGTGAGAAAAATTAATTTTATGAGTCTGACACAGACCACTAATAAGCAGATATTTATGTTTTTGCTTTGTGTTGTAAGCTAATAATTTATCACCCCATCCTTTCATCCAAATATGATCCCCTCTGTAAAGGCTCTTTGCTTACATTCAGACAACTGAAGAATTGAGGTTCTAAGGGCATGACTCATACAATATAGGACAAATGTCATAGGCCAACTATGCATAACACCTACATGGGCTGCTCAGCCACAGAAACCCGAGCCATGAAGCTCCCAGTGCACAATTTGTGTGCTGATTATAATACAAGAGGAGGTTTGAAACTATTGTTATGGAGGCATTGTTATTGAGGGCGTTGACTACTTACAGGTGATTATAAAATAAGAGGAAAGAAATTTTACAAAGTGATTGTTGCATAAAATTAGATCCACAGTAGAAAATAGTGAGCTCTTTAAAATGACCCACTGGTTTCCTAGTTATGTGTCTTCATGCTGATGTGCTGAATCTCATTCCAAACATTAGATCACTAGTCAAACTCTGCACAGTGACCTACACCGTGTGTACACACCAAACTAAACCGAAATGAGCACTTCAACTCTACCTGCAAGCTCACAAGCTAGCTAACACAGAATGGCACAAAACAGGTAATTTTATGGTGAAAGTAGACAACTTCAAGAATGCTTTTACAGTCAGTGCTTCTTAACTTAGTGCAAAGAGAGGCCAGTGAATTCATCCACCACTTATATACCTTGCATTTTGAAACCACACAACATAAGAAATATGGAGCCATAAACAGGGAATTTAGTCTTTCAACAAGGTGTAAGCTGATAAGAAGCATGCAGCTTCAACAGGAACAGCAAAAAGTTGTTTCTGTGAGCAAACTCTCAAAGTGATGGAAATGTAAAAAGTTTCATTATAGACTAATTTGTGTGATTTTGTGTCCAGCACATTTAATATCTTTGGGATTAAAATAAACCCATGTCAACAAATTACACTATACTGCTAAAAATATTTGCTTGTCTACCGTCACATGGAACGAGGTCTTCTGGGAAGGCTTTCCACAAGGTTTAGGTGTGTGTTTATGGGGATTTTTGACCATTCTCCCAGAAGTCTATTGTGAGGTTGTGAGGTCAGACACTGATGTTGGACAAGAAGACCTAGCTCGGAGTCTCTCGGAGTCTAATTCATCCCAAAGGTGTTCTGTTAGTCAGGACTGTGCGCAGGCCATTCAAGTTCTTGACTCCAAATTCAGTCATACACGTCCCTATGGGCCTTGCTAGACCTAGCAGTCTGCAAGCCTAGGTGCTTGATTTTATACACCTGTGACATTTATTCAATAATTTGGATGGCTGAGTGATTGCTGAGTGACTGCACAAACATACATATACTATATTTATATATATACGTTATCGTGATCCTAAGTGATTCTTAATCTGACAGCTCTGGATCTTAAATGAATAATTGTTTCAAATGACACATTTTTCACTAGATTTCTCCAATTTCTTACAATCTGGCTGTGCAGGTGTTCATTTAGACCTCCAACTCGTACTATTAACAATGGACAACATAACCGGGGAAAAAAATGCATGCAACTACCGACCTTTTTCTTGTTGGTTGGGCAAATGTAGAAACTTGTCACCACAATGGTTGTTCCTGGCATCAGGTTGAGTTTGGTGTAGGTGGTGCCATAGTCAGAAGACCTAACAAAATTGCAGGCGAAAAACAAGAACAGGTACAAGTTAGTCTGGAAACATTTAAGAGCATTTTTTTCATAGTTTTCCTTTTGCAGTAATCCCATGAGAGGTAGGCAAAGATGCCTGGGAAAGCAGCTGCTTATTCTCTCAAACTGTCCTAAAGGTATTGTATCAGTTCTGTTCACCATATCGCTACTTTGCAGTCTGTGGTCTGAGCCAAGTGACAAATCAGAAACGGCTGGGAAACCTGTCATTGCCACAGTGGTGTAAAAACACCCTTGGGCTAGCGATGAAGTCCTGACCAATCCTTAAATCTGGCAGCTTTAGCAGGAGGTAGGGAGTGCTATGTGCGGTCAAGAGTGATAGTTACAGTAGCTGGATCATTTCTCCAGCCCCGCTCAGACATACCCACAAAGCACAGTGAAAGTGATTGTTTGCGACAGGTTTTGACAAATGATGCAGGTTTCAACTTGACAAAGCTTAAGGGGGCTTAACTCTTTTATGGATAATTAATGTCTTAAATTTCTGTCAGGAAGGAAAAGATAAACAAAACTAATACAGGAGATTTTCCCCTCTACTTTATTATGTAGACAAGGTAAATTAAGGTTTAAGACACTGGTTTGAGTAAACAGAACACAAAACAAGTGTACATCAGACAACTTTCTAGGCTTCAAAAACAATGCAAAGCATACAGGAAGAAAGATGCTACAGCATTTAGCTGGAGGTTGAGGGTTCAACAGGAGGGAGCCTTGAAGAAGAGGACTTGATGAAAGAGAATGATGAGCTAGCACGTCAGCCTGGTTAAGGATGAGAGGATTTACTCCTTTGCGCAGTGGGACATCAACCACTGACAGACACTCACACACACAGTAAGACACATACACCCGAAGCTCTGCCAAGCCATTCAGCAATCAGCTCTCCCAGAGTGCTCTGATACAGCTGGAGAAAATGGAGTGGCATAGCAGGGGTGAGCTATTTCTCTGTGGTGAGCTGGCAAGTGTTTTCATCTTCCTCGTTGGCCCGTGTGCCATATTTAACCCTGGATCACTTGGAGGACATGAACAGATCTCGTGCTGATGGCTGTGCTAGCAGCAGAGCTCTGTGCTTATCACAAAAACCCAGTTGTAGATGGAGTAAAGGCCTGCTAGGCCTGGTGAGCAGAGGTCCTCTCAGAGGGTGGATAATTTGGGTGTAAGTGCAAAAACCACATTAACTAGTCACATTAAGTCCTAATTAGCAAGAAGGATGATGATCAGCACTTTATAAACAGTGCTCGGAGAATCTGTTTAAACCATTTGTTCACGCACATTCATTGCCCTCCTTTAAGGAAGACTCTAGATTCCATTTGTGCCTGTCAACATATGAAAATCTACTTACAAAGAATCAAAAGATGCTGCAGATCCAACTGCTAGGAAGGCATTCAGTAACATTTCCAAGTGCTTTGTATGTGACAGGTAAGAGATAGGTTGTTACCCAGCCTTTAGAGCTGGGTGAAAATATATCTGGTCACTCTTGATATTGAAGCTGAAATGAATGCTAGTGCATAAGAATTGGAATGTTATTCTTGTATTTCTGCAGGAGTGAAAACTCGGTCCCTCAAGATTTCCTATGCTCTGTTGATAAACACATTAGCAAAATGTGTTGTGTTGTGTCTTTCTATAAAGACACAACACATTTTGCAACTCATTTAGACTGATGCTTCTTCTGTAAGAGATCTGTAAGAGATCTGTACTTCTGTTAGAGATCTGCAGAAATCCCCTTAGCTGCTGAACATTTGATAAGGATAACTTTAAAAACCTAAAATTGTCTCCTTAAAATGACATTACAATGCATCTACACTTTTTGCCAAGAGCACTTTGATTCAGTTCAATTCAGGTATATTTATATAGCACCAATGAGGGAAGCTTATCTGTTTACATACCACAAATCATAGCAAAAAATAATGTAAATCATAAAAAAAAAATCAGCTTCATTTGGATAATCACCTTCTCCACAATAAGAGGAGAATACATCAACTCTATTACTGTACTGGGTATTACTTCTCCATTTAACACAGAGGCCTCCAAAACCTCCTTATTACACATTTATAGTGCTTCATTAGCCAGGGTGTAATGAAAGGCCAGAGCTGGGGTGGGCATTCTGCCCAGAAATACAACTCAACATATGGACCTTGACTGTCCCTTGTCCCCTAGCTTTTTTGTCCTCAATACCCTGTTTTGCCGAGCATCTGTTACAATGAACTTTTTTCTTTCCATATATCTTCCATCTGATGTTAAAGATTAAAGGTATGGACTAATTTTTGTCAAATGCTCAAATTACATGTGTTTATTAATTTAACATAAACACACGTCAAATGATCCAAGGAGTACAGCTCTCTCTAGCTGGAGTGCACTGACAAATCCTCCAATCACAATGAAACATTAAGACATTCTTATGAATTATGAAGTATAAACAGGTATATTTCACCTAGGTTTACATTCACAGATACCCTGAGCCAGTTAGGTTAGGGTACTGCATTTGAACTGGCTGCACCTCTAAGCAGTTATTTAAGAAGTTATTGAAATTCTGAAAGTCTAACAACAGGCCATAGAAACTATACATATAGAATCATAAGTAAAATATCACAAAAGTGCTTCAAAGTTTGGCTATTTTTAGTGCCAAAACAAAAAAGTAAGAAAAGGCAACTTAAAAACAAAAAAACTAATCTGAGGAGTCATGAGGCAAAGATATGTCACTTAGGCTACATTCACACTGCAGGCGAAAGCGCATCAAATCCGATTTTTTTGACCCTATGCGACCCATATCCGATCATGGTATGACAGTGTGAACGGCACAAATCTGATATTTTCAAATCCAATCTGGGTCACTTTCGTATTTGGTACTGAATCCGATACATATCCGATGTTTCAGAAAGCGACTGCTGTGTGAATGGTCATGTTGCATTAAATCCATCTTTTACGTCACTGACACAAGACAGACGCCAATTATCAGTGCCGGAGAAGCACCCGATAGGACATCGCGAACGCTTCCTGGCCATCCGGTGAAAGTGCTGGGAAGACAACGTTGGAGAAATGTTAACATTTTATTTGTACTGTATAACCTGCAGATTCTGACAGAAATCTGCAGCTATACTTTGAAGCACCGCTCCTCTCTAAAACAGCAATAAGGATAATTATTAGGTTATTTACATTATTATGTAATAACTTAAAGCAAAAATTGGGAAACGTGAAGTCCGAAGTCTTTATATTAAGGGCCATCAGTCAAACAATATTGTTTGCTCTGGGTCTAAACAGAGCGTGTTGTGTGTGACATCTTCTTTTGTGCATGCGGGCCGCTTTGAGCGTTCACACTGGAGCGCGTTTGCGGTCGCATTTTATTTGTAGTGTGAACGAGCAGACAAAAAGATCGGATTTGATCAAAATATCGGAATTGAGCATTAAGACCTGCAGTGTGAACGTAGCCTTATAAAGCTAATATAGAGGTTGGGTAGGGGTTAGAGTGTAAAGTCAGCTGTCTCAGCACCTTACATGCTGAGAATAATGATGTTGAGTTAATAGGAGAGCTCATTTTATACTGTCTACCACCAAGACCTCTGGATTAATAGACTAGTAGAGAGCTATTGTAGATTAATGAGGAATAATTACTTTTAAACAGAGTAGGAAGCTGATGAGAAGAGATATGGACGAGGACAGGGAGCAGGAGAGGGGAGAAGAGTTGAATGAGAAAATGAAAAAAGTTTAATCTGTGGTACTCAGTGTAGCCCTCAGTCCTGGCAATTTAATATTAACAGAAAAGTAGGATATCAAGGCACACGCTGACACAAAATAGTCATTAATATTACCCTTATGTTATTTCATGTCCAAGTCTTCATGTCAAACAGCATAACTGTGAGAAAACATTCATTTTTGATATGCAGTACAAAGGCTTAAACAAGTTGCCGCAGACACAAGACAATTGGTAGAAGGCAAATAGCTGAAATAATAACAGCAGAAAAACGGAAACTACTATAAAACAAGAGTGGAATATAAAAAAAAAAACTAAAGGGGAGAGAAGGGAAATGTCTGCGAGAATGAATGTGACAGTGACAGACACTACGGGTGAAATTGTATTTTCCTTGATCTGCTTGAGAAAACAGAGAAATGTGGAAGCACTTTAGGGTGGCGACAGGTGCTGATTCAGATTTAATGTCCTAATATGTCAAGGTTGCTCCCAGCGCTTGACATCTCAGGAAAGAAAAATTGAGTGTGTCAAGAAAATGTCTGATGCAATGGAATACCAAAATATAGAGAGCACAGGAGAATGGATATAAGGAAATGGATTCATGATAAATCCATCTAAAGATCTTCAAAGTGTTAGCTGGTGAGGCGTTATGATGAATATGCGACAGAAGGAAATGCATCCTTCAAGACTTTTCTCTTCTGAATTCACATGCATTTGGCGAAACATCTGCTGTCTAAGAAGAACTAAGCTAATAAATAGCTTCAAACAAAGCTAACGAAGAACAGAGCAGTCAGTGGGTTGGTGTATTAAAGGTTAGCTATAGACATATACAGTAGTTGGCTGAGTCTCATCATGCTGTTCAGTGTCTGATTTCTGCTAAGACAGACAGATACCGTCAGTCTGAATCAGGTCTGGAAAGCCTGATGGCCAGACTGTTAGGGCTGATGACACTCATCACTGATTGGCTGACATACAGATTTCCCAGAGAGGCTAACTGAGGGCAACGTCCTCTGACAAGAGGATAGGATTGAGCTGGATCTTAGTTTAGTATAGAATATGTCACAGTTTCAAGTCTTACACCACAGAAACACAAGAAAAACTCTGCAGTGCATTATGCAGTTGCTCTGTTGACAAATCTGATGAAGTATGAGGATAAATTTGCTTCCTTACCAGAGTATCACTAACTGACGCTATCAACTGCATCCTACTGTATGAGAATTTGTGCCAAATTTAATCTAGAGCAGGTTAAAGTTTGGGTCATGAGCGATCATTGTGATCGTAAGCGTTGCTATTTTTCTTTTTGAAAGAGTAGAGAATTCATGCGAGATGGGAGCTTTTGATTTATCGCACTAAAGGTAATTGCCATGAGTGGTGTCAAAGAATACAGCAGAGAGCGAGTCACCATTAGTGTTAAAACTGATTTACTGGTTTAAAGTAAGCCATCAAATACCAATGGGCAGATTGAGCTTTCAACAAGTGCAATCACATTTTATGCTTTCAGATGATAAATGGAAAAATTACTGTTTCATGACACAGCTTTATGGACGATAAAAGTAAGATGTATGAACAAGAAACGTAGTGGTGGAAGTCGGGGTTGGGGTTGTCAGCGTCACACATGGACAGGTCAGTAGTGTTATCGCCCATTCTACTTTAAAAAGGAACCGTCTACTCGACTGTCATTTGTCTGTTTATTTTCGCTTCTTTTTGCAGCAGTAGAATGGCTGAGGATGATAAAGCTCAGGGAGTCTCAGGTGTACCCTGGACAAAGGTTTTATGGCCATCTGCTATGGCCTGATTGTGTCAAAGCCTTGGTTTATTGACTGCAGAATAGACTGTAGAATGAAATAGCACGTCTTTCAGAGATCTACTCCGCTCAGATATACAGAAAATAGAGAAATTGAGTAGAGAAGTTGTGCTGTGGCAAAACTTTACATGTATAAAAGAATGGATTTTTAAAAAATATTTGTCTTTGAGTGTTTTTGGTGAGCTGCAAAGTCAGACAAATGCAATTTAACACTCAGTCTTTTGGTGTTACAGCTACCAGAAAGCCGGGGAAAGTGTGAACCTGTTTTGACAGGGAAAGCAAAAAGACAACTGGTCTTGTTATGACAGTGGCAGACGTGTCAACCAGACTGGCCACAAATCATAAAATCATAAAATGACAAGTTGAACTGTCTACAGAAAGGTG
The DNA here is from genome assembly GCF_965226115.1 of Aulonocara stuartgranti. Classification (NCBI taxonomy): domain Eukaryota; kingdom Metazoa; phylum Chordata; class Actinopteri; order Cichliformes; family Cichlidae; genus Aulonocara; species Aulonocara stuartgranti. The sequence continues at coordinate 25,257,404 of NC_138941.1, forward strand.
TTAACAGACACATAAAAACCCTAAAAGATCAATCAATCTTTAAACCGCAGGCTTTTAAGATGGTGGTATTATGTTAAAAGCATCTGCTTGACGTTGCTGTATTTGCTACTTATACACTAATTTTTAACCTTCTTCTAATTTCCTACTTCTAAAAAGTGAGATTATTGTACTCATTGTAAAAAATCTTAGAAAAATGGTGATCAACCAAATATTTATTTGCTGAAATGCTAGTCTATGCATGTATTACTTATAGTTTAGACTGCTGTAATTCATTGTTATTATGTTTTTCTAAAAATTTCTTTAAAAAGCCCTTAGCTGGTCCAGAAGGATGTAGCAAGAGTACAGGGACTAGAAAGATATTTACTTTTCTCCAGTGGCTACCTATTAAATCCAAAATTAGATTTAAAACCCTTCACCTCTCATAAAATGTCTTGAATAATCAGGTCCCATTTTATCTTAAAGGCTGATAGTACCATATTGAGAGCACTAGAATGGGAGCCATTCAGATTTCAGCTGCCTCTTCTATGGAGCTAGCTTTCAGTTTAAGAAACACTCCCCTCTCTCCTTTTAGGTCTAGTCTTAAAGCATTCGTTTTTGCTAAAGCTTGTAGTCAGGGCTCGACAGGATGCCTTGAACCCATCCCTTAGTTACACTGCAATAGGCTAAGGCTGCTTCACTCCCTTCTTTAGCTCTCTCAATATTTATACACCACTATTACATTTAATCACTGGCAATTAATTTTAAAATCGTATGTGTGTCTGTTGTAATGTCTCCCACCGGTGTGCTTTCCCCTGAATCTAGTCTTCTCTTACATACATGAAGTTACACAAACACTGGGGTTGGAGAACTGGAAATGCAGGTGGTTGGGTCTGTGTTTCCACAAGCCCCGCTAGTTTAGAAACTTATTCTCATTAACAACAAAAACAAGACGGACATCTTTTACTTGCTAGCAAGGGAGGCCCCGGCCGGTGTCTCAGAAAGCACTCTGAATCCTACCGCAGACTGACCCCAACAACAGCCTCCGCTGCCTTTTATTGGGAAAACAGTTCACACAATACACATCACAGCAAAAGCACCTCCCACCGTAAACCCCCAAATGGTTCTAAGACAAGAAACAGAATCTTCACAAGGGATGTGTCTACAATAATCCTAAGTGGCTGGAGAGGTGGTCAGAGACAAAGGAACGTCTTGATCCTATAGATTGATCTAAGACCTTACAAATTTAAGAAACACAATGACAACATTCAACAATTAGACTTAACACAGGTTGCCTGGCACTAAATACCCCTTTGTGCAACCCAGTATCATAGCAAAACTTATAATAGATAAGCTAATCAACTGTCTTTATTTTATGCACCTGGGGAAAGAGATATTGTATTTCAAACCAACATGACAACAATCACAATAGTAACAATACACCTATATTCAATAATTGTACTACATTAAATGTACAACCTCAATTCCAATGAAGTTGGGACGTTGTATAAAATGTAAATAAAAACAGAATACAATGATTTGAAAATCCTTTTTAACCTATATTCAATCGAATACACTACAAAGACAAGCTAATGTTCAAACTGATAAACTGTATTGTTTTGCAAATTTTCACTCATTTTGAATTTGATGCCTGCAACACATTCCAAAGAAGCTGGGACAGGGGCATGTTTACCACTGTGTTATGTCACCTTTCCTTTTAACAATACTCAATAAGCGTTTGGGAACTGGAACTGGGGTTGTACTATCGACATGGCTAGATACCACAGGTTCATGACAGAGATTTTCCTTCTCTCATCCTTTACTTCCCAAAAACACCATGAAGAACATTTTGGATTTTAAGTTACACCTGTCTACATGCCGTCAAAGTGCCATTTGATGTCCCAGACGGTCATGTGGATTGCAGCAAAGAGAACATGGATGATAATGCACTGCTTTGTCCTGTTTTGGATAGAATATGAGTAGGCACTTGTAGATACATATCTGATCTGACAGTTGCGCACACTGCAAGATGAAGGCTCCATCTCGCAAGTTATTGTTTATGCTTTATGATGAGAGTAATTTAGCTCATTTGCATTAGAATCAAAACACATAGTAGCAGAAGTTTGTAAGATGTGGGTTACATTTGTGTTCAGGTTAGTTACTAATGCCTGAGCAGCAATTAGCAATTTCATTTGGAAGAGCCTCCTACACTGCAAGTAGTCTGAGCAGGCAGTTAGCCAGGATACAGTGATTCATGCTTAGTAAGGGCACTTCACAGTGGCGGATAGTCTCTTGAAGTGCACAAAATCACTGGAGCATAGATATCAGCAGCAGAGTACTGCTGCCACTTGAAAAGCTGCTTATGGAAGTCTCCTGACAGGCCACTCTGCATCTACTTTTCTTGTTTATATAGCGAAAATGACATAATATTATAACAAATACATCACCAACAGATTGCACTTAATTAGGCAGTTTTCTTAAGAGGCTACTTTTATATTACACCACTGAACCTGTTCTTTCCCAGGCTCTGTGGTGACTGAATCACTGGCCTTTCTCTGTCAGTTGTAATGAGTTTCTTTGCAGCCTTTTGAGTAAAACCCCTTGAATAAAATAATAATCAATCTGCTACTATCAACAAAGGCTGTGATAGCACATGATGAAAAAAATAAATCACAAAAAAAGAATCCTTCATAAATTACTTTCAGGACACCCATATGGAAAAGATATATATAAATCTTATAAAGTTTGCATCTGTCTTGTGTGAAAAGCATGAAAGAGTGAAAACAGATATAAGATCCCTTGAAAAAGTATAAATAAATAAAACTTGTATGTTTTGGATACTTACTAAAACAATATATGAAAGTGGCCACTTTCATGAGTAAAACATGAAAGCCTTATATGATTATATGAAGTAGGCCAAATCTGATGCAAGTTTTTTCTATTTCTTTTCCATATGGGCAGGCTTGAAATTTCTCTAGCAAGATATCTACAAGGATGCACATATTATATGCCCATATTTAGATCATTTCCCTTAAGAAAGGAGCTGAAATGGTTATAACACCCATAAAAAAGAAATATGTGTGTGTGTATATATAAAACACTGTACTATCAAGAGAAATAACCACACTCCCTGGATCCCATCGGCAAAACTCCTCTCCCAATGAGCATAATTAGCAAAAATGGAAACACACAAATCCTTAAAGAGCGTTCAATTCTCCAGCACACATTCGGGATTTCTGATGATGGATATGGACTATTATGCTTATCATAACAGTCCATATCAGGTTGCTATGGAGGTGCCTGTTATGGAAGACGACCAGTTAACTCCCTCAGTACGGCAGAAATAACATAGAAATTCAACCAAGATAAACAGCATTGTATTTGGATGGTGGTAATAACTTTTCATCTACACGCAATAAGTCCTCCAACATGAACATTAATATAGGTTTAAGCAGCAGAATATCGGCCAGTGGTTAAAGATGTCTAGAGTTTGTGGCTTTATAACTCTGTTGCAGAGTTGCAGGTGGAATACATCTGTACTATACTCATTTTTATTTATTTTATTTATTTTTGGGGTTGGTACTTAAGATTAGACATGCATTACCTGCACCTTTAAAAAAAAGTCAAGTGTAACGTTTATATATGTATTCCCTGTAAAAGGGCGTTTCTCATTTTTTTAGGATTTAATGTTGCACCTTGGGCTGAGTTTGTTTTTTTCCTATGCAGATTTAGTTTGGATTGTGAAACCCTTAAATGCATTTTTATAATACCGTTAGCAGTTGTTAGAATACTGAATATTTTTACAGCCACGCTAGCAGTGTGCTTGTAGCATATTGGTCCATCATTTTGATCCAGGTATTTCATAATACTTTTTTACACAAAAAAGAGAGATATGTGAGCTTTTAGTAAACCTTATTACATGTGTATTGTGACTTTCCAATTTTCAAAATTTGAAAGTTGGTTATTGACTGCAGAACAGATTGTAGAGTTAAATAATTTAATGCCAGAAAAACATGCTTTTGTTCTTTTGAAACTGTTTACACTTGGCATTGCTTTGACTTATTTTTTTTTAGGATGTATAAGGTGTTGTCAGGACAAGCAAGCGGATAACTCAAAGCTGTGAGAACAGTGCCAGCTGATGGATTATCTATATCTGAGTCTCACAGTAAAATCCTTGAAATAATTTGCCATTTTTCATAAACAGTGCCACAACTTTGAATGTAAATCTTTCAATCTTGCAATTTGTTCCTAGCAGTTTCTCTGTGTCAGAATACTTCCTTTAAAACCTACTGAATGAGATGTGAGGAGTGCTGCTAGTAGCATGATCATTGCTCCCCCATCTCTCCTTCTCCTGGCTGAGATTAAACATTTCCTACAGGCCTCTCCTAAGCACATAACAGTGGAGGCACTGGAGATACCAAGCAACATTCCCAAGCTCCATCAATTCACTTTTTCTCTGAAGCATCCACCGCGTGCCCTTCTTTGCACTCAAGTCCCAGCTGAACTGAAGAAAGAAGAGTGATAAATGAAAACATTTATCTAGATGACATTCCCATCAGCACGCTTTGGGACAAGCACCCTGAACACCGCAGCACACTCTCCCAGAATTCACAAGCAGCACTGCTGTGTTGGCTTACTTTGGACCTGAGGTTTAATTTTTAAGATTTTTTTTGTTTTGTTTTGCTTTTATCAGCTTGTCTCCTGAAGTCAAAATAAGCAGCTAGGATCAACTCCTTTGAGTGAACTTGGCTGTGAATACTTAAACAGATGAGCTTGTTTACAGACATTCTCATCATTTTGCCATTTCAATCACTATTGTACAAATGATTAGATCAGCTTCTCTGCACTTTATTTTCTTGCTCCATACCCATCCAGAGCCACAGAGAAAGTGCAAAGGCAAATAACACTTTCTAGCTTAATTGCTTTTACTGAAAATGCTAAAATGTGCTTTTCCTCCGGCTTTTGGAAAATACTGATCGGAGCGATCAGTATTTTTGGGGAGCCACTCCCCAAAAGCCAGTTGCTAATCTCATCTATGTGATAAACATATGAGCATTTTGTTTCTCTTTACGGGGAAGATTCAGCTGTTAGATTGTTTTAGAGAACAATTAGGGTTTTACTAATTTCATTTGATAGATTTTCTTTTCTGTCTTCAAGCTTAAAGTTATTGAAGGAGTTATTGAGGATTTGATTACTCCTCGCATTGATTAAAAGTGTAAAAACTGATTTCTGTTTACAAAAATGACAAAGTTTATGATGTTCAGGCTTTTGCCTTCTTTTCAGAGGCATTTTAGACCTGAAGAATATATATTAATTAATCCATGCTTTACACCACTTGCCTGCAACCTATTTTGCTTCTCTCTCTCTGTCCTACTCAAAACTTTTCTTGTTACATTGGATGAAGCACAGTACTGGTCCACAGTCCAGACTGCGTTTTGTTGTTTGGACTCTACATCCTTCTAACTAAAGATGAGAGGGACCATCCAGCTTGTTATTAGCCCTCAGTTCAGTCTCTGGAAATGTACCATCAGTGCTGAAATGCGTGTACAGGTTTTACTGCATCTGCTACCATCCAGGTGACATCTTTTTCAGGGAAGACCTTGCATACTTTAGTAAGACAGTACTAAACCACATATTGCATCTATAACAACAGTAAAAGAGTCCAGGTCATGGACTGGGCTGCCTGTAGTCCAGACCTTACATGAACTGAAGATCTGGTACATTATGAAGCAGAAAAAGTAGAACAAAGAAGACCCAGGATTGTTCAGCAAGTAAAATCCGCTGTCAGGCAAAGCAGTCCTCTACCAAAAGTCCAGCAACTGATCTGCTCAGTTTCCAGATGTTTCCAGATGTTTATTGCCACACAATGGTAAACATGGCCCTGTTACAGGTTTTTCGAGATGTGCCATCAAATTCAAAATGCCTTTTTTTTCTTAAAATAATACATTTTCACAATTTACACATATGATATGTTGTCTGCATTCTATCATAGGTTTATGCGATTTGCAAGTCATTGCAACCTGTTTTTATTTACATTCTACACAACATCTATGCTTTTGGGGGATTGGAGTTGGTGCTTTGTTTTTTATTTTTTCCGTGTGCATATATAGTGTATTATTTTTAATCAGTGCATTTATTTAAGTCTTACTTACCACCAGAATTTCCCAGAGGAACCCACCCGAGGGATTAATAATCTTATCTTATCTTATCTTACCTCTCTAACTGGAGGGCCAGTCTGTCACATACACATTTAGTGAGACTGAAGAATGAATACAGCTTCTAGAAAACACTACATCAAAGTCAGAAATATGAAGCTCAAACTGGGTTGAATGGTTATAATTACCATTGTACGCAATGCCCTATGTTTGAGATACGCACCTTCTGGATGCAATAAAAATGTGACTAATCTAAAACTGGAAGCAGTGCTGACATCAATAACACCCACAAGGAATTGATTCATTTCACCCATTTTTCCATTATGTGTTTTTCTAAGAATAAAAGCAGTCTTTGCCAACAGCAAGTCATTCATTTTATTACTGTACTGATGTTGTACTGACAGTGGTGGATTTGCCTGGAAAACCACTTTACAAATCCTGGTTTTGGTGGGATTGTGCACAAAGCTTCTGAAATTATATTTATTTTTGTTTAGTTTTTGCAACCCATAAATGGTTTATAGCAATTATGGCTCTTTATTTAATCTGAACCCCAAAGGATCTCTGTACTCATGCTGCAGAGTTCAGCTCACGCCACTGGAGAGTGACTATTTAAGAAGGACTTTTGCAAAAAAAAACAAACAAAAAACACATTTAACAAGGGCAAATAAAACTTTTCTTTCAGCTTTATTGTTTTCTTTTAGTCTTTGGTGCTATAACTGAAACTATACAGTAGATTAAGTAAGAGCAGAAATGAGATTCAGGCTGTGTTCAAAATAAACAAATTAATGAATAAATAAATGTATAATTAAGGGATAATTAACTTTGCTATTGCACATGAGCAGGCTGGGTGATGCCATAATTATCTATTGGTATTTTTTTTTAGAAATAAGTTTGAGCTTGTGCTACTTTATTTTTATTAATCAGTTGTTAAACGTGAAGACAAAATTGTGACTTGTGATTCAATTGTTATTGCCAGAGTCTTTCCATTTGTAGTTAACGTGTGTGTAACATCAGTTCATTAGGAAGTGAGCAACCTTAGCATACTAGCTGTAATAGTAGCATGTGGGTGCATCTGCTGTGAAAAAAATGCTGAAGGGGGTTAGGTTTAGGTACTGCAGTCAGTTAGATATGCCTAAATTTCAGTGTAAATTATTGAAATCTAATGAACTGCATTGGCTAATCTAAGAAAGGAAATGACGTTCAGCTTTTTTAACTTCTGACGCGTTTTTTCTTTTCATTTCTTTTTTACACTTAAGCCACTTCAATGGAAGAACAAACATACAGCTGTATAAAAATGAATATGTTTACTGAAAACAGTTAGGAAGAAGTAAGAAATAAGAAATCAGTGACTTGATTAGATGCCTTGTTTTTTTTATGTGTTTCATTCCATATTCTGTAAAGTGAAACTTTAAAGTTGAAAACTTCCATCTGGAACAAATGTCTGAATACAATATGACAAATACAGTTCTAACTTATGTATCCTAATGGTATTATTCTTTTACCGAGGACATCACTAGGTTGATATTAGCATTTAATTCAAAGCACTTCAGTGTCTTTACCATAACAAAGCTGCTAGCATGTAGTAAGTCTACACTAAGATCACTAATTTACGTAACTCTAGTACTGTTCTGGGGATGAAAGTAGATAGTTCAGTGGACAATTTTATGCTTCATATTTTTGGGGTTATCTGAAGATATAACGTGCTGAAGCAGTCAGACAAGCAGACAAAAGTAGGAAACAGTAGGAAAAATTTCAAAAAGAGGCGATGGTAATAAAAAAGCACACACCTGTGTAAAAAAAAAAACAACCACAATCACACACACTCTCATTCAGTCCTTTAATCTATGCTTAAGTGCTTTAGCGAACATTCACACACTCACGCGGATGCATTAGATCCAACTTAGAGTTCGGTATCTTGCTAAAGGATACTTTGACAAATGGAGTGGAGGAGCCAGGAATCAATATACCAACCTTCCAGTTGGTTGATGACTTCCTCTATCACCTGAGCAGCCCATATTGTTAAGTGACAAAATTCAGTTTAATTGTATTTATCCCATGCCAAATTGCAGCAACAAGGCAATTTATTTTAAGGTAAAGACCCTACAACAATACTGAGAGAACCTCAATAATTACACGACTTCCGATGAGCAAGCACTTGGTGACAGTGGGAAGGAAAAATTCAGGAAGAGCCAGGAATTAATAAAGTATTTCTGATTCTGAAGAAACTTCCGACAGAACCAGGCTCAGGGAGCTGAGAAAGGAGACTGTGTAAGAGAGCCAGAGATTAATACTAATTATTACACTAAATGCAGAGTGCTGTATGAGTGTGGTCATTTGATTCATCCTTGACAATAACCTTTAGTTAAAAAAAACGGTTTTAAGGCTAAGCTAAGGCTTGGCATCTGATAGCAAAGTGCTCTATAATCTTTAAGATAAGATGGGGCCTGATTAAATTTGATTCTTGATTTAACAGGGAGCCAATGAAAAGAAGCTAATATAGGAGAAATAGTCAGAGTGCAATCTTCAGGTGTTGATGAGACGATGGATATTTCAAGAGAAAAAAAGGCTGAACATAATTAAAAGTAACTGTTTTGATCCACCATTCATCACCTGATATAGCTCAAAGATTCCTGACTTCAAAGACCAGCTGTTGCCTCCCTATTGATAACGGTGGCTTCACACTGGGAGCATGATTCTTGACTGCCTTTGGCCATCTCAGAGAAGTCCACATAAAGGCCAACACTACTGCCTTGCTGGCAGTGATCAAAGGCAAATAGACAGACAATAATAGACAAAAGATGCAGAAAAGGCGCCTTGATGAGGTGATGAATAGTGCCGTGTGTATAACTTATGACCACAAGACCCTTCACTGACTGTTTTGATATGAAGCCTTCCTTGGCAGGAAAATCATAAATGGAGAATCAGCAGGATTATCTGTGGCTCATCTTTATTTGTCTTTCCTTTCTTTTAAATATTTAAGCACTGTGACCTTTGAACTCTATAAGAGAAGCCTGACAAGATTGCCAGACGCCCACACATGCATGGGGGGTCGAGTTAAGGCCCCATGGGAGAGGGTCAAATACCAAAGGCAGGCAGGCCAGACACAAACCAATTTATCTCAGTAACTGACTCTGACGGGACTCTGAAACTAATCAGCCACTACTGATTACTGTTATATTGAATGTCGATAAGTGTTTAATGAAACAGTGACATTTTTGGAAATTTACTTTTTTCAGACAGTTAAATAAGAAAATAAATACTATGGAAGCGAAAAATAAAAATGTTGTACTCAGGACATGGCTTGTGCAGCTTGCCATACACACTATACCAACATATAGCAGTTATACTTGTTGTTTGGTAATCTAAATCAGTATAAAAATGCACATTATAGTTTTGGGTGACTCAGATAATATTGTGTATGTACGAAGAACATAGCTCTTTTAAGTTGTACAGTATAATTGTATGCAAAAATACATGGAATAGCTCATGACAGCACTGAGTAATTAGTGCAAATATTTAAAAGAAAACAAAAACACAAGATTGACACAAATCACATGAAGATATTTTTTACTTTTGGTTTGCCAAAAAAAGATCTGAATATTTTAATATTCTAATTTATTCTAATCTGCAGTAGAGAGCGCAGAGACAGTCTCGCGGAGACGCTCCTCGCACACTGGAAGTATTTCAGTCTGCATCTTTTACCGGACTGAAAAGAAAGAGTGGGCCAGGCAGACTGTGCAGTAAGTGGGCTGATAACACAGAAAGCAAGTGGTTTCCCAGGGGGCCGTCTGAGCACACTGCAGTGCATTCACATCTAATCTTCTGTCACCCTCTAAGACACCCACCTACAGATCCCCCTCCCAACCCCCACATCCGCCCCCGCCCACACACACACACACACAGATAGTATAGAGTACACTGGCTCAGCTATACAGTATTCTTAACCCAGACGTCATCTACATCTATTATAATGCATCATGTCTCAACACGGAGCTATTTCAAGTTAAACGATTTGATTGGGTTCATCTCAAGGTTTCATGAACAGTCACCCCCGCGTGACATCTGTAATTGTAGTTCACAAAAACACTCCCATCTTGAGCAATAAAAACTAGCATGCATCACCGTGAAGGACATTCACCTCTTAATAAATAAAAGGCAACTGAGACGGCTCTTAAATGTCGTGAATGAGTTTACAGGTCTATAAAGCAATGCTAACTCGCAGGGTAATCTTTATTGCAGTCGCCTGCCTTCAGTGAGGTTCTGAGCGAGCAATCCACTAACCCCTACTATTAATATCTCTTCTGAGCACAAAGGAAGAAGAGACACCATTAAAACGCTGCTGGAAGGATTTGACCCAAAGCAAGCAGGGGCGGTGGTGGTGGCAGGAGCCTTACAGAAAAATATAAGAATAAAAAGCACACTTTTATATACGTGTGGAAAATAGAGGGAAAAGTCACTGCAGCAGAATAAAACTGGAGCGGTCACGCTTATCTATTTTCAAACCAAGAAACTGGGAGAATGGTTTTCTGGTGAGAATAGGTTATCATCAAAAATTTTCATCTTTGGTGCATCCTCGGGTCACCACATTTCTTTCTCTTTTTGACCTTTTTACAGAAACTGTCGGTGGAATCACTTAGCAAATCAAGGACTTTATCAGACAGGCTCAGCAGACTGAGCTGGACCACAGTGCAGTTCCCCCCACAACTGTCAGTTCGTGCCCTCCTCTGTCCTTCATGTTCTTGCATGTACAGTCCATGTAATAAGTAAATGTAGTTCTCAGTCTCTGTCTGGTCTACTTTAGGCATTTCCCACTCCCAGTAGTATCTGATGACATATTGCTTTACATTTTATCTCTGGTTCACCTCCATCACAAGGAAACACTATCGTCTTGACTCTCTAATGCAGTATATTTGTTTCTCTGTTTAAACTCCACATGACCTCTGAAACAGATGACATGAGGACCTCTGTCTTAGACATTTCTCAGGTCTGGAGGGCATTTTGTGAGAATTTAGGAGCTAAGGTTGGTTTAGGGTTTGGATTTCATTCCCAGTTTAATAATGTTCATAGTCAAAATGGTCCAGGCAGTTGTCTTCTTTTTCACTCTGTTTGTCTTATGTGTCATAATAATACCAAAAACGCCACTTAATGTGTATATTAAAGTCAAAATAAAGCAATATAGAAACACAACAGATAAAATAAAGCCCATAAAAACTCAATTTAAAGTTTATACGAATAAAGAAAGAATTCTAAGAATGTGATGGTGCGTCACAGTGAATGTTTTTATGCTTTTTATGAAGCATTTCTTTGATGTTTTAGTTCCTGCAATTAGGGTGTACACCACATTTGATGCATTTTTAGCAGCATATTCATTATTGTCTAATTTTAGTAACTCTTCAGAGAACAATGTGTGTTAAATTGCTTCCACATCAGAAGTACTATTGTAAATATCGTCTAGTTGAATGAGAGATGCGTTGTTCCTTTCTTTTTGAGGAGCTGTCCATGGTGCTGAGATTTTCCACCACTGCCTCTCTTTTGACAACATCTTGGCTCCATTTACATAGTATGCTATCCTGGGTGGGCAAGCCAGTGCTGTTTTATCACCTTGCTTACTCATTGTAGTGGGAGAAGCAAATTTGAATTCAAATACAGCCATGTTTGGATGTCCCTGCCTAAATGTTTTGTCGCTGTTCACTGGATGCAAAATGTCAGGCCACTTCATTTGTGTAATTGCATCTAAAAGCATACTCGCCTCCTTATTGGATGAGTAGAAATAAAATTTTCAAATTTGCAGACAGCAAGCTTTTTTTCCCCTGTGTGAAGTAATAAGATAAGAGAGTTGCTGGCTCAAAATCAAAAGTGACATCACTTGATAGTAGAAGAATCGGTATTAGTCCTGGGAGCCGTAAAGGAAAATCAGACAGCAACACAAAGAGGCTAAATAGTGCTGTTGCATGTCAAACTATCAGCAGAAATCAAAAACTTCAAGACACAGAGATAAAACCAGAGCCAAGGTGAGGGCATTATCACAGGGCAGAGCGGTATGCAGGGGCAGACAGAAAACCTAAGTCAAAGTGAATGTGAGACTGTGAGAGTAATATAGAGAGGTAGCGGAGGTAAGGCTGGGCAGGGAGGTTAAGTGAATTTCATCAGAGTGTTCTGTCTGAGGCAGAATCACAGACAAAGTGCAGTGGAGTATGACTGCACCGCCGTGCACCCGCACTAGACAGTACACCACAATTTGCTGTCCAACAGCCAGTTACAATCTATCAGTGGGTCCACACGGAAAATGGAAAAGGGAGATGCTCCAAAGACAGCGTTACTGAAGGATCTGCAAAAGGACAAAAATGTTTAAAAAAAAGTTGAAGGGGACTTTAGCGTCATCATTTTTGAGGACTTACAGCAAACACAGTTTTGTGTGTTTGCGATCGTGGCTCAAGAGTTGGGAGTTCGCCTTGTAATCGGAAGGTTGCCAGTTCGAGCCCCGGCTCGGACAGTCTCGGTCGTTGTGTCCTTGGGCAAGACACTTCACCTACCGCCTGCTGGTGTTGGCCAGAAGGGCCGATGGCACGATATGGCAGCCTCGCTTCTGTCAGTCTGCCCCAGGGCAGCTGTGGCTACAACTGTAGCTTGCCTCCACCAGTGTGTGAATGGGTGGATGACTGGGTGTGTAAAGCGCTTTGGGGTCCCTAGGGGGGACTAGTAAAAGCGCTATATAAATACAGGTCATTTACCATTTGTTTGATTTTAGTGAGAGACGCTCAAAAAACAGCAACAGCCTTTATCAGACATTCCTGACATTCCTACATTTCAAACTTCACTAAATCTTTTGTGTTAACGATTTCAACTACTGATCATATCGCATGTTAGGATTAAGATCATTTTTAACTGCAAAACCAAACTGATGTTCATGTGTAAATTCAGAGGCTTTTGTTGAGTGGCCAAGTACACACCTGTAAAAAACTGAAAGACCCGCATACAACTGAAAAAAATAAATAATTGTTCAAAAAAGACAATAATATTAAAGAAAACTTGAAGAAATGATGTGGGATAATAAAACCTAGAACCCAAACATTGTCTCACTGAGGAGAGAACCACCATCGTAGCTCCAGAAAGTTGTTTTATATTAGCACTGGCACACTGAGCCCAGGTGCTGTCTGAGTTGCTGATTGCCATCAATCAGGCCTCCTCTCAAGCGCTAACACATTCTCATTTTTGAGTTCTCACATAATGCAGTTTTGTCAGATGCCTTCTGTGACTCTTCATACGGTGTCCCCTGACGTCAGCGCCCTGATATCACAGTCTTTGGAGGGTGAAAGAAGTACTTTCAAAAAACACCAAGAAAATCTGGACAGTAAAGATTCAAAGATCATTTAGACCATTCAAAAACGTAGCAGACATAAGAGGGTAAAAGCAAAAAACTGAAAAACAGTTACATCACACGCATTCAGCATGACTGCAATAGAAAAGCTGCAGTTATTTGACATGCGAACATGTGCCATCCTCTGCTGCCCAATTACATCCATACAGTACATCCATTGCCCAGCTTTCTTTATTAAACATGACATGTTGGGTCTGTTGTTTAATCACCTCTCCTCACTCTGTGGCTGACTGCATGAGACAACAATCATCTTGTGGACGATCATCCTGGAGCCAATAAGGCGCAGTTAACCCAGTCAGTCTAACTCACACCTGACTGCTCCCCGTGCAGCTGACTGTAAGGAAACCAATTAATGCTGCTCTGCGTTTCTCCAGGGAAACAGGCAGTCAGGACCACCTGTGAAGCTGTGTGTGTGTGTCTGTGAAACAACAGGTGTACTTGTCTGTGAAGTAAAGGACTTTTTGAAAAGTAAGAAGAGATGATCTGCTCTGGCTAGAGCAGACTAATTGCCATGACTCATCAGCGGGAATCAGCTGACATTTCATTTAAGTGAAATTGTTGCATTTGCATTGGCTTCAGTCAGCTTGAGCTCTACATTTACTGCATTGGGCAGGGATAGCTCAGTAGGTAGAGTGGTTGCCCCATGATCGAAAGGTCGGGGGTTCGATTCCCCTTAACAGCTACCCTGAGGTACCCCTGAGCAAGGTACCGTCCCTACACACTGCTCCCCGGGCGCCCAATGGCTGCCCACTGCTTCACTAAGTGAATGGGTTAAATGCAGAGAGCAATTTCCCCACGGGGCTCAATAAAGTACAATAAAGTATTAAATCAAGTCACAGGAGACTTGTGTTGGAAAGCTATTTGCATAAATGTATGTGTCTGTGTGTTTACATTACAAATCACAAAAGTGACTGTGAACATTAACATCAAGTTTACAGTTTTTTCTTATTAGGAATTAATGACTCCATAAACCAGAAATTCAAGTTTGAAGCTCTACAACAATTCTAGTTTACTACAGTTAGATGTTCATTTAAGAATTCGCTGTTGCAATGTTATTGTCTTCAACAACAACAACAACAACAACAACAACAATAACAATAATAACAAACTGATTCTCTTACCATTAAAAAAGTAATTCAGTTGTTGAGTGCTGAGTTGTTGCAATAGCACATTGGGTAAAAACCCCCAACCCCCAAGGAAACAAAAGGAGCAAATAAAACCAAATACTATGGGATGGATAAGAGTTAAGGGGACATGGTTGTTGAAACATTATCTACCTTAAAGCCACCCTGCCAGCCCAGACAAGATTCCCAATCAAAGCCGTCACATAAGCCTGTGAGACTAAAAGTAGCAGCTAATCAAATCGATCCTTCATTTCCCTGCTGGGCTGCTGCTTCCAGAGCATGATGGATGCACACCTCGGTTTCATTAAAAAGCTGGTTCCTCCTTTTTCTCAACACAAAGGCAGAATAAATAGGAGCCAGAGCTGACTACAATACCTCAATCAGAACCCCTGTGTCATCAATAGTCATTCAAAATTAGGAAGAGCAGATGACAGCATGTGATACTGTTGTAAGACCTCAAGTACAGCTGTAGTGGGGCTTCAGAAATAGCCCCAGATTACATTTTTTTTTTTTAATTATGGTATATACTTCCTTCTGACATTTAAATACTCAAAGGTGAGAGTTTGAAAAAGAAATTTGAATCAATTTAAGAGATAAAACCAAACATAGCCATAAAACAGAACACATGAAACAGGAAAATAGTGCTGAAGTTATGCTCAAATATTGTCACCTTCCAATGCAAATCTTTGTTTTTAAAGATAGTACTCATGTAGCACTAATGTCTTAATGTCTAATCTCTGTTGATCATACAAACAGCAGTAACAACACTTTAATAAAGTCAGTTAAATGCGATCCAGGATCTGATGGCTTGGAGGTTCTTTTAGATCGATCTGCCGAATACATCGATTTATACCCAACATTGCTAATTATTTCAACTGTCACACACAAGGCTGAAACCAAAGGATCAAAATGGGTTACATAGACTTCCTATCATCAAGTTATCATTGACTTATTTAGTAGAGACCTTCATTGGGTCTGCCTTTGATCCAGTTTGGACTTTGGGGAAGTCACTTTTAAATGTGATGCAGACTGATCAGAGCAGGTGCTTATTTAATCACTAAAAAGAATTGAGTCTTTAAAGTCTTTCCTTTGATTGGTTGCTACAGCTTTAGAGAACTTTTTCATTTTAGGCCCTTTTCTTAACATGCCTTTATGTTTTTGAAATGCCTTTAAAAATAGCTCATATTAGAAACTGTTTCACTTATGTTTTTATTATCATGAACAATTACAATTATCTGAATTTCACATTTACATCTAATGCCAGAGCTGGGAGTACTCAATTCTGATCATTTTTAATATCAGCTGTGCATTTTTAAACTGGTTTCCTGCACATGAACATTCTTTGAACAAAAGCTTTTGAACAAAGGTTTTATCTATGTTTTCTATGCCTTGTTGTGGTAAAGTATTTTTATATTTATATTTGAATAAAATTTTCTAATTTTTGCTCTCTTTGCTGTGACAGTTGTCCCTGTGCTATCAAACATGGAACTAATTCTGACCATTTTTAAAGCACTGTATCAAAATTTAGAAATTTGCCACAATGGTTTCACTATCAAAAGTATTTTAGTATGTAATGCTAACACTACAGCACTGTAACTATATTTATCAGCCATACCTATAGTGTACACTTTACCTATACTAAAGATATAAAAAGTCTACGTGTAAAAATATAAGATTTCAAACACACTACTGAATAGAAACATTGTAGTTAAATATGTTTTCGCTCTTTATTCTGGTGATCGAGTTCCTAGATACAAGAAGTAAGCAAAGTGCTGCATAATCACAAATGTGTCAATACAGATGGACGGCTGTGGCCCAGGAGTTAGAAGTAGGGGTGTCTACCAGTCACAAAGTATTTGGTTTGATCCACAGTTACTCTGGTCTGCATACTA
Organism: Aulonocara stuartgranti; assembly: GCF_965226115.1. Classification (NCBI taxonomy): domain Eukaryota; kingdom Metazoa; phylum Chordata; class Actinopteri; order Cichliformes; family Cichlidae; genus Aulonocara; species Aulonocara stuartgranti. Next base: position 25,273,929 of record NC_138941.1, read on the forward strand.
AGGAAATTCTGTCATCAGGAAATACTAATCCTTGAATTCCCCCTGATGTATTCATCAGCGTGTGACTGTATCCATGAAAGTTAGACAAGGTGCTTAGATAGAAAAAAGAAAAACACTTTTATGAACATGTATGTGATTGAGTGAATGAGGCTTGTAGTAAAAAGCACTCTGAGTGCTCATTTTCTAGTAGAAAAGTGCTATATAAGTACCAGTCCATTTACAGGTGTTCAGCATGGTGACACTTTTAAGCACTGACATATGGCCACTAAGGGCAGTAGTATATCCTTGCACCATATCAAGATACAATCAGTACCTGGCTTCAAAAACAGCATAAGCCCAAGTTTCCATATACACAACAAGCAGAACCTTAGACCAGATGGGCTACAGCATCAGAAGACCACTTTTGTCAGCTAAGAACACTAAACTAGAGATACAATTTGTATGGGTTAAGCAAAATGGACAATAAAAAATATTGCCTAGTCGGATGAGTCCTGAATTTTGCTACGACATTGAGATGGTAGAGGTGGAATTTGGTGGAAACAATATGAAATCATGAATCTGCCTTGCCTTGTATCAACAATTCGGACTGGGAGAGGTGGTCCACATTATATGTCCATCCATTTATGGCCACAGTGTACTTATCTTCTGATAGTTGCTTCCTGTAGGGTAATGACCCATGTTTCAAATGGCGTATTTAAGGTTAGAAAACATCATCTTTAATTAGATGTTTTGGTTGGTTTTTACTTAATTTCTGTCTACATGATTGCTTCTTCACCACTAACTGAAGCTTTTCCCATCGCTCCTGCTGCAGTCCTGTACATCGGAATGTTCATACCGATGTCTTCCTTATCTGTCTCTGATGGCAGCGTTTTGATTTCAGTATCAAAGCCGAGGGCTGTACGGAGTCTGACTCTGTCCCTGAACTCTGCTTCGTCTGCCTCTCTTAGCTCCCTGTGGATTGTCCGCTCCATTTCAAACACATCATGACCTGAGCTCACCCGCAACCACTCAGGTATACACACTTCTCTCCAGACACACACATTAAACAAATGAACTGATAAACGCAGACCATCGTGTCACCTTTTTGAGTATGCATATTTGTATAAGATCAACTTGTTATTGTTTGTCGACACTGTCCTCGAGTCAGCATTTCATGTTATGGAAACACACTCACACACACCTAGGCAGCCTCTCTCACCTTCTGAGTGCTCTGCCTCTCTTAGTTAGGGCTGAAGAGGCTTTTTGTAGCCTTGAAATAAGAAGCTTTTCACAGTGTGCCTGACAGAGAGCACCCATGAGGGAGGTTGGATAGGTCTGGGCTGAGTACAAGGTGAGAGGGCTTCGGGCTGACATGCCCACAGTGTCCAATTGGATTAGACTCTGGATAAAAGTGTGGTGGAGGGGGTCACCAAGAGGTGAGCACACTGGCTCTGGGGACCACAGACTGATGCAAAATAAGCAAGATGTCACAACAAGGCCAACCATGGCATGTAGCCAAACATGAAGAGGCATGGATGGATTAAATGTACATTTTGAATTGATGAAAAGTGCTTTTTGCTCCACTAGGAGTGGTGAGTTTGAAGAAATTGGCTTATTTTGTCTTTCCCACCAACATTTTGCTCCCAAGAAAGAGCCCTCTGTAGCAGTTTGCCAATTTTTCATAGTATTTGCTATGAATATTTATTGTATCTAAAGGGTTCATTATCACACATGTTAAAGAGAGCTTGATAATGGAGATAATGGAGATAATCGATATCTCCATTATCAAGCTCTCTTTTTCACAAAACAGTCCAGTCTTCATGTCCTGTGGTGATTGGTGATTTCCTAGCGCTGAAGCCACCATACTGGATCAATCAGTGTCTATCTAATAACTTTTTTAGCTACATGCTAGAATCCCGATATCTTAAATCCAGAAAGGTAAGTGTTATGTCAAATAAAAATATCATATTTTTAGCTTTTAGGGAGGGTAAATGGACTGGTTCTTTTAAAGTGCTTTTCTACTTGACCACTCAAAATGCTTTATATAACATGTCTCATTCACACAATCACTTATTTCTATGTCTAAGTGCTTTTTAGCTACCATTCACACTCCAGTGAATGCATCAGGAGCAACTCAGGGTTTAGTGTCTTGCCCAAGGATACTCTGGCATTCAGACAGGAGCAGTCAGGGATTAAACCACCAACCTTCCAATTAGTAGATGACCTGCTCTTTCACCTGAATCAGTCATGTTTAATATTTAAGGAGGTAAAGTAGTGCTTCTTAACCCTCTCAAGGCAGGCGTTGCAGATTTGCAACAGTTAAAAGCTAACAACCTGATTACCCCACATACATATTTTATGAGATTTTTTTACTCAGAATTACCACTGCAGGTATTCTTTTGTGCATTAGCAACAAAAACTTAATTTGAGCCCGAGAGGGTTAAAGGAAGAACAAGGGTGTTCAATGTTTTTTTCCACAAGCCTTCTCTAACACCTTTAGGTAAAACTGCCACAGTTTAAAAAAAAAGGCTGGGAGCTTGTTAACAGTGCTTACTGCGTTTGCTATTGTCTACTAAACAAACTTGTAAGAATGTTAGCTTATCTTCTTCCTCTTCTTCTCAGAGCACAAAACTCACCTGCGGCAGGTGGGATAGGAGATGGATTTGGAGATGCAAAGATTTTACTGTACCAGAACATGGATTTGAGTGGCTGCATTTCACATCTATAACAGGTGAAACACTGTTCCTTTTGCAGCAGAATATATAATAAATGAATTTTGCCAAATTAGAAAGGGACAATTTATATAATATCAGATCATTAATGAGGATTAATCTGTCACTGTTTGCATTTTCACGTTTGATCTACCCACATGGGTTGCTGTTTCAGCTCTACTGTCATCCATATGTTGACTTCACTGGATATTATATTCTTTTATCCTCCTTTTGTTTACCAACCAACCTCTAACCCACCCACCACCATCATCTCTACATTTAGTCATTGCATAGTTTAGTCTGGCTGTCAATGGTAAGAACTATGCTATAGGTAAAGGCCAGACGATTTAAAAAATATTAAAAAAGCATAGATTTATAGACCAAGGTGTAGAACTGAAGGTTTAATAGACTGCAGATGTAGTGAGGCAGAAGATGATGGTTTGACTCAGCGCACTTAAACAGACTTGAACTTTTGACTTGGGAAACATAATAACTGAAAATAAAGGTGGATAGTCAAGCGTTAATGCCCTCTAATACTGAGATTATGCCATTTTACATCCTGGTTATAAAACTGTTTTGCACTGCAGCTTTATTACTATACTACTTATTTCCTGGTGGTGATGCAGTTGTAGACAAATATCACTGTCCCCCACCCCCAACCAGGTGTCCATTGACTGTGCCCATTTTAAAATAAAAGACAAAAAAAGTGTGCAATTTTATTTTGTTCTGCTAGATCACACAGACCCAGGTTTAAAAGAACTTTAGCATATTACACAGAGGACAACAAGCTGCCAGAGCGTGGAGAGCTTCATTAATGCAGAGTAAAGAGCCAAGGGCTACAATAGCAAACACACAGAGAGACAGCATTTGTCATAATTATCTCCTTTTTTGTGCCATTTGAGCCAGCGTGCGGTAATTCATTATGGCTCTAGCTCTTCATACAGGGAAATGTTTGAAGAATAACGTCCGACATGAGGAGCTGTGATGGTCTGATGGGGGCAGAAAAAAGCTCATTACCATTATTATGTGTGCATACAAAGGTTAGACTGGTTATTGAGGTCCAGCAGCGGCCTTTTAAAAAAATCAAATAACAGAAAACGCATGTTTGTTCTGTCAGTTAACATATTATTCTGTAGTACATCATTTTTACTCCATTTGTGTAGCATAACTTGTTTTCACTAAACATTGTGTCAGAGCTGCTTTTGACCAACAACATTAAGGTAATGGTTGTCACATCTTAGTTTATTAGCGTGTTTGATCAGCTCTGATTGGTGTTGTCTTTGAAAGAATGATAGACAAATGTCATATTGAGTAGGAATATGTCCGACTGACTGAGTTTGATTAAGTTTATTTACGAGTTTTATTTACTTTGTCTTAAACAAACTGCTGTTGTTTTGAAGTCCAACTTTCTGTCTCCTCTTTATTTTTTATGCCTTCACCTCTTTCCATGATTGTATGACAACTATAGGCTCTGCAACTACAGGATGTCCAGGCTGTATAAAATGATGAAAAGACAACATTTTTCTGATAACTACAAAATGAATTAGCTGACACAGGCAGATGGGGTAAGCTAGGGTAGAAAGGGCTTGAAATGAGCAAAAAACAGAATAAAAAAGAGTAAAAGTCACAGAGATAATGTAAAACCAAAATAGAAAAGTAGGATATTGGAAAATTTGTCACAGCAAGAATGCTTCAAGGACTGGAAGACAGCAGGGAATGACTGGGCAGTTTGTAGTGACACTGTCTCTCAATAGTTGTCTTGGCTCAGACCTCGGGCAGGATCTCTAACCCGGCACGCCAATGGGAAAAGCAACTTCAGCCAACAAGTCACCAGGAAGCCACCGCTCTCCATTTCACAATTAAAATATGCTGAGGGGGAGCTGGGCTTTCCTCAGCCGGTGGGTCCGAATGCCTGCGCTCACATTTGTCTTCCAGTCGGCAGGGGGAGAGAAAGCATCAGGCTAAGAGGATTACCCCAAATCCTTGCTGATTTTTCTTTTTCTGTGGGTTAAAGAGGAGCCAAATGTCCAAACCGGCCGCCAAATGAGCATTATGCAATCTCTCTCTGATTGTCTGCGGTTTTGGGGCTTTTTGTTTCCCTGAAAGGCTTCTTGTTCTAAGATGAAATCCTAATGATACGGGGTAGGCAATAATGTGCTTCAGATCACCTCAGCCATGCAAATGAGTGCTTTCAGTGAAAATCTGGAGTTTCTTTAAAGTGAGTCCTCCGTGACGTACAACAATCAATTCATTCATGTGGACATGCACTCTGTGGCCGCTTCTGGTGAAGCAGCAGAGCCCAGCCTCTTTCAGAGCAATCCCTGTCATCCACTTAGAAGTGAACAAGCTGTCCTCCCTCTTTATTTTGCCTTTCCTCTACTCTCTGAAGCATTAAGGATGCTGAGAGGGGAGAAGCATTAACCTTGATGTCTCTGAGTGCCTCTTTTTTTCTATGCAGGGCAAAAGGCAACCAGACAAGGAGAAATGTTCAAACCCAAACAAAAGCAGCATACAGTAAAACAACAATACTCTAAAATGACTGTTTTAGCACAGATAGTGTAACTGTTGCTTTTGCCTTGTGAGTCTGCACATCATAGAAAAAGGTATCTTTTTAAGGAGTCTTTACGAAAGTTGTGCATGTAGATCAAAGTGGAGATCTAAGCCTGCTGCATAGATAAAACAATTAAATGCCAGTACGGTCATGTAATGGCTGTGTGGTTTGCAGGAAAAAACAACCCCAAAACTAGGAAACGTGGTGCCAAACAGTACCATGAGGGACTCCACGGCGACGAACAGAGGGAGACTCAGACAATAAATACACGCCAGGTAATGAAGGGAGAGGAGACAGGTGGGAACACAGCGGGAACAAATGATGAGACAAAAAAGTTAAAATGAATATAAAGCACACAAGACATGATACTATCAAAATAAAACAGGAACTAATTAACACAGAGACACAGACTCGAGTATCCGAACTGACAGATGGGACTAGGAGAGAACGGTTATCAAAGGAGCTTGCAAAGAAAAGCGTCTGGACTTCTTTAAGTTGCTTGAAGACGTTTCACCTCTCATCCGAGAAGCTTCTTCAGTTCTAAGGTCAAATGGTGGAGAGTCCCAGATATAAACCTAGTGGGAGTGACCCCCCACAGAGGGACAAAAGGACCCCCTGATGATCCTCTAATCGCCTGAGCCAAGGTGGGAAACTGGGCGTGGGTCCCAATCAGCCAGAGTTTCGGGTGTGTTCATTGTGAAACCTGGCCCCACCTTATCATGCGAATTCCTGAGGTCAGATGGCCCAGGATGTGAGTGGGCGTTAAGGCGTCTGGGAAGGGATCTCAAGACTGGATTATAGATGGCAGAGAGTTGGTGTCGTAAACCCCCGCCTCTGTTCAAAGATGGTCGCTCACAGTGGACATAGATGGCTTCTTTCACTCCTCTTTCAAACCATCTGTCCTCTCTGTCCAAAATGTGAACATTGGCATCCTCGAAAGAATGTCCTTTATCCTTAAGATGCAGATGGACTGCTGAGTCTTGTCCTGTGGAGGTGGCTCTTCTGTGTTGTGCCATGCGCTTGTGAAGTGGCTGTTTGGTCTCTCCAATGTAGAGGTCTGAGCATTCCTCGCTGCACTGTACAGCATACACCACATTGTTAAGTCTGTGTTTTGGCGTTTTGTCTTTCGGGTGAACCAGTTTCTGTCTGAGCGAAAGACACCCGAAAGACAAAACGCCAAAACACAGACTTAACAATGTGGTGTATGCTGTACAGTGCAGCGAGGAATGCTCAGACCTCTACATTGGAGAGACCAAACAGCCACTTCACAAGCGCATGGCACAACACAGAAGAGCCACCTCCACAGGACAAGACTCAGCAGTCCATCTGCATCTTAAGGATAAAGGACACTCTTTCGAGGATGCCAATGTTCACATTTTGGACAGAGAGGACAGATGGTTTGAAAGAGGAGTGAAAGAAGCCATCTATGTCCACTGTGAGCGACCATCTTTGAACAGAGGCGGGGGTTTACGACACCAACTCTCTGCCATCTATAATCCAGTTTTGAGATCCCTTCCCAGACGCCTTAACGCCCACTCACATCCTGGGCCATCTGACCTCAGGAATTCGCATGATAAGGTGGGGCCAGGTTTCACAATGAACTCACCCGAAACTCTGGCTGATTGGGAGCCACGCCCAGTTTCACACCTTGGCTCAGGCGATTAGAGGATCATCAAGGGGGTCCTTTTGTCCCTCTGTGGGGGGTCACTCCCACTAGGTTTATATCTGGGACTCTCCACCATTTGACCTTAGAACTGAAGAAGCTTCTCGGATGAGAGGTGAAACGTCTTCAAGTAACTTAAAGAAGTCCAGACGCTTTTCTTTGCAAGCTCCTTTGACTACGATGACCTGGATGACTGAGAACCTTCACAGACATATTGCCGAGAGAACGGTTAGATGTTATATAATTTCAGAGACTTTGCAAAAGAAGCACACTAAATTAGAAAGAATCATTGACACATTTTATTTCAATCTGTTGTGTGCTCTTGCAGCTTTTAATCTGCTTGTTTCTGCTTTCCAAGCTAGCAGCAGCGCTCTCTTCTTTCTTGGCGCTAGCTTGATGGCAGCTTTTCTGTTAAATGGCGTAGCTATTCTTTGCACCTTGTCTCACATGTCTAGAGTTTGTAGCTTGCCTACTAAGTCACATCATTTTGGTGCTGTGTTTTAGCTGTCTAAACAAAACACTGCATATAATCAGTGCTTCATGCTCGTTTCATGTTCGTTTAGCCAAATATTTTTTTAGCATCTGCCTTATTCATCACAGAGATGCAGTCTTCCTGCAGTCTATTTTTTTCTTAATTTGCTTTGTTATAGTTTAATAATGGTTTACATTCCTCCTGTGTCAAGCATCTTGAGCCGCAAAAGCATCTTGCGCAAACAAAACTAATCAGGATTTTGATAGACAGACTTTTCTATCAATATTGCTTTTTAAAATGATTAATGTGAATTATTTTAGCCTTGATAATAATGCTAGAAAAATAGAGATGGCAGATAGAGATTGCATATATTGATGATATATATTTAATGGAGCAAGAGTCTTCAGTAGGGACAAAGAAGTAAAGATTTGCTGTAGTTGCATATTTAACAGAAGCGTTAATAGCATATTTAAGCTTCTTACACTGTATAGTAATCACTTTTTTGTAATGTTACCATAAAAAACTGTTTTATTCAGACTTAGAAGGAAATAAATGAGTAGTGCCTGAACTGTAACGCTCTCATATCAGAGTTATCCTGCTCCTGAATATGTAAATATAGTTGTTGTTTTGTTTTTTTCATTTTAAAACAAGTACAAGGTAAGATAATTTCACTTGATCCCAATGCAAACAACTATGTTTCTAGTTCAAATATTCTTCCTTTCACCAGTTTCTTAACCAGCTGGCTTGGTGCTAATTGAGTAATATGCATATTCAAGATGTTCCTTTAGCACAAATCCTTTGATATTAAATGAAGTGTAAGATACACAGAGAAAAAGATTTGAGATTTATTTTAAAAAACATGCATTCATAATGGAACATTTTCTCTGCAGAAAAATATAAAAAGTCAGTGTAATTTTACAAATGCAGTTTGACCCGTAGTGCGGTAGGTCCACTGGATATTAAATTGTCTAAATGGCTCCCGATCAACACAAGTGTCTCTGATGTGGAGATTTCTGTCGTTGAAAAGCCTCTCTATCGGTTTAGTCAGTTCATTTTTAATGTTTTTTGGGGGAGAGCTGCTGATGGACAAAGAAAATAGCCTAATGCACCAGATATGCTGACATCAAGCAGTTACACAGACAGGCTGAGCATTACCCTGCAATACGGATGTAACAGAAATGATGATAATGACCTTTGTACAATAGTTGTCATTCATAATCACAACAATCCTGGTGAAACTCAATAACAGATAAACTTAATGAAGTGATCCGCTGTTATCATGGAAGCAATTTTAATCATAATATAGTAGATGAAAAGCATGATCATAGGCTAAAAGACAAAGATCAGGAGCGCTATATGTATAATATTAATCCTGTGTTAATTTCAGAAAAATGAATGAAAAAGAAAAAATGATAGAAGATAGTATTATTGCTAAAACTTTCTCACTATCTGCTACCACACACACACACAACAGACCAGCCATGAAGCATACAAAATGCATATATATATATATACACATATATACATAATTTCACAAATACAGAAAAAATCCACCATGCTTAAAGCAGCCTACACATACTGTGCATACACTTGCCTCTACATGTGTAGGCAAAGATATTTATACCGGCAAGCTACTTGTGCATTATGTGTCCATTATGTGCATTTTCACACTCCACATAATGTACATGTTATGTAGATTAGGATAATGAGATAAACACGCCCACACAGTTTATCACTGCATACAGAACACTATAGCACACGTACTTCTAAATATGCAGAATACAGACACGTACAGCTAGATACTGCTCCCACAGAATCTGATTTGAGGAGGTTCTTATTTCACTGTGTGTTATACTTGTATAACTATGCATGTGACAAATAAAGAACCTTCTGAATCAGGTGTGACTTTTTCTCTGCTCTTTTTGCAGCTTTCAAAGGTAGCACATCAAAGTGGACTTCAGTTAAAGTAATTGTTTCTTCTGTCAGAATTATGAGCATGTCTCTACAGTTGGGGTGAAAAGAAAGCAAAGCCATATGGAACAGGTCCAACTTTACTGACCCATAATGACCTCAAATTTACAAGCCCCCTCTGTAGAATACTAACAGTGTCTTAAGAGTATAACTCTGACATTTTCCATTTTGTTACTGTCAACAAAATCCAAGAAATAATTTTGCAGACTCTGTCACCTGCAGTTTGAAACCTTTTCGTTTCTACTTAAGAAAAAATAGAATCTCATGGGAAAAAAGGTCAATAAGTGTTCCAGGTATAAATAATATTATAAATAATTCCCCAAGAGTTTGTTGTTTTTTTTTGAAAAATAACAAAAGAGTGCATTTGAGCTGATTTTCACTTTATTTTCCTTTGCTTCACGTGTGTTTTTTTGTTTGTTTGTTTGTCTGATTTTAATAGCATGTACTTGATGCTTAGTTCAAGTTGAGGCTCCAAAAAGTGCTTGGTCTGGAAAAAAATGATATTATATATTGATTGAGTTAAACTATTCCATGCCCCTGCTGCCCTCTGTATAAATGGTATGCCATGGGACCATCGCAAGCATCCATTTCTGACTAGTAGTGAGGGAGCTCAGTCTCTTTTGCCATATCAGGTGTCACAGCACTGACACCAAAGGACGTCTTGCAAGTATCTCTGAAGACGAGCAGTTTTGACAGAATGGTACTATTTGACCCTCCGAGAATGAGATATCTTCATTCCAGAACATGATTCCTCTTGAAGCACTAAGCAGAAAGGACACAAATTCAATAATGCCCTAATATAATGTATGGGGATCAATGGACCCTTGTCCTTGAACATAGACCCATCTAAGACATGGAAACATTTTGTGAGGAGGTCTTATATAACATCACATAAATCTGTCTTTAGTGCCATCCTATCTGACTGCTAGCTATTCTTTAAAGTTAAAACTTACTGATGGTGCCAGTGGTAAAACACAGGCCTTAATCCAGCTAATAAACATATATATTGGGATTTATACAGCAGGTAAAACCTGTATCGTTAGCAGGCATCATAATTGGCTTATCATTTGTCAGAGGCTAATCAATGCACTCTGATAATTTAGTCACATAAGCCTTTATCTTCTGTTTGGTATTCAGCCATCTAATGCAGTGTTATTCCCCTTGAAAGCCCACTTCATCTATCTCATCTCCCACAAACTGTCATTGGCTTATAAATGCAGGTTGAGATATGCAAAAAATGCGGAGGTGAGTCATACTTTGAGACACACTTTCAGTGAAAGCAATAAATATCAGTTCTTTAGGTTATGCAACATATTCTTAAAAAAATATGTGAAACACATGCATACTAGTGTGGATTCTTCTGTACTTTCAGATCATTGCAACCTCATTTCATCAATGTTAGATTATTCACTACACAAACTCTGACTCATTCCTTCATAAAGGCCTGAGCACAATAGGTAGAATCTATCTTTTGATGAGACAGAGTAGCAAAGTCCAAACACTAATACCTGATAAAAAGGCAGGTGTCCATTTTTGTTCATTTGTGAGTATAAGTCATGCACATTTAATTACCATGTTAGTTCAGCTCACACCTCAGAAGACTGCCGCACAATGCACTAATGAGACCAAATATTATAACTAGCCATAATAATGTGGCTCACACATTTATCCATTTTTCTCACATCTAGTTTGTTATTAAAAGAAGTCATTGTTCACTTGCTGTGCCTGCTGATTTTTTGCTTTTACAGACATTTAAACTAAATTGCAGAGAAGCTTTCTTTTGTGAGCCAGGATCTTTTTTGATACTTTTCTTGATCACACATTAAAGACACCAGCATGAATTTTGTGTCTGACTGGTAACTACAGTACTAGCATGTGTTTTACAAATGGAAGGCATTGTCAGAGTAGAGTACTAGGGAAATGCAGAGATTAACATGACTAAAACAGACAATTCAAAGGTAATTGGTTAATTTGTCAAGCCATCTCTCAAACCCCAGACCACTCTGCGGTACAACTTTTAAAATGCTTGACATGAATGCTTGATATGACATGAATTCCAGGAACATGATTCCTGGAATTCATGTCATCTCAAGTCTCGGTTTTCTCATGTTTATGTTTAACGTTTGTATGTAGAGTTTTCCAAGTCTAGCTTGGCTAGCCATCCAGTTTAGGTTATAATTTAGTTTTCGCCACTGCCATTTTGTTTCTCCGTTTTTCTAACAGCCAGAATAAAAGGCTCGCTTTTTGTTTAACTTCAGTTCTGTCCCTTATGATTTCTGCTTTTGGATCTGCTCCTCATAAACATCGGCCATCCTGGTCGTGACAAAATTAAACTCAAAGAGTCATGCTGACTGATTTCATCTATTAACTACAGCAGCATCTCTTTATTATGCAGAAAAACTGTGTTGTTAAAAAAGGACTTCTTTTTCCTTATGCTTATTCCATGTGTAGTTAAACCTTTTCTTACACTAACAGAAAGAGGGGTTTTGCTGGTCCAGTTAAGGTCAGAGTTGGCTGTATGTGGCCCACAGTATAAAATGAACTTGACATTCTTGATCTAGATCCTCATCAAGTAGATGAAGATTGGGCATGTATTGTTGTTTTCAAATTAGTTAGGCTTTGTACTTGGCTTTTCTACTCATTACGGTAATATTTAAAACATTTTAATATCATTGTCATTATTGTCACAGTTTTACTTACTTACTAATTAGTATTAAGTGCAACCCACCAAAAATGTCTGATCATAGGATAACTTTACAAAGTGAGAAACAGTTTTTCAGTATAACGTACCACTTCTGTGTAATCACAACAGAAGGAGATGAAATAAACTAGTGAAATATAGTAAAATGTTAATGATTAGTTCAAAATATGTGTTTATTTTCTTTTCTATATCTAATGTAAAAACTTTAAAAAAAAAATGGAAGCATATGGAATTACTCTAGAATGACCAAATGTGGAAAATCTAACATACATGTATATCATTGAAACTGTAACAGTAACTGTAACAGTGGCTAACAGTGGTATGCCCATTCATATGAACACATGCTATATTGCTAAAAGACACTTAGGTGCATAAAAGCATAACTCTGCAAACTAGTATGTCACAAAACTAGTATGTCTGTTTTGTGACAATTGGAAAAATTTGCTATTAAGAGGAGTATTTTCTGCAAAGTGTCGTGGTCGGCATAAGAACAGAAGGGAAAATCACAGTGGGAGGATGAGGAGACCATCTCACGCCGTAAGCTGGGCCAAATGCAGCTTTAATTAAAACACCATTTAACCATTCAAAACTCTTCCCCCGCTTGGGTGCCAATGAGAAAAGCTGCTAAGAAGCTCCAGCTAGATTAAAAGCTCACTCCCTTCAGTGCAAAATCTTGTTAAGTTATCTTAGTCATTTTATGTAAGGTAGTGTGCTTTTTTTCCTCCCTGGTGAGCTTTTCACATTCTCAGGGTATGAGTCAAAGTCATGTGGTTTAATTTGCCCAGGAAAAACGGCAGGTGAGGTGAATGAACGTAAGCAGCAATCATAAGTCGCTTAGATTGTCTGGCCAAAAGAAGAATAAAAAACATGGCCCAGCAGTCAAATATAATTAAATCTCTTGTCAGATGCAATTTTGATTTCGCACTCTGTATTTACACAGCTGACGGCATTTAAATGAAAGTATTAAACATGGTATGCCGGAGCACTGCTGATGTTGTTGTTGTTGTTTTTCAGAGTTACTGTACTAGTCATGGTGACAGCAATGACCAGGCACTTTGTCTACTACAAAGACAGCGGAGAGTGTTTGTAAAGGGGGTGGCAGCTATCAACTCAGGCTCCTGGGAAACAAAGTCTGTGTAGTCAGCGTTTGGCTAATTTCAGCCTCTGGTCCAGTCAGCCACCCTCTCCAGGCGCTATGCCCAGACCTCACAGCCTGTAGTGTGTATCTGAGTAGAGTGGGAGGATGCTGGCAACTTGAGCAGCCATCTTGAATACAGGCCATATACTGTATGTGTTCGTGTTTTATTGAGTCTGGCTTAGCTTTTCACCCTGCTTTCAAATCCAGCTATATGGTAGCATGTGTGAGCATGGCAGAGTGTGTGTGAAGAAGACTGACAAGTGGGCCCCAAGGGGTCAGTAGGAGGAGAAGGAAAGCATCTCTGACCACACTGCCACTATCAAAGCCCTCATGCACCAGACCGGTCTCTTCGCCGCCCTCACACCTCTCTGAGCATTTTTTTTTAAACTTTTTCACTCAATAATTCTTTCTCTCTATGCCAAAGCCTTGGGTTTTGAGCTTCTCACTTTATAATTCAATATCGAAGCACACTTCCTGCAGAATCCCAAGTTGCACAAGGTACGTTAAGTAAAACTCCATCTCCAAGCTGCAGATATTCTAAAAAAGCATTTTGCTACTCAGATGTATTCAGCTACTGTTATGTAGAATTAATTAAAGGTTTTATCAGTGCCACGGCTCTCTTAGTTTTAAAGTTCACTGCACAAGGATTACATTTTTTCTTATTTTACAATTAATGTCACAGAATCGACTGCATAATATACCATATATTAAATGTAGAAGGCAGTGAATATACATTAAAATAATAACACAAACTGCAAAACCTTAAAAGGTCAATATACAGACCATTATGTATTCACTAGAATCAAATACCGCTAAAAGAGGTTACCTGTCGTAAGGTTTTGAAACAAAAGGTTTTTGAGGTCTAAGTCATAGGTACTGGTGCTAATCCCAGCTCTATATTTTGCAGACATATGAAAAATGTGAGTACTTTTTAATGTGTGTTGTCAGAATGACTATTTCCTTTATTCAACTGCCACGACTTGTGAGAAAATTTGAATAAAAACCAAAAATCACATATTCTGCTTGCCTAGGATTAGAGTTAGGGTTAGGGTGAGAGCTAAGGCTGAGGCTGGGGTTCCCACCAATGATGACTTACTCCTTAGAGAGTTAAAGCAGGATGTGAGTTTGTGAGAATATATACTGTCTTTCTTTAAAATATGATTTTTGAATATCCATGGAGTGCAGTGAGCTGCCTTTAATTCAGTACATTCACAGCTGTCAATACTACATGCTTATAAGTAGGCATGGGAATTGATAAGAATTTAGCTATTGATTTGATTCTTTATCGATTCTCCTTTGGTTCCCATTGGCTTTGCTTTGAGAGTCACCACCGTTTGCATAAATCCAAAGACTTTGCATTTGTGCAAATTAACTGCATGCTGTGTGGTCATATGTTTGTGCATGTTGGCGGTATTTCCGTTCCCTTCTCTTGTGATCAGTGCTGGGGTCATTACTGAACAAAAGTAATTATTAGACATATTACTTTTCTTTAAAATAATGCAGTACGCTACTTAATTACTCCCAGGAGAACACATTTTTACACTACTGGTTACATTACATTTATGTGTTTCTCTGCAAAATGGCCTCATAATTACAATTTCACAATACAAACCTGAGGTTACGGTCTCACACACCAACACGAATCTCTATTCTCTATTCTTATATTTTACACCACCGTTGCTTGTGAAGCTTGCACACAAGAATTTCACTCACAGGTGTTGTACCAGTGAACCAGCAATGTGATGTGACAATAAAAGTGATTTGATTTCTACGTTAGAAACATGAACAGGTAGAAACGGAGGCTGCAACCTGACTGCTCCTCGATTTGCTACCACTTGCCTAGCTTAGCATGATGCTGTCTGTGCAGCTGCTTGCACAGACAGCATTATGCTGCTTGTTTTAGCAGCATAATACAGTTGTTTCTGCTCTGGATAAGCTAATCACGCTATGATCCTTCCCTATGATCCTTCCTACTTCGCACTCTAGTCCTTTTTGTGCAATAAAAATAAAACCAATGTCCATACCCACTGGGAACCGGTTCTTCTTTCCCATCAGTACTTATGTTATTTAACTATATTACATTTTCTTTAATTTATTTATAACCTTTGTATAACATTTCTGTGTTTTTACTTCCTTCAATTTGTCCCTTATATTAAGTTCATTTTAGCTTGTAATACCCATTCTGGGTTAGGATTGTGTTTATTTAGTCTGTGTTAGGGCTGCTCAATTAATCGAATTTTAATCACGATTACGATCTGGGCTTTCAACGATCATTAAAAATGACTGAGCCGATTATTAGCCCCTCCCTCATGCTTTACTCTCGCGCTGCTCCATGTGGCAAATCAAGCGCACTGCTCTGCATTTCGAACACGCTAAGCAGAAGTTATTTGGAGAGGAGTGGACTGCCGTTGGTTGAAAAGAGAGGTAAAAAAAAACAAAACTTAAGTGGTGTGGAAACATTATGGGTTCGCGGAGTCAGACGTGGATCAAGTAGACACAGTGTGTAAACTTTGCTATGGTGTCGTAGCTGCACCACAGAGCAACACTGCAAAGTTCACATTTTTCATTTATTTCTTATATTGCAAACATTTGCACTGTTATCAGTATTTGCACACTATTTTATATTATTTTTTAAAGTCATTATTCAATACATTGTTATTGTTAAACCTTTAAAGCCGGTCAGAGCAGCATGCTCGTTTTGTGTAACTATTTTTAAATCCCTGTAGAACCTGAACGCTAAGCTAGCACAATAAAATTTTTTCCATATGAAACCAGAGGAGTTGTACTTACTTCTTATGCCATCAGCTTGTCCTCGGTCACGGTTTCCTTCCACATATAGCTTTGCAAAAATTGCACAAAAAGAGCTTGCAGGAACAAAAACATAATATTCCAGAAACACGCTTTGCCGATCCGATCAGCTGTTCTTAACACTTCCCACATTGAAAAAGACATCAACGTGAACTATCGCAAGTGACGTCATTTTTGCGGAAAATTTAGTTTTTTACTTGTAGGCCTTAGAACTCGAATTGCACTGCTGGAAATAGTTTATTTTGATGCACATGCACATTCTTTGCAAATTTGCATCATAGGATTGTTTTTTGTTTTTCCTGCAGTATATAAAAATTGCTGTATCTCCAAAATAAAACTATGAAGACACTCAAAATAAATTTCCTGTTGTTGTAAACTATTTTTTGCAACTTTTTTGTATTTAAAGTTTTGAGGGATAAACCTCTTAAAAATCTCCAAGTAGAAATATATGTAAAAACAAAAACGATTTTCAATTTTTTTGTAGTTTATTGCACTTTTTTGCAATTAATGTAGTTACTATGGACTTAATGCATACATATTATTAAAATATGGGCTATAACAGTTGTATTGATGTATAGCAACTTGAAATGCTCCCACAAATGGCACTACAGCATGTAAAAAAATAATATAAGCTCTGGCGGACGAAATAAATATCGTCAAATAATCGTGATCTCAATTTCAGTGAAAATAATCGTGATTATCATTTTTGCCATAATCGAGCAGCCCTAGTCTGTGTTGTCCCTATTTTTTATGTTTTTCATCACAACTCACTCAGCTTCCCGAGCTGTCTTCTCCTGTTTGCTTTAGACTCACCAGCCTTTACTAGCCTTTAAGACACTTTACTACTGGTGTTGGCCAGAGGGGCCAATGGCGCGTTATGGCAGCCTCGCTTCTGTCAGTCTGCCCCAGGGCAGCTGCTTGGCAAGTCTTGGCAGGGCAGCTGTGGCTACAACTGTAGCTTGCTTCCACCAGCGTGTGAATGAATAGTGGCCTTGAAAAGCGCTATATAAATCCAATCTATTATTATTTAATTTCGATCTGTATGTGTGTGTTTTTTTAATTACATTTTTCCGAATAAAACGGTGGGAAAAGGGAACAGAAAAAGGATCCAAGAGATCCAAGCCTTTTAAAATTAACAAAAAGGGATAATTTTACACTTTTTATTTCAAATGTACCTAAACACCTTAATTACATCCAAAGAGACACATAGAGAAAATCAGAATAAAAAAACAAGTATAAGACTGATGAAGCATGATGAGATTCATCACATCGTAAAGTATCCTGCTGGTCATTTCAGCACCCTAACAGCCCTTACAAAGTTCTGTAACAATAGTAACACCCCACATTTGTTTCCACTGATTGCTCTCTCTTCCACTCTTTTCCTGGCCAAATGTAAAATTGGCCGCCAATCTGTTAATCTCTGAAGCCAGCTATGGATCTCACATAGAAGGCCCACTGCCTCAAAGTGTTCATGGGTAAATGAAACTTTTGTCCCTCTGTCCTCCACCTTCAACCGGCCCTCATCAGCAGGTCTTTACCTAAAAAGAACACGTGACTGTTATGGCCCTTGCCAGATTACTTAGTGGATCAGCCCCCTTTGCTTGGACACATTCCTGTATCCTTTCACCTGCTCAGAAGCTCTGGATCAGAACTATCCACAGAGTTTAGGGAAGGTTTTACAGCTGCACTGTCTAACCAAATGCCACCTCTTTGGCACAGACAAATGTTGGCTCAGATTACGTAATAATGCTTTTCCCCTGAAGCACTTTCACAGAGAGATGCCCAGCATGCTAACTGTCTTCGGGAACAGAAGCTACATTTACTGCTCCAAGAACCTCAGAGCATGTTCCAAGGGCCCGAGCTGACTTGCTGTAAAACTTTACAGACATTTTAAAAACCTTCTGTACAGTTCGAATCCAATGGCAAGTTGTAACTTTGAATAGCAAAACATTTTTCACAAAAAAAACCTGAATTAAACTACAGAACAAATAAACTTTATTTTGCTACCTCCAATTAGCCAAAAAACCCAAAACAAAACTGTTATTGCAGATTTTAAGTTTTTAATTATGAAGGTGAAAAGGAAAACGAGCCGACATCTAGCTAGGGATTAGAATTGATTATAATTTTGTAATTCTTAGTCCATTTTCAACATCACATGAATTCTTATCGGGTTCTCATTGGATCCACTTTGAGACTCACCACCATTAATTGCATGCTGGTATTTTAATCTGATATTTTGGCTCTTAGTTGTAATCAATGTTGGGGACATTATTACAAAACAATTAATACATTACACATATTACACACAGAACACTGTCCGTAAAACCAATTCAGTATGTTACTTAATTACACCCAGAAGAAGAGCAAAGCTGTTTGTTTTACTCCTCGTTATATTACTTTTGCATTTCTGTGGAAGATGGGCTGAAAAGCATTGTCTCATAATTACCATCTCGCAATATAACCCTATATGCTACAGTCCCACACACCAACACAAATCCATATCGCACACATACACGCACTTTCTTAGCATTTAAGTAGGAGCACAAAGCCCACACAGAGAGACTTCAGGGTGAAGAAAAGGTAGAAGTTAATTTGTTACCTGTTGAAGTTCAGGGTCTGAATGCTGGGCTGGGATCAGGATTCACTCAGCTGTAGCATCATTCTGGGTCCTTGGCTAGCTTAGCGTTAGCATGCTGTTTGTGCAGATGTGTGCAATGAGCCACACAGGGTTGCGCTAGAACAGAGGTTCGCAAAGTGTGGAAAAAAGAAAAAAGAGTGCTTGGACACTGCTAGCATAATGGACAGGTTTTTGACAGGGCTCCCCCACGAAAGCCAAATATGGTTCCAAACCAACTCCCTTCCAAGCCAAAGACTAGAAAATATGATGAAGCATATCTTCCCTTTGGCTCCACCTGCACAGGTGCCACGGCAGGTATCTGCGCAACAGAATTAGTTTCCCCTGCATAGGGAGCACGCGCTGGGCTCTCCAAATCACGGACAAACAGCATCCCACATTCTTGATTTTTAGTTCACAAACACTTGTTGTAATGACTAACTACTCCTGACATTTTGGAGATGTTAGCTCTTTATACAGTAAAGTTACCGTGGGATACAAATAACATCAGGCTGATCCTGCCACAATTTGTTCCCCCTCCGTATTCCTCATCCACACGTACACGCAAAAACTGAGTTTTAAAAAACCCTCCGTGTGTGAAAGAAATCGCAATGGAGTTTGAAAACAAAATATGGGTGTTCGTGGTTGGAGGATGTATTTGTGCGGGGGGGGGGGGGGGGGGGATTTTTCTTGTAAAACAAACGGGGGCCCAGCAAAAAAAAGTTGGGAACCACTGTGCTAGAAGCTTAATATCGTTGTTTCTGCCTGGATGTCGTTTTCACTTTACTTTCACACTCTAGTCCTTTTTGTGCCATAGAAATAAAAGTAATGTCCATATCCAGCTGAAGTATGTCACACTATTTTCCTCCTGAAATCAGCTGATTGTAGCAAGTGCAAGAACCATGAGTGGATGATAGGCCGGCAGACTAACAATTATGAACTGAAGTCTCGACACTAGTGAGTAAGTTGCTGGTTGTTCTCATCTGCAGTTAATACCAAATTGATAGTTTTTGTAGAACTTTTATACAAGCTATGGCAATCAGTCAATCAATCAAGGCTTTATTCCCCACATGCAGGTTGCCCTGCAGTGATGCAAGCAGTGCTGTGGTGACTAAATCAAAACAATGAACTAAAAAACAACACAAGCTTTATTTTTCTTTATTTGTACTAAAGCTTGTACGAAAAGGATACAAGAATAAAGCAAAAATACCCGAGATTCTAGCACCAGCTTTGCTGATTTAGTCTCCATATGTAAAAAGGAGTCACACTTATTTAATCCCACCCCTGGTCCATAAGTCATCATGTATTACTTATCCAGCTTACTTATAAATATAAACATGGACAACAATAACAATATTATCATATTCTTACAACTCCATGTTTTTACCTCAAAACATGAATAAATAAATACATTTTTAAACATTGTTTCCATGTGAATTTAATTTGCTATTTTCATATAACATTCGTTTTGTTCAATTTTAATGATAATTTGTTTTTATTAAGCCAAATTTTCAATTTCAATTCAACTATTCATTTGTGTAGTCATCTCTTCCAGTATATGTCTCAGCAGAGCAGAAAATATTACAGAGTGTCAGTTTTAATACTGTTAACACGTATGTCGAGTTGATGTTATTTTCATTTTTTTTTAATTAATACATAATGATCTATTGGATCAAACAGTCTACCACATTTTCTTTTTGTTGTTGTTGTTTGTTTTTATCTATTGAGTTTGTGATGTAATCTATTGAGTCTAATAATGATAATAGTGATTTAGAGTCAATCCTTTACTTACTGGCATACTTTTGCAAAACAGGTTTTCAAGGGTTTTTGAAAACTGAAGTATTAAAGAAACATGCTTGTAGTTTGTAAAGTGGTGTCTGTTGCCAGATTTGAGCTGTGGTATAATTTTTACTGTTTTCATTTTGTCAGGAAATACATAGGCTTGAAATAATAGATTAAAAATGTTTGTAAAGGTTTTTTTTAATGCCCTAAGTGACCTTTTTTAAGCATAAACATACAAATATCATTACAATTTTAAGATTTCTTATTATCAGATTTGAAAATTTCCTTTTCATTCATAGCCACACGGAACACAGAGAAAACATTTCTACCTATCAAAGTATCCAGATTTCCCTCTGTTAGCCCAGGATCAGTGATTTTTCTTGCTAAATTTGGTCAACAACAAGAAAGAATTATTTTAAGCTGTTGGCCACAACATCCATTTTATATTCCTCTTTGTCACTGTCAAGCAATTTGAAGGAAGTCAAGCGACTTTTTAATTTCCTTAACTTCCTCAGCCATCATTGGTTTTCACAGGTGAGTACCTTAGTCAGCTGATAACCGGCCAGCTATAAGTTCCAGCAGCTGTTAGTTTAGCAACTTGTTCGCTAGTTAGCAAATAGCTCTGAAATGGACAAGCGGAAGCGCGTGGATGGTTGGAACAGAAAAAGCTTTGATCAGTGGTTGTTGATCAATGGTCATGAGAATTTGCATATTGATGATCAAGGAACTGACCTCCCAGCTCATTGTTCCTTCAGTGAGCTGGTTTCAGTCATTATGCAAATGTACTGTTTATAAGATTGGCGAAACCTGCAGTCAGCTGAGACTGAAGAAGTCACTTGGATGAGTGATGAAATGTTTCTCTCACTGAAAACGCTACGTCCAGATGAACAGAATCAAACACTTGAAACACTTCCTTTATTTGAATAAATCAGGTGCCCTCTGAACATGTTATGTAATTTCTTGACTCAGCACTCTTCTCATACTTCACAGAACCACCATTCAACATTTCACTTCATCATGCATGCTTAGAAAAAGTGCCTAACCCTCCTGCCTGCATCCTCGGTCAGGCCCGCAACTTCACATCAGAAGCTCATACAATGATTGCAGTGCGCATATCTTAACAACATCATTAAGGCAGTAATGTCCATTGTTTTATGGTAATTATCCGTGCCTTGTTATTGAAAGGCTCATTGTTCTGATGATGGCCAGGTCATAAATAAACTTTATGAAGAGCTCTGTGTGACCACTAAACTGCTACTGATGATGGAGAGATGGGGAATGCCAAGGCTATTCAGATAAAAGAGTTCGCCCACTCTGGTGTGACAGTGTGTGTGTGTGTGTGTGTGTGTGTGTGTGCCTGGTGAAAGAATTCCACCTCCTGTGGAATGTCAGGCTTTGTGAGGACACAGTCTTCAACTTCTCTTCTTTGTTCTCAGCTTCAGCTTTAGAGATTTGTTACAGGTGCCCAGGGTCCACTGCCTTCTGTACATAAATTGATGCTCTTATGATTCCAGAGAAAATAATTAGGACAAAAGGATATTAATACTGATTATTTATTACTTTATTTATTACTTAGAGTATGTTGTGGTTATAGTGAAAATTTACAACTTCTCTTAAAACAAACCCCAAACCTGAAGTCAGTATTAAGATAAGGCTTAGGAGGGTGCTAGCTTAAGTTTCTCGGCCAGGTTGGAAGCTTTTGTTTTGTACTGTGTTTTGTTTTGCTGACTTTAATTTCATTTTTATTTTTTGTCTTTGGTTTAGAAACCTAAAACAGCTAAGTTAAACTTATTGATTCAAATTAGGAAAAGATCGGGGTATGGGTTACAATATGTCTCTGTACAGTTATAACCCTGCATGTTGAAAACTGACTTTTTTAGCTAGCTAGTGTATTTAAATGTCCTCAATAACCATCTCTATATTTAAGAGGTTCTGAGGTAGAGCCTGCTGTTGCCATAACCTGGTGTATCACAACAATAATAAAAGCCATCTTGTGTGTCTCTCTGAGATGCTGACAGCACTGTTGCACCAGCAGTATTGGATGCTCTGGTACTGAGAATAGGCTGTTGTTTTACCGAGCATTCCTGTTGGTATTAAAACAATTTGATTAACTCCTAATTGCTAAGCTAAAAGGACAGGCTTGAAGCAGGTATTAAATGAACACTCTGAGAGGTGGAGATATGCACTGGAGAAGAGAAATGAAGTCAGTAAGTTTGTCAATGAGAGGGAAGCATGTGGAAAGGTGAACATGGAGTGAGTAGAGCTAGTGAAGGTAGATGAGTTTAAATACTTGGGTTAAAACATCCAAAACTATGGAGAGTGCACAAGAGAGGAGTGCAGGCAGGGTGGAGTGGATTGAGGTGAACATCAGGGGTGAATTGTGAGAGAAGGATACCAGCAGGAGTGAAAAGGACGTTTACAAGATGGTACTGAGACCTGCCATGATGTATGGTTTGCTGACAAAAAGACAGAGGTGGAGTAACTCACTGACGTTTGTCAGTGAGAACCTTAAAGATATTAAGATTTTCACAGGGACTGACCAGAACGGACAATGAGTATATCAGAGGGACAGCTCATGGTGAGCGGTTTGGAAACAAAGTTAGAGAGATAAGGTTGAAGAGGGAGCTGACAGGCAGGAGGATAACAGGAAGACCTCAGAAGAGGTCCATGTAGTGAAGCAGGACAAGTAGAGAGTTTGTGTGACAGAAGAGGACTGGTGATAGGGTGAGTAAAAGGCAGACCACTTGCTGTGGTGACCCCTAAATGGAGCAGCTGGAATAAGAAGAAGACTTTTTGAGTACCAAGTCTCTCTTACAATGCCTTTAGTATCGTCTAATTTGGCTACAAATGGACTACTTGATGTATTAGGGCAGGGGTGTCCAACTCCAGTCCTGGAGAGTGACTGTCCTGCAGCTTTTAGATGAATCCTTGTTCTGACACAAATCTTCTAAAAAAAGGTACTAAAACATGAAAACCTTTATGATGACAGTCTTATTTCACAGCTTGCAGCAATCCTAGCGAATACCCCTGTCAGTCACGTGTTTCATAACTGAGTAAACAGTTAAAGTGCATAGAATGACACACACTTGTTTAAAGTAGCTTGTAAGCAAAAACATGTTCCTTGAACCATTTTTTGAGCTTCAATAGGAAATATTATTTTGGACCTTATGTTGTCTTTTTATGCCAATAAAAGTAGAACAGTGCTGTTTCAACAGGAAATCTGGATTGTCCATAATAAATGAAACATTCAAGACCACAGTCCTTCCTCTAAAGTCCCAACTTTCTTCACCTTCATTCCCACTTAACCAAATCATTCACGCACCCTTGTATTGTACAGTAATTATGGTACAAGGTGTTGGTTTACAACACTCAAAGCTACTTAGCACTGACTACCATTGGCCAAATGGGCAGTTTCAGCTTTATAGTTACACAATCAAAACCCATCCAAGTACATCAACTGCTTTTATTAGATTAGAGCAAACCGCCAGCCATTATCACACACATTCACACACACACCTGTCATTTCATTCCAGAAGCAGTTTTGGTGGGGAAAAATACCAAACTTGTAGGCTGTGTGATTGTTTTTCATTGCGGTGTCACTGTGTCTGTCGTCAGCTGAGAGAGCAAACCTGCTCCAGGTACAAACTAAAGGCTCAGTTTCTGTTTTCTGCTGTATACATCTTAGACTTTGTTTGTGTGTGTACATGTTTAAACAAGAGTGTGTACTTCCAGATAATTTCCAGCTAACTTCTCCACACCCTGCTGATCATGCAAAATAAAATATTTTTCAACTGAAACTTTGGCTTTACCCCGACACGCCTTGCTTGTGAGGATAAAGCCTTGCGTGCATGACACCCTGCTTGCATGTACTTTTCTTTAACAGCAGCCCCTGGATTTGCGTTTTAAGTGACTGAATACTTTTTTTCCCTCTAATGTCCGAACCAAGACGGGTACATTAAAAAGATAGGACAGTTACTTCATAAAGAGAATAAAAAGTAGACAAAGCTATCTATATTTTGAGCACCAAATGCAAAAGGTTAAACAGGTTTGATGTGCATTATTCTACCGTATGTGGTCCAGAATTCAGAGTGTCCTTTTAGCAGAAAGATAACAAATGGAAGGCAGATAGCGGTGACAAAGAAAGAATGATTGTATGACAGCCTTGAACTCTCTGGCTATGAACTCTCACATTTTCCCTCTCTCCTGCTCTCTTCCAGCTGTGTGCAGTTGTGGACATGTATTCATTGCAGGAAGAATGTTTGAGGAAATGGGAAACGTTTTCCAGATGGTTGGGCTCATGGCCCTGCTCAGCTGCAGCAGTGTGAAAATGATCTGACTGCTACCCATACATATGCCAAAAACATGTGGAAACGTGCATAACATACATGTAATAGAGGCGTGGGCAGTTAATTTTCCCAAAGGGCCACATGAGAAACTGAAAGTGTTGGCACTGCACCAATAAATTAAAATCAGTTCTGCTCAGTAGTATTTTTATTTCTTCATTAAGTGCTACTTATTAGAGTAGATGTTACAATCAGACAATGAAAAACAAAACAGACATAGTTAAAAAAAAACTAATTAATCAAAATTCCAAAAACCATTTGTGAACAAAAAATTGCATGTTTCTGCAAAACGTCATAGACTTTCAACTTTATACAAAGTGCTATTGCTAATGTTATTGTTGTTTAATTACTCCATTTGTAGTGTTTTTTGTATTCAGTGAAAAGAATCCTCTTTTTTTTTTAACTTGAAAAAGTGAATTAACACTTTGAGAAAAGTTTACTTGTTATTGTGATTTTTGGGGAAATCACAAAGCTGGGATGACTGCTCCATCCCTGGATGTGTAATGCTTGCTAAGAAATCCTTGTTGCTTACGCAGCTTTGCTAGCAATAGTTCACATGTGCACATTTACTTTGGCTCAGTTAAGTTTTTGTTTTACTCTGCATGTTTAGTCACATAATGGTGGTTAAAATTAAAGTTTATAAACAGAACAATGTGCTCTCCCCAACTAATCACATTTACCTCTGATATCAGTAAAAAAAAACAACAACAACAAAACCAACTTTGAAATCCATGTCTTGTTAAAAGTTTTACATTCTGCAATTATATTTCATTTTTTAATGTCAGGTGACATCTTGCAGGGCTAGGAAACTCAGATCTTACATAAACATAATAAAACTGATAAAACTGTATCATGATGTAGACCTCTCTGCTTTGAATCATACTTGTTATTAATCTCTGTCTCTCTTCCACAGCATGTCTTTAATTCTATCTTCCTTCTCTCACCTCAACTGGTCGAAGCAGATGGCCCCGCCCCTCCCTGAGCCTGGTTCTGCTGGAGGTTTCTTCCTGTTAAAAGGAAGTTTTTCCTTCCCACTATCGCCAAAGTGCTTGCTTATAGGGGGTCATATGATTGGTGGGTTTTTCTCTCTATGCATTATTGTTTTTTCTCAAAGTGTTAATCCACTTATAATATAAAGCACCTTAAAGGTGACTGTTGTTGTTATTTGGCGCTGTATAAATAAAATTGAATTGAATTGAATGATTTCCCACAAAAAAAAGAGTCAGTCATTAAGCCCTTCTTTGATGGGGAGTTTGGTGGGTGAAAGGTGGAAAAACTGCATGATGTATATTTATTTATTTCCCATTAACAAAGACTGTATGGTATAATGTGCTATACATGGCCACGTTGCAGGACCAATCAGATAGTGAGGTTTCCTCCACCATCCTTTACATCCATCTCCATCTACTAAGCCCCGCATCCATATTCTGCTTGTTTTGTAAGCATCGCACCCCAAACTTTAAATGTTATTTTACAGTGTATTTGTTGCTTATTACCAACAAATTTCAATAAATGGTAGAAAGAGTATGACCTTTTGTTTAAAGTGCTTAATATTACTTACTCTTACAATTATAATTTGTCTGATGATGTTTCATAAGCAAAACAAATGCTTATATGTTCACTTTTTAGGGGAAAATCACTGCTAACTTTGGAGAAGAAAGTTAGCAGTGATTGGTGCCTTTTGGTAATGGCTTGTGTTTTGGTTTCATATCAGAAGAGCATAAAAAAAATTACAGGTCGAATGAATGAGGGGGTCACACATGAGTATGTGTAAAACAAGAATGAGTTCCTAGAATATACTGTCTATCCATTCTCAGAGTATTTCAGTGAGATTCATTTGTAAGTGTTGCACTTGTGAAATGTTGCAGAAATGATTATGTGCTGAATAAAAACAGAACACAGTGCAATCAGTGCTCACTTTCTCATTGCTTTCCTATCCCACATTGCTAGCTGCTGTCATGAGTGTATTTTGTGTTTGGGTTTCAAAAATCTTCCAAATAATTGCTTTAATTGGTTCAGCCTGTTTCAGTGGTGCAAATTCCAACAGTACAGCAAGAGTCGCATTTAATATTTTTATTAAGACTATCCCCACGCTATCATGTGATCTACTAAGGTCAAATGACCCAAGAACTGAGTTAAAGCGTCTGGGAAGGGATCTCAAAACTTGATTTTAGATGGCAGACAGTTGGTGTCGTAAGCCACCACTTCTGTTCAAAGATGATTGTTCACAGTGGACATAGATGCCTTCTTTCACTCCTCTTTCAAACCATCTGTCTTCTCTGTCCAAAATGTGGACATTGGCATCCTCGAAAAAGTGACCTTTGTCCTTTAGATGCAGATGGGAGTCGAGTCTCGTCCTATAGAGATGGCTTTTCTATGTCATGCCATACCTTCTTTACACTCTTTCATCAAGTAATTTAATCAGAATGTTTCTAAATCTTTAGTATGGTTTAAGATTTCTTTGTTTATCTTAATGTTTCAATAAGTTTTATACAGATCTAGATCCTCTCAGGACATTGGTAAGACCCCAGAGAGCTGTTTTCTGGTCCGAACCACTTGTGTTTAGAGAACAGACTGCCTGCTTACCATCTTAAGTAACCAGCAGACCTCTGTCTTTTTCCTTCTCTCCCTCTCTTTGTCTTTCTCTCCAGGCTGTGAAATATTCATGAAAGAGGGAGGTGATGAGGTGGTGGAGGTGAAGTGTGTAGGGATGAAGGGAAGACGATGCTCTAGCCTCGATTAAGTATTTACACCACCCCTGACCATCTGGACGGAGGCAGAAACACAGAGAGAACAAAGAGACAGAAGGGAAAGAAATAAAATGTTCTGAATTAATCTAAAATAAATAAAGTTGAAGTGAGGGGAGGATGAGTTAAAGAAGGAAAGAGAAGGACAAGGGAAATGAAACACGCTGTCTTGATTAAGCCCAAAAGCGTGTGTTTCTACTTTGTGGCTCTCTCATGGTTTAGTTTGGGGAAATGTGATCTGGACCCCAGGGAGAGCTAATCATCAACACATTTGTAATGGTGGAATGACTGTGTGTGTGTGTAAGGTTGCACACACACACACACACACACACACACACACACACACACACACACACACACACTCCGCTTCTGAAACAAACTGATTAAGGAGGCATCAAAGTGGGAAGTGAGCTAGAGCTGTGATGCTACCCCTGGACTAAAAAAGCCTCAAAGCAACAACTTCAAAACACTGAGTCAAATTAAAGCAGATACACAATTAGCTGTATGGATTTATCGCTGGTTTCACTGCCTCTGTACTCTCTACTTGCCTCTCTATGATACTGTTCACTGCTTTGATCAGCCACAACTTTAAAACCACCTGCTTGCATATCCAACAATACAAGCAGATGCTTCAGCACCTGTAGGATTTCCAATTCTTGCAAGACTTTCCCTGCTTATTCCAGGGCATTGACGGAGTGTATAAAAAAGATGGCTTCAGCCCATCTTGACATTACTGTTAGTCACAAGGTAGCTGTTTAAATTTATAGAAGTCCATAATTTGCTTCACTAACTTTGTCTCTAAACTGGTCACCCTGAGCTGTCCTTCTGATATACTCTTTTATAATCCTCTCCATCATGTTCACTCCTAGTGGAAATCTTAATATCTTAAGCGCTGCCACCTCGCTACAATTCACAATGTCATCTATGAACCTCATAGTCCACAGAGACTTCAGCCTGACCTCATCTGTTTATCTGCCAATCACCACTGCAAGCAGGAAGCAGCTCAGAGGTGTAATTGCACTCCCACCTTGAATCATTGCTACCGCACACCTCAAGACAGTGTTGCTGTCCTCTAGGTGTCTCCATCAACAGTCTTAAACCAAAAACATTGCATCTGTATTGTTCTGTAGTGCATGAAGCTATAATGCTGCTCACTGACTGTCACTACTCTTCTTAACCTTGCTTTCTCATAGCTTCATCATATGGCTCATCATTGTTATCCCTCTTTTACTTACAACACCACTGCACATCACTCTTGTTCTTAAGAACTGGCAGCAATACACTCCGTCTGCATTCCTCATGCATTCTTCTATTTCCTTTTCACTCCCCGATATTGTGTTAAAATGTGGTCAAAGAATCCATCGCCCTCTGTCCTAGACATCCCCATTCTTTCCAGCTCTGTAGCCAAGCTGACAAAGAGTCAGGGTTGTGTTTAACCATACCTTGTAATGACATCATGAATTTCATTACAAATAAAATTTGTTAATGTTTTAATCTTATCTTTTATCTTACCTTCATGATGAATCTATCACCATTATCTATCACAGGCCTTCAAGGTGTCAGTAATTAAACTATTACTTAAAAAGCCATCACTGTAGCTGTGAAGCTAATTATGGGCTAATCTCCATTTGTTTTTTATCTTAAAAATTTTTGTAACACTAACTGTAAAACAGCTAACTGATCATTTGCAAAGGTTAGTAAGGTAGTTTACTATAAGGTTGTTTATTAGCTCCTCTTACTTTTCTTTAAAGAGTACTGGAAACCACATACATTATAATATACTCTTAGAAGTGAAAATGAATAAAAAGAGAAACAAAGAAATCCATACACATCTATAATATTACACAAAAAAATTTAATTTTGGCTGAACTGATGTTTTCCATATTTATTTATTAATTTTAAAATTGAACATCATCTATTAAAACTGGCTCTGTGGTTATAGTTGATAAGACAGTTGTGCATATCTGACAACTGAGCAGTACATGATGCACATGCTGTCAGCAGTTGTGTTTGTGAAACCATGGTGTGCTTGATGTACTGTACATAGAAGTGCCAGGCTGTCAGACGATCTATTCATCCATAATGAAACAGTGAAGCCCCCCAGCACGATGGCTACCAGCCCTCTTCGCCTCTTCAAAAGATGTGTGAAGATGGCATGAATTATAAATACCCCCTCCACTCTAACACCAAAACCGTGTTTATGGGAGTGTGTGATGAGCATAGGAGGACATGGATTACATATTGGTATCCTGGGTTAGATCATTTTAGAGTAATGGATGAGAAAGTGAAAATGTGATCAACATGGGTTTTTAAAGTGCAATTAAATATTTATTTTAAGAAATAAAGTAGTAAAAGTTTAGTTGGGGCTAAATATATTTTAAAGCAAAACTGAGGGTAAAATGCTTGCATTTGACTAGTGTGAGCTGCAGTCCCATAAGCAGTAGCTCTAAGAGGTGAAGCTTTAAACAGCCAGTGTTTGAACCAGTGTGCAACAAGAGCAATTGTAGTATGTATCCTCCTTTTATTTGTTTTTGTATAAACATGAATTCACTCATAATCTGACCAAAATATCACATTGTAACACATACTCGCCACCAGATCGCAAACAGAGGACAGACTCTGCCCAACATGTGAAGTTCTACGTATCATCTAAAAATAAGAAACACTTGCACGGAGTATTCAAAGCCAAAAAAGTGAAGTGCACATCTGCTCCTTCAGTGTGAGGATCAAAAAGGTTTACTGAGTTTTTCATGGCTCCACTCAGAGCAACACAGAGTCTAAAGATGAGTTCTGTCAGCCTGCAGTCGTCACGTTGTTTGGTAATGCACTGGCAAAATCCTCACATCTTTGCCTAATCTCCAAGCGCCTTTCTTTCTGTTTGCTCTGAAGCTCTACCTGATGTAAAAAATAAATAAATGAATAAATAAATAAATAATACATGGTAGAAGACCTTACATATCCTGTTTTGGTGTCCTTGAGCAAGACTGAGTGGGAATATATCGTGGATTTATGTATTGCCTTGCATTCTCTACACTGTCCGCCATTGTCAAACGCTTTAGAGACCAGGACTGAAAAATATTAAAAGCTGAGTGATGGAGTAGAATTTTTTTTACATTATATAGGGTCATCGGTGCTTCCAGTAGCTAGCTATTTAATTCATGTTCATATCTTGAAATTAACGCACTAAACGTTTTGATTTGCGCCTGACTCCAAAGTGTTGTGGTTTCCACATTTGCCTTATAAGCAACAATCCATGGGTGAGTCCTGGGAAGAAACACAAATTCTTTTAGGGTTACAACAGGAAGGACATCCAGTGTAAAAAACAACATATAAATATAAAGATAAATATAAGGAATAAGACAAAGAAAAATAAGGATTTTTGTTAAACTACAAGATTACCACTTGTTTATCTGTTTGATTAAAAGAAAACAGTCTTGACTGTTAGAGAAAAACTGCAAGGCAGCTCAATGTGTGCAGTTAGCCAATGGCTTAGAGGCCTTTCCCATGTTTTCTCCAAGGTAACCACATCACGACATGTTTATGCCTTTGTTTTGGTAAGTCACGGTTACTCACGGATGATCTTTAGCATTCAGTGTACCAGGCTAGTCTCACAGAAACATTTGAACATATGTTTTCAATTCAAGATTCAAGGCTCTTTACTGTCATTATGTAAGCACATATTAAGGCAATATAGCAATTCAGGCATCTTATACATCACTTTGTTTACCTGGAGAACAAGTCCCAGGTCTGTCACACAATGCCTTGTCACTCTGATATACACCTAACCAAGTAGTTTTGGTGACTAAAATTAACCGATCAGTAACAAAAACAGTAGCAAGTTGAATACAATGGGCACAAATCTAGCTTTGTGTCCACTGTCAAACCACTTTCGTGGATCAAAGACTTGACTTCAAGTTCCATCACACCAGACATCTCCATAATTAAAATGTCTGCCTTTCTGTGCAACAGGATTGAATGTGGATGTCATTCTTGATTTTTGTCAGCTGTCCCCCAAATCCAATTAAAAGCGTCTCAAAAAGTCAGTAAGCAGCGCTTGAGTTTAGGTCATTTTGTTAAACTGCTTTTTCTGACAGTCAAACAGTTATTCCTATATGAAAACGGTAAGTGTGTGAAGTGTCGGGGTCAAGCATTCAAGGCCATCATAGTACAATTAATCACTGTTACTAGTAAATACAGCAGAATCTTAATGCTAACTTTGGTCCTTTTTTTAAGAGTATACATGAATCATACTGACTAATTTGTATCCAAGATTGTTGGGTCAGTCATAAATATTAAGTGAAAGTGTTCCACTAGGTACCAGTATATTTTGCTTATAGTCACAAGAAAAGCCTACTCAGGCGATAATACGACCTCAGTTCATTAACTCATCTGTCCTGGAAATTCTTTTCTCCTCTCACTGTTGTTAACTTTACCCCCGTGTGAAACCTGGCTTCTAGATGAACACCACCTGACAGGGTAAGACGGCAAACCCATTCATCCTCCCCCATATTTCTCATTTGATCCTACAGCCTTGGGACTTCAAAGCCTATAGGCCGTAGAAATGTGGTTGTCTATGCACCATCCCAAACTAACAGCTACAAAGGATTTGAGTTACACCCCACAGATAATGCCTAACAAGACACGGTCAGATAGCTGTATGGATACTGCTAATTTCATGGAAATTCCTGTTTTTGGACAGTGATGGCAGCAGGCAGGAGGCCAGCTTCTCCTCTCTCTAAATTCAGTGTGAACTGGATCTAAACTGGCAGTGATTTGGAGGATTTTTTCTTTCTTGAATGAGCTGTCCAGTAGAGAGTCCCCAGCATTATTCATACAGTGCAACAATTAAATCATCAACAGGGGAAGGGGAAAAATATGTACATTATTCATATCAGTCCTCCAGGGGGACAAACAGTCAGAGCTAATGAGAGGCTGAAGCTTTGAAGTCATGGAGTCCTCGGTGAGGTGAATGGCATGAATTAAGTACAATCATCAGACACATTTTGCTCTATATGAATATCTTCTAGATGTCTAATTTTAGCTAATATTTTGTCTGTGTTCTAAGTTTTTATTAGGAAATTTGAATATAATTAAGTCCCTCTACCCCATTATCTACAAGGTCAGGCT
The DNA here is from genome assembly GCF_965226115.1 of Aulonocara stuartgranti. Classification (NCBI taxonomy): domain Eukaryota; kingdom Metazoa; phylum Chordata; class Actinopteri; order Cichliformes; family Cichlidae; genus Aulonocara; species Aulonocara stuartgranti. Next base: position 25,306,536 of record NC_138941.1, read on the forward strand.
CAGTTCCATTTCAGCACTCAGAAAGCTGTGGGAGAGGAAGTAAATTTAGTTGAAGGTTAATATTCTATGGGAATATATGTTTGCAAACAAGATGTACTTGTTGTCAAGTGGTGTGGAATGGATACATTGTATTTTCCACTGTTCAAATGTGAGAGAAGTGAGAAGGGTTTTTGGTGAGCAAGTGCTTTGCTAAATAGAGGAAGCAGTGCCAGCCAGACTTGACCCCTTTCCCTGGCACTGCTGTTGCCAGCCATCCTGCCCTGTGCCATGCTGATATGCTATCTGCCCAAACAGATGCCCGCTCTGGCCTCACAGCGCCACTCTCCGGTCCACCACTTTAGTTGTAGCTGCCTGCTGATGTTTTGTCCGCCCTAGCGCTCTGTTTCACCCTTGTCTCACCCTTGTCTCCTTGAAGAGGCACAGCGGAGAGATAACTAGACCAGTGCTGACCTTCCTGTTCAAGGGAAGCGATTTGCTGATGAAAGGTCTGCACGACAGTGGGGCCAGACATGACATAAAGACATCCAGCAAGAGCACACATGGTGTCTAAACGATCAGCTTACCGCCACAGTGAGCTTTCCAGGACCTTGGTGGAGTCAGCGTGGTAGTACTTGGTTAGGATAAGGATGACCTGCAAAAACACATGGTGGAGAGAGAGACATTTAGACAGTTATTTAGAGAACTTTTTAGTTAGTGAAATTAGAGCTAAGTTTTAGGTAGCTGCGATTAGACTTACAAGCAGCTGCCCAAAACCTCAACATGATGACAAGGCGAGGCTTTATCTGCACTACTTCAAGTCACTAAGGTGGACTTAGTGATTCTAGTTTTTTGTACTAGTAATGTTCGTCGTGACTAATAAACTAGCTGTTTAAAGGGGAAAAAATCTGATCTGAGCATAATCAAACAGATTAGGTTAAAGCTATTTGAAACTATTAATTACACTCATCTATAATCAATATAGATCACTTTCCACAAGCTATAACACTGCAAACAGCAACCACACCCCGTATCACATTAGTTAGCATTAGCTAGCAGTGTGGCCGACCTTAGCAGTGCTTTCACCTGCAGTCTTTGTTTCCTGAATGATAATGTCCATACCTTCATGCAGACTGTGGTTACACATGGTTTTGATTGCATGGTTATACGTGGGATTATTCTGACACCAGTGACATACATCATTTTTTTTACATCAAAGCAATGCAGAACCAGGCCTCTAATCGCATCAGTTTACTTTTCTTCACACTCATTTATAACTTGTCAGAGAGAGAGGGAGAGAGAGGCACAGTTGTATTTCAGGCTGCAGGTGGCAGGTTTGTGGCAAGTGGCATCACAATATCTTTGACCCAACGGGTAACTTCTACATGAACAAAATAAGAATAATGCATTTAATACACTAACAGGGTAACTAGGAATTTTAGCCTTTAGATTTGTGTGGTTAAATGGCAGTTATGAGACAATGATCATGTTATGGAGAAACGCAAAAGTAAAGCAATGAGTAAAGTGTAAAACAAATTGCTTTCTCCTGAGAGCAATTGAGGAATGTATTGCATTATTATTAAGAAACGTTTTCTGTGTAATTTGTGCAATACATTACCTACATTTTGAGTAATGATCCCAATACTGACCACAGCAAAGAGCGGAAATAATAGTAATGGATTGCATTTATATAGCACTTTTCGAGACCCTCAAAGTGCTTTACGATTCCACTATTCATTCACTCTCACACTGGTGGAGGCAGCTACAGTTGCAGCCACAGCTGCCCTGGGGCAGACTGACAGAAGCGAGGCTGCCATATCGCACCATCAGCCCATCTCCAGTAGGTGGTAGGTGAAGTGTCTTGCCCAAGGACACAATGACCAAGAGAGACAGAGCCGGGGATTGAACCGGCAACCTTCCGGTTACAAGATGAACTAACCAACCCTCTGAACCACCCTCGTCTGACCTTCAACATACAAATATTTAACCACACAGCATGCAATTCATTTGCATAAATGTAATTCAATTCAATTCTATTTATACAGCACCAAACCACAACAACAGTCACCTCAAGGCGACCTCACAATAATGCACCCCAACAATCACATTACTCCATATGAGCAAGCACTTTGGCGACAGTGGGAAGGAACTTCCTTTTAACAGGAAGAAACTTTTAGCAGAACCAGGCTCATGGAGGGGCAGCCATCTGCCACGACTGGTTGGGGTGAGAGAAGGAAGACGGGACAAAAGACATGCTGTGGAAGGGAGCGAGAGATTAATAACAAGTGTGATTCAATGCAGAGAGGTCTATTAACACAGAGTGAGTGAGAAAGGTAACTGGAAAAAAATACTCATGCGAATGCTCCAGCAGCCTACACCTATTGTACCTCAGGGTCACCTGAATCTAATGCCTTTGATATGCTGCTTAGTGGTGGTGACTTAGAGTAACTGAGAACCCGATGAGAATTGATAAGGAATCAAATCCATAAATGACATCAGTATTGGAACTGCTAAATTCGTAATAATTCCCATCCCAAATTATATCGTGTGTAATTTTCTCCCTTGTTTTTTGTCACTTTTGTATTGAGGCTCAAACACTCTTTGAGGGAATGTTTTTAATCCATACTTATATTTGAAAGCACCGCTGGTCAGTCAATACAACTGCATAAATGTGACGAATGAGTGGCCACTATTGAAACTAATCTCTCATATTCCTTATTTCAAGCATATGCAACCGCAGGGGAACTCCATCTGCACTGCTGCTGATTTTTATGCTGAGTTCTGCTTGAAGCTGCTTGGAGAAACTATTACCCTGAACAAATAATAGCATTGCTTGCCACTTTGCTTCCAAAGAGAGCAAATACAAAGCTTTTCTCCTCCCCTCCTTCGTGCACGTATGAATTAGCTTAAGCAGATTTTTGGGAGGGATGATTTGAAGATGAAATGTTTATTTTAAGTTAAATATAGATTTATTTTGGGCTTAGGGGACAGTTATACTATGGTTCTGATATTTCTCATAAAATAAAAAAAAAGATTAATATATATATAATATATATAATATAAATTAATATATTACTCATATGGCCAAGACATTTTGATCCAGGGCATAATCTGTGTGTGTCTGCACTGGATCAGAGATGCTTGTCTTTCATATTTTTTAGAACTCCTGTTCTTGACATCAAAGTCTACTGGGATTTGTGTTGCCATGGCAAGAGTACCAGTGGGTCAGGGATCACAGGAGGGCCTGGAGTTGTGATTGACAGGCTGGCTTACATTTCGAGGAGCAAGTGAAAATCCCAAGCGTGTCCTTAGGCAGAGGGGACTTGATTGGCCAAGGGGTCCAACCCACAGTCAGCTGCCAACAGCAATTCGTGAATGTGGCTGCTCTCAGAGAATCAAGCTGCAAACTGTACGACAGACTTTCCTGATACATCTTAATGTAGAAAGAAAGCACAGTCTGTATCACCATATTTTCTGTGGTGACCATACATAATTTTGGGTTTTATTTTCAGGTTGAAGGTCCTTGAATTTTTAAAAAACAATGACTGAAAAGACTGGGTGGCCTCTAAAAAATGAAGCAAGTACAGGAGGCAAGCGTCTGGTTGATTTCTTAGTCAGATAGGATGAAAGCAGTACTGTCTTGCTTGGCTGACTTAATAAGATGCTTGGCTGCAGGCCAACCATTTTATCAAATATATTTTCATCCCTGTCAGAACATTTAGCCTCATAAAATACCCTCTAGCATAAAGTAATGCCCAGAGCTTTCATAATGCCCTCTTGTGTCAGGAACCTCTAGCATTTAGGCTATGGTTAATAAAAAAGAAACACTGAAAATTTTAAAAGTCCTACCTCTGAGGCATGGCAGGTGTTTAACTGTGTCTTGAAAGACTTTTCGTTGGTTGGTTTAGCTGTGGAGCTCCACAGCTGGGGAGAAACAGAAGCTTTGACTGTTCTACACCAATTTCCACAATGCAGACTGCCATCAAAGCCTCTCAGTGGAATCTTGAGGTGCTTGGCTCAAAGCAACCCAAACTCACGAGTCTCAACCCCAGTGGGGCTTGGCTTCCAAAGATGTTGATGGATTCCAGAAAACTGGAACAGAGGACATCTCCTTGAGCTGCAGGCTGCTTCCTGGGACTGATAACAACCCTGGTAGCAGCTTCGGTGTCAACGCCCAAGCTGCTTTCTGACTTTCACAAAAACTTTCTTTCCTGATGAGGGATCAGCATCCATATCTGACTGAGCATTCGTGTGGCCCTCTGAGTCACACAGCATGTAGCAAGTGTTCTCCAATTGCTCGTTGGCCTACTGTGACTCAAGCGGTGTCTCTGGAAACAGGCTGTCCGCCTCTGCACAGCTGTCCTTGTCCTAATGAGACACTGGTGCAAAGCTTCACACTCTTACTATGCAGGCAGATAGTCCCTTGACACAAGGATTAGATCTATCGTGCAGTACACTTAGTACTTTTGCTCCCCAAGCCATTCTTGCTTTTTTTTTAATCATTCACGTTCAAGCCTCCGGCTCAAGCCTTTGTTTTTATTGTAATATTGATTAACTTTTTTATATTGTTCATTAGATTGCTGAGAATCAAGCTGAAAGCTCGGCCCAGAATCTAAGTTGTCATGGATACACATCCTAAGATGCAGCAGGCACGTTTGTGGGCACCATACAAAAAGGTACTTTTACCTCTGCTTTATTTTATATCGTCTCTTATCATGTCACTATCACTATATTGATTTGCAATACTGGAGATACAGCAGAACAGCTTAACAATACATAAAAGCACAGCGAATTGGTTTCGTGGTTCAGCCAAGCGTTGCAGCGTATTCTGTCAATACATGCAGAACAGACATCATCTCCCAGAGCTAAGTTGGAAAAGCAGATCCTCATGAAAATGCATACCTCTACAGCCTTTTGGATTCTTGCTCACACACAAAATACATTTTGCCTGCGGCTTCTGAGTAAGCCCTGTCTACATTATACATCTATAATTATAGCTTTCTAAGAGTGGTACACATCAATTCCATCCACTGTCATGTGCATGAAAAGGAGAAGTGAAAAGAAAAACATCTTAACATCAGACCTGTTAGTCTTAGGTTTTCATCATTCATCCACATGGCCGTGCCAACAAAATATTCCGTTTCTTGATCCCCCTGTAGTGTCAGTCCTCAAGGCCCACATTCTGTTCAATTGGAAAATGATTTTTCTTTGGGGATGAAGTGGACAGGGCAAGGATGTATTTGGCTATAAATCACTACTGGCAGGAGGCAGGGAGAGCGTTTATTTGGCAGTAGCGTAGCTAGCCACATTGACAAAACTGCAGAACAACACAGGAGCCAGATGCTTGTATTGCCTCTAGTGTATGGAGCAGTATGTTGACTATGACTACACTTGGCAGATACAGCGCATTGGACTAAAGGGCAAAATTGGCAAGGGCTAAGAATCCAACCAGAGCAGTATGAAAAAAAATCCTCGTCTTTTTAGAAAATACAGCACAATGCCTGCCAGTTGTAATTCTATTCAAATAAATCACAGAATCATTGTAAGAATCAACAAGTACTATAAAACACGTCAAGCTAAAATGAGCTGGGAGCCTATTTTCTTCATGAGTAATGACAGAAACGTGCCTCTGCATCCTCGACTTAATTCCATAATTAATTCCAAGGAAGTTTGGGGTGACCTCTGCAACCTACTGAAAGAAGCATTCCACTCTCGTAACCATTTTGTAATACCAGAACTACAGTGATCCACTACAGACAGTTTGTGTGGTTTTTTGTTTGTAAGCTAGCAGACAATGAGATAATAGCCTTTATTGGGAAAAAGTCAACAGGGTGGTCAAGACCCCGGGATGACTCCATGCAAAACAAGAGCTACAAGAGCCCCCATTGAGAGTCAAGCTCATAGCCGAGCTGACCGTGAACTCCAGCTTGACAGCTGCTGTTTGTCCATGCGACATTCCCATCACTATGTGACAGTAGAGTGTTATCAATCAGCTATTGAGGACAAAGTGGGAGAAAATGTTTAAGGCAAAAAAGGACTGAGGGGAAATAAAGAAAGACAGACTCTGGAGCTCAGGAGAAAGAATGCACTCATTCATTTTTAAAGTGAAAACAGTGAAATACAAGTGCTCCCTCTAAGTGTGCGACACCCCCCTCCCCACCTCATCCCTTCGGGGCGCTTCACATTTTCCAGAAACGGACCACACGCATAAACAATTCATCACAGTCTGGAATAAAAGGGAGGAACTCATATTTTAAAACACACCCCCCCCCCCCACACACACACACACACATGCATAATATGTTAACTTCACTTAAATTTCATTGAGGTTATTAGTAAAGTGGAGAATCAAACAGGATGACCTAATCATTATGACAGAGTTACAGGGACGTCTGAAGCAGGAAATTATAGTTGCACACTTTAGATTTTCCTAATTTTTGGATGATTCTGAATAACATTCAAGGCGAATGTTAGAGAGATGAAATGATTCCCCACTAGTCTTCCAAAGCATCTGGACCCAATGTTCAAGCACAGGTCAATCAGGACTGGACTAGCTCATTATAATACCCTGTCAAAGAAAACCCTAATCTTAGCCCAAATCCTAATCCCTAATTTATCCAATACAGGACATATGCCAGCTAGACTGTGACTTAATAAGCTTAGACTTGTATATTAACAAGAGATTAATTCTACTGTGGCAGTTGACACATAACATTGTCGTTCTGTGCTTCATCAGCACTAGCAAATAACATTGTAGCTTAACAACAATATCCTGGCATTTCCCAAACAAATTTGGGAAATAAATTCACAGACTCAGGCCTTTGTAGTCGACTGTCATCTAGCTAATCACTCAGATGTTCTGAGATGCACTTCTATATACTGGCAAAGTGTTGCCAGCCTCTCTGCCATAATAACAGAGACAAAGAATGTGAGTGTCCTTATAACTCTGGATAGTTCTATTACTCTGTTGGTAATTTCGGGGAAAATACCCTATAAGTGAAAGTCAGTTTGACAACCTACTTTTACACTCGGGTCAAAATTTAAGTAGGACATTTCATTGGCTTTACCATATCCTCTCCAACATGCTCTTCTATAGGATAAAGTGCTTCATTCATCCAAATACTTGCCCATTAGCCCCTTCCTTGATATTCAGCAGAACTAATAGGAGTGAGTGGGTACATCAGGCAGAAACTGTTTTTGACTTAGACCTCAGACACTTTTTATCTGAGGCCAGCCAGTGCCCCCCTCACTCGTTACCATTTTAAAAGTAGTCTGAGATTGCCTCCATCCATTAATCGGCTCAGGTGGAGGAGAAGAGGGGAGGGCAATTACATGGACCTTTGCTTCTGCTTTCCTTGTGCTCTGTCCACACAAAAGACTTTTGCTGATTTTACTCTAACAACTTGGCCCACTCAGGTGGAGTGGGAGCGCATCTGGAGGCCAGATGAACCGTGGGAGACAGTCGTGCAACTAATTTGATGTTGTTATTCTCGTCTCCTCTACATACGCTATGTGAAATGTTTTGAACGGTTAAAGAGGTTTGTGAAATTGTCTCTTATTCTTCAACTCCTTTATAATTATTGGTCATGTTTCAGAAATCACAATAATGGACCACCTCTACTATTAAAATGTGAAAAAGGCATTTTAAGAAAAGCATCTACTGAAGCAGAGAAGAAAACTTTACAGAGAGCTCCAGTTTAACAGAAATATTCTGGACACTGCAAAATGAAAAGGGCATGGCATTTACTTTGTCACTTGATTTTAGTTGTGGACTTATACAGATGCATTTGCTAATACAGGAAGCAGCTGCAGTACTTTTGTTTTTTTTTTAATTCACCATCTATAGAGTTTCAAAATGCACTCAAAGTGACACTTCTAAAAAACCTACTAGTTTCTCTCAGTTTTCTTTTCTTTCAGAGACCACGTTTCCTGAATCTTACTACCAACGATTAGGGTTTTGTCTCTGTAAAATAATAGCAAATTCAGTCAAACTTGTCCTTGATTTGCTTCATGTTGGATCTGAGAGTCATTTGTATATATCTTTTGGAATCAAAATCTTTTCATCACTTTACTTTCTCTTTCTACCTGTCCACCCATCATTTGGCATTTTCTTCTCTTTGATGTCTATTTTTTGTGGTTTCCATCTGTGTACTGGCCTTTTTGATCTCTAGTCTTGCTTAAGTCTCTGCAGTTTTCTTCTTCTTTTTAAGCCTCCTCCTCTTCCCTATTTGAACAATTGCTATAATTGGGCGCTGATCAAATTGGCAGCCTGTTATCCAAGGAAGAGACTGGAACAGTTTAGGGTTGGCGATGTTCACACAAATGCACGTGCGCATCCTGCCCCAATTCTCTTAAATTATGGGGTGTACGCACAATAGTGGCTATCTTTGGTAACACATATTACTGTAATTCCACTGCAATCTCAAGAGGGTATCATCAAGACACATTTTAAAAATATATTCCCAAACAACAATTATTTGTCCATTCAAATAAATATTTCTGCACATGGAATTGTGAAAATAATGTTGCCAGTTAAGAACCTAAAAGACTTACTGACTGTGCTATCCCACAACTAATTGGAGCTAACAGCACAGAGTGAGCCCAGTTCCTTAGATGTGTGATAATCCACTGTTGGGAGCCCAAGGCCTTTGGGACTGAGACAGAAAGTAGCGGGGGTGGGAGAAGAAACGATAAGAGAAGTATAGGATATAGTGGGTGAAGGGAAGATAAAAGAAAATGGCACAAAACCAAAAGACAAAGAAAAGAGCTGAAAAGGGAAAACTGTTGAGAATGGGTAAGTAGGAAAAAGGGCATCACATGAAGCAAGAAAAGACAAGGTTTAGAGTCAGAGAACAACAAGATGGAGAGAAAGGGAACAGACTCACAATGGGTAGCACAGGGAAAAAAGGCTAAAGGGGCATTAGACATAAAATAGGACACTGTCATTGGTTGTCTGAGGGCTCTAATGGTGACAGTAAGTGATGAAGCTGAGGGACTGAGATGAGCTTTCTGGCCCTAAAATCTGTTCAACAATTTGAGCAAGTTACTGGGGACGATGTGATTGGGACCAAGAACCTAGCTTAACTTGTCTCTAGGTAGTCAGCCCCTGTCCTGAAAGGTAAAACCAACTGGCCTCATCTAGCTGTGTACTGTCAATCTCTAAGGCAAGCAAAGAAACAAGAAGCTGGACATGTTCTCAGGCTTTTACTAACTACTAAGGATGGGAATAGAGAACCGGTTCTTGTAGAAAATTCCTAAATTCCCAGTAGTTCAACTCCTTGGAACCGTTAGTCTGCTCGCCCATTGCTTCCACCACAGCTGATTTCAGTTTGGGTGCAGGAAAATGAAAATAGTGGCACAGTCGGTAGCATAGATATGGATTACTTTCATTTTTTTTTACTGTACAAAAGGATGAGATGAAGTGCAGCACAGACTCATGGACAGAAACAACTGCTTTATGCTGCTAATACTATTTAGGTATTAGGTTTTTTTTTTTTTTTATCAATTCCCATCCTTACTAACTACCAAATAAGTATTAACACCTTTTATGTCTTCTGTTTTCTCTAATCTGATCCAGCATGGAAAAGGTCCTTTCTTTATTTCTGTATTTAGATTCAGACTGCAGCGTCACAAGTAGGTGTTTGTGTACAATAGCATCATGCTCTTTCGGTATCCTTTGAGTAAATGTCCAGCAGCTGCGCAGTGCAAGAGAGTTTGAAAGTTGTGCTGCTAAAATATCCCATCTGATTCCAGTGCCTGCAATATTACACAACGGTCAAACATAGCCTTTAAAATATGGTTTCTGAAACATGATTACAGCTTTTCTATGCCAGGCAGTTTGTCAAACTCATATGGCAAAGACTTTAATATTATTCACCTATTTAGCTCTATCAACTGAAAATAGTATCACTCTGGTCACATGGTGTTTGCCCATTGTTCTGATTGGTACTGTAAATAAGTACATTAGAGTGTGTTTGAATGTATATGATAGGAACATAGATGCAATCTAACATAAATAAATAACTGATTTATAGCAGGACTAGATTGGGATTTTATTTCTTGGATTTGTTATTGCAAGCAAATTCTTCCAAATATTTTTCAATTTTTCTTTTTATTTTGTAAACGAACAACATTAATTATAGAACATTTAGAAATCAATACAGAAGAAGACAGAGTTTTGCAAAATCTGCTCAAACTGCTAAAATACAAAAGCACTTAACAGCTACAAGTAGGAGAAATTAATTGTGTTTTTTTTCCCTGTTTGTTCTCCAGACTTCACTTTGTTCCCTTCTGCAGCTGTTACATGCCCACAATTGCAGCTTCTTCTTGCCAAACTGCATTTTATTAGGGTTTGAATCAGACTTTTCAGAACCAAAAGAGCAAATGATGTAGCAAACACAGTTTTATCCCACAATATTGGTGTGAAGCGAGCATTGTTCAGATAGATAGCCAGATAGGGCACAAAATGAGAAATCCATTTTCTATTAGCAGCTTCTACATTATAATAAGTGTTCTGCTGCAAACACTGGAAGCCTCAGAAATCCATATAAAATAAATGAATAACAATGTGTCTGACTAACACGAAGTGGACCAAATAATCACAAACTTGGGGTAAAGTTTTCCTTTAATATTGACAGTACATTACCATCATATTCACCTGACATGCAAGTACCTTTGAATATAGAAATAGCGATGATCTGTGATTTTTCTCTTTCGTGGAGAGTATTGCAGAAAGAGAAACTGGTGGTGTTCCATCTGAAAGAAGGACCAGTATGTTTGTGATGTTTCCTTATGAAGCCTTGAGTTGAGAGTTTTCTTGGTATGAGTGGGAATAATCTAGTGGTTAATGACTTCCCATTGGTATTAATGTCCATGGGTGTTGTTTAAACATTAATACAACCAGTTCCTGTCCTGTAACTATACAGTTTAAGGAAAGTCACATCTCCAAAACCAGAACTTAATAATTAATAAAGTCACTGGGTAAAATGCTCAAAATCTTGTTTAATCATAGCAACATTTTCTGAGTTTATTTAATGTAAACTAAGGTTGTATTTAATTTAAATTAAACTAGCGCTCTTTTAATAAAAAACAGCGAACAATAAAACACATAATACATAAAAATAAAAAATTAAAACAGCCCTAAATTAAAAAACAAGATAAAACAGCATAGAATCGACTAAAACAACTAAAATAAGACTAAAACTAAAACCAACATCTCACAAGGTGTCAAAGGCCACAGTGAAACAGTCAGAGAAGAGATCGTTCCACAGTTTCTCCTCTATGTTTATGCTCAGTCCTGGGTACATTCAGGAACAGCTGATTAGCAGACCTGAGAGAGCAGGTAGGCGGCTCAGAGAGATAAGATGGGGCTAGGCCATGGAGGGCTTTAAAAGCAAATAAAAGAATTTTAAAATGAATCTTAAAAGGAATGGGCAGCCAGTGAAGTGAAGCTAAAATAGGGGAAATGTGCACAAACTTTCGAGTGCCAGTTAAAAGACGAGCTGCAGCATTTTGTACTCTCTGTAGATGAGCAATGTATGAAGCACTGACCCCTGCATAAAGTTACTTTATGGCAATCCAGCCGAGTGCTAACCTTAAGCTAACCTTACTTTCTGAGAGAATGACATTGCTAATGTTATCTTATCAAATGTTACTGCGCACAAAAATAAATACTCTTTAAAAACATTGAGAAACACTTAACATATCAAGATCTTTTATACTAAAATGTTTTTACTGATGTACATAATGTAATTTGGTCAACAAAATGTAACAAAAAAATTATCATTTTTTGAGGGATGGATTCAAAAGCACAGCTTTTGGGGCCGTATATTTTAATACTTAACATTTCAGCCTATATTTGTGTGCGGCTGTGTGTTCTTTGTGTCTACCCTGGCTACCTTTGCTGTCATGGTGGGATCAACAGAGGCTCCCGTCCTGGCTCGGGCTTCTTCCCTTTCAGCTGATACAGCTGCTTGGCACAGCTGAACAGATGTCACTTCAGTATTATCATAATCCCCATCCCTCTCTCTCGTCCCATTCTGCCACGTTCTTCGTGTTGCTTTTTGGCAGTTGTTTTTGCTGTGTCATACACACCCATTACCAGCTCTTTTGTTCCACTCCTTTGCTTCGCTTTATACAAGTAAGCACATCTTGTATCCAACACTGAAGTCATCAGCCTAAAACCCCCGATCATTAACAAATTAAGCTATTAACGATTGACTGTTGCCTGAGATTGTTTTTTTAATGACAGTTAAAGTTGATCTGGGTTAGCGGTGCATTGTGGAACTCGTATTGAATGCAACATTAAACACAGTGGAAATACTTTCAGGGCCTAATTCGAGCAAATGTATTCTTGGAGCTACTCTAATTACATGAAGGAGATACATTATTAATCCATGTACATTATTATACGTAGTGTTTTCCCTGTTCCCAGCTACTGGGGTTCAAGCACAGTTTATCCTGAATAATTTGCGTAAACCTTCATGTGAAAATGAGCTTACAGAAATGGCAGCAATTTGTAACTTGGATGTTATTAAGCATGTTTACAGTTCTGCTGATTCTTGAGGAGGCTGCAGGCCTTTACTGCAACATTTTTCCACCTTGTCATTAGGTACCGTTAATGTTATTTCATAGGCCAGTGTTTACTCCCCTGGAAATGAACAGGGTTATTACCGTACCACCAGTCAAACCCAGAGGGATATATTATGGAAATTACAAAACTGAATAGAAATAGCTTATCAACATAAACAGTTGGCTGAGAAAAAGCACAGTTTAAAAAGAAGCAAATCTTGCCTGAACTGAAAAATAATCAGAGTTAACTGTAAACGTCTAAACCCAGACTTTCTCCAGACTGGTCACAAGGCTTTTGCCAAGCATTTGATGCAAGTCACCCAAATCAATATGGGAGTATGCTATTTACATTTAGCATGCATTACTAGAGATAGAACAGAAGCAAAGATATCAGTGAAGCTATAGATGTAACACAGGGGTTATATTTCACTATTATTACAATATTGATACAAGTAGCAACCATATCCGATCGTTCAGTCTGACATCACTAGCCGTGTCTGGGCCTAAACTCCGCTGCAGGTCCATATATCAAATGATCACTGTGGCATTACTGAGAGTTAAAACACTGTCTTAAGTCTTTCATCTTTAATAAAATGATCAGCGTTCTGCTCTACCAGGTGTAACAACTGAGTTTAACATCCAGGCATCCATGAAAAGGGAATTTATGACATTTAACGGAGTTAGAAGTTAGCAGGGAGTTAGCTCGCTAGCTTCCATCTAAATACAATATAGCATGTCCTGACTGCGGGGTTTTGGAAACAAATTAAAACATACAGCTTTCTTATTACTTCCAACATAAATGAAGACAGAAAACTAAACAGCAGTGACGTTTGTAGGGTTACTGAAGTTTGGCTAGCTGGTATATAATGATGTGCTACGTGACCGCTAGCGACACAGCTATGTTAGCATAATATAAACAAGCTAACTTTTTTTCCACTCGATAAAAGTTAACGTGAGTGTTCTCGGTGGTCAGGAACAAATGTAATCGCATGTCAGGATGCTGTAAAAGGACCAAACTTCAGCCAGGAGAACAACTGAGATAATCCATCCACAATACGAGGTTAGTCATTCATATACTGCTGCATGGGTTGGGCTGTAGTTACATCCTAAGGTTTTAAAAACTGAGCTTAAATAAATGATTAGATTAAACATGTTAACAACACAAAAGCCATATTAAATGCAGACTACTTTAGACCCGGAAGTAGGATTCGTCACGTCATCACTTAATAATCGGATTGTCACATTTAAAATGCAATTTTTTTCACTACATTCCATACGTGTGTAGTCTTAACTATCTGACAGGAAATGATTCCACACAGACTGGACTACATGCGACATCTATGGAATATAATTCAACTGTAACTTGGCTCTTGACAACAATTTTAGTGAAAAATTCTAATAATGTTCAGATTAACAGACATTCAGGTGTGATGGTATTTACTTATTGATTCAAATAAGTTTACAAGTCTACAGCTTGTTTGCTTGTTAAAATCAGCAAGCAAGATTAGAAATGTTCACACCAGTGACTGTATAATCCCGCTGTATAGAAATGAAGCCAAATTTTCCCACTTGTGGGGGCTGCAGTCTTGCATTTTTGGAGCCAGAGTGTGTGCAGAAGTGAATTGGGGTGGAGTTGCTGCTTTGAGCTCCCGCCTACAAGCCTCCCTGCACTTTTTATGTAGTCCAACTGCTCCAGTTTTAATAATCTCTGCTGATGGTTTTAATCGTTAAATTAAGCTAAACACAACTGCACTGCTATATTTAAAAAAGAAAGGCAGCATTGTCTACAGTTATTGGTCCACGCATTTTACTCTCATGGTTGTATCAACAATATTTTCTGCTGAGGAGATGTCAGCCACTAAGAAGCCATACTTCACATTGTGAAGGAGCAGCTGCAAACCAAGTACAGCTCCACAACACTGGTAGCAAATCCCTATGAGAAGAGTGATGCTGGTGCAACAACTCACTTTTAGTTCAGCTAAAGCTGCCACTCCAAGGCAAAGCTTGCTGTTTGCTGTGTGGTGGAAAATGTGCTACCAGTATAAACGCACTATACAATAAGGTAACGCCAATATTCGAAGAGGTAAATGTGCAGTAGGTACCAGATCATCTAAAAATATATATATCTGTTATTTCTAGACTGATTATTCAAATTTTCTCCCTGAAAAGATTTCAGTTGATCCAAAATCCCAAAGGGAAGACAGGAACTAGGAAGAGAGATCATATTTCTCCCATATTAGCTTCTCTTCCTTATCCCCGTTAAGTGCCAAATGTTAAGGTCCCATCTTGAAGGCCTATTTTACCATACTACCTCAGAAGTATGATCCTTTCAAAAGCAGAATGAGTGCTTCTCTTGTGTAATCAGTTCCCATTTGGTTTCAGGAGATAGACACCCCCTCTACTTGTAAGATTAAGCTTTGAAGTTTGCCTAGCTGTATAGTTAGGAATGGATCAGTTTAGTCTGTTACTAGATATAGGATAGTAGGAGATTTCTCATTATGCACACCTTCAAACACCCTTGTGTGCAAATGCCGCGATACTATACTGAGTTTCAAGTCTCTATGCTCCTTTTCCTGTCATCTCTTTCCCCCTGAACCCCCAACAAATAACTGCCCATCAGTGAGCCCTGTTTCACCTGAGATCTCTCATTAGAGAGATCCATGATTCTGAACTGGATAAACCATTAAGAAAATGAATGTCATGGATGTATCACAAGGCCATTTCTGCTCATAAGAAGTGCTTTCTTCTAGAATTTCTAATTGGATTTATTAATGTTAAGCAGTGGATTATACTATTGGCACCAAGGATGAATTTCAGTAATGGAGGATTTTGTCCAGATTTGACTGAATTATGAGATGAAGACAGTAAACATGGATCCCTGCCACATCTGGTACTAGCTGTACCAGCATGTGAGTGTAGTAACAGCAGTAACACTGGAAGTTTAAATAGTGTTTATGGCAGTGCAAATACAGCTATTCCTACTTGCTGCTTTTACACAATTTGAAATCCTTTTAATTTATGTGAATTTTTTTTTTTTGCATAGAATTGAAGTAATTGATTATTGGCATAAATAATGGATGCCAGATTCCCAAAACATTTGCCTTTACCTTAAAAAAGACCTGTTTTATTTTGGCACCAGAACAGGAAGCAAGCAGTAATATTTAAACAAGGAAACAGAACTAAACTAAACATAGCGGCATGACAGAAGGAGAAAACAGGAACGCTGAGCAAATGTATTATATGAGACTGAAAACATATTAACAATAACCACACTAAGAATCAAATAGAAGATATTTAATAATAAACAGAACTTGAAAAGGTAAAGACATAAACGCTGGGTCAAAGGCCCGGGGCCATGACAAGGGCTATGTAAATATAGTAGGACTAACACGCTTTGTGCAACCAAACAGCACATTAACATGGCTAATTGAGTTTGGTGCTTTTGGCCACAGAGCTTCATTACTCTTCAGCTGAAGCAAGACATGACGTCTCAACACTGATCTCAGTGAGATCATCCAGTCTTTCTCTCTCTGTGTCTCCCTCTCTGTAGCTCCATCATCACCGATGGCAGGGACATTAATTAGGTTTAGCTGGGGTTAAAACAGTACAATAATGAATTATTTCTTCCATTCTGCTGACCTGTATCTCTACCTTACAGATGCTTCTTAACTTGATTTCATTTAAAAGGCTGCCGTCTTTTTTTAAATTTCACTTTTTATTATGTAAAGATTTGAGGGTAGGTTTGACACAACCATGAAAGTGCTTGCTTTGGAAAAAATGCTGTGGCTTGGTTTTTAGTAAGAGACAGAACAGAGGAACAGAGGTCTTTTAAAATCAGGAAAAAGTTTGTGGATTTGTGAGCCCTCTAGTCACATGGAAGAGCAGTCTGGGACTTTCACAGGGCATTACATACAGTTTACAACAACAACAGTAAAGTAAAATTGAGGGAATAGGTAATGTGGTGACAGCTACTGCCATTAGCTATTATGGAAACAAACACACTCATTATCAGCAAAAAAAATCAGTAGTGGCTACATATTGTGTACCAAGACAAAAATGAAAGGGATGTCTGAATATGTCACCAGCTTTATTTTCCACACGCATTATGAATTACACTCACAATCTGAAATAGCAGAAGGCACCCTGTATTCTTACAGTCTTCTTGGAATAAGAAAAACACCCACAAAAAACACCTGCGAGGTTTTCTCTCTGTAGCCTCACTCACTCTTTTGCATTTAGGATGCTTCTCCATCCTTAAAAGAGTCTTAAAAGAGGTCATGTTTAGTCACAACCGCGCACCCTGGCTGCTGTCACATGCCATCACATGGCCATGTCACACACACATTCCATTCATCCTTTCCAGTCCCCTTCATCTCCATCTCCCCAAGGGGAAGACCCAGAGTTCTGGTCCTACTTCAATGTCCTGTCACACTTCATTTAGCCTCAAAGGAGAAGGAGGACTGGAGTGTGATGTGGGTGCAGCTTCTAATATATACATTACAGCAGCACACAAGTGTAGTAGTACACGTACTTTGTGCACCAGTATACGCAAACAAAGTCCGAAGCGCTTTCTGCTACTGTAAGCGCTTTACTAAACCGTTCAGACAGCTGAAATTCACTCACATGCTTCAGGTTTTCCGTGCTCTTCTGTTACTTACTGCCCTTTCTCATTGTTCAATCTTTTTCTTTTTCCAATTCAGGCCATGGCCACCCAGCTATAGAATGAGGTCAGAGCAAGTGTTAAAGTCTAAACAAGTAGAAACACCCTTGCTGCTTCACCCATTGAGGGGTGCAAATGTACTCTGACACATGGCTGAGCCATGCTGTCTGTCAAACCTCTGAAAGAGTTTTGAGGCCTTGCAAATCTTTGTTCACAGGCCAAGTCTGTGAAGTAAGCAAGAAAATCATTAGGAAAACCATATGAGATGTGTTGTAAACCAAGTCTTGGCCAAGGGCTGATACAAGCCACTGAAGCCACTGAATACTTTCCAGGTTATACTGTACACTATACAGTTGCCCACTGTTCAGCACACCCAAGGTGGCACTGCATCCCTGCCAACAAAAACCTGGACTCTCCTCTGGATGCCAAGTTTAAATGAAAACATTTTAGAAGGAATCTTTGTTGTGCTTAAAGCATGGAAATGTGGCTATGGAATCACCAGCATCACTGCTCATTCTGCA
Source organism: Aulonocara stuartgranti (assembly GCF_965226115.1). NCBI lineage: Eukaryota > Metazoa > Chordata > Actinopteri > Cichliformes > Cichlidae > Aulonocara > Aulonocara stuartgranti. The sequence goes on from NC_138941.1 coordinate 25,324,263, forward strand.
GCTTTTGTTTCTTAGGTTGTTTAGTGTGTTCTTGTTAATGAGAACAGATGTGATGAAGCAGATGTGGGAGCCCATTTTCATCCCCAGGGTATCAAAAACTGCTGTTTTGTCAGCGCTGCTGGCATCTAGCATTGCTTTGATATTGCTGTGTCAATATTGGAAATAACTAATTCACCCCTGAGTTTTCACACATAGAAGTTGCGTAAAGACCCATTACGGCAATGATTTGAAAACCTCATAAACACATATTTTATTCACAGTACAATACAGAAAACATATTAGATTATTAAACTGAGAAAATTACCACTTTCAGAAAAATATTAGTTCATTTTGAATTTGATGACAGCAACACAGACAGATGGATGTTTACCATTGTGTAGAATCTCTTTTTCTTTTAAGAGAAGAAATTTAAAGGCCAGTCACTTTCTTTCCAAGCTCCGTAGATTACTGGATGACTAAGAACCTGCACAGACATAAAGGGTATTTTGTTCATATTCGTGCATGAGTCATCCAAAGAATGAGAATGGATGTCCAAATAATGTATTGGGTGGATACACACAAAAGGTGATTTCACCCAGAAAAACACTGCTTTCACGACTTGAACTAGTTGAAGAGAGTGCACAGGCCAAAGAAGTTGCGAGAACTGTCCAACTTTATATAAGCATTTCACAGAGGCTGCTCTAGCTCTGGATCCTATGGAAGAGAATTAGTAAAAAAAAGTGGACACGTCTTTATTTTCTTTTCCAAAATTCTGACTTTAATGTCATAATTCTGAGAAAAAAGTCAGAATTCTGAGATTAAAGTCACAATTCTGAGATTAAAGTCAGAATTCTGAGAAAAACAAAGTTTGAAAAAAACAAAGTCAGTGGAATTTTTTTTTTCGGCGGCCCTAATCCTCTTCCGTAAGGTCAATGATGAGAATGCAACATCTATCCCAAATTTTCACATTTAAAAGACAAATCCAGTTTGGTGATTCCAAAATAAAGTCTTTCTATCCTGGCTGGGAAGCTGGAAAAAATAAGTATACAGTATGCAAACTGTGTGCAAATTGTGTCCAAACACAATCTCCAACAAACAGCAAGCCACAAGTGAAATGGCTCAGCTGCCTTAGTTTTCAGATAAGAGGAAAATCTCCCTGAAGAACTGAATGATTACCTGAAGCAAGCCAGTGAAAAGCAGGTAAAAGAAATTGGCAAAACAAACAGTATTTCCAAAGATTTTGAGTCCGCCCCCAAAATAAGTGTTAAAGAACACTCAACAGTTTGCTAAAGCCTTCATCCATGTTTCTATCCAAACACAAGTACAAAGAAGATAAAATGTCTCTTTAAGACAAATAATTTATTTGAATCTAACAGGCTTGCGTAGTCAGATAATTTAATTCATACCAAAAACACTCAATCGCTCAATTGTAATGCTGTTACCGTAAAATTTTTGCAGAGCAGAGTACACTCAACTCCTTGCCAATCATCTGTGAATGCTTAGTCTAGCCAGAGCTAAGATAGCAATATCAAGGCCACTGAAAAATAAAATGGAATGCAGCACAGGCAAGCACTCACACTCTCACACATACCAACAACTCAGTCCAACTGCATTCTACACATGTCATGTTGCTCTCACTGGTTCCTGCACACAAACCACATGGCTGCATGACATTACGACAACTTCAAACCCCACACGAGCCGAGAGGTGAACACCAGATGCTCGTGCTCTTTCACTGGTGTGGGAAATGTCAGCTGTGCAGATGGTGGAAGGTTTTTTATTTCTTGGGGTCCGGTTGTGACCTGTCCCCGTGGTGCGGTGCACAACATCTCATCCATAAACATAGCGGTAGGCGGTGGGTGTTGTGTTCAGCCTGCCAGACTGCAGATGAGATGCCAAGCTACTGTACAGTGCTTTTTATTATTCATCTCAGGAAGCACTCTTTGTTTTGAAGCCACACAGATGAAGAAAATAATAAAAAGTGGAAAATGAATCCATCCCTACAAAAAAAAAAAATGCCCTTCATTTAACAGCACATCATGTAAATGCATTCTTTATTGCACAAAATCTTTTTCCCCCATTCTTGATTAGTTTCACTTTTGTCTGTTCTTGGGAAAAAAAAACACCTGGAGTGGAAATATTCAAGGACGTCTCCCAGCACACATTTTCTCTCCTGTTTTTAGCTGCTCTTTGTTCTCACACAGGCTAGGAGATGTCACTGTGTGCATGCATTCAGTCGTCAGGACCAGCATGATGATTTAAACAAATTTAATGTAATAGAAGTTGTTGTGGTTAATAAAAAGGTGACTAAATTAAAAGGTCTGGGAGTATTATTTAGTCAACTAAACAAAGGAACACATAGAAAAAGCCTCCAACATTAATCACTGTGTGACTGTATCTATATTTCTTATGCTGCATTATACCTGCATGATAAGAATGACTGCCTGTCTTTGTGATAAATGACTGAATAATCACCCCGACTGAATCACAATCTACCCGAACACTGAAATTCCTTCTGCTATTGTCTTCTATTTAAACTCTAATTTTCTAATTTGACATTAGGCCTAAACGGTCTGAGCAGCACTACTTGCTGATATTGACGAAGGAACGTAATGAACAAACTAACAGCATAATAAAATAACAAAGCTGAGCTAAATAAAAACACTGAAAAGTAATGCAAGCAGATCAGAGAATAATGATGTAGTGGTGTTTTTAAAAAATAGAGTTCTTCCGTTAAGCATCACAAAACGGATAAGTGGAAAAACTATTATATAAAAGATTTTTAAAAAAGTTACTGTAATTCCAGAGTATTTTTTTTTTATAATAAAGCATGATTGTGGCCGGCCAGTGAAAAGGTTTCTCATTAAAGGGCTATGAAGGAATGTATTTATATAGTATTATAGAGTAATATCTATATTAAGCTCTGACTCTCTCTCCCATAGTTTGCCTTTTGTTCTCTCTGTCTCTCCTCTCTTCCCTTTCCCCTCACCCCTAACTGGGCTTGGCAGATGGATGCCCATTCCAGAGCCTGGTTATGCAGGAAGATGTCTGATAGTTGGGAATTATAGAATAGAAAAGAATAGAATAGCTCTTTATTGTCATTGTTACAAAAACAATGAAAGGCAGTTTGGCATCTCTCCACGTGTGTCAAGTACACGATAGCGTAAGTATTTACACAATAACACAGACAAATTCACATTTACACAAGAAAGAGATGTACAAGTTATACATACACCTGCATACATACAGATACACCCATGCATACATACACGCACATACATACATATATGCACGCGTACATACGTACACACACATATTTTCACATGCACGCTTACATATATATACACACACATACATGCCACTGACGAGCAGGTGCATTGTGAGGTGCAGTGTGATCAGTGGTATTGCACATTGAGGGTGCGGTGCTGTTGCAACTATAATAAATAGTGGTATAATAAATACAGTTTAAAGAGGTAGGAATGTTGGTTGCATTAAAATATACGTAGAAATACAGTTTATAAATAAGGTGTAATGTCCATGGGTGTTGGCAGTGCAGTTATCCTCCAATCAGGGTGGAGCTAGGGCATGTTTGACAGCCTGTGGGTAAAAACTTCTATGGAGTCTGTTTGTCTTTGTCCTGGTGGACCTGTAGCGTTTACCTGAGGGAAGGGGGGGAAAAGTGAGTGTCCAGGGTGTGAGGGGTCTTTGATGATGATGTTGGTCTTCTGCTAAGGTCTGCCAGTATAAATGTCTCTGAGGGGGGTTAGTGAGGTGCCAATTGCCTGCTCTGCTGCAGTTTCCTCTTGTCCTCCGCGGTGCAGCAGTTGAACCTGAGTGTGCAGCAGTAAGTCAGAAGGCTTTCGATGGTGGAGCGGTAGAAGTTCACTAGCAGTCTCTGGGGTAACTGGACCTGACGCAGTTTCCTGAGAAAGTACAGCCTTTGTTATGCTTTCCCTACCTGTTGTGGACCAGGTAAGGTCGGCCGAGATGTGGATTCCGAGAAACTTAAAGCTTTCCCTTTCTACCTCCTCCCCACCAATGTAGAGGGTAGAGTGTTCAGATCGCTTTGTTCTTCTGAAGTCGATTAGCATCTCCTTGGTCTTCGCAGTTCAGATGCAGGTTGTTGTTTTCACACCATTGCTTCAGATGCTGAACCTCCTCTCTGTAGGCTGATTCATTATTGTTCTCGATCAGTCCTATGATGGTGGTGTCATCAGCAAATTTTATAATGGTGTTATTGGTGTGGATTGGACAACAGTCATGGGTGAAAAGTGAGTATAAGAGGGGACTGAGGACACACCCCTGTGGGACACCTACATTCAGAATGAGGATAGAGGTGTGCACTCCCATTCTGACGTTCTGGGGTCTGTTGCTCAGGAAGTCCAACATCCAGCTGCACAGTGAGCTGCTGAGTCCTAAGTTGCTTAGTTTATTAATCAGTTTGTGGGGTTGAACTGTATTGAAAGATCTGTATTTCTAATATTGTAGGGTATAAAACACTTAGAGCACTTTGTTGTGAACTGGTGCTATATAAATTAAAAAGAAATCAAGTGAATTGAATTTAGTTTAATTAAACTGATTGGATGATGAAGTGAAGTGATATGTTGCAAGAAAATATCCTTACAAGCTGCATTCACCCAATCCAACACACATTCATACAGTAATTTATTCTGTAGCTTTAAATGCATTTTGCCTATCACTCTCACAAGAATGAATGCGCTGGGGCAATATTGAGTACTTTGTCTTGACCAAAGACAGTTTGATGTGCGGACTAGAAGCTGGTGGATTGAATGGCTGCAGCATTTCACTTTGTCAATGTAAATGAAGCGAAACTGAATCCCAGCTCTGTGCGCTGGAATGACAATAAAACAAACCGGACCAGGCCGAATCACACTGTCCCCTGGGCAACAACATGTGGCGTGTCAAGAGAGGGCTAGTTTACTTCAGTGGGGTTTAGTTAAGGTATGTGTTCCAAACCTGTGGAGTGGCAGTGAGCTTATTTTGTTGCCTTTTTCATAGCATAGAAGACCAAAAGACATGGTGGTGGTTTATTTAAGGACTGTATTTGAATACAACTACAATGTGAGGAGTGAAGGAGCTACAGCAGAATATTTATTAGTGACTTTGGAAAAGATGACTTTATAAAAAGCTGTGGTGGGATAAATTCATGACAGGCTCAAAAGGCTGTTATTAATGATGTTGCTGCTTCAGTAAAAAATGTTTTATTAGACGGCAATTTGTATTAGACTGACAACTATTGATTATCATCACACATTACAAGGTCAAACTTCTTGGGATTTACATAAGCTCTGAATTTACATTGATATCTGGAGTATATTCATGAGTTATTGTGGAAAAGTTTGAAGGAAACTAAAGAAGGAAGTCAAGCAAATCTTTTGATTTGGGATGGAATTGTTATGTGGGTTGCTATTTCATTAACACTGACCTAGACCTAGAATGCAAATCTTTTTAGCAAAACTGCCTCTGCCTTAATAATAGTCACATTTCAAAGGTATTGCAGAGCCTTTTTTTTGACCGGATAGTTGAGAAGATGGGAAAGCTGGGAGAGAGTATAATGACACGCAGGAAATGGCCCAGGCTTCTTCGGTAGCATTATAGAAAATTGGAGGCCTGCTCAACCAAGTGAGCTATCCGAGCGAACATACCCATGCAAGACCACAGTGGGTAGCGGTGGAAGAAGATAAAATGAACTGAACTGTGTTACACTGTGGAGCACAGCTGGGACCTGAGTAGGGCAGCCCACACATAGAGTGTGGACATGCTGTGGGCATACTGCAGCCCACAAATGGGCCCCACGTTCTAGGGGTTAGTGTTCGGATGCCACTCTGTGACTTTGGCGAGGAAGGAACGACTAGCAGGTCCAGCGGGCCTGTGGTGTAGAGGTTAGCCCGACAACTCGGAGGCCAGTCAGTTAAATAGAACAACATTTGGCGTTAACAGAACAAGCCAGGTCTCCACGGCTCTACCCTATTCCTACATACATGCCGGGGACAGGTAGTCACCAGCGCCAGCCTGTTACAATGGTAAGGCTGTAATGGCTGCCGCTGCACGCACACTTGGAGACTCTCCAACTACTACAATAATAGGATGACACCCCTTACACCCCTTAGCGGGGTTGTTACAAGCCGTGCAGCCGATCTGTGCTTAGCATGGACAGCCCACAGTCAGCTCACTCTATGGGTTACAACATTTCAGTACCAGGGCCCACATGCCTAAGAATTATATTTGATACTGGTACTCCCTCTTCTAATTTTTAATTCAATAAAATAAGAAAATCCAAATGTAAGGCATTGAAAAAACATGTTTTAGTGTCAGTGTTAAAAGTATTGTCGTATCAATAACCCAACCAAGAGTGCAGTGCAATACCACAAAAAGCAGTTTTAAAAAGCTGTTGGAAAAAAAACCTCAAGAAAAAAGCTTATCAATTATGTCTGCTTCCCCTATTAAGAATTTCCAGTTGCAAGAACACATGGCCTTCATTACCACCATTCTAAAGAGGTTAGCTGTCAGCCCTCAAAGTAATTCAACAGAAGGTAGAAAGGTTTTGTGACAACCTATTTGTGTATACTGTAGACACCTTCATATTCATGAGATCAAATCAAGGACAGTGGGGATTACATATTGAATGCAAACATCAAGCTTTCTATGGACACCATGTCCCTGCAGTGCAACATGAAAAGGAATACATTTACATTTACAGCAACAAAGACTTCTGTCTGCATATAGTCTTATATTAACACCGAGACAAAGAAGGGTGAAAGAACAGAAGAGAAACCAAGGCAGAAATAACAGGATTTATTAAAAGATGTGGTGTGGGAGGTCCATGACAAAGAGAAAACAATAATACGTAGAAGGAATAAGGAGTTATTGCTCGTTGTAATGTGAACACATAAACATTTTTGTATGCTGAAAAGCAATTTTACTTTTAAATGTTCATCTTTTATTGTTCTTTACCTCAACGCTGATGGAGCGTGGCTGACCGAGTTGAAATTGAATTGACAGAAGCAAAAAACTGTTGAGGATGAAAAAAGTAAACTGGCAAGCAGCTACAGAGGCAAATGAAAAGTGACTGTGAAATTCAGGGAGACAGAAGGATGCGCTAACAAGACATGACACAAATGACAGTGGCCAAATGCACAAGCGCAGAGTTTGATATAAACCCTTGTTTTCGCTGTAGCTTCTCAAACCTGTCACTTTAACTTCTCAGCAGCAAATTCTGTGTAATATGGGCACCAAAAGCAACAGCCACACTGGACTGTGTTTTCTGATATATCCACTCTCTGAGCAGAATAACAAAGAGGTAAACTCTGACTCTGCCTAGTTTGTAACCCAGTGCCCCATCGCCAGTCAGACACAAGCCTCCCACAACATGCTCTGGTCCTGGTCCAGGTTCAGGTGATGCCCTCTGCCTGCAGAGTGCTGCTTGAGCTTCTTAACACTTCACCTCAACTGACTGGCTCCACACACAGCTTGTGATATTTAAGCTCACTGGTAGAGGTGAGGTTTGCTACAGGTGGTGGTGGAAGCAAAGAACACAATGCAGGTGCTTTGAGGTGCAGTTCGCATGATACTACACAGCGATTTGCTGCTCTACGAATCGTTTATAACAAGACCGCTGCACAGCATGATGTGCAACGGTCTCGCTGCTATGAAAGAGTATGTTGTGCCGGTACTAATGTCTATCAGGAGGAAGCCTACTGCTCTGACTGTACCACAGCTGCTGCCTGAGCTAACAGCACAGAACCTCTTTTATTTACCTTAAAATGGAAAGTACATCACTTCCAGTCACAGAAAAGACATCTGGTGTAAAAGCTTCATGAACTGGGACACCACTTTCATGTTATGTCATTGTAGCATAGAGAATGACGTAAAGGACTTCATTCAAATGAAAATGTCACAGATGATTACTTTAAAAAGCAGCTTTACAGGAGGAGACATTTGAAAAAAGATGACAGATTTGGTGCTGAAGTAATTAAATCAAATGAAAAAAAAAAGATTTTTCGATAGGGGGGAAAAAGGACAGTAATAAAATTTAAAACCATGGGAATAACAAATATGTAGAAAAGTAATGCCTAAAATATATAGTTATGGCAAGTTTTTAGGGTACATAATAATCCTACACACTTTTAACATGAAGTCCAAATACTGTTTTGTATCACTTCCAATATGTGCACACACTGATTTGCATCTTCAAGAGTTTCTTGGCAGCACAGTGCACACTCTAGTTATAATAGATATGTGAAGACTTGTCTGAGCAGACTGTTGGCTGAATAACATGTGTAAATGACTACTGGTGATCAGACGATATTACTTTTAATACCACCTATTTGGATAGTATTGGGACTAAGAGCTTAACATTCAAGCCAAAGAGTTTCTCTCCTAAATGATAAAATGATATGCTGTTGTCAAACTGCCTGCTTGACAACAGTGTTGCATGGGAGCATGCAAAACTGTTTCAAGACTCCTGCCTCTGAGACCTTGTTTCAGTTTAGCTGAAATGAGCTTGCAATTACAAATTATTGACCTGAGGTCAGGAGTGAGAGATGGTTTCATGGGCCGTCCAAAAGCAGCGACTCTCTGGCGTCAGCACAGCGGCACCAGTCCAAACCTCAGATGATTATTTCATCTCTCCTCGTGTTTTTTGGTTCTGCAAACATCCTGCCGTCCTGGCTTTGGGTGTCTTTCTTGTCAGAAAAGGGGAGTAGGAGGTTTTGAGATGGAAGGGGGGGAAGGGTAGCAACACACAGCAGGCGATGTGTGGGAGTAGGTGGAGGGCAATATCATGGTATACAAAGAAGTGATCATTGAGAAAACAGATCATAGATAAACAAGAGACAAAAAAATTAAACAGTGTCTTTGTGAAGCTTTAGGCTTCAGGATAAGATGGGAAAGTTTGATGGGGAGAGTTAAAATGGAATGGGGAGGAGGGGTATACTGGGAAAGTACCAGTGCATTTGCATGTCCCTTGGTGGAGGCCCTCTCCCCTCTAATCTGCTAATCTGACACTTCCAGAGGCCAGGCACGCACACGTTAGACACTCATATTGGTCTGTGCGCCTGAGTGTCAGCTCACACACACTCCAGACATACACACACTAGAGACTGAATGCCAACATTAGTCAAATAGATTGAAGGCACACACATAATTATTAGAGATGGCACGATACCACTTTTTTATGTCCGATACCGATACCGATATCATAAATTTGGATATCTGCCGATACCGATATGAATCCGATATAGTGTTTTTTAATCAACAAAACTGTTTTTTAAAATATCTTGCTGCATTTTGCAAGTCTGCAAGTTCATACTCAAGTTTAAAACAACAACTACACTAAAGCTATTCTGTTATACCTGTATACAAAAAAAATATTTCATAGTTCAGCAATACTGATCAATCTAATAAACTTAAACCTACACCATCCTCCCTATTCTGGTATTTTAAAGAGTACTTAGCGTAAATATTAAGCAACCTAACTAATAGGGTTCCAACTCCCAGCAACAACATAAATAAATAAAAAATAGGGAACCACCCCTCACGCGCCACCTCATGATGCTTAATCGACGTAATCAACCTTAATTTGATGCAGTGTGAAAAAAAAAATACACAGAAATCAATTATTTTTCAAGAAATATTAAATAGATTCAACATCTTTCTTCAACAAAATTGCAGACTGCACAGATGGTACCTTCCCAAAGTAAAAAGTACTATAGCTTACTAGGGTATATTAGACTTAATAGTCACTATATACAGTAATTGACTTCTATTCATTTTACATCAAATTAAAACTTTGGGTGTCAGATAATTATTTATTAAAAGCTCGACATTTTAAATGAGAATAAGAAAGAAAAGTATGTCTTTGTGCCCCCTTTTCCCTGTTCATGCCCTATCGGCCCCCCTGGCTAAACTTTGCTAGATCCGCCCCTGCACAGTTACCAGTGTCAGCTACGTGGAAAAAGATCCTGGAGTAGAAAGTAATATTAAATACATTCTAACAACAGCTGATCAAGCTTAAACGTTCTGCTGTTGTTCAGCCGCTGGTTTCCTCTTTCTGGTGCAAAGTGGGCCAAAAACAAACAAGAGACACGGACTCGCGACAGAAAAGCCGATCAGCTGATCATTTAAGCAGTTTCATGATTGAAGTAGCAGCCGGAGAGCGAGAGGCAGTCGCTTGTTAAGCTTAACGTGGGAATGCTTTACAAACATTCAGAGATGGACTTACACACTTGCTTTACTTCTCTCGGGGATAACTTTGTCGGAGATGAAATGCCAGGTTGCTAGCGAAGCTCCACATGCTATCCAGACCACCGACAGGTCCGGCATGCCACAGCGCTCTATCACGTGATGCATACTGCTCCGACTGCTAACGTTCTGAGGTGAGTTACGGCGTGTTGCAAGTTTTGTGAGGTGCTTTCGTGATATTTAATGGATCGGATTACATTTTTTATTTTTCTCCGATATTCGATCCAGTAATTTAGGTCAGTATCGGACCGATACCGATACGTAATATCGGATCGGTCCATCTCTAATAATTATACAGATAAACAAACACACACAAAGAAATGCTAAATTAACATCTACACCCCCACACAAACACAAAATGTAGATCGCTGTTTCAACACAAGCAGTCAAATGTGTGTGTTTGTGTGCGCATGCATAGCTGTGGCTATGCATTGTGGGTTAAATAAGACAAGCTGATCTGGAGTGTGTAATTTGCAACAAATGGCTCATTCTCAAATTACAGGTGACTGCAGTATTGAATGTAAGTCTAAGTGGGCCCATTAAGGCCAAATTGGACTAATTCAATCCACAGATCTAATTCAGTAATGCCATTGTAGGGTTGTTGGTCACAGTTGTGGAATTCAGTGGAGTTCATTTGGGGGCAAATTGAGCTTAAATTCATGAGTTCTTTTGTTTGTTTGTTTTTTAACTGCTTAGGGCTCTATGGGCCACCATAGTATACTTCAAACTTTCAAAAGTTGTCTCCAGTTGGATCCACGACAAAAAAGAAAATGCCTAATGTTCGTGGCCGTTATCATAGCAACACGTCATCCTGTGACATAATTAATATGAGACACGAACGCTACAACAAAGATGGATATCGAGGCGATGATATACCTGCTCCTCGATCTGTGACTTTTCGTCTCGGGATCACGCCGTTATTTTTTTTTTTTGCCATTTTCCTCGTTGCCGGTTTTGATTTTTGTGAACGAGATGCTCTTATGACTTATAGAGTGATGCTACTGATCAGTGAATCGGTGGCATGCAGTCTGACCACGTCACATTCTTGTACATGCTCTGATCGCTTGGAACATCAGCCGTGCAGGTACAGGTCATAGTACCCATGGAAAACCCTGAAAACCGTGCTGAGTTGATTCGAGTATGTACTAATGGAAAAGGCGCATAAGTGTTCTTTGATCTAAGAATATTGCAGTTATTGCAATAAAAAACCTAAAAGGAGTTCACAAAAGGAATTCTGCAAAGGAAATGGTGACAGATTCAATCTCATTGATTTGACTGCGATCTGAAGGGTAAATTCACTCTTCTAAAATTACCAGTAATTTGAGACAGAGGTTTAAAACTGTGTGAGATTTCACATATGTCTCCATGGAGACATGACATAGAGAGGAAATCCCACAATATGTGCTCCATCTGCAGAATTGAACTTCTGGATCTATGACCCTTAATGGCCACATATGATGGCCATAAAAACATGATGGAGGATTCTCTACGTTTGGTACTTAAAGTAGTGTCGAAACATGAAAGAGTAGCAGCACGCAAAAACGGGTAATGTGTCTCATCCGCATCGGTGCGTGAAGATTGTAGTTCTTTATATGAGCTCAGTGTGTTTATGTGTGAGTGAATGTCTCATCTGCATCCATGCATGTCTGAAAAGGTCATCTTTAATCAGGTGATGCCCAGACAGGACCTGAGAGTAGCTCGCTACACTTCCTCCCTGTATTAGTGAAACAACAAAGGAACCCACACACTGATCTGCTGCGCTTACTACAGTAATCACTTATTTACCTCCCTCCTCTGGGCTGTTTGATGACCTTGAACACAGCTGTATACCCGTGTGTTTATGTGTCTTTGAATTAAAATCATGCACAAGTGTGTTTCTTTTTCCCTAGTGTTTCTGCACTACTCCAAGGTAACCAAACATTCAACCCTGCACCACACAAGCTGCCATCACAGCATAGCAACTCTTCACCTAACCCACGTACACACATACACACACACACAGACATAGACGCCGCATACATTTGGGAAAACAAGTGAAAGAAAAAAAGAACATGCTAGAAATGAGGGAGCCGGCACGTCTGGCCTGTTCCGACTGGCTGAGCAGCAGTTGAAAGTTATCCCATCTAACAAACATATCACACCAGCTATGGAAAACACACAAACATACACAAAGGTATACACACCCATACAACCTTTTGTGGCTGGACAATAGAGTGTAACCTTCAATCTATGGCAGTGAAACACATGGTGCAGCAAATAAAGTGAGTTCCTTACATCGACTGTGTCACCGAGGCAGCCAAGGAAGTCAAAGTGGTGTAACACACGGAACAAAAGGAAATGTTGAATAGCTTAAAATGTAACACGAGCAGGAGAGTTTTGCTTAGGCATCCATTTTTATAAGTCTGTTGGTTTGGATTTGTTATATCTTCCTTAAATAAGCCATTACAGCAGTGGCTTTTATTTTCTTATCAAGCTGCAATTTGCAGTTTTTTGTATTAAAAGCAATCTTGGGTATAATTTCGACAGGGGAGGGAGGAAATGATGCTCCACAGCCCACACCTTTGAAACATCTGAAATTTGAAAGCTTTCATGAGACAAACCTAATTAATTTGCAAATTGGCAATCCAACATTTTCACATAGTTTGGCCAGGTGTGTGCAGGGAGAAACAATTTAATTTGTATTCTTCTCAGAACTGTTTCAATCAGTTTCTTGTGCAAGAAAAAAAGCCTTACATTGTTCATATGAGCTAGTCTTAATACTCTGATGCTTTAAACTCATTTATATGTGTGGTCAACATGCAAATGCTGTTGTTGGTATTATAGGCTTTGACAAGTAAAAACGACACATGGACATAAAAAATTACATCATTGTAAATCCAACAACTGTCCATAAACGGAGTAGGCTTCAAACTTCTTAACATACACCACCTTTTTAGCAGTCCATCCTTCTGTAGTTAGGGTATTGTTTAAATGCCAAAGAAATTAGAGGCTGTTACATGTCAGATGAAGCTATCATTTGCAGGTTTCCTGTCATAATGTTTTCCATTTGTTTATCCAAACAGGAAAATAAAACAAAAGGAATAAAAGGAAAATTGAAACCCAGGTTCTTATTCTTGTGTGAAGAGCAACAAGTCAACTATGATATATGCGTTACAAAATAAGTAACACCTTGACAGCTGATGGAAGGCAGCTTACTATTCACAAGTATGCTGACAGTAGAGCTTTTATTCATGTCAGTTATACATCTTTTGTATTTCTCTCCTTCCAGGTAGCCTGAATAGTCAGCATCCCTGCCACAAGAGAACAACACAAAATCTGATTGGATGCTGTAGGAATTATGGAAAACTATCAGTAAAACTTAAGCTTGTTGCATAAAGGGGATTTCTTCAATTTACATGCTATTGTTCTTTGTTTGCCAGAGAGACAGACAATAGGGCAGGATCATTAGACATTTATGAATGCCTCCCTCTTGCTCTCTCTTCCTCTCTCTCTCTTGCTCTCTCTCGCTTTCTGATCACATGTCAAGTTCAAGCATTTCATCTCACACTTGACTGAAGCCAGCAGTCACAATGAATTAGGGAAAGACGGGCAGATTTTGGTGTTAGCTGAGGGCAGCATTGGGATAATGTCTACCTATCGTGACCTAACTTGATCTACCATCCTGGCAACAATGCTGCTATGAATGATTTAAACTGTGTATGAAAGAGCGCAAAGCTTTTGTTTGGCTCTCCCACAGGACCCATCTTCCATTTCACCCTTCCAAAAACAAAATGCTGAGTGTAACTGACTGTAAAAAGGGTGTGGCTCAGTAAATGCATCAACCCGTTTTTGTTTCACCCAAGCATCTTCCAAGAAAATCTGGAGCTAATATATTAACCAAGACCAATACAAGAAAATGCCCAAGGTGCACAAAACAAGGACAGCCATGGGGTGATTAATTGGAATACCTTTGGCCATGATTTGAGATCAATATGAGCTTTTTTCCTCAATAGAACTCAGGGAAAGATGTCAGTGCTTAAGGGCGGGAATAGATTGCACACAATAACATTTCACTCCTGTGTGCTAGGCAAAATGAAATATCTAAGCAATTAGTCAATTAAAGTCCAGAGCAAACAAGGTGATTTCACGCCAGCTTGAGGCCAGTCATTGGATTTTAATCATTACAAGGCATTCTGGGAAAGTCTCCAGATTTGGTGGTTTGTTGTTTAAAAAAAAGTCTGTCTTTCCTTTTTTTTTTTTTTTAACACGTCTCATTTAAAATACACTGAATTGACATGTTAACTAAAGCAGTCACTTACTAACACAAAGTATATGAAGGCAGTGGCAGACTGTTCTCATATTCTGCAAGGTAAAATTTATGTATTTGAAAAGGTGCCTGGTGGAATTGAGCAGAGCAATAGAACAGCCTCACATTACGCTTCCCACTAGAAAGGTCAACAAGGTAAAAAGGTGCTATTCTAAAGAGAGAGAATACAGGCATAAAACTGTATTTTACCACTAACCCTGTCATCAGAGGTACATCATTTAAGTTCCATCCTTGATCCTCTTTCTCCTCCTACAAACCATGGCTTTCCACCATTTGCTGTAGTTAATACACTTAAAATTACGGTGTGTCAAATTTTCACTGCTATATGTCAGTAGATTCCAGTCAACTGAGTTCTGCTTTTTTTTTTCCTGCTCAAGTGTAAAATCCTAGCCAGCTGGTGTAAGACAAATATGTTTTAGTCCACCAAAAAAGATCAAAAACATTCAATTTAGACTGCACCCCATTATGGCCATGGCCAGGCAACCTGTTTTCGCCACTGTTTGGACAGGATCCGACCCAGAGTATTTTCCCTATTTGTGGAAGCCTCAGTCCACTGTTTACCTCAGCTTTCAATGCCAGGGGAGAAGTATCCACTCTATTTACTGGATACTGAGGTGGGTTGTTTTTGATATAGTCAACTTTTCTATGGATAAGACTGCTGTTTTTGCCAATAATAGCCTCTGTTCACTATCCAGTGTTAGTGAAACAGTCTTTGAACTTGATGTAACTTTGTTGGACTCTACTACTCTGGCAGAGTGAATAAAATGCCATACAATGTGACATTGTAATCAAAGGACACTCAAGCCTAACATTAGCTGGCTAACAATGATATGAACCTTCATATCTAGAGTCTGAAAGTTCAGACACAAACTGAGATGTCCCTGCACAGAAGGCAAAAGCCTACAATTTCATTTCTGCTATGCAGAGGATAAGTCAGAAGGGAAATGTTCTTCTCATCCACTGTATTTAAATGTTGCGGTGGGTAGACACAAACCACAAACCCATTCATATGTGTTTTTTAACAGATTAATTATAGGTTTATGAGAACAATTTGTTGGAAGTCATATTTACACACTCATCTCTGAATATTTATGAGTACAATGTTCTTTTTTTCTATTACATAAGCTCAAAAAACTGCTGACTGCACACTGAAAAAACAAAATTTAAAAGACTGTTGTGATCAGAAGTCAACAGCATTTGTAGAGATCTGATAATAGTTTACTTTCAACTGAACCAGTTATAGATCAGAATAACAAGCATTTTTTTTAGCTTGGGTAAAAAACATTACAATCTATGTGGACAGATACTACAGAGATGAAAGCAGTGGTTCAATTACAATTTTCACACTTTCACATTTTCACAAAACAGTAATCAGAAAACATTTCCTAATGTTTCAAATGTGGGATTAAATTATTGCAAGTGTGTCAAATCTTAATGTTATTGTGGAACTAGCAACTTTAGGTGAACAGTATACTAGCCAGTGATGACTGATGGTTAGAGCTGCTAAGTTATGGAACAAATACTGAATTTATTTGTGTTCAATAACACACTAACTACACTGAGAGGTATCACTCATTTCCTACCTTTAACACTAATCCTTACTATTAACTTACACCTAGGTGGCCAATAAAGAATCTTATATTACAGGCAGAGTCTGCTCCACATGCAACTGAGATTTTTGATCCACCAGCATTTTGATTTCATTTCAATTTTTTGTTCCATTGGCTCCTAGCTTCATCGAGGACTCTGCTCTATGATGTTGCTTTTGATTGGAGTATGATGAGCATGAAATCATTGTTATTTGCTGATGTAACAAAAAATTAAGCATTGGTTAGAGAATGTTTTAATCTGTCTCCTGTTAATGCAGCAGCTTCATGAATTACTTGAGCTGAATACTTTGATTATACTAACCTAAGCTTTTAATTAATAAAAATAAGAATAGGTTGATTATTTTTTTCTATAAGTGCAGAACCCCTGCTAATTTTCTCTTTTGCCATAATGTCCTTTTACGATTCTTTAATTTCCTCTACACCACTCTCACTCTGTCTGCCTTCCCCTGCCTTTATTTTCGCTCAACTTGCCTCTCCATCATTCACCTGCCTCCCTCAGTCTGTCTCCCAGTGAGCAGATAAAGAAATCAATCACTGATTTATTGATTCTCTCTGCAACAGCTCACACCCAGTCAAGACAGTTTTTAACATCGACCGTTGCTTCCATGCCTGCATACGAAGGTTTGTAGGAAGACTGTGCAGAATGAGTGTGTGTCTGTGCTTGTGCAAATATGTGAATGCAATTTCAAATAAGAGTTCAAACAAGGAGGAGACACAAATATCTTCCATCCTCTTTTCCTGTGGTTCGACTTGTGCTTATTCTTTCAGCCTCTCTTTGTTTCCTCTCTATCTCTCAATCACACGTACTGCTTCTGCTGCCCATGTCATTATTTAGTGAGTCATTGTGACTATAGAGATTTCTAATGATAGGGCAGTTGGTTGCAATGCTGTTATTAAGATTTTACAGTATGCAAAAACACATGCGCACACACATGCAAACACACACACACACAAGCCCATCATTGTCCTGTCACAGCCACAAGCTATTTTGGGAAGCTTTGCCCACAGCTTTCTCTGCAAATGCCTGCCCTCCCTCTCCTCCCACAGCACCCGTCAGGCCTCTGTCACCCTCTGTCACCATGCCAGCCAATCAGAGCTTTCTGTGAACGGCTTCAACAGGAAGCAAAGCTGACAGCCCACCAATCAACTAATAACCACTCTCTGCAGCAAGACGTTGACAAGGCTCTTTGTGGATATGGATGCAGTACTTATGGCTATTTATGGTATAATTACAGTTTGATTACATGAAAACACTTTGCTTTGATAAGAGACCAGGCTAGTTGGCAAGGTACACACAGCAGGGATGGGGGAAGAATCAGACATTTATGCATTCCGATTGTCTTTTGAAAGATAGCACTGATGCACAAAACTACTTAATTGGAATTTTAATAATGGCCTCGTGAATAGATTTTTTTTTCTGTGAATAGTGTGCACAGCACAATTATTGTGAGGCAAATAATTTAATACAGCCGAGGTGTGTAAACCAGCTGGACTGTAAAATGTAAAGAAAACAGGACAATTACACCTGCTGTATGAGAAGAATTACTCAAGACTAAGACAAACTAAGCAATACAACTACTGCAGAAACTTACCCTTTGTTGAGGTGTTGTTATCTTTAACAGCAACAGTAAAATCTTTTAAATTACTGGTTGTGCTCCAAATTTTAATGATCTTTGGGCATCACCAGTCATTACGCAGTTTGGATGCATACAGCATGACTGACATATTCCTCACTCTGTCTCTCCATGCTATCTTTCTGTCAGTGGCCCAAAACCTCATGCATGCATGATTCAAACAACACTGACTGTCTTATGACAGTGGTGCATGTGAGAGGTCTGAGGATTGAAATTAGCAGCAAGTTGCTCTAGTTTACATGTTGTATGCAAGAGGAATTCCAGATGCAAAGATTTAAATACACAAAGGGCAAGGGTTAGGAGTTTGCCAACAGCATCCCCAGAGCATTAAATGATTTAATACAGTATTGCTTTGAAGTCAAGCTCAGCCCCCATCCCTGAAGATCAACTAACCTCAGTGACAGCCCACAATACATGATGCCTCAGCTGATACCCTTCTACACATCCAAGTTGCAAGTCTATTGCATGGCATATTATTAAAGCTTATTTTGCTTGCCCACAGTTATTCCACATCGGCAAACTGCTTTGCAAACCACCTTCATTCCTGGGTGAAAGGGACACGGTCTGGTTGCCTTTATTTTCTATCTTGTATTGCTATGGTGATGTTCAATACAGAGAGTAAACCCTGCGCTTATTTTGAAAGGGTAAGAAAGTTTGTATGAGAAGGAAATCTATGCTCCTACATGAGCTTAAAGACCTGAGTGAGTCAGGGCTATTTGGGCAGTATATGGATGACCTCATATTAGGCAGCAAATGTCAGAATGATTTTGCTGATTATTATTATATGTAAGTCCATTACAAAAGCTGTAACAAAGACCACAAAGTCCCTGATGAGGCCATCAGTCGAGTTCTTAATGACTATTAAATAATTTAGTTAGTGCAAGTTGTGTGGGGAAAACGTCTATAGATAAAAAACAAGCAATCCTGATAGTCCAATTGCCCTAGTAAAGTTTCAAAGTTCACTTCACATACCCAGACTCTACTCCAAAACGTACTTGAGAATTCGTATGGTTAACTGCTGCTGAAAAACACTGACACTTAATTCTTAGGACTCATTGGTGAACACGGCCACTTCCTGCAGCTCTGTAATTGCCTCTGCTCCTGCAGAAAGGACACCTGTAATCATTATGGCAGCCTCACCAGTACAAGCCACAACAAAAACAATTCATAAACAGATTAAATGAAAGAGGCAGTGCAGAGGAATGAGGTGGAATTGAGGTTAGGTTAGGCGAGAAGACAGAAGACTGAGCAGAATGAAAATGTGAAAACTCAGTTAGGGAACACAATTCTGAAGCCAACTGTTGATAAATGAACTAACACCTTTTATAAATCTGCTCTGCTTTAGAGACGTCTGCTTATTCCAGGCCGCCTCAAAGCACCCTCCTGCTTCCTCTTCCAAACACAAATAACATCCACTTGTATGAGGCCTCTTCTTCTGATGTTGTCTCCCAAATACTCGGCAGACAAAGCCGTCTGGAGGAACTGTTTGTCCCTGATGTTGTTATTTCCGTGTAAATCATTAACCAGCTTTTTGAATCAAAGAAGCTCGGAGGACAGCGTCTGCTGAGGCTGGCTGTCAAGCAAGCTGCTTCACGCTACTATTGCAAGCTTCATTTCTGCCATTGTCATCTGGCTGTGGAGTGTGTACCTGACAACATTGCAAAATAGGACACAGTGGAGCTGCTTTGATGGTATTTGCTGCCGTTTCCCACTTGATGTTCTGATTGAAAAAGGAAAATTGGTGGTGCAAAGGAACTGGGGCTTCAAATAAAATGGCTCAGTCAATGGGGAAAGGTTATTGTCATTGTCATTTTAAATATTTAGGAAGCATTTCTGATCACCGTATTTCAGTTATTCTTTTGTCTTTTTGATTTTTCTTTTGTGCAAAAGCTTCTGAACTACTTGTAAACATATTTCTACTACATGGACTTCTGAGCTACACCTGGGCTCACGCACACAGCGTAAAGAACGGTCATTCTAGCTGCTGCCTCTTGTGATATCACTCTTCTGTCTGTGGAATCCTAGTTTTAGTGGTTGCTGTGCTGGTTTGCTGGATCTAGAAGCGACCATATTCAGACTAGAGAGTGACGTGCCATATCAAAAATGAAGGCTTTTGAGCTTTTTTGTCCACCTGCATTGACAAACTCTAGCGCTCAGTCACAGAATAATAAAATATTCAAATTTCACACACGTACACCAGTAAGATAACCTTCTTGGATGGGCTGGATCACACAGTAAGCTATAATAATTGGCAAGTAATTTCCTTAAAATGTTCCAAAAAGGCACAAATAGGCTGAAGAGGTCCAGTTCAGTGAGTTCCTAACTTTAACCTTAAAAAATTCCAAATGGATGAGTTTAAAAAAATCACCTACATCTGTAGAAATTAAAACTTTCATATATTATAGTTCAGTTAGATCTCAAAGGCTGCTGGTATTGAACAGATTTCATCTAATGGCTACACAGCCCATCAGTAGATTGGTGTTGCTCATTCAAATTCTGTAATGAGGTTTTTTTTTCCATATATATATATCGAGCTTATCACCAAATTTAAAAAGAAGGCCAGCGGATAACAACAAAGGCGAGAGCAAAGACCATCCTGATTTCTCCCATAGTGATGTCATATGCAGCAATCTATATACAGGCTGCAACTGATCAAGATCAGTTAGATAAAAAAGACGAGAAATGGGAGAAAGATGAAAACATGGGGGGAGGTGCACAGAACTACAGAAATAGGTAAAGAAATGGAGGCAAAGAAGGAAGAAGAGGGAATTGAAAATATCTATGGAAAGCAGCATGTAATTACTGTGCTGTTCCATTATTAATAGTCCCCAGTCCAGATAGGACTTGCATGATAGTTGTATACATAATTAATAATGGGGAGTGGAGCATCCATTGCTTTCTATTTGGTGGCGGATGGGTGAATGACAGAGAACGATCGAGGGTGGTAGAAAAATTACAAACCCAAATTAACCACGAAACATTTCACTTAGATTTGTGTTGGTTTTGAAAGATATTTTCTTTCATTAAGTGCTCAAAAGTCGAAAATAAAGAATACATTAAGTGTGAAAATTAAGAGGAATAAAATTCTATTGCTGGATGTAGTTTCATGCAATATTGTTGACCATATAGCTCCCTGTAACTTCATGAATAATTCAGTGAGATCTGATGAATTGAACTCATCAAGCAAATCTTTTTTTCAGTAGTTTATGATTCCAATCCCTTTTGTTTTCGTGGTTTCGTACTAAGATTATAATTGCCTTTATTATTATTTTATATTCTTACTGTTCTACTTGGTGTATTGAACCAGGGAGGTGCGTTCTCAGGTCAAAAGTGAATGCATTAATAACAAGTGATGTAGCTTTTTAGAATTTCATGATCTCAAAAGAAAGGTATTCATTCAGGGTTTTTTTCTCATTTGTTTCTGTTTTGCAGCTTGAGACAGGCACCGGCAAGGACATCCAAACAGAAGCTCATGCTGCTCTTCTTTATCTGTTTAAATCATAACAAGATAGAGAAAGCATTACCATGGTGTCCCCTGACCTCGTCTTGTCCAAGTTATTGAGTTAGAAGCGCAGAGAGGATTAGAGGAGAGCAAAAAGCCTGGGGTGGGTGGCATAGCTTAGATCTACACCAGCACAACTCTGCTGCCTTTTACATACAGTTTGTAATCTTTTGCACTAATGCCTATTACGCCTCCTGTTGTTATCATCAGGTAACAGCCTGTAACTGATGTAGGGAGAAATAATCTTGTAATACTATCTGTGTGCTGTTTTCTAGGTTCTACCAGGCCATTTGTTTTTGCTAAGTCAAAATGGCCTTGGTGGTACAATAGCATCCTTTAGAGATTACTGTAAAAAAGGGTTTGTAAGGATGTTGAAAGACCTCCTAGTTCTTTCTAAGGCTTTCCAGAAGACCGTTAAGCATCATGGCTAACGACTCCATGTCAATAACCATTGTCAAACTACAGCTCATAAATACAAGAATAAACTTATCTAAAGTAACCAAAGCCTAACGTTTGAATCTGGAAACTTTCTAGGACGCCATCAAGCCATTACTTAACATCAGTCCATATTGAAATCTCCAGTGTCTCCATGATAATCAGTGATAAGTAACAGACGAATAAAATGATAGAATTTCAAGCACCAAAGCTGAAGCACAAATTTATTTGACAGGCTTTAACAAACAGTCGCCAAAGTAGCTGACAGATAATTCTATTTATAAAATGCTCCAAAAGACACCAACAGCACGAGCACAGTGGAGCGAAGTCTAATTTAGTGAGGGAAATTAGCAGAGATGAGGCCTGGCAGACAGCTATTGGCTATTTTTGCCTGTTTTGGCAACCATGCTCCAAACTTTAAGCATTACCAGTATAACTCCAGAAACAATTAGCATACAGCTGCTGGCCTGAGAGTATAAAATCACTGCAGATGGGGTGGACCAGTGCTGGCAGCAGTTCAAGCAGTGAGAATTTCTCAACAACCACAAAAACATTTCTAACCTTTAGGCTACCACATAATCACTTAAAACTGCATTTGGTCTCCAGTTATGTGCACCAAAGTTGGATGAATAAGTTCAGTAAGAGCATTAGAAGAATTAAGGGAGAGGTGAAGAGCGGGTCTTTGAAGCTGCATTGTTGCAGGGCTGAATATGTATACACCAGGCAGTAATGCTGAGTTGTGGGATTTCATCGAGAGGGTTACGTGACCCTCAGGGAGTAAGACTTTGTATCTAGGTTGATAAGACTCTGCTTTAGCCTGAAGCCAACAAAGTGAAAGCTTCTTCAGTAAGTGGTTGAGGAAAGCAAGATAACTGGGCAGTGGGTGAGGGTGCAGCCATCTATAAATGCAAATGCATGAAAATATATGCATATTCCCACATACAGTGCACTTCAAACTGCATATGCAAAATGAAGACAGCAAAATGAAGTAATGGCTTTGAGAAAGAGGTCATAAGCTAGTGCAGATACCCTCAGAATGGTTGTGTAATGGGCTGCGACAATTTCAGGGTTAGGATGTTTGTTGATATAATGTCATCACTTAACAAGCTAGTGAGAATATGCTAGTGCATTATCTTGCGTTTGCCACATTAGCAGCCTTTATTGCATATTTACGCTTTCGGAGAATATTTAGCCGCAGTCTGAAGGACTTATTATACCCGCAGACACTACATCAAGTCAGTTAGATGCACATGCTCTCATAATCAGTTCCCATTTCCCCATAATCATACACATGTTGTACACCTCATCCTCCACCACCAACCTTCTCCTTTCATGTGGCGCTAATTAAGTAACAGTGTTGCTAATAATTAATTCCTAGCCCACGCTAAAGCCCCCCACTCATTTGGGCAAATTAACAATATCCTCATTATTGTTGCTGTCTAAGTAGCACCCAGGATTTAGGAAATGTGTGTGTGTGTGTGTGTGTCACATCTGTTTGTCTGTTTATGTTGCAGGTACTAAGTATAGGACCAACGGGGTAAAAGATGGAATTGATGCGGTAAAGGTAGAATGTAAGTCTGGAAAGGAGAAACGGCAGGAAGGCTGATGAAGCCTTAGATATTTTCTGTCTGAAACTGTATCAGCACAGAAGCTGTAAAATTGTTCAACGTCCACGCCCTGCCCATGTGTTCTGAAGTTGTGTCCAACCATTTACAATCCCTTCCCCCAACCCCACCATCCCCCATTTCTCACACCCACCCTTCTATCACTTCATCCAACTAGCCATCCGTGTCCAAAAATAAAGATCTAAGACAAAGCACAAAGAGACCTCCTGTGCGCTCAGCCTGGTGGGTGTATTTTGGTGAAAGCTTTTTTTTTTTTTTTTCATGTGCCCAAACATTGAAGTCTGGCAGTGCCAAATGGGGCTAATTGAAACTGTATACAATAAACCCACCCACCACACCATCCAGACAGTCTGAGCACCAGCCCTTTCTAACCTTTCTATCACTTGCACAATCTGGAATTTCTCCTGACTTACGGAACAAGGCACAGACGTAGTATTTGGGTCTAGTCTATACACTGAATTTCAAGATTATTTTACTGGTGTGTACTTTACCAGTGTATAGCTTATAGTTCACTTCCCCACTTAAAATGTAGAGTAAACATTTTATTGATGTGTGGCAGTAGTTCCTAACTTATGACCATGTAATGGGCTATAATTTAATGAGCTCCAAAGCTGAAGGGTTTAGCCTGGAGCTCTGCTGACACATCTCTAAACCCATTGTCAGACTTCACAATATGACTAAACTGTGAGCCTGTGATTCCTCTTAGGCATCACATGTGAGTAACCCTATGAGCCTCTATGTGTAATCCTTGAAATCTCTTGCACAGTGTCCTTAGCTGTTCTCGTGTGCATAGAGATGTGGTCTCATCACTACAAACACACTTATATTGTCTGTGCTATGGAAAAATCCTCAGCAGACACATTTTGCAGCCATCGATTCACTACTCTGTGCTGAACACATTATCTAACATGTTATTCAGATAGATGGAGCAATCAGGCTCTATTGAAGAATAAATGAATAGACCCCACCACATAAAATTATCCATAATTGATTTAATTTTAATCAGCCCTTTAAGATTGTTTCATTGTGCGAATTTGGACTGCTAGCAATGTTTTTGATTCAAGGTTTACAAACACCTTTAATTTAATCTGATGAGAGCTGGAAGAGTCCATAGTGCTCAAGTCTAAAGGTGGCGCATCATGTCAGGAGTGCATTCAGAAGTATCCATGCAGGAGCGGATCTAGAAGGGTGGCATGGGTGCCACCCTAAGAAAATTTCTCTAGATCCGCCCCTGCATGCATGTCATTTTTATGGGATCGATGGTTTGTGCACAGTGAATTATTTTAAGGTGTTTTTTACACCTATAGTTCGTTACTTTGGTCCAGATCAGTTAGTGAGTTTGTAAACTTGTAGCTTGTCGCTTGAACTTCAATGCTGACTATTGCACTTTGATCTTGAATGTTTGTGTAAACAGCAAGGTTCTCAAGGTTCTGGTATGCTTTAGGCAATGCAGCACACATTTGGGAGCTTTTATTCTGGATTCCCTCTTTTTAAAAGATCTCTGCACTGCAACAAAATACTCTTAACAGGTACAACAACCTGTCTGTTATGTCACTGGTCCGACCATTCAGCACTGCGGCACAAGTGTACTATGATATTCTGTTTCTCTGCATGGGAACAAGCTGATACTCTGAATGCATGCATGTCGGCAAACAAGTTAGATTTGATTTGCTGTTTTTTTTTTTCTATGAGAATAAGTAACTAGATTAGTACAGACATGACTAATTGTTCACCAGACGTTCAGCCCTCTTATATAGTCACATTTGATGTCCTAACGACTTTGGTGTCCTTGTCACCGTGCTATCTTAGTCATTTGTTTCTCATGAGCGTGATGGTTAAATCGCAAAATATTTCCATATGATATGTATCAGCATGGTTGGCAGGTTTTGTTTCATCTTAGGAGTCTGTGACAACACTGTGCTTTCATGTGTTAATGTGATGCCAAATGTCCAACACTGATGCAAGTCATTCCTCGAGGTTTGGCACTAGCACACACCTGGCTGAGAAGAAGGAGTGTTGCCATGTTATGCTTAAGCTAATGTGATCTCTTCTCCTCACTACTTTCAAAAGCCTAGGGAAGTGCTTTGCAAATAAAACATGACATAACTCACCTGCTGTTTTTTCTGTCTTGCTGAGGCTTGATGTGTGATTCTTGGCCATTGTGTGCTGGGAAAATATTTTCTCAGGGTGAATGCTTTTAAGCACCACCCATGCTCCTAAAATCCCTGATTCATTATAGCAGAAATCATAATTGCCTGTGACGCGCCAGCGTTGAGAAGATCAATATAATCATTGTGCTTTTGCATGAATTGAATTAGTAACCCTTATAGGCTCACACAAAGATGGAGACAGTGCACACTGCACTGGTTTATTCATGGTGACAGTGAAATTCAATCACAGAACAGCAAAAGTGCGTGTTAACAGTTTGACTTGAATAAGACTTTAACAGCGATATGGCAAAATGCTGCGCTACTTCATGCATATAAATATTGCCAGCGGGTGAACTGAACCAAGAAAGCGGAGGTGATGTTTGGAAACAGCCACACTCTCCACCTGTGACTTTACAGACTCCATTATTCTTTTTCTTTTGACTGATGAGTCTCATTCGGGCTCACGAGTGGGTCAATTTATCCCTCATTCATGTTTGAATGATTGCATTATGTACGAGCAGTTGAGGATATGACAGACAGAAGAGTGGAATAAAATACAAGGGGAAATATTGGACATAGCCAAAAACCCTAATAAATGTCATGTGGCTGTCAGTGGTAGAGCTACACAAGGTTTTATATCTACCCCAGGGCACTGTGGCATGGCAGAAAAGTGGTTAACTGAATAATAACAAAGGAAATAGTTTTTTACAGGGAAAACTGTTTTTCTATACACAGAATTATACTGTTTTTTTGTTACTGTTTTTATTGGTCATAACATTTTTATGTAACTTGCTGAACTTATATTTTGATTTTGCTACAATGCACACTGTTCCACTTAAATGGGTATATGCCTTTCACTAGGTTAGACAGAGCGCACTTGTGTATATGGGTGTTTATATGTGTGTATACAGTATTATACGACAGTGATAAATTCTGCTGCTTAGCTTGCCTGCGGGGAAATGCAGTTTTAGACTGTGAAGAGGTCATTCAGTGATTACATTCTGTATCAAGGGGTCCTCAGATGCTTACTACACAGGAATCGACGCCCTTCCCCCGAACTGGGGGTCGGGGGAAGGGCTGGCGAGGGGCCACTGGGAGCATGACAACGGGCCTCAGAATAAGGAGCAAGGTACTTGTCGCAGCTGATAGCAAGAACTCATTACCCCGACCCAAATTAACTGCATCAACAACAGAGAGGAAAGATGGAGGGGGGTATTAATGGAGAAAGAGTGAGTAAAAGCTCCATTAGAGGTCCGCTGAGTGTCGTTTTCATCCGAGCTGTAAATAAACATGGCGGGGTAAAGACTTCACTCCCCAGTTGCACCCTATAATTATGCCCCCATCGTTTGTTTGCGCCCCTGCGCTGTGTTACTAAATTAAAACATAAAGTCTAGGGGAGAGGGGTTAAAGTAGGAAGCTCAAGCAGTTTATCTATTAAGATACATGTGAGCTTATATGATTTATTGAGCGTTTTAACTGCTCACTTCCTCAGTAATATCCTGTTGAGTGCTGCGTTAGTGGCTGTTCAAAGGAAACTCTAAAATAAGGATCCAAGTCATCCCTGCAGGTAGTACCCATTGTTCAGGTAAAAAGGCTGAGCATGTATACAGAGTTTGCGGTGCTGGTGGTGGTGGTGGTGGTGGTGGTGGTGGTGGTGTGTGTGTGTGTGTGTGTGTGTGTGTGTGTGTGTGTGTGTGTGTGTGTGTGTGTGTGTGTGTGTGTGCTCGCTCCTATTGGCAAACAAGGCCCTGGGTGTTTCAGTGCGCTCATACTCTATGCTTAGGGGCAACATTATACTCCAACCCAGAAGGCTCAAGGTGTCATCATTTCTCTAACTACTCATGATGTTTATCACAACTCACTGAAAATATGCACGTTATGTATCGTCCGTTTGTTACAAGCACTGAAAACACAGTAGTAAAAAACATCCATGACACTCAGTCTTGAGTAAACATAACCTTTTCATGCTCAATCCTTCTGTCAGTGCCTGAGGGAAACTTTTCTCTTTCTAACGGTGCCGTAGCTCAAATCTTGATGACAGTCCAGTATCAGTACCAGAGCCCAGTGTGAATTTTCCAAACAGTCCCCTGCTTGCGCACAAACAGCTGTGTGTCTGTCAGGTCTAACACATCCACATGCATCATTTAACATATTGCACTCTTTTAATAACCCATTTAACACACACAGTAACCAGAAATTCAATTAAGTGTCACTTCCTGTTACTTCGCATCGTGCGATGTCAAACACATCTGCTGTTCAGTCAGCTGAACACAATGCAGCCCAGGCTCTCTATCACCACACCTTGATGCACACTGTCTGTGTACATTAGCATGTCAAACATGGCTGTATGCTTCCTGAAAACCACAATAAAGACTGTGAGAGCTAGCCGTGCAGTCTGTTCACAGGAATACATAATGTTGATAACAAGGTGTGTTAATGGTGTCATGGACTTTGCAGTGATTTACCTTTTCTGGAATAAATCTCTGAATTTTTTGATGTTTTTCCTATTTTCCAACCATGTATTTCCTCTGTCTCACTGTTTGTCTCCCTTTCAGCTGACTTCCTGTTTAATTTTGAAGGTTAATGCTTTCCATGGTCGGTTTCTGTGTTTCCCTGCCCTTCTTTTTGTCTGTCTAAGAGAGAGGATCCTATAATCTCACTGGTCTTTGTTCTCTCCTTGTATGGTGTGTACCTTCTCTTTGCTGTTTTCTGGTTTATCCTAGAGTAGTTACCCTGTTTGCTTATTTGTCCTTGAATTGAATTGAACCAACTTCATTTTATATAGCGACAAATTGCAATAACAGCCACCTCGAGGCGCTTTATATTGTAAGGTAAAGGTCCTACAATAATAAGTGTTCCCGAGCATCCTTGAGCATCCTCCCTCAGCAGCAGCCTTTGTTTCCTAATATAATTTTAAAAATTACACTTCTTTGTTGCCTTGGCGTGTCTGCTCTGTTGTCTGCAACATGGTCCTTTTTAAGTACTTTGCCACCAAATATGAAAAGTTGACTGCTCAGAAGCTCTTGGAAAATGGAACCCTGATAGGAAGAAGCTTTAGTTTTTCCTCGTATCTATCAGGAACTTCCCCAGATGCTTCAGCAGTGAAAGCTGAAACATCTGGAGTAACTGTGGAAATTGTAACAGGAAAAAAAGGAACGATGAAAGGAAAGATCAAATTAAAGATCAAAATATTTTTGTTAAAGGAGCCGTCAGTTTTTTCTTTTGTTTATATTGTCTGTCAGTTTCCTTAACTAGATATCCAGTTCAGGGTTACTTGGTGGCTGGAGCCTAAACATAGGGCAAGAGGTGGGAATAAGTCACCAGTCTATCACAGAGAGACAGACACATGCATCATTCACAGTAATTTAAATTAATCTTCAGCTAACCTCAGCTAACTGAGAGAACAGGTGAACTCCACCAGCCTGGATTCAAAGCCAGGAGCTTTTGCTGTGAATTGAATATACTAACCACCACACCACTGCACTGCCTGTTCACACATGCATGATGCATGTCATGTTCTTTATTCACACTGAACAAGTGCTCTTAAAACTTACTGCCACTAGACATTTGTATATTTTACATTTTTTAGAACTTCAGAAGTCCTAAGAAGATATTTTCATTTATGCAGGCTAGGTCTTCTTTCTGTTTTCTGTCTTGGATATTTCAATTACACTGCATACTGCAAGAACTGTGGGCATACATGATTCCTTGCTAATCCTTTAGCAAAACCACATCCACTGAATGTAGATGAGAATGCATGTGCTCAGCTGCTGAAGCTTGAATGCTCTGCATCTTTTATCAATATTGTTTTTGAAGAGTGACGAACAAGATATCATAATCCGTTGTCTGGCAGAGCATATATCATACTGGATACCACATATCACGCTGATCCATTTACTTATTAGATGATATACACAGGGGCTTAGACACTACAGCATCACATGCTAACATTACTACAGATCCCACAGGCTTGCTTTCTAAATAATAATAAGTCTTTTAGCTGTGATAAAGAAAAATGTATGTCGTTTGTATGTGTAAGCTATGTTTTGGTGAATGAACGTCCAGCTGTGTCCAGCTGAAACTCCCTTGTGAGATTGTTCCAGGTGACGAATGGTGGAAAGGAAGACTGTGTGTTTAGTGCCACATACCCAGCATGCCTTTTGGTTTAGGACTCCCCCTAGAAGCGGCCACCACTGAACCGCCTGTTGGTATGTGTGGTTTGGAATCACAACAGCGATCCAGGGAATCAGTATAACCACAGAAAGTGGGAGGAGGTAATAAAGAGGACAGCTAGAACTTGGAAACATTCATTTTGATGCTTTTCCTGATCTAAGCTTTTCCTGTAACCACTAGCCTGCTGTTTGCTGCTGAGTTTCACAAACAGCATCTTTCAACATTCTGATCCTTATTTAAGGGATTTAATCATCTTGAAACATTAAAAGGATGTTAAACAGGAAATTATTAGACATACACTAGCCTTATCGCCTAAGATGCTCTACTATCAACTTCCTTTTGTCTTGCACACACAATAGACAGCGTAATGCCTTCCCGCACAGAGTCCAGACGTAGCAGGCAAACATGCCAAAGATGCGGCAGAAGACAGATTGAAGATCACATATAGTTTTGCTCTGGGCAGGCTGTGCAGAGAAAAGACAACTGGGAGGAAAGACAGTCATCAAAGCCAAGTAGCCCTGAGCAGGAAGTGAGCTAGTTGGCACTCGTCAAGTCTTCTCTGTGTTTTTGGAAGATAAATGACTTGGTATTAAAAGTAGTTCTGCTTGCTCTGTGGTTCCAAAGTGACAGTTCATGAGTGCTATGTATCGTTTGTCTGCCATTTGGCACCAGGCAGGCATACTTCACCAATAATGTATTATAATAACAAATAACAGGGTAAGGATCTGACAAAACATTTTGCTGAATAAGAACATTTTCAGATTATAGGAGATATTACATTTCTAACAAATTGCTATAAATACTACAGTGTTTCTAGTAAAAGATTTTGCAGTTAGAATTTCAAAAGTGATAAAAATTCTATAAAAAGGGTGAATGTGTGATGTAACACTATCCCTACCTGATGTTAACAGATTAATAGGAAACATTTTTAGGTTTTCGAATAATGGCTTTGAATTAGTAAATTGCTAAGCTAACTGAGGTCAGACTGTGGAGTGATTAAAATGAAAATAAGACTGAAACAATTAACTAATTTTATTCTCAAGAGAGAATAAAGAATAAACAAAACAGAATTTTTGTGGTTTAAACTGTTGGTCACATGAAACGTGAAAACTATACTTTCCTCAAGTCTGTTAAGCTAAAGGAACAAAAAACTGAATGCAGTCCAATTGCATTAAACATTGATTGAATACTTTAAAATATGTACATACTGTTTCAGACACCTGAACTCTAGCCGCTCACTCTATAATAATCGAGTAATCACAGTTACCTATGCAAAGCTTTGAGAGTTGATACAGACAGACACAGTGAGCTGGCAGCTACCCACGCCCAGGATGTGCTGTTCCTCCAGGCTCTGTAGGATTGGACCACTGCCACCTGCCAAGGCTTCCTCTGGAGAATGGATGTTTTTCAGCTACGAGGATGATTTTGGCAGCTCACACTTTGATGAACACCCAAGTATTATGCTTTTGACGGCCGGTAGAGTTGTATTGTTCAAGAAACATGCCAAGCAGACAAAGACAATCAGAGCACTTAATTACCCACAATGCCCACAAAGGTTAAGCTGTATTATTCTACACAATTGTAAGCACAGAATAAATAGAAATAAGTAAAATTGTGTTCTGGCTTGCTGCCCTAATGCAGCAAAATGAAAAGACAAGAAAATCTCCTGCCGGACGAGTCCACTGCTTAGCAAAGTAGGTTTGGCAATTCCTACATTGTGAGTGGGTGGCAGCTAATGAATAAAGCCGTAAAACCGATGCGATATTTGTCGTAGCTTAACAACGTGGTTTAGTACAGTTGTAGATGCTGCTCCAAAACACCAACCTACACTGAGCGACCTCTGTGCCACTGTGAGCCTGAAAACAGAGATGTGCATCGATCCACAGCTGAGTGAGCCGTGGCTGGGAGAGACAATCACAACAACAAGGTGGTGAGATACACAGGTGAAATTCTTACATGCTGATGTGTCTGGGGGAAGCAGGAGGTAATATGTGGAGAACATGGCGAGAGCAGAAAATTGGGTGTGGAGCTGTTCAACAGAAGGTGACCTTGAGATGACTCATGGCAGCAGCCGAAGTGCTGACCAAAACCCAGAATATCTCAATCAGCTCTGCTGCTCATGTGCCGAGCTGCGAAATATACGATATGTGTCCTGGTTGTTATCAAATAAGAGATAAATGGAAAAAAATGTGGGGTGGGAAAATTGAAAACAAAACTTGTGTTATTTAGTAAATTCTTCTTCCTTAGCAAAGG
Organism: Aulonocara stuartgranti; assembly: GCF_965226115.1. Lineage (NCBI taxonomy): Eukaryota > Metazoa > Chordata > Actinopteri > Cichliformes > Cichlidae > Aulonocara > Aulonocara stuartgranti. The sequence continues at coordinate 25,356,193 of NC_138941.1, forward strand.
TAACAATGTTGTGCTTTTATAGCAGCTGAAAACATCTGGTTTCAACCAGAGGTGAGACACGTGCTTCAGGAGTGAACTTCTTAATAAATTCTGATTCCAGATTCTTCTCGTTTTTAAACCCCTACACACTGCAGCTCCTTTTGACTTTGGCATTAAACACTTTTGTACTTTTCAACACAAATGGCAGATCATGGCCCAAATTCTTAACCAGGTTAAATGTGCTTAAAGCTGATTTATTGAAGTCGGGATGATTCGTGTGAAGGTAACGCTGAAATAAGAAAGCAATAATGTCTTAATTAGCATGCTTTCAAGAATTCAAGATTTTTTTATTCCTTATGTCACATTGAACACCAACATTTATGAGAAATTTGATTCCAGTTGCACTCAGTTCAGGTCTTGTTATGAGTCATGCTTCATTTGACCATTTATGATTACTTCTCTTCAAACACACCTCAAGGTCCAAATAAAATTATGAAGACTGAATGGTTCTTTTTCTTAATGTCAATGCATTCTTTACGTTAGTCCTATAAATTAAAACAACTAATACACAGTGTTCTCAAACTAGCTTAGCTAAAAAAAACAGATTATAAGCTGCACTGGCATTGTTTACAGTAAACTGCCTCTCAGTGAATAGAACTCTTCACGTGATTGGTATCAAAGGAAATAGTCTAACATGAATTGTTACACAATAACCACTTCTTGGTCCCCTTGATAGGACTGAATGCTGAAAAATAAAACTGTGCTTTTAAAGGATTTGTTTGTTTTGTTTTGTATTTTTTTTACTGAAGATTTGTGAATATGAATGCTTTGTGGCTTCCCCTGAGTGTAGCATTGAACATTTCTATCATAGGCCACCTGTGTCAACCAATAAACGCTGCACAGATAGGGACATTATTCTTTATTTGGCTATCTGTCAGTCTCCACTCTGTGTTGGCTGTGCCCAGTGATACAGTCAACACCAGTGGGATCACAATAATGCCTTATCTACAATATTATGATGGTGTCTGCTGTCAACATATGGGTACCAGCAAACGCGTACATAAACTATGTTAGCTCTGTATTCTCTTTCATATTGGCCTGCTTAAGACAACACATCCCTAATCTTCACATGACCCTTATCTACGTGTGGCAGACTGTCTTTGGGTTTTTGGGTTACATGTATTTTTGTGGATGACTTTGGATGTGTGTGTGTGTGATCAACGTGTATCAGTCCCGTGGAGAAAGAAAAGCAGAGATCATAGTGAGGCCATGGGGAGGATAATAAAAGAGAGGAAAACAGTACAAGAGGCAAACAGGAGAGGACTTGCGAGGCAGAGGGAAAAGAACTGGATAATAAGAAAAGTACAATGAAGAAATACAGAGAAAAGGAAAAAATGAAAAGAAAAGAAAAGAAAAGAAAAGAAAAAAAGAAAAGGAAAGGAAAGGAAAGGAAAGGAAAGGAAAGATATCTAAGGGAAGGGGAGGATGGTTTAGCTGAAATAGAAAGAGGAAGAAAGCAAGAGGATGAGCATGAGAGAGATTTACGGTAGACTGAACAGGGACAATCGGTCTATATGATTGGAGGAAGCCATTGTAGAGAGCTCAGATTTTAATGGTACTCTGTGGATTGAGTTTGCAAGTGAATTCAGTATAATAGCTCACAGTATAGTTTCTCTTCATTTGAAATGCTCACTCCATTTTCTACCTATTTCCCTTACTGCCAAAAAGACATCAATATCAGAAAAGCCAGAAAAGCCAGAAATCAGTGGGATCATTTCTTTCACTGCCCAGGAATGAACAGAGTTTTCTTTGAATATGCTAAAGCTAGTTTGACTGAGGTAAACTAAATTGGAGATTTAGCCTTTGCCCCTTGGCTCGTTTCTCGTGCTGACGTTGTCATCCTGATCTGAACATAAGCAGCTCCTGAGCATCTAGCTGCTCTTCCTGGTGTCTGTGAGCAAGAAAGCAGGTATCGTTGCTGCAAATAATGTCAAGTCATTTAGACTTGAATTGAGTCTTTAAAAGAGCTGCTTGTTTCGCACAAAACTTGCCAGTGGGGGCAAGATAATTTCACGCTTCATGTGAATGAAATGAGGCATAATTCTCTAAGAGCATCATGATGTCACCTGATTTAACAAAATGTTTGAAACCAGTCGCACTGCATTGAAGACATGCTGCCTGTTGGGGACGGAAAGGCACAGACTCCACCCCTGGTTCTGATGTTAACCATGGCTGAAGAATCTTCCAGAAGAGAGCCAAAAATAATTCTAGACTTCCACAGTGCAAACTACCGTATTTTCACGACCATAAGACTCACCGTACTAAAAGGCGCAGTCTCAGTTATGTGTGCCATTACTGTATTTAACACACACATAAGGCGCACCTGATTATAGGGCGCATACAAGTATGCGTGTTTAAAAATAAAGCGGGAGCAAAACTGAGTTAGGTACTCACATTTTTATTACCGGTAATTGTCATCATCATCAGCATACAAACATACAAGTATGCGTATTTAAAAATGAAGCGGGAGCAAAACTGAGTTTGGTACTCACATTTTTATTACCGGTAATTGTCATCAATCAAACCCATCGAAGTCCTCATCCTCTGTGTCTGAATTGAACAGCTGTGCTAAATCTCCATCAAACATTCCAGGTTCACTTTCTTCACCGTCAGAGTCACTTTCCGTGCCGTGCGGCTCCTCGGAAATGATGCCGGCTTTTGCGAAAGCTCGAACAACAGTGCCAGCAGACATGTTAGCCCAAGCATCTACAATCCATTGGCAAATTGTGGCGTAAATCGCCCGGCGCTGCCTTCCACTCTTGGTGAAACTGTGGTCTCCATCGGTCATCCATCGCTCCCACGCCGCTCGCAGCCTTACTTTGAACGGGCGGTTCACACCGATGTCCAGCGGCTGGAGTTCCTTTGTCAGGCCTCCCGGAATGACAGCAAGCTCACAGTTCATTTGTTTCACTAGCTTTTTCACATTGGCTGTGAGATGGGCACGCATAGAGTCACAGATCAACAGCGATGGTGATGCGTGGAAAAAACCACCTGGTCTCCTTACATACACCTCCCTCAGCCAGTCTTTCATCATTTCCTCATCCATCCAGCCCTTTTCATTTGCCTTAATGATGATTCCTGCTGGAAACTTCTCTTTAGGCAAAGTCTTTCTCTTAAAAATCACCATAGGCAGCAGTTTCTGTCCATTAGCATGGCAGCCAAGCACAACAGTAAAAGAAGACTTTTCGTGCCCCGTTGTGCGTATCGCTAGCGTGCTGGTCCCCTTCTTCTCCACAGTGTGACTCACCGGGATGTCAAAAGTGAGCGGGACCTCGTCCATGTTTGTGATGTGGCTGGGCTGGATGTTTTTGTCGGCGATGTGTTTGCTGCAGTAGGAGCGGAAGATGGCCAGCTTTTCATTACCGGTATAATCCGCTGGAAGTTGCTGCGCTACCGTAGTCCTGGTCCGGATGGGAAAATGGCACCGTTTCATAAAACGAAAGCACCAAGACGGACCTCCTCGGAAATGTTCAATTTTCATTTCTTCTGCTAGCGAAACTGCTTTTAGTCGAATGGTGACCGTCGAAACGCTTCTCCCGCTCGTTCTTTGCTCGATGATCCACCGCTCGAGTCTTTCCTCCAACTCGGGCCACCTCGCCTTATGTCCGCGGAAACTCAGCTGCGTCTTCTTGACCTGTCGGAGCTTGTTTTCCAGCTTCCTCCACTTGCGAACCATCGATTCATTAATCTTAAATTCTCTCGCGGCTGCTCGATTTCCATGTTCCTCCGCATAGCTGATGGCCTTCAGTTTAAACTGTGCTTCATAAGCGTGTCTCTTTGCCATTTTCAGGGTTGTTAAAACAACGATGTTCCACATAATCGCACATACCTGACCTTATATACAGGTATGTGCGATTGTCTGGTATATACGATCAACGCCCACACTTCACCCTTTAGCGTTCTCATGGTGTTCTCTACTACGTCCTCCTTACAACACACAGGGCGCACTGCACTATAGGGCGCGCCGCACTTTTTAAAGAAAATCTAAGGCTTTTATGTGCGCCTTATAGTTGCAAAAATACGGTATGTCAAAGTATGAAAGAATTCATCAGGCTGGAATCTGAAGGCATTCCTTTTTGTCAGACTTGCTGTGTAGGACTGTGACATAGCTCATTCCATCTCTTCTAACAAGGGCTTTTTTTATCCTCTGGGGCATCCTTATCCTCCTCCAGCTCTGTAAATTAATTATCATGTGTTAATTATAGCGAGTACACCTGAGCCCCTGGGCTGCTAGGGCAGAGGCTTAATCAAACACTAGTGACAGTCATTAGCTGTATTATTAAGCCTTGAAGAGCCAAAAGCCACTGGAGAGTCTGTGGAAACCATCAGAATGTGGAGAACCCAAAGCCTTGTAACACCCCTATGTACATCCCTCATGCAGTGTTTTAAAGGGGGAGAACAGCCCCGCATATTGCTTAACTCTGCCCTCATTGCCTTGGATATCACATAGAAAGAGCTCATCTAAAAGGCTTTTAGTAAAAGACTTTTTCTCCTTTTTCCTCATTAATAAGTCATTCCTCTATACTTCCATGTTTGGTAGCTCTTATATCTCTTTAGCTAACTGATGTGACAGTGCTCTTACATGGTTTTATATGTTGTTGTTTCACACAGAATAGCATATTTAACATCCACGCAGTACCTGCAAATGCATTGGCCTAATTCCTATTAGCATATTCATCCAGTTCAAGTGTCAGCAGGGCTGTCTAGGCAGGCTGAGGTGCCTCTTTTGAAATAGAGGAGTTTTATTCATGTCAGATATTCCCCCTCTTCCCACAATCTCCATTTGTTTTGCTCTTCCTCTCATCTTTCTCAATTTTTTCAATTGTCACAGTTGGCTGCTGCTATATACCAGTTTCTTTTTCCTTCCAGCAAGCATGCTGAACAACTAAACAATTTCTCCATTTACATGCATGGGGGGATGGAGTATCAGTCATGTGCATTTAGACACAAATGCACACTGAGGGCACGGCGCTACACAAATGACCTGCGGTTCGATCCACACTCGTGCCGAAGCTCTGTCTGCGACAACGTGTTATCACTATCAGGATCTGGAAGGAGGGATTCAAACACTTCCACACTCCCGTGGGTACATTTGCTTTTTTGTTCTTCTGCTGCTGCATGACAGGAGAGACCGTACCCACAGAAAGAAGAAATTCCATGTATAATGTCTGGAATTGCACTGTAATTCCAATGATAATGCCCTCCATAAAAAGTAAAGGCATTCCTTTTCTTTAAGGTACTATAAGTGAACATAACTCTACATGGGTGTGAACGGGTCCTTTTTCTGCTCAAGTGTGAAATTAGAAGAGAAGTGTGATGACACTCCTGAGAGTTGCAGGTTGGTGTGTGAGGAGGAAGAAGTACCCAGAAGACTAAAGGAGATGCAAGAAAAGCTTCCACCCACACAGACAGGCTGCGCTGAGGATACAACAAAGTAGTGTTGCTAAGTTGTGCTGTTTTCACAGCTTACAGTTTTTGTCCTTCGGGTGTTTTCTCATGTAATAGGCAGAGAGAAATTTATGTCCCCAATGCATGACTAAAACAGTCCTTTCACAGAAGTTCCCTTTACACAACTGGTAAGTGAGAAGTTTTTAGCATCAAGGAATTCCTCACAAAGTTCTGCAAAGAAGTGTTCCCCCTCAGGTGCTATCATCACAGCTCAGCTTAGTTATAATTACCAGTGGCCCCTAAGGTCACCCATACTAATTACAGGTGCTACTGGACAGGTAGGCTTTTAAAGGCAGTCTTGCTTAAGCTTCTACAAAGCGCCATTGTCCAATGTGCAGCCCGTCACAGAGGATTGAAGGTGACTTGTTTTAGGAGATGACAGCTGCTGCCACCTCCTCTTTCTTCAACTAAACCCACTGTCACTCCAATCAACACTACATTGACCTCTGCTTGAACCAGGTTGCCTCCTTTGAAATATAGAGAAGCAGATTATAAACTTGATGGTACATCCCGTGTGAGCCAAATCCTATGTAGGACACAGAGTTCTAGCCTGGGTGACTGTCAGCCAACCAAACAGACGAGGATGACCCAAAAGTACTAACAAAGCTGCTCTGTTGGACGGTTCCTTAAACAACTAGGGTAGCTAATTGTGTTGTGATCAACTAGATGCTGTAAAACAACTCTAATCCAAACTATCTTCATTTTTCTCTGCTAAGAAGTATTTGAAAGAAAAGGATTTAGTTGCCAGAGAAACCTAACATTTAGCAAACGTTAATCCAGTACAACTATTCTACGCTTTGATGCCGCTCTTCCTGTATTCCTGTTTTTCAGTTTTTTCTTTTTTTAAGTTTTTTTTTACTTGCCAAAGGCACAACTAAATTACATTTGTAGGAAGAACTTCATTTGTACGAGTATGCACGAGGGATCAATGTTATGATGAAACCAAAGTCCTGTCTTGTTTCTGGGTTACTTAAAGATTAGACATGAGAGAAGAGGCTGATGGATGGTGGAACAATATTAACAGATGTGTTGTTAGGACTCTGCAGACACTGCTGGTCCTGAGTGTTTGTTACTTTAATATGATTCATTCCTGTCACAATATTAGCAATATATTTTTAGCATCCTAGAGGACTAGCTATGAGAGCAGAGCATATGAGGATGACTCTTGAATGTGGCCCTGTTAGTGACCCAGAACTACTATAAAGTATAAGTAAAGTCTACGTGAATTAAAGTCAGTGTGTGTTCATATTCTTGAACTTAAATGCAGGGAAAAGGCAAGCCCAGACATTTGACAGGCTTTTGATGGTCAGTGACTAAGATCCAGCTGTGTCTGTTTATGCCGCTGATAAACCTGATGACCATCCGCATAGCTGCTCTGTCAGGCACATATGCAAATGTATGCATTTTTAGTAACTAAATGATAGTATAGATAGTAGTCATAATAATGCAAAGAGAGTGCTTTAGTTGCACAAAAAGACTGCTCTGTCATATATAATATTGGGCACTGCTCAACTGGCTTTCCATATACTGCTTGTTGCAACAATTTTAACAGTTGTCTTTAACTGACTTTTTAATAGACAAATAGACTGTTTATATGCAAAAAAAAAACAAAACCTTTAGACTTTACATTGTATTTAATATAGCAACCTGCTCCTCTAGTTTTTTTCTATTCATTATGATTTTCATTCATTGGAATGCACTAGCTACACTGGCTACACACACAGACAGTAAATGTCACAGACAGTGTTAAGTTTCCAAGCCATTGTGAAAGAGCTAGTCCAATCGCCACCAAAGGTCAAGACTGATCCTTTTACTTCCTCTCTTCTGTTCACCAACGACAGCTGCTTTTCAGCCCGACCTAGGCCATGACTCACTGAAGGACTAAGGCCTGTGTCTGCCTTTGATCTTATCGTGTCACCAAGCAAAAGGTTCACAACAGTGGTGAAAGCAACAATGTCTTGACTCTGAAGAAGGGAGTGGTGAAAATATCTGAAGAGTTTAAAGGACAAGGAAAAGTGTGCAAATGTGCTGTCAGACTGAAGGATAGTTTCCATTCAAAGCCAGTATGGAAACTTTTGCAAGCACATTTGTCAGGTGAGGTAATTCAAGCAACACACCTGGATGAGGTGAGGACAGTCAGCAGATGTCCATGCACAGTTTCCTCTTCTCTCTCCACTCTGACTCACAAAGGCTTGACACCACATCGCATAAACCTCCACAGCTGCTCAGCTACTCGGGAGAGCAACTATTCTGTCTGCTTGCAAATATCTTTTTCACTTCAGAACAAAGCAAGCGGAGGACAAATTGCTTACTGAGCCTGCAAGAAATTCCTGAAAAAGAAATGCAAAAAAAGTAGTATTTATGCTGTTTTTAATACACTGCTGTTTTATTTGACACAACGATACATTCAGTCTCATCGCTTGCAACTTTCTGAGGACTTGTTTTGAATGATGTGACTATTATTACTTTCTCAAATCAAACCAGTCCATCACATCTTCACTTCCAAGAAGTGAATGGTTCAGAAACAGAACAACAGCCTGTTTTTTCTGGTTTTGCAGCCTGTTGGTCTGAATCTGACATCTGTGGACAAGTTCACGAAGTAAAGTCTTCTCCAGGATGTGCGTCCATTTAGGGCTCAAAACAAACCACTCGGCACAGCAGGTCATGATGTGAAAAAGTCTAGAGCTGGAAAGTCGACAAACACGGGCCGATTGAAAAGGATTACATTAAAGTCACAATCTGAACAACATTTGGTAAATGGTGATGGCAAGCTACAGTGTAGCCACAGCCGCCCTGGGGCGCACTTACAGAGGCGAGGCTGCCAGACACTGGCGCCACCGGGCCCTCTGACCACCACCAGTAGGCTATGGGTAAAGTGTCCTACCCATGGACACAACGACCGAGACTGTCGGAGCCGGGGCTCGAACCGGCAACCTTCCGATTACA